>NC_058377.1:109657509-110263937 GCF_018350175.1 Felis catus | reverse complement strand
TGGGGGGTGGGGGGCGGCCCCGGGCAGACCGGGGCTTTCGCGATGTGAAGGGGACCCGCAAAGCTGCGGTGTGAATGAAACCGGGAGACCTTCTGCTCAAAGAAGCTGGGCACAAAAAAGCCACAGAGCGTAGGATCCCGTCTGTGTGAAATGTCCAGAAGGGCCAAGTCCCTGGAGACAGCAAGCAGATTTGTGGGTGCCGGGGCCCGGGAGGTGGGGAGAAGGAGTGATTGCTGATGGCTCTGGGGTTTCTTTCTGGAGCGATGGAAATGTTCTAAAAGTGGACAGTGAGGATGCGTACACAGCTCTGTGAATATACGAAAAGCCACTGAATTACATACACAAGGATCGTCCATTACAAGGATGAATTTCAGGACGTGAGAATTATATCTCAGGCAAGCTGGTATTGAAAGGAAAGGAATAGGGGCACCTGGGTGGCTCCGTCAGTCAAGTGTCCGACTCTTGATTCTGACTCTGGTCATGATCTCACAGTTGTGAGATCGAGCCCTGAGTCAGGGCCTACTTAAGAGTCTCTCTCTCCCTCTCCTTCTGCCTCTCTCTGGCTCATGCATTCTCTCTCTCTCTCTCTCAAAAAAAAAAAAAAATATATATATATATATGTAATTAAAATAATAAATAAAAGGAAAGGAATTTCATGTACAATTTAACAATGATTGAAAACTTGGGGATAATTGTAGGTCTATGCAGTGAGGGACAATTATCTTCAATTAAAGTTTCTGGAAGGTTAGCAGGGTAGGCATTCATTAGAGAAGGCAGGGCCAGTTTGGCCCATGGTAAGCTCAACACTTGATTAGGGCCGTGGGCTGTAATTTTAGGTAGGCGTATACGTAAGAGATGACCCTTGAACCACATGGGCCTACCTATCTGTGGAGTTTTTACGGTACGGTGAAAATGGTAAATGTATTTTCTCCTCTTTATGATTTTCTTAACCCTTTCTTTTGTCTAGCTTACTTTATTATAAGAACACAGTCCACCTAACGCACAAAATATGTGTTAATAGTCTGTTTACGTTATCCATGAAGCTTCCTGTCAACAGTAGCCTTTTAGCAGCTAAGTTTTGAGGGACTCAAAAGCTATACTCAAATTTGCAACAGTGTAGGGGGTCGGTGTCCCTAACACCCATGTTGCTCAAGGGCCAACTGTCATACTGTTTGGAGGGATTCTGGGTACAAGAGAAAAAAGAGGGGGGAGGTTGGGGCTCAAGGTCTGTTTTTGGAGGGATTTGAGGAGTGCTGTGATGTTTTCAAGGGCTATGGGCGGGGTAGAGCACCTATGGGGTAGGTGACACTGGAGTCACCCCCAGAATTCAGTGTGTCCGTTGGCAGGGATGTGGTGGTCAGAGGGCAGCACCATTGGGAATGAATCTGACATCTAGGCACGAGTTAGCAGGAGGCAAGAGTAATCTCGTTGGAATCCAGAATATAATAATTTGAGCCAAACGTATTACCTTTAGGCATAGAGCCATATTGGTCAGAGAAGGACAAAGATGGATGAATGTCATGGGATAATGAGTCAGTCACCCCACCCCGCGGTGGTAGTATCCCTGCTGTGGATTAAGGAGCCCAAGGGTGCCCACATTCTGTTGGTACCGCTTCCAGTATTTTAGAACAACTCCGTTTGCTAATAACACGAACATATAGAGGCATGAAGGTCAGAGGCCGTCTGTGGGTGCAATCTGTCATTTTGGAGGCCTTTTGCTGGAAAGCGTGACTCCCTTTTAATTTTGAAAGAGGGTTGGGGCACCTGGGTGGCTCAGTCGGTTGAGCGTCCGACTTTGGCTCAGGTCATGATCTCGCGGTCCGTGGGTTCGAGCCCCGCGTGGGGCTCTGTGCTGACAGCTTGGAGCCCGGAGCCTACTTCTCATTCTGTGTCTCCCTCTCTCTCTGCCCCTCCACTACTCACACTCTGTCTCTCTCTCTCTCTCTCTCTCAAAAATAAATACACATTAATTTTGACAGATGATCAATTGAAGAATTCCAACAGATTGTGTATTGTTGGAATGGATTTATTATCTTAGATTCTAGGAGGCTGTGGCCCCTACAGAATATTGAATAACTCAAACGATCTTGGATGGCAATGGGGCCGAAAGATGGTCCATGAGTATTTCAAACCTGAATGGAATCCCCCAAAGGATGACAGTGTCCTTGACCCAAGTCCAGCTCAAAGAACAGCCGGAGAGCTGAGCAGATGCATTTTTATGCAATGGCCTGAGGGCCTGGAAGGCCTGACCTGGAATAAGTACTGTTTGGGGACCTTGGTTAATATTTGCGGGTCCAGGAGGACTTGAGAGCACCTCCTGCTGGAACACCCTTTATGATATGCCAATTTTAACTCTTAACTGTCCCGTGAGAGGTTTTCATTGGGATCGTAATTGTGCATTTTGTATTTTTGGTAAATCTTGAAGCTTGGGTAGGCGGATGTCCTCAGGATATCAAAGGTAGGCGTCGAGCCCTCTTGAAATTTATAATTAGAGGGTCATGTTCAAAGGATTCCCCTTGGGCCTCAATCTGGTCTTTTTCCCTTAAAGGGTGAGAGTAAGGCTGCGGATGTGGAAAATTTCCCAAGTGTTTTATTCAAGAGATGAGTCTTTTGGGGGTGCCGGTTGGCTCAGTGGTTAGAGCACGTGACTCTTGACCTCGGGGTCATCAGTTGGAGCCCCACATTGGGTGTAGAGATTACCTAAACAAACAAATAAATAAATAAACTTTAAAAAAATGTTTATTTATTTTCGAGAGAGAGAGAGGGGGCAGGGAGGGGCAGAAAGAGAGGGAGACGCAGAATCCAAAAAAGGCTCCAGGCTCTGAGCTGTCAGCACAGAGCCCGACGCGGGGCTTGAACTCACGAACCACGAGATCATTACTTGAGCCAAAGTTGGACTGAGCCACCCAGATGCCCCAGAGGTGGGCTAAAATTTTTTAAAACAAATTGTTTTAATGTTTATTTATTATTGAGAGACAGAGACAGAGCGTGAGCATGGGAGGGGCACAGAGAGAGGGAGACACAGAATCCAAAGCAGGCTCTGGGCTCCGAGCTGTCAGCACAGAGCCCGACGCGGGACTCAAACTCACAAACTGTGAGATCACGACCTGAGCCGAAGTCGGATGCCCAACCGACTGAGCCACCCAGGCGCCCCGCTAAACTTTTTGAAAAAGAGAGAGGGGAGGTGCCTGGGTGGCTCAGTCAGTTAAGCGGTGAAGTGTCCGACTCTTGATTTTGGCTCCAAGATTTCATGGTTCACAAGATCGAGCCCCATGCTGGGATGCTGTCTTTCCCTCTCTCTCTCTGCCCCCCTCCTCCTCTCTCTCTCTCTCTCTCTCGAAATAAATCAATAAACTTTTTAAAAAAGAGAGCGATGAGCCTTTTGTATTTTGAAAGAAGGTAAGACCTTCTGATACTTGTTGAGGTTGGAAAGCTTGGGACAGGGTGAGTCGTTTCGTGCCGCATAGTGGGCGTTTCGAGGTTACCCGAGGAGTTCTGTTTTTTTGGTGGCCCATCCATTAGCACAGGCTGGGGAGTCAGAGTCAGGAAACGTGCACTGACGTCCCTGGTCGGCCAGGGTGCACTCCGCAGCCAACAACAGCCCACGCTTCAGCCAACCGAGGTGCCCGTGGGCCCCACATTTGATCGGGGAGGGCCCGGTGTCTCCAGTGGGCTCCCTCACCAGAGCTTCCAAGTGCACGAAGCCCCTTTCTTGTTTGCTTGCTTCTTCCCGGGGGCTCCCAAAGTGGCTACCGACCCTGGGAGAGGGGTGGCCTCCCCTGGCATCAGTCTCTGGCAAGGGACCAAGGATTGCACGGGGCATACGCCGGATGACCCAGATAAGGCTTTATCCTACACAGGTCATCTGTACTATAGCAAGGAGGCTTGCGGCTAAGTTGAGCCCATGTTGAACCTCCACGGCCCAGACGTAATGGACACCTGTCTGGAGGGTAATGAGCTCATTTCCCATAGGGCCCAATGTGTGGCCAGCGGTTGGTTTAATGGGGTGTGGGAGCTGCTGGCGGCAGTTTTTCACACGGGAAACCCGTGGGCAGCCGCCCTGAGCCGCTCATGCCTCTCAGGGGCACGAGCAAGGTCTGGTCGAGAAAGGAGTGCTCGGAGGGCATGGAGGGAGTGCTTGTGGCGTAGCCGGTGGTGCAGCAGGTCAAGCTGGCCCACAAGGCCAAGGTCAAGGCCCGGCTGATTTGACTGGTGGGGACACAATGAGCCACTTTTGGGCTTAAGGTCGACTACGTGCACAGACAGTGAGACGGGGACTAAGCCCAAACTGCCGGCTCCCTGTGGTCCCTGTCACATGTACCGAAAAGGAGGCCTTGAAACCAAAGGGGCCAGGGGACCGTAAGGCGAGTGGTGGGGTGCCCCGCGGCTGACAGCCCGTGCCAGGCTGCAGCCGAGTGTCTTATGTCCCGCAGCTCTCTCCTGAGGAGGCCAGTCAGAGGCCTCCGAATAGTATTTTTGTCTTCGCCTGTAGTAATGTTATCTTAGCTTTTTGTAACTCAGGATAGTTTAGGGGTCCTTCTATTGATACACTTTTTTTTTTATCCTGCAGGAAGTCCCCAAGTGGATCAGAATACAGCAGTGCACTGAGGGCAGCCACACAACAGAAGCACCTTGACCTTGGGGAGCGCTGGTGAAGCAAGGCCCGCGGAAGCACCAGGCTCCAGACGTCGCCGCATCGCGCTCACGCCCGGCGACCACCCCGGGGACCAACCACCCTTTCCAGGCAGCTCTTGGGAAAGGTGGGGGTCGGTGCCTGGCTGCGACCTGTGACCATTCCCATTCTTCTCTCCGACGGATGGCTCAGCACTGCCAGGGCGCAGTCCGGGGTCGGGATCCTCAGGGTCTGTTTCTTTGCATGCTTTCTCAACCCTGTCTGGGGCCTGGCCCTTGGGCCCTTTCCCCCATCGTTACGTCTGGCTTCAACCAGCTAGGGGTAAGGCAGAGGCTGGGCAAGATCCAATGGAACCAACGGAAGGGGCAGCGCCTGGAGCACAGACGTGCCAGCAATTTCCTGAGCCTGCCCAAGCCCACCACCCGTGGGTTCCCGTGGAGCGAGCCCAGTGAGTACGCTGACAGAAGAAAGACCCACCGTCTGTGATCATCATTGTCCGGCCGCCCCGCTCCCAGCACGAAGCGGGATGCCCGTGTGCAGGCTTGGGTTTCCACGACTTGAAATTTGGCTTGAAATTTCTACCAAGGGAGAAGGGGGCTGCACGGGGGCTTTCTTACCAGGCTGGCCAGATGTAAGGCCAAAGGGAGAAGGGGGCTTGAAAGCTATCAGTGGCCAAAACGATACAAATTGGAGTCTTTGTCCCAGTGCGGTAGGCATTCTGTTGTGGGAAGGGGAAGGGAGACCCCGAGGGGCCACTGATTCACAGCAATTCCCAAATCCAGGCTGATAAAATCCGCCCTTGAGAGACCCTGAGCCAGAGGGCCCAGCGAAGCTGTAGTGGGATTCCCGACCCAGGGAAACTGTGATCGTAAGCGATGGTTTTTTAAGGCACTGAGTTTGGGGGCAATTCGTTAATGCAGTAGCAGATAATTCATACAGATTTTGACACCTGGAAAGAGAGTGCTACCATAATAAATAGCTAAAAGCAAGAGGGTGGTTTTTGAACTGGCCAGCGGGTGCAGCCCGGGAAGATTTGGGGATCATGTCAGAGAAAGTCTAAATTGCCTTGAACAGACTGTTGGTCAAAATCTGGACTTTGAGAACAGTGTCAGCGGGGGCTCCAAAGGAAGTGAAGAATGTGTTATTGGATGTGGAAAAAGGGTGATTCTTGGGGCGCCTGGGGGGCTCAGTCGGTTGAGCGTCCGACTGCGGCTCAGGTCATGATCTCACGGTTCGTGGGTTCGAGCCCCGCGTCGGGCTCTGTGCTGACAGCTCGGAGCCTGGAGCCTACTTCGGATGCCATGCCTCCCTCTCTCTCTGCCCCTCCCCGGCTTGGGCTCTGTCTCTGTCTCTGTCTCTCTCTCAAAAATAAACAACCGTTAAAAAGAAAAAGAAGCAGGTGATTCTTGTGATGTGGTGGCAGAAAGCTCAGTGACAGGGGTATATCCGTCGCTATGTGAAAAGTGGAATTTCCGGCAAAGTGCTGAAGGCACTGTCTGCTTTCTTCCTGGTGCTTTTAGTAAAATGCAAGAGGAGAGACACATGGAGGGGAGGACTGTGGTACAAAACAGTCTTTCCGAGGCACAGGGGACAAAAGGAAAAGTAGACAAACTAGGCTTGATGAAAAGTTTTAAATTCTGTGCATCAAAAGACACTATCCGTAAAGGGAAACGTTTGCAAAACGTGCGTCTGATAATATGCAGAGGACAATATACAGAGGACACCCTTGACCCAACAACAGCAAGGTCGACAACCTGGTTCAAAGTGGACACAGGGCTTGACTGGACGTGTCCTCAGGGATGACAGCCAGATGGCCGATACATACATGAAAAGATGAAATGAAATTGCCATATGATCCAGCCCTACGTCTGAGTGTATTCTCAAAAGAGTGGAAAGCAGGGGCTCGAAGACTTACTGTGTTTGTCGCAGCATGACGCACACTAGCCACAATGTGGAAACAACTCAAGGGGCCATTGGCCCATGAATGGATAAGCAGAATGTGGTCTCTCCACGCAACGGAACTGTGAAAACCACTCAGCTGCCAGCGTGCGCGCCCTCGCGTTAACGAGGAAGGATGATTCAGAGGACCAAGACCCACAAAGCAGAGCCAAGAGCCATGGAGAATTCTCCCTAGACCGAGGAACCCGATGGAAGAATTTCCAACATTTTGCTGGCTGGATTTCAGAGTGGCTTCGGATCAGTTCCGGTCTACTGTGCCTCTCATTTTCTTGCTCTGTGAACAGGAATGTCGACTGCGGTTGTCCCACACGGACGTCTCAGTGCCCCTCAGGCTACAGTTAGGGCAATAGCTAGAGTTCTAGTCATCTCACTGCTTACAATGCAGATAACCCACTTCCAAGCTCCCTCCCATGGCTGTTGGGTTGAATCCCTCCCATGGCTGTTGGCAGGCTTTGGTTCCTTGTGGGCTGTTGGGTTGAAGGTCTCAGCTTCTTACTGGCTGTGGTCCCAGAGACTACCTTCAGTTCCTGCCATGGGGACCTTTCCATAGAACAGCTCACAACATGGCAGCTGGCTTCATTAGAGTAAATGAACGAGAAGAACCGAAAAGAGCATGAACAAACGGGGTCACAGTCTTTTACTTTCGTGGAGGTGGAATTCAAATGACATACAACGAACCATTCTAAAGATAGGATTCAGTGGTATTTTCTGCATTGTGATTGCGACAACCACCTCTGTCTAGATTCAAAGATTTCATCACTCCAGAGCAACACCCTGTACCCGTTAAGCAATCACTCCTGAAGCACTGGAAGATCCCCAGCAAGGCCATGGCCACATGTAGCTTATTCACCATTCCAACTATGCCCAGTGTGTGCCAAAGGACAAGGCCATTAAGAAGTTCACCATTCGGGGCACCTGGGTCGGTTAAGTGTCCGACTCTTGGTTTCGGCTCAGGTCATGATCTCACGGTTTGGTGAGTTCGAGCCCCACATCGGGCTTAAGATTCTCTCTCCCTCTCTCTCCGCCCCTCCCCCACTCACACTGTCTCTGTCTCTCTCAAATGAAATAAAAAAATTAAGAAGAATATTAAAAAAAAAAGTTCATCATTCAAAACTTAGCAGAAGCTGCAGTCATCAGGGACACTTCCGAAGCACGTGTCTTTGATGTTTATGTGCTTCCCAAGCTGCATGTGAAACTACATTACTGCGTGAATTGTGCCATTCAGGGCAAGGTTGTCAGGAATCATTCGTGTAAAGCCCAGAAGGACTAAACACTCACCCCAATTTAGACCTGTGGGTGCTGCCCCATGACCTCTGCCAAAGCCCACGTAAATCCTTAAGGAATGGGGGGGGGGGGAGAAGCTAGTCCTCTGGGGAGGGGAGATGCAAATTACACTAAAAAATATTGTTTGCTCAGTCGGTTAAGCGGCCGACTTCGGCCCAGGTCATGATCTCGAGGTCCGTGAGTTCGAGCCCCGCGTCGGGCTCTGTGCTGACAGCTCAGAGCCTGGAGCCTGTTTCAGATTCTGTGTCTCCCTCTCTCTGGCCCTCCCCCATTCATGCTTTGTCTCTCTCTGTCTCAAAAATAAATAAAACGCTAAAAAATATATATATATATTGTTTTCTAATCCACGGACATGGGCTGTCTTTCCAGTTATTTATATCTTAATTTCGTTCAGCAATGTTTTGCAGTTCAGTGTAAAAGTCTTTCCCCGTCCTTGGTTAAATTTATTCCTAAGTATTTTATTCTTTTGGATGCTATTGTAAATGGAATTGTTTTCTTAATTTCCTTTTCAGATTGTTCATCGCTGGTCCACAACTGATTTTTGGGTTGAAGGTCACAAGTGATTTTTCACAACTGATTTTCCAGTGTTGATTTTGTACTCTGCAACTCTGCTTTGTTTATTAGCACCGGTAAAGTGTGTGTGTGTTTGAGATTTTTATAAACAGAATTATATAAAAATAAAATTCTGCAAATAAAAATGTATTACTTCTTACTTTCTGATTTGAATGCCTTTTATTATTTTTTTCTTGCCAGACTTTCAGGAAAATATGGAACAGCAGCAGTGAAAGCAGCCACCCTTGTCTTGTGCCTGATCTTAAGGGGAAAACTCTCAGTCTTTCATCCCTGACTATGAAGTTAGCTGTGGGTTTTTCATAAGTGCGTTTTACCATGTTAAGAAAGGTCCCTTCAATTCCTAGTTTGCCAAGTGGTTTTGATTATGAAAGGGTGTTGAATCTGTCATTTTTTATATCTAAGGATATGAATGTGCTTTTTTCCCTTTTATTAATGTGGCATATTCATTAATTGTTTTTCTCACGGTGAATCACCTTTGCCTTTCTGGGATACATCCTACTGAGTCACGATGCTTTCAATGTCCTGTGACTCATAATCCTTTATAGTCCAGTCTTATAAATGATATCTCATCACCTTTGCTCTAGTCTATTCTTTAGAAACAAGTCTCCATACTCAACGGGAGAGGATTACACAACGGCATAAATATCTGGAGGCAGAGCTCAGGGAGGCCATCTTAGAAGCTATCAGTTACCTTCAGATTTATTATACAATATCTCAGATCTTTCACACACATATATGACAAGAACAACAACAAAGAATGGGCCAACTGGGTTTATAGACAGAGTTTTACCAACTACTCAAGGACTAGGTAATCACAAACTTATTTTCATTGTCCAGTGAACAAAGAATGGGGGGGGTGCTCTTTAATTTACTTGATAAAGCGAGTCCATCCTTGACACTAAAAACAGAAAAAGATAGCAAGGTCAATCACATGTGTGACCTGAGATGCAAAAGATTAGTCAACGTAATCTTTCAATATATAAAAACCAAATTTTTTTCTAATACAACTCATCATATTCATTTATTAAAGGAGAAAAGGCACATGCTCATTTCAACAGACGAAAAGAAAATATTTGATGAAATTCAATATCCACCCATGATTTAAAATAAACAAAATAAACAAGTTTTCTGACCAAGGGAATATAGAAAACCTTCCAAAGAAAGGTAAAGAAATCTTCCAAAAATGTACAGCAAACATTATACTCAAAGATGAATCATGATTCACAGGTCATTAAGGACAAGAACTAGACAATAATTCCCTCAGTCATTTGCTTCTATTCAACATCGTACTGGAGGTCCGATGCACGCAGTAAAACTAGAAAATCCTATGAAGTATAAGAATTGAAAAGGAAGAAACAAATCTGTCCATCTCTACAGTTTTTGTTTGTTTGTTTTTAGTTTTTGAAGTTTATTCATTTATTTTGAGAGAGAGAGAGAGAGCACATGGGGGAGGAGCAGAGAGAGAGGGAGAGAGAGAGAGAATCCCAAATAGGCTCCACACCATCAGCACAGAGCCCAATGTGGGGCTCGAACTCTTGAAACCGTGAGCTTGTGACCTGAGCCGAAACCAAGAGTTGACATCCAACCGACTGAGCCACCCAGGTGTCCCAATTTCTACAGGTTTTATCTTCATTTACATGAAAACCTCAATATTATTCGAACTGGCAATGAAAATAAGATTAATACAAAGAAGTAAATTGCATTCCCATACTCCTACACAATTTTAGTAAAGGGCGAAAGATATATACGATCTGAAGAGAAACCAGAGTTTCTACACAATTTTAGAAAGTATAATTTTTAGGGGCGCCTGGGTGGCACAGTTGGTTAAGCAACCAACTGTTGATATTTCGATTCAGGTCATGATCTCACGGTACGAGCTTCAGATCGTCTCTCTCCTCTCTCTCTGCCCCTCCCCTGCTCCCTCGCTCTCCCTCTCAAAATAAAATGAACGTTTAAAAAATTTAGAAAAAATAAAATAATTTTTAGAGTGGCAATAAAAAGAAGCTCCCTAAGTGTTCATTTGACTAAAGATGTGCTAGTGGAGGGGCGCCTGGGTGGCTCAGTTGGTTAAACGCCCAACTCTTGATTTAGGCTCAGGTCATGATCTCAAGGTCATTAGATGGAGTCCTGAGTAGGCTACCGTGCTGTGTGTGGAGTCTGCTTGGGATTCTGTCTCTTCCCCTCTCTCTGCCCCCCCCCTCTCATTCTCTCTCTCTCTCTCTCTCTCTCTCAAATATAAACATTTTTAGAAAATGCTAAAGAAAAAGATGTGCTAGTGAAAAAAATTACAATATTATATTGAAAGACAGTAACAAAGAGCTAAAGCACTGGAGAGATATACCATATTAATGGATGGGAAGATTCACAAAATAATTTAAATTCATCAAAAATGATCTATAAATGTAAATACTTTCAGTCAAGACTCCCCACAGAAATTTTCATGGAATTTGATGAGCTGATTCTAATATGTTTATGGAAAACAAACAGGCCAAGATAATTGGAAAGAAAAATGAGGTAGGGAAATATGTCCTACTAGATTTCAAGACTTTTTATTAAAGTATAGCATTTAAGACAGTACAATATTGGTATAAGGATAGAGAAATAAATAAATCAATGAAATAGAGTACAGAACCCAGAAACAGATTGACTACAAATAATATGTCATCCAGCCAGTTGCTAGAACAGCTAGTTATATTTACGGGAAAAAATTAAATTAGATATCTACCTCACACAAATCACAAAAGTAAATAAATTCTAGCAGAACTTAATGTGGAAAGCTGACTTTGGGAAGAAAACACCCCTCCCCCCCAAGCCTCCCAACTTTTAAAATGACCTTCGAGTAGAGAAACATTTCTTACACAAGGGATAAAAAGCACAAATCCTAAAGTAGGAATAATCTGGACTACATTGTCAAACCCTCCAGCCAGAGATTAGTGAGACCACATTGTCAATGTCCTCCAGTCAGAGATCAGTGAGAACACATTTATCTTTGAACACGTGGGATTTATTGCTTTGGGGACCATGGAGAACTGTAAAGTGCCTCAACAGAGGGTGCTAGAGAAGACCTCCAGGATTTGTGTTTATGTCAAGTCATTTGGAGGAGGTTGGAGGAAGCTGGGCTTGGCTCTGGATCGAGTGCTGTTAGAGCAGGCATCTTTCTACGATCGGGTATCGGAACCAATTCTATCTGTATGGAGTGTAGATGAACACGAGGGCTGAACTGCTATGGGTCCACAGCAGTCACGCACATCAGCCACGATACGGGAGTGTGCAGCCGTTATTGTGGTTTGGACAATGTTCACGCCTCTTGGTGTTCAGTCGTGTTTATGGAGTAGTCTTGTTTCGTCTTAAACCATCAAGGCTGTAGCATGTCTTTGATTCTGCTGTTCTGAGGACTCGTTCGTGTTCAACAGAAGAACAACAAGTCCTGGCTGGAAGGGCCAACCCAGCTCCTAGATGTCAGGGCTTGGTCTTCTCTTCCTCAACACCAAATTAAAATCTAATCTACAAAGGGTGCCCTAAACAAGCTGCCAGCTTAGAGAAGATAGGCTCGAGATATATACTTGGCTTCCACCCAGCTTGTGGGGAGCTGAGAAGTCATCATTCCCCCTTAACCACAAGACTAAACAAACCGAGGCGTCAACAACTCTTCTTGGATCCACCACAGAAGTGAAAACACAGCGCAAAGTGCCGCCCCCAGAATTGGGGAGACAGACGGGGGGGTACAGAGAAATACAACTTACGAGAGCAGAAACACCCCCCATGGAAAGAAACTTCTGTGGGAACTGGAGCCAGCCCGGGAAAACCTGCACTGTAATCAGCTGGAGGCTCAGTGTGGACAACTCTGAGAGTGAAAAACTCCAGGGGGATCCAGTCATGAGGGACCCTTCCTCCTTTTAGGAGTTTTACCTCCAGGAGTTCGACCAGGACCTTAGAGCGAGCATAGGAGAAAAATCTGCTCTGGCGGGGGGAGGGGAAAGGCAACAATTCCCAAACACTCCAGAGCTTTCTGATCTTCGCAAGGCCCGCCCTCAGGAGAAACCGTTTTACCTGAGCCTAACCTCTGGGGTTTTATCGAGGTCTTCCTCTTGGGGAAAGGGGAAAAGTCAACTCTAGCCATCCTGCCGCATCTATAAGGAGGGGAAAAAGTGGAGAAGCACTCGAGTTCAGAGGAAGGGCACAGGCTCACCAAGACTGAGATCCACCCACAGGACGGTGGCCCGGCTCCCCCTCCCGGCACGTTACCCGGACCCTTCCAAAGGCCTGTTTACCAGTCACTTTTACTCAGTGCATCATGTCCGCCTTCCAAAAAAAGATTACAGGAGGAGTTAAGATGGCGAAGCAGCATGGAGACCCTCAGTTTGTCTCGTCCCTGAGATGCAGCTAGATCAGCACCAAACCATTTTTCACACCTAGGAAACTTACCCGAGGGTTAACACCACGATCTGCGTAATTGAGCCACAGAGCTCAGCAGGCACGTGGTGCGGAGAGGGGACCTGGGCTCAATACCACCAGCATTCTCTGAACAGTCGAGCACAGAGTCTGCAGTCCCGGAGTCCAGCGCCTGCTGGTTCTCTGGTGAGGAAGCCGGGCAAATCGCCAGGAGCAGGCGGCGGGGTCTGAGGGGTCCACGTGCCGCACGGGGAGAAGCGGTCCCCCTGCTTGGAGAGCGTTTGGCAGAGGCCACACAGCCTGCCCACCGGTAAAGGTCCCAGCGGACCCTGGAGAGCAGCCATGTTTGCTGGTATTGGGACAGAGGTGGCCAGAGTGCGGTGAAACCTGGCACTGGCTGAGCGTCGGGATTTGCCTTGATCTCTGAAGCTCTGACGCTGTCCAACCGCACAAACATTTTCCGGGGGATGATGCCCCTGGGCCGTTGCCCAGCAAGACCCTCCCCCCCACAAGAAAGTCAGTGTGGGTTCAGGCCACAGGGGTCTCTGAAGCGCACAACCTCATCTGAGATAAAACTCTGGAGGGCGGTGCCACCAGGCAGGCGGACAGCTTGGACACAGACAGGGTAGAGGGGTGGAGTGGGCAAAGGCCTGAGACAAAGGAAGGGTGCTTGATCGCTGGTAGGTGAGAGCCCGGAGTTCCTGTGCCTGAGACTAGGGAGCTGGGTGAAGCCATTTCCACCTCTCCCAGCACGCGCCACACCCTTCCACCCCAGTAAGCTAAACAGCGCCACCTAGTGGAGAATGGAGCCATTACACCAAGCCCCACCCAAAGGTGTCGTCCAAGCGCATCTCGGAGATCAGCACTAGCCCCTCCACCTGCTTAGGGTGCAGGCTATAGAGGGCTTCATAGTTTCGGTTCTAGGGGAAAGTGGATGCAACTTTGTTCCGGTTTCATTCTGTGTGCTGGTTCATTTACTAGTTCTTTTTTTTTTTTTGCTTTTTTTTTTTTTTAAATATGTTTCCTTTCTTTTCTTTTTCTTGGATACAAAAAGATAAATTTTTATTTTCTTTCTTTAAATTAAAAAAATTTATATTATTTTTGACTTTTTTTTAATTAAAAAGTTTTTATTCTTTGTCATGTTCTTTATTGCATTTTTTTCCCATTTTATTATAGAAATTTTTTTTAATCTTTAAATTTTTCTTACTTTTTTTCTTCTTTCCCTTTTGTCTCTATTCTATCAAGCTTCTTTTAACAAGCAGACCAACACACACCTAGGATCTAGCTTCCTTTGATTTTTTGTCTTGTTTTTAATTAAAAAAATTTTTAATGTTTATTCATTTTGGAGAGACAGGGAGTGAATGGGGGAGGGGCAGAGAGAGAGACACACACAGAATCCGAAGCAGGCTCGAGGCTCCAAGCTGTCAGCACAGAGCCTGCAACAGGTCTCCAACCTGCTAACTGGGAGAGAGATCATGACCTGAGCTGAAGTCAGAGACTCAACTGACTGAGCTACCCAGGCGTCCCTTGTTTTTAATTTTTTAATTTTAATTTTTTTATTTCATTATTTTTTTTCCTTCCATCTTCTTCCAAGATGACAAAATGAAGGAATTCAACCCCCCAAAAAGAACAGGAAGAAATGACAGCCAGGGGATTAATCAACACAGATATAAGCAAGATTTCTGAACTAGAATTTAGAACCGCGATAATAAAAATGCTATCTGGGGTTTAAAAAAGCATAGAATCCCTTTCTGGGGAGATAAAAGACATAAAATCTAATCAGGACAAAATTTAAAAATGCTATAACTGAGATGCAATCTTGAATAGATGCTACAACAGCAAGGATGGACAAAGCAGAGCAGCAAACCAGCAATATAGAAGACAAAATTATGGAAAATAACGAAGCAGAAAAAAAGAGGGAAACAAAGGCAAAAGAGCACGATACAAGACTTAGAGAACTCAGTGACTTATTAAAAAGGAATAACATCTGAATCATAGGAGTCCCAGAAGATGAAGAGAGAGAAAAAAGGGCAGAAGCTTTATGTGAACAAATTATAGGGGAAAACTTTCCTAATCTGGGGAAGGACACAGACATCAAAATCCAAGAAGCACAGAGAACTCCCATGAGATTCAATAAAAACCGACCATCACCAAAGCATATCATAGTCAAATTCACAAAATACACAGACAAGGAAAGAATTATGAAAGAAGCGAGGGGAAAAAAAGTCCTTACCCTATAAAGGAAGACAGATCAGGTTTGCAGCAGACCTATCCACAGAACCTTGGCAGGCCACAAAGGAGTGGCAGGCTATATTCAACGTGCTGAAGTGGAAAAATAGGCAGCCAAGAATTCTTTATCCAGCAAGACTGTCACTCAAAATAGAAGGAGAGATAAAGACTTTACTAAACAAAAACTAAAGGAGTTCATGACCACTAAACCAGCCCTGCAAGAAATTTTAAGGGGGACACTTTGAGTGGAGAAAAGATGAAACAAAACAAAAAAGACAAAAAGCAACAAAGACTAGAAAGGATCAGGCAATATCACCAGCAACACCAACTCTACAGGCAATACAATGGCAGTAAACTCATCTTCCCGTACTCACTCTAAATGTCAATGTACTAAATGCTCCAATCAAAAGACTAGAGTATCAGAATGGATAAGAAAACAAGAGCCATCTATATGCTGCTGACAAGATACCCATTTTAGACCTAAAGACACGTGCAGATTGAAAGGAGATGAAGAACCATCTATCATGCTAACGGTCATCAAAAGAAAGCTAGAGTAGCCATACTTATATCAGACAAACTAGATTTTAAAATAAAAACTGTAACAAGAGGTGAAGAAGGCCATTATATCATAATCAAGGGGTCTATCCACCAAGAAGATCTAACAATTATAAATATTTATGTTCCCAATGTGGAGGAACCCAAATATAAAAATCAATCACACACATAAAGACATTCATTGATAGTAATACCATAATAGTAGGGGACTTCAACACCTCACTTCTGGACAGATCATCCAAGCAGAAAATCAACAAGGAAACAATGGCTGGACTGGACAAACACTGGACTGGAAGGACTTAACAGATATATTCAAAACATTCATCCTAAAGCAGCACAATATATATTCTTCTCAAGTTCACATGGAACATTCTTCAGAATAGATCACATACTGGGATACAAATTAGCCCTCCCCAAGTACAAAAAGATTGAGATCACACCTTGTACATTTTCAGACCACAACACTATGAAACTCGAAATCAACCATGAGAAAAATTTGGAAAGACCATGAATACTTGGAGATTAAATAACATCCTACTAAAGAATGAAATGGGTTAACCAAGAAATTAAAGAAGTTAAAAAGTACATGGAAGCCAATGAAAATGAAAACACGATGGCCCCAAACTTCCGGGACGCAGCAAAGGCAGTCATAAGAGGGAAGTATATAGCAATCCAGGCCTTCCTAAAGAAGGAAGAAAGGTCTCAAATACACAACGTAACTTTACACCTACAAGAGCTGAAAAGAGAACAGCAAATAAAGGCCCAAACCAGCAGAAGAAGGGAAATAATAAAGGTTTCGAAATCAATATCGAAATAATAATAATAAAAAAGTAGAACAGACCAATGAAACCAGGAGCTGGTTCTTTGAAAGAATGAACAAAATTGATAAACCCCTAGCCAGACTGATCAAAAAGAAAAAAAGAAAGGACCCAAATAAATATAATCACAAATGAAAGAGGAGAGATCACAACCAACACAGCAGAAATAAAAACAATAATAAGAGAATATTATGAGCAATTATATGCCAATAAACTGGGCAATCTGGAAGAAATGGACAAATTCCTAGAAACATATACACTACCAAAACTGAAACAGGAAGAAATAGAAAATTTGAACAGACCCATAACCAGTAAAGAAATTGAACCAGTAATCAAAAATCTCCCGACAAGCGAGAGTCTAGTGATGGATGGCTTTCCAAAGGAATTCTACCAAACATTTAAAGAAGAGTTAACGCCTATTCTTTTGAAGCTGTTCCAAAGAAATAGAAATGGAAGAAAAACTTCTAAGCTCATTCTATGAGGCCAGCGTTACCTTGATTCCAAAACCAGACAAAGACCCCACTAAAAAGGAGAACTACAGACCAACTTCCCTGATGAACATGGATGCAAAAATTCTCAACAAGATATTAGCAAACTGGATCCAATGATACGTTAAGAGAATTATTCACCATGATCAAGTGAGATTTGTTCCTGGGATGCAGGGCTGGTTCAGTATCTGCAAATCAATCAATGTGATACATCACATTAATAAAAGAAAGGATAAGAACAACATGATCCTCTCAATAGATTCAGAGAAAGCATTTGACAAAACATAGCATCCTTTCTTGATAAAAAACCCTCAGGGGGCATCTGGGTGGCTCAGTTGGTTAAGCGTCCGACTTCAGCTCAGGTCATGATCTCGTGGTTTGTGAGTTCGAGCCCCACGTTGGCTCTGTGCTGACAGCTCAGAGCTTGATGCCTGTTTCGGATTCTGTGTGTGTGTGCGTGTGCGTGTGCGTGTGTGTGTGTGTGTGTGTGTGTGTCTGCTCCTCCCCTGCTCATGCTCTGTCTCTCTTTTCTTCAAAAATAAATAAACATTAAAAAAAACCCTCAAGAAAGTAGGGATAGAAGGATCATAGCCCAAGATCATAAAAGCTATATATGAAAGACCCACCGCTGATATCCTCAGTGGGGAAAAGCTGAGAGCTTTCCCCTGAGATCAGGAACAAGACAGGGATGTCCGCTCTCATCACTGTTATTCAACATAGTGTTGGAAGTCCTAGCCTCAGCAATCAGACAACACAAAGAAATAAAAGGCACCCAAATTAGCCAGGAGGAAGTCAAACTTTCACTCTTTGCAGATGATGTGATACTCTATGTGGAAAACCCAGAAGACACCACCAAAAAATGGCTGGAACTGATCCATGAATTCAGCAAAGTCACAAGATATAAAATCAATGTACAGAAATGGGTTGCATTTCTATACACTGAGAACAAAACAGCAGAAGGAGAAATCAAAGAACTGATCCCATTTATAGTTGCACCAAAACCCATAAAATACCTAGGAATAAACCTAACCAACGAGGCGAAAAATCTATACACTGAAAACTGTAGAAAGCTTAGGAAGAAATTGAAGAAGACACAAAAACATGGAAACACATTCCACGCTCATGGATTAGAAGAACAAATATTGTGAAAATGTCGATCCTACCCAAAGCAATCTACATATTCAATGCAATCCCTATACAAATAACACCAGCCTTCTTCACAGAGCTAGAATAAACAATCTTAAAATTTATATGGAACCAGAAAAGATCCAGAATAGACAAAGCAACCGTAAAAAAGAAAACCAAAGCTGGAGGCATCACAGTTCCAGACTTCAAGATGTATTGCGAAGCTGTAATCAAGACAGTATGGTACTGGCACAAAAACAGACACTCAGATCAATGGAACAGAACAGAGAACCCAGAAATGGACCCACAAACGTATGGCCAACTAATCTTTGACAAAGCAGGAAGGAATATCCAATGGAATAAAGGCGGTCTCTTCAGCAAGTGGTGCTGGGAAAACTGGACAGCGACATGCAGAAAAATGAACCTGGACCACTTTCTTACACCAGACACAAAAATAAACTCAAAATGGATGAAAGACCTAAACGTAAGACAGGAAGCCATCAAAATCCTTGAGGAGAAAGCAGGCAAAAACCTCTCTGATCTTGGCTACAGCAACTTCTTACTCCACACGTCTCCAGAGGCAAGGGAAACAAAAGCAAAAACGAACTATGGGGACCTCATCAAAACAAAAAGCTTCTGCACAGCGAAGGAAACAATCAACAAAACTAAATGGCAACCGACGGAATGGGAGAAGATAAGTGCAAATGACATATCAGATAAAGAGTTGGTAACCAAAATCTATAGAGAACTTATCAAACTCAACACCCAAAAAACAAATAATCCAGTAAAGAAATGGGATGAAGAGACACTTTTCCAAAGAAGACATCCAGATGGTTAATAGACACATGAAAAAACGCTCAACATCACCCATCATCAGGGAAAGACAAATCAAAACCACAATGAGATACCACCTCACACCTGTCAGAATGGCTAACATTAACAACTCAGGCAACAACAGATGTTGGCGAGGATGCGGAGAGAGAGGGTCTCTTTTGCATTGTTGGTGGGAATGCAAACTGATGCAGCCACTCTGGAAAACAGTATGGAGGTTCCTCAAAAAAATTAAAAAATAGAACTACCCTACGACCCAGCAATTGCACCACTAGGAATTTATCCAAAGGATGCAAAACTGTTGATTCGAAGGGGCACCTGCCCACAATGTCTATAGCAGCACCATCAACAATAGCCAAAGTACGGCAAGAGCCCCAATGTCCATCGATGGATGAATGGCTAAAGAAGATGTGGGATATACACACAATGGAATATAACTTGGCAATCAGAAGGAATGAAATCTTGCCATTTGCAACAACATGGATGGAACTGGAGTGTAATATGCTAAGCGAAATAAATCAGTCAGAGAAAGGCAAATATATGATTTCACTCATATGCGGAATCTAAGATACAAAACAGATGAACATAAGGGAAGGGAAGCAAACATAAGATAGAAACAGAGAGGAGACAAATCATAAGAGACTCTTAAATACAGAGAACAAACTGAGGGTTGCTCAAGGCGTATTGGGTGGGGGATGGGCTAAATGGGCAAGGGTCAGTAAGGTCCCATCCCTTGATGGGATGAGCACGGGGTGTTATATGTAGGGGGTGAATCACTGGATTCTATTCCCGAAATCATTATTACACTACATGTTAACTAACTTGGATTTACATTTTGAAAAATTGAATATAAAAAAAGATTTCAAACCATACTAAAAGACAAAAAACAGTCTGAAGAGACCGAACAAGCATCAGAACCAGAGTCAGATACAAGGACGTTGGAATCATCAGCCCAGGAATTCAAAAAGACCTGTGACTAACGTGCCAAGTACATTAAAGGCAAAGGCAGACAACATGAGGTAACGGAGAGACAACGGAAACAGAGCGATGGACATTTGGAGGAAGAATCGAAATGAAACGCTAGAGATCCAAAACACCGGAACGGAAACGAAGGATGCCTCTGATGGGCTCACTAGTAGCCTGGACACGGCTGAAGAAAGAATTTCTGAGCTTGAAGGTATGACACTAGAAACTTCCATAATGGAAGAGCAAAGAGAAAAACAGATTGAGAGAGAAAAAAAAAAAAGTCCAGGCTGTCCCAGAATTGTGGGACAATAACAAAAGGCGTAGCGTACATGTAGTAGGAAAACTCTAACCAGAAGAGAAATGGAACAGAGGCAATATTTGAAACAGTGATGACTGAGAGTTTCCCCCAAATTAACACCAGACACCAAACCACAGATCCAGGAGTCCCAGAGAACACCAAGCAAGATAAATGCAAAATAATAATAATAATAATAATAATAATAATAATAATAATAAACAGTTACATCTAGGCACATTACATTTAAACTTAAGAAAATCGAAGACAAAACAAACATCTTGGAAGAAATCAGAGAGGGGAAACCTTATCTATATCTGACCTACAAACAAGGACAAACATAAGAATCATATCTGACCTTCTCAGGAACCACGTAAGCAAGAAGAAAGCAGAGTGAAATTGTGTTGAGTGCGTGGAGGGGGGGACAAAGGGATGGATGGGAACCGTGTGCATTTCTCGCTCAGTTTTGCTGTGAACCGTTCTAGCAAATGACGTTCGTTAATTAAAAAAAAAAACTAGGTACGCAGCGAACGATTATGACCGTGAATATTCAGAATCCTACAAGCCAGTAAGACCAAAGAAAAGTAACACAACAGAAAACCATGCCCATTGCGTCAGTTTCCTAGAACCGGTATAACAAATCACACAAACTCGGAAGCTTAGAAACCAGATATTCATTCTCTCACAGCTCTGGAGGTCAGAAATCTGAAATCCAGGACCATGCTCCCTGCACCGTCTCTAGGGGGAGGGTCCTTCCTTACCTCTTCCAACTTTGGGGCTCCAGGCGCTCCTTGGGCTCATGGCTGCATCACCCCAATCTCTGCCTCATAGTCGTATGGCCTCCTCCTCTTCTATTTCAAATCTCTTTCTTCCTCTTACGGGGATGTGTCATCGGATTGAGGGCTCCCTTGGACAATCCGGGATGGTCTTCTCTTGAGACCCTTAACTTAATTCCATCGGTAAAGACCCTTTTCCCACATAAGGCTGCATTCACAGACTCCCAAGGTTAGGGCACGGACATACGTGTTTTGGGGGTGGGGAGGGCACCATTCAACCCCACTGCACTCATTGGCCAAAAGCAAAATGCCAACTGTTGGAGAGGAGAGGGGGCAAGGGGAACTTGGGTACAGTGTTAGGGGAAGTTCTTTTTGGAGTCTTTTTGGAGGCGACATCTAGGTCATGTGTAGCAACACCTGGGCTAGTCGAAGATGCACATACCACCTACAAGTCTTACTCCCAGATACACACCCAGAGAAACTTTACAAAGAGATACAGCCAGTGTTACTCACAGCAATGTCTGGAATCGCCAAAAAGGGGGCACTCTCTAAACGTCCACCATACTGATTTTGAAAGGTTGCGATTCGGGCCACAGATCTCAATGGAAGGAAGGTCAGGGCCAAACCTCAGAGGCCTCCATCAGAGCTGCTGTTCTGTCCTCAGGGTCGTCGCACCTGACCTCCTCGCTCCCCCACTCCGGCCGATGTCACATCACGGGAAGCACAGAAAAGTCCAGAGGAAATCCGTCCCTCATTCTCCACCCCCGACTCTGCCAGCCCTCACCCCACAACCACGTGCCCTGTCCCTTCTACCTTCCCCACCTGGGCCATCCCTATATGCGCCCCTGGATCTCCCCACTCTCAACCCATCCCACCCTTCAGCCATCACCCATTCGTGGCTTCCCCGTGGCCGCAGAACTCCTTGAAAGAATCATCTAGGGTGGTGGCTGTCAGCTGGGGGTGATGGCATCCCTCAGTGGACGCACCGACCCCAAGGTGCTCCTTCCATGTCCCCTGTCTTCCCTCTGCTCGGTCTCACTGATGCGCAGCCACGTTGATCCTCCTCTTGCCCTCAGATGTTTATGCTTGAGTCCGTCTGCCTGGAACGGACTCTCTTCCCTCCCAGCTGCAGGTGTCTGAGTGCCCGGCTCATCTCACTGAGGGGTCAGCTCAGATACAGCCTCGTCCGAGAGGTGCCCCTGGCCGGCACAGCCTCTGTCTGCCCAACACTGTTCCACTGTCTAGCGTCCCTCTCCAACTTTGAGACTACTGCCCTGTGCAGGGCTAGTTCAAAGCCAGGTCCCAGGTGAGGCTCTCTCCTTAAATGCTCAGCAAATATTTGTTGATGATTTCACTACGTTTTCCTGGGAGTCATGATCCATCATTTTCCAGGATGTTAAAGCAAGTGGCTTTTGCTTCCTACGGGAGGCTGACGATGGCTCCCAAAGACGTGTCCACCTCCTCTGTGAGTGAGACGTTACTTTCAAAAAAGTGGCTTTGAGGGTGCCTGGGCGGCTCAGTGAGTTGAGCATCCAACTCTTGATTTCAGCTCAGGTCATGAGCTCACAGTGCGTGGGATTGAGCCTCACGTTGGGCTCTGTGCCCAACACATTCTCATTCTCTCTCTCTTTCTGCCCCTCCTCACTCCCAAAATAAGTAAATAAACTTAAAACAATATCTTTGCAGGGGCGCCTGGGTGGCTCAGTCCGTTAAGCGTCTGACTTCGGCTCAGGCCATGATCTCACGGTCCGTGAGTTCGAGCCCTGCGTCGGGCTCTGTGCTGACACCTCGGAGCCTGGAGCCTGCTTCGGATTCTGTGTCTCCCTCTCTCTCTGACCCTCCCCTGTTCATGCTCTGTCTCACTCTGTCTCAAAAATATATAAACATTTTTTAAAAATTAAAAAAAAAGGGGCACCTGGGTGGCGCAGTCGGTTAAGCGTCCGACTTCAGCCAGGTCACGATCTCGCGGTCCGGGAGTTCGAGCCCCGCGTCGGGCTCTGGGCTGATGGCTCGGAGCCTGGAGCTTGTTTCCGATTCTGTGTCTCCCTCTCTCTCTGCCCCTCCCCCGTTCATGCTCTGTCTCTCTCTGTCCCAAAAATAAATAAACGTTGAAAAAAAAATTAAAAATTAAAAAAAAAAACTTTGCATGTGTGATTAAGATAAGGATCTTGAGAGGAGGAAACCATCCTGGAATGTCTGATGGACCCCGAACTCAATCACAAGTGTCCCAGTAAGAGAGAGGCAGGGAGAGACTCAACACTGAGAAGACCCCACGAAGGTAGGAGGTACGTGGCCACAAGCCCAGGGATGTGGGAAGCCACAGAAGCCAGGGGAGGCAGGAAAGGACTCTTTCTAGAACCCCAAGGGGAAGCATGGCCCTGATTTGGGCCTTCTGGCCTCCAGGACGGTGAGACAGTGTTTGTGGTCATTTGTTAGAGCAGCCGCAGGAAACTGACAACATGGGGCGGCAAAGGTGTCTTACGAAGGTTTTATCTTACGTTTTGTCAACTGCTGCTGGGGTGGAGCGTTTTGTTATTCGCTTACGGGCTGTTCAGCCTTCATGGTTCAGGTTTGCTTGCTTTTGTTTTCTTTTATTTTAACAGCTTCATTAAGATACAATTCACCCACCCGAAGGCATGAGCCAATGGTTTGGGGTCAGGGGGCGTCCTCAGCTGCCACGCTCCCCCTCCGCTCTACAGTGAGCCTCGCCAGCCCACCGGTCCCCTTCCCGGGCTCATAACAGCACTGACATCCGAGGCTCGGGCCCAGACTCCGGTCTGGGGTTTGTGGCAGGCTGTGGCTCCTGCTTGGCTGATTCCAATCAGAGCCAGGGGATGATCTCAGGGTACACGGTGGGTTCTCACACGCTCTGCCTGGAACCGCTCTCCGCAGCCCTCCGCCATGGGTGGTCTTGGTCTAATCTTCCCGGGTGATCCTCTCAAGGACCATGACAAGCACTCTTGCGACCTGGAGAGGCTCAGAGAGGTTAAGTAACTTACCCAGGGTCCCACAGTGAATAAGAGAGTAAGTGAACAAAAAAACGAGGTAACCACCCGCAGCTCTACAGGTGTCCCCCTCACCCCCAGTCCAGGCTCTCTCGGCTCACAGCCCCTTCCTCTGCCCTGAGGATGCCAGTCAGACACATATAGGAGAGGGGAACTAAAGGGGCTCAATGGCATGAGGTTGGGGGGTGTGTGCAGGGACCTGGGTGGGCCATAAAACCCTGCTGGCTGAGGGCTTCCTGGAGGAGGCAACATTTCCCACCAGGGTCCCACTGATCTTTTCATCCTAAAGCCCCCTGGGGGATTTGTCTCCTTCTCACACAACTCCCTGCCACCACACTCAGAGTGGCCCGGAGTTGCCAGACCTGTTCTCTAAACAAATGCAGCCAACTCCCAGCCCAGCCTGGGGAGGGGTGTAGGTCTATGAATTAAGAGGCAGCTTCTGCTAGGTCTCCCCCACAGCCGCTCCACTGCGGGGCCTGGGCACAGGAGTCTGGTAGAAGCCGACAGGCTGCTGGGGCTCCTGGGAGGATTGGCAGACGGCAGAAGCAGGGGTGAGACCGGGCCGAGGAGCAGAATCAGCACCCCTGGAGGCAGAATGTCAGGCAAAGAGGGCAAAGGTGCAGCGAAGGATCCAGGGTCGGAGCCCACACTGGGGTACGTGGGGCCCTGCGGTCGGGAGCCAGCAGCGCGAGGGAGTGAAATGTGGGGCCACAGGGCCAGGGGTCGGGAGCGGGCTCAGCTCAGGCAGGTGTCACTGCCCTGCTCCGGCTGTGCCTTCTGACTGGATCTCACTTTCCACCCCCCCCCTCCACTCCCCCCCCCCCACAGGCAGGTTCCTGGGAACACCCTCGGAGGAACCATCCCTCCAGGCCTGTGTTGGTCTAGCCCCAGGGGGTGGGGGTGGGGGGACAGATCCCATCCTTCCCGGAGGAGCTCCCAGGCTGGGGGAGGAGGCAGCATGTGGACAGACTGGGACCAGCCAGGTGTCACCGGGGCTGGGATGGGGATGGCTGGAGTCGGGAGACAAAAAGGGGGGAGCTCCTCGGGAGGCGAGGCCAGAGCTGTCTTTGATATAGGGTTGTAAAAGCGACGCTTACTGACATTTCTTTCCGCTTCTGGAAGTATCGCAAGCTTACTACGGAACATCTGGGAGAGGCGGAGAGATGCTAGGAAGTCAATAAAAAAGCCCAGGGTGCACCTTGGTGCAGGGTCTCAGTGCCGGTGGGGTGAGGGGCTAGGGCCACACAGACTGGGACTGAAGCCGCCACATAGCAGCCTCGAGGAGGGCAAATCGGGTCGCCTCTCGGAGCCCCGGTTTCCTCATCCTTCCAACGGGGCAGTAACGAAACCCGCGAGGCTCAAAAGAGACGTCGCACACCAAGCACTCAGCTCCGGGGCACCGGCTGTGCTCCCCATGTAGCCTGTGTTCTGGGACGTGCCCACTGGCCGCGGGATAAACTGCAGGGCCCTGCCCAGCTGTGTCTTGTTTCTCAAACCCCGGGCACACGCGCGTCCCTCTGCCCAGAACGCGTGCCCCCCGAGAGCCTCCGCCCCTGCCCCTTCCCCGCTGCAGCTGGCTCCCGCTGGTGGGGCCTGTCGCCGGCCTCTCGGAGCCCGCGGCACACCCTTTCACGCTTGGGGATTGCTTTCGGTGCCACCGTTCTGTGTTTGATTTTTTTTAATGTTCATTTTTGAGAGAGAGAGAGAGAGAGAGAGACGGAGAGTGCGAGCAAGGGAGGGGCAGAGAGAGAAGGGGAGACCCAGAACCCGAAGCAGGCTCCAGGCTCCGAGCTGTCAGCACAGAGCCCGATGCGGGTGTTCGAACTCACAAACCGTGAGATCAAGATCTGGGCCACCGACTGGGGCCACCCAGGCGCCCCTGTTCCTCTGTGTTTAGACTGTGAGGTCCCGAAGGGCCGACCGAGTCTTTTGCAGTCACCCACATGGCCCGGGCCCGGCCAAAGCCTCTCTGACAAGCAGCCGGGAGTTTCTTGTCAGCAACTCCTGAGGCCTTGCTCCCCTGCAGCAGGGAAGGCACGACAGGGAGGCACCTTGGATGAGAAGCAGGAACCAGCTGGTCAGCTCCAGCCCCACCCCTGGCCTTGCTGCTGACCTCACCCCCCACCCAGCTGTCTGTTTCCTCACTTACTGGGCAACAGTGGGGATGGGGCTGGGGATCTGGCCACCCTTGAGCTGAGTCTGAGATTGTCCCCAGGCACCCCAGGTGTGCACAATGGGGACACAGACAATGACGGCTGAGAAAGGCAGGGGGCTCCTGCCCTGCCAGCCTCACCTGGAAAAGGTACCATGGGCTGGGGCCAGGATCTTGGGGTGGACATCGGGACCCCCAGGTGCCATAACTCATCCCAGACTCCTCCGCTCTGGGCCTCGATTCAGGGCTGAGGCTTTTGACCCTAGAGAGGTACTAGGGAGCCATGGACAAAGTTAGAGCAGGGCTGATAGGACCAGGAGCTGTTTGAACCCCAGGCAGGGAAAGCTGGGTGAGGGAGGGTGATGCTGGCATTCCAGGCAGAGCTCTGGGACTGAGGGTGGGCAGTGCCGTGGTCCACTCAGGCCTCGCTCCTCCGGGAAGTGCTCAGGAGGAAATGGGGCTCTGCTGTCTGGGGCAGCGGTCTAGGTGGGACGCAGTCCCCCCCCACACACACACCGGGCCTGGCTGTGGGCGGGCACGACCGGGGCCCCCTTCCAGCCCGTGACAAGAACAAGTCTTTACTGAGCAACTACTGTGGACTGTATCCTCTGGACCCTGTGGTCCAGAGCCCCTGTCCCCACGGAAGGGAGTGCACAGTGCCAGGAGTGACGGCCTCACCGCCAGGGGGAGGGAGGCATCTGCAGACCGCCTGGGAGTGTGTGCAGCATCTGTCCCGTCGCCCCGAATTCCCCCGCTGGGACAACCCCCTGAGCCGGGCACTAGCTGATTTCCTTGTGTCATGGTTTCCGAGAATAGTAACCACGGCCGCCGACGTGCGCTGAGGGCTGCACGGCCAGGCCTGTGCTGTGTGCTCCACAGAGGTGGGCTGTTCCCACTTCCCAGATGAGGAGACTGAGGCTCGGAGAGAAGGAGTGACCGGCCTGGGGCCCTGGGAGTGGTGGAGGCACGGATGGGACCGCCGAACTGCAGGTGCCCAGGGGAGAGGCTGAGCCCCATCTCCTCCACGGCCAGCGCGCTGAGGTCCTGGGCTCCGGCCTGTGAGATGCGGCTGAGGACAGAGGACAGCCCAAGACCACATGGACAGACAGACACACACACAGAGACGTACACACAGACACACACAGGCACACAGAGAGACAGAAATATGCACACGGACAGACAGACACAGAAAGACAGGGAGGCACACAGGTAGCCTCTGGGTTGGGGTGCTCAGAACCCCCTTTTGCTCTAGGTCTAGGGAATGCACCCCCTCTGCCGGGCCCCTGCTCCCTGGCCCCCCGCAACCCCCCCCCCCACCCTCAGCCCTGCGGGGGTTCCCTTGGGCCGTCTGGCTACGGCCCAGAGGGATTCGAGGCCCCAGGCTCTCTCAGCTCTCAACCTGGCCCTCCGCCTCTGCCTTTCCGTGCATGCTCGCCCACCAGAATGTTCCTCTGCTCCTTGCGCTGAGACCCTCCTTCCAGGACCACCTCCCCAGAGCAGACCCGAGGCCCTCCTTCCCCTGCGGGCACCTGTGGATGGCACGCCCGGCCTCGCTTTCCCCGTGAGCCACTGCAAGCATTCTGTTAAGAACCGTCAGAGTCCCTGCTTCAGGCCCAGAGGGGGCCCTCCGTGTCACCCGTTGAATCCCTGCTTCTCAGTTTTGCTTGCGGCCTGGTGCCAGGGCTGGAGGGGACCCAGGCGCCAGTGTGGGTGGGGCACACACATTGGAGGCGTGCGCGGGGGCAGCCCGGGCCCTCTGGGGCTACACGTGTGTCCCTGCGGGAGTGTCCTGAGCCCTCGTGGCTGCGGCCAGGGCCGGGGGCGAGGCGACTGGCCGTGAGGGTGGGGGAGCCCTGGCCCACGCCGCCCCTTCCCTGCAGGATGGACCCCTTCGCGGACACGCTGAGGCGGCTGCGGGAGGCCTTCAGCGCAGGGCGGACTCGGCCGGCCGAGTTCCGGGAGGCGCAGCTCAGGGGCCTGGGCCGCTTCCTGCAGGAACACAAGCAGCTTCTGCAGGAGGCGCTGGCGCAGGACCTGCACAAGGTGAGGGGGGGCGGGGCAGGGGTGAGGGGGCAGGACTGGGGGACCAGGGATGCATGGGGGCAAGGATGGGAGGGGGGGCGGGGCTGGAGGAGCAGGGCTGGGGGGCAAGGATGGGAAGGGGGAGCAGGGCTGGGGGGCAAGGATGGGAAGGGGCGGGGCTGGGGAGCAAGGATGGGAAGGGGGTGGGGCTGGGGGGCAGGGCTGGGGAGGCCAGGATAAGTGGGCGGGGACAGTGGCATCCTCTAGGCCCCCAGGAAGGGAAACTAAAAGCCCATCAAGCCCCACCCCCTTCCCTGTGCCTGGAGGGCCTGTTCTGCAGGGCCATCCACTCATTTCTTCACCCACTCCACAACTATTTACTGAGGACCTACTACGTGCCAGGTACACGGTTCTAGGCTCTGGGGGTGCAACAGGGGAAAAAACAAAGTCCCTGTGCCCAGGGAGCTGGCCTTCTAGAGGGAAGCACAGAACAATAAATAAATAATTGTATAGCCCGTTGGATGGAGAGACCGTCCCGGGGCGAAGGGGGCGGGAGAGGACCAGGATCAGGGTGCTGTCTTATATGTGGAGGTCAGGAGGTCAGGGACAGTTCCCCCAAGAAGATGGCATTTGAGCAGAGACACGGAGAACAGTGCCTCACGGCACCCGGGGTCATGGATCAGGGCACCCCCGTCCTTTGGGGACGGCAAAGTGCGGCCACAAGGACTCATGTTGAGGGTGTGGCCTGGCGATGCCTGTTCCCTTTCTCAGTGTCCCCGACCTGCCATTCACCAGGATGCGCTGGGACTGTGGCCAGGTGAGGCCCAGGCTTCCTTGTCGGCCATTTCTGGAATCGTCCGTCTCTCTATGAAACCAGCGTGCCGGACCACATCCCCCTTGGTGTGCCCTTGCCTGAGGGGCCCAGCTTTGCCTTCTGTGGGAAGTGTCCCACTCCCTGGGCCTGGTCCAGGACGGAGGGGCCCACATCTCCCACCCCCAGTGAGCCTCGGCCACCGCCCACCTGCTGGCCTGGCCTGGCCGCCTCTGTGAGACCTGACCCGTCTAGCTGGTCCCTTTTCTCCCTTGGGCTCAGGTTTTACCTACTGCCTCTCATTCCAACTCCTCAAGGCTCCGGGAGCACAGGAAATCAATCCTGCCCCTGACCCTTCTGGTAGACAGCATCTGCCCTGCCTTCCCTGAACCAGTTCTCTCATTTCACCCCCAACAGTCCTTCCAGGGAGGGACAGTCACCCCCAGTCATCCCCACAGGAGGCTCAGAGAGGGCGCGTTCTTGCCTCAGGGCACACAGCCCTGGATGAAAACAGCCTCCTCTTCCAAAGTTCAGCTGGGTCCAGCCTGCTCGTAAACTGGTCCAAACCTCGCTCAGGTCAAGGGCCACCTTGCTGGGCAGGAACGTGAGCTTTGGACACGGGCTCAGCGGAAGGCATGCCTGAACCAGGCTCAGCTCCTAGAAGCGCCGGTGTATGTGGTTCTTTTCCCCAAGGTCCCGGCTCCCTCTTCCTCAAGGCTCAGCTCTGGCCCTGGCCTTGCCCCTGGCTCGTTGAGTGACCCTGGACAGGCTTCGGTTCACTCTCTGGACTGTCCCGGCACACCTCAGGCTCGCCCCTCTCGATTCTAGTGGGGGAGAGCTTGCACTATAACAGCCGAGTCTCGGGCATCAGGACGGCCTGACTCTGTATCCCAGGCCATGGGCCTCCAGCTCCTGTAGCCCTCGGCCGGGTCTCTTCTCCCCGGCAGGAGTGGAACAGACATACCCACAGGCAGAAATCAGGATAATAATCCCCCTATTGATTTTTGCCTCTCTCTCACTCCTGCCCTGTCCCCTGGGCCGTGGGAACTATCCACAATCACCCAGGGACATCTGTCCCCGGTGTTCCCCTGCAGACTGATAGCCACACAGCAGGCCACAGCGCGGCCACACCGACAGTTGAATTAGATCTTGTCCCTGCTCTGCTCGACAGTCCTCGCCCCCGTTGCCTGGGCCCATCACCTCACCCACTGTGCTCTTTGTTTAGCAGGAACATAGCCAGCCTGCACCCGCCTCAGGGCCTTTGCACATGCTGTGCCCTTTGCCTGGAAGATTCTGCCTCCAGGTATCCTTGGGCTCCCTTCCTCCCTATCTTCGCTGCTCAAATGTCCCCGCATCTCCGAGGCCAGCGCTGACTGCGCCACCCAGGCGCCCCTTCCTCTCACCGTGTTTCGCCTTCCCTTGCTCTTGTCACATCAGTGTTCTCCCTAGCATGTTGGCTGTTCCTCTACAACATCGGCTCTGTCCGGGTCATCAGGCTGTCCGTGCATCCGGTCACGGCTGCGCTCCGGGCACTGTAAGCATTCACCGACCACTGAGTGGATGAATGAACGAGCAAATAAGAGGAGGGCTTGCTTGGAGGAGGCTGTGCCCGCCACAGGGCCCTGGCCAGCTGCCAACGCGGGTCCCCTGGCCTCTCCCCCGCAGTCAGCCTTCGAGTCGGAAGTGTCTGAGATCAGCATCACCCAGAGTGAGATCAACTTGGCCCTCAGGAATCTGAGGGCCTGGATGAAGGATGAGAAAGTGCCCAAGAATCTGGTGAGCCAGCCTGGGGGTCAGGGCGGGCGGGCAGCCAGGTGGAGGGCGGCACAGAGCGGCTGGGGGGGTCTCTACGCCTCGTCACTCACCACCATGCTGGCGGGGGCCCAGGCCACGCAGCTGGACTCGGCCTTCATCCGGAAGGAGCCCTTCGGCCTGGTGCTTGTCATCGCCCCCTGGAACTACCCTGTGAACCTGACCCTCGTGCCCCTGGTGGGCGCCCTTGCCGCAGGTGAGAGCAGTTTCCACCTTCCCGCTGCCGCTGTCCCCGCCCTCGGGCCTCACGGTGGCCCACAGAGCCAGTGAGCAGGGAGCCGGCAATAATTGGCTAAGAAAACCTGCTTCCCAGCTGGCCCACCATGCCCGGGCTGTGGGGCCTTGGGCCCGTCGGTCACCTCTCTGAGCCAGATTCCTCAACTGAAAGGAGAGTGAGGCGGGACGGGAGGGGCCACCCCTCTCCCAGCGCTCCCCCTGCCCTGCCCTGGCCTGCAGGGAACTGCGTGGTGCTGAAGCCATCGGAGTTCAGCAGGAGCACCGAGAAGGTCCTGGCTGAGGTGCTGCCCCGATACCTGGACCAGGTGAGCCGGGCAGGGAGGGGACCGAGCAGCTACCCTTGGGCCGAGCAGGGCCAGGCAGGCCCCCTCGGGCAGGACCCGAGTTCCACCTTCAATCCTGCCTCCCCTGGGTTGTGTGGCCGTGGCCGGGTCACCACCCCCTCAGCCTCTTTCCCTCTGGGTGAAGCAGAGGGGTGGGGATCACAGCTGTGCTCTGAGGGGCCTGTCCCCTGGGGACTCCCATCTGTCATCTGGTCACCCCTGCTTGCCACGCCCCAGCCTCCGCTCCCCCAAACCCCAGCCAGGCTCTTAACCACGCGCCTGTGGGGCTGCGACTGGCAGGTGCCCAGTGTCCCCGGGCAGCTCGCTGCTCCCACCTTCGTCCCACCTGGTCCACCTAGAGCCCTGGCAACTGGGGGGTCAGGCCAGGCAAAGGGGGGCGGCCCCACGCAGGCAGGCCAGCCTCTGGGGTCTCCGGGCTGGGGTCCCAGAGGGATCCGTCTGCCATCCCGCCCTACAGAGCTGCTTTGCCGTGGTGCCGGGCGGGCCCCAGGAGACGGGGCAGCTGCTGGAGCACAAGTTCGACTACATCTTCTTCACGGGTGAGGCTGATCCCCCGGGACCCTCGGAGGGCTGGGTCCTATCCCCTGGCGCAGGCCCCTTCACTGGTCACAGTGTCACAGAGGACAGCATCTGTCCCTGCTGAGCTCTCATTGTGCCCCCACGACCTTCCGTACCACCCACTGGCCTCAGGACCTTGTACGTGTGACCCCGCCAACCCAGAGGCCTTGTGGAGGGCTGGACAGGTGAGGGATTGGAGGCCAAGGTGACAAAGAAATGAGGCCCCCAGCCTGGGTCACCCCCTGGGGCCAGGATCGGGGAAGGCTGGATTTTCCTTCCAGGCCCTCCGAATTGTTCTCAGAGGTCACTTGTCATCTCCCTGACATGTGTCCACGAGGCCCAGGCACCACCTGGCTTCAAGTGGCTAGGAGGAAGTTTCTCTGAGTGAAAGAGCCGAGGAGGCAGGTAGGTGGCAGTCTTACCTGGCCAAGGTTCTGGAAGAGAGGGAATCTTGCTCACTGGCCTCCTGCCTTGCACCCTTTGTCCACGTCAGAGCAGGGAGAGCGCTGTCTCTGCCTCTCTGCCCCCCCCCAGACCCTGCCACAAGCCCGGGACAGGGCCCAGAGGCCCCCTGCCCTGGCGGTCAGGGAGGGTGACTATAGAAGCAGGGGGCAGGGTCCTCAGCTGGTCCTACAGATTCCTAGTGAGGGCGAGAGGACAGCCGGGAGGAGGCGGTCCTCCTTCTAGCATCCCAGCCGCGGCTTGGCGGGTTTTGGGCCTTGGGCCCCCGTGACCGCGGCCAGGAGCCTGGGCAGCTTGTGTAGGGGCCGGCAGACTGACCCGGACATACTCTGCCACAACCTCCCGGCTTCTCCGGGCCTTTCCTTATCTGACGATGGTCACAGGTCTGTCTCCAGGACACATGAACTCATGGGAGCCTTTGTCACGGCACATGGCCTGGGGAATGTGTTGTTCACTTGCTCACTGCATTCTGAGAGAGCGTGCCCTGTCCAGACTCTGTCACGTCATAACGAGGGCACAGGGGACAGAGAGAGGAACAGCATCTCTTGGAAGGGCCCATGACAGGAAGCTCGTCGGGGTTCAACAGACAGGGAGGACCTCACAGGAAGGCCTCCCAGACAAAGAGATGGTTTTGAAAGACAGGAGGACCTGAAGGAAGAAGGGGGCGGGGGGGGGGCGGAAGGTGGGTGGAGGGGACTGTGAGGCCCTGCAGATCAAGCCAGAGGAGAGAGGTGGGGACAAGCAGGTGGCCACTTCAACCAAGAGTCAGGAGCGGAGGGAAGGGTGGGTGGTGAGGGGGGCAGGACGGCCATGTTGGTCGGAGAGGGAGACCCAGGTGCCGGCCCTGGAGCTGGAGTCTGGTCTCGGGCCAGAGCAGTCAGAGTCAGTGCTGGAGGAGCCTGGGGAGGTGGGGAGGGGTGCAGGGCAGCGTGGAAGCAAGAGTCACTGGCAGGGTGAGCCTGGGACCAGAAGCAGGGCAAGGGGCGCCTGGATTTCTGACCGGGCAGCTCGGGAGAGGGAGCAGGGGCCTGGCTGGCTGCCCCGCACAGAGCCCTGCACAGACTCCACGGAGACCCTGCGTTGTTCGGGCTGGTCTGGCGGAGGACGTGAGCAGGGTCCTGGTGCAGCTCTCCGGGGAGTGGGCCCTCCTCGAGGGGTCCCGATCCCCAGGCTGAGGCCGTCCCGCCTGGCTGAGGTGACTGAGGGCCACTCTGGTTTCTGTCCACCACCAGGGAGCCCTCGGGTGGGCAGGATCGTCATGTCTGCCGCCGCCAAGCACCTGACGCCCGTCACGCTGGAGCTGGGGGGCAAGAACCCCTGCTACGTGGACGACGACTGTGACCCCCAGACCGTGGCCAACCGCCTGGCCTGGTTCCGCTACTTCAACACCGGCCAGACCTGCGTGGCCCCCGACTACGTCCTGTGCAGCCCTGACACGCAGGAGCGGCTGCTGCCCGCCCTGCAGAGCGCCATCACCCGCTTCTACGGCGAGGACCCCCGGAGCTCCCCGGACCTGGGCCGCATCATCAGCGACAAGCACTTCCAGCGGCTCCGAGGCCTGCTGGGCTGTGGCCGCGTGGCCATTGGCGGCCAGAGCGACGAGAGCGAGCGCTACATCGGTGAGCCTGCCGTCCTGCCACGACCCCCGTGGGAAGGCCCGTCCATGAGGCGGGTCCTGCCTGGGCCGCGAGTCTGGGCCGCGAGTCTGGGCCGCGAGGCTCCCACTTGGGCCGCGAGTCTGGGCTGCGAGTCTGGGCCGCGAGTCTGGGCCGCGAGTCTGGGCCGCGAGGCTCCCACCTGGGCCGCGAGTCTGGGCCGCGAGTCTGGGCCAGGAGGCTCCCACCTGGGCCGCGAGTCTGGGCTGTGAGTCTGGGCCGCGAGTCTGGGCCGTGAGTCTGGGCCGAGAGGCTCCCACCTGGGCCGCGAGTCTGGGCCACGAGTCTGGGCCAGGAGGCTCCCACCTGGGCCGCAAGTCTGGGCTGTGAGGCTCCCACCTGGGCCGTGAGTCTGGGCTGCGAGTCTGGGCTGCGAGTCTGGGCCGCGAGGCTCCCACCTGGGCCGCGAGTCTGGGCTGCGAGTCTGGGCTGCGAGTCTGGGCCGAGAGGCTCCCACCTGGGCCGCGAGTCTGGGCTGCGAGTCTCCCACGGCTGCACTGGCCGCGCCCAGCCTGGACCCCGGCTCTGGGAAGACCGTTGGGAGGCACGGGCGCTCCGCCTCAGCCCCGGCCAGGCTGGAGAACCCCTCACGGTCCTTCCTGGGGGCCATGGGGACACTGTCTTCCCCAGAAGGTCCCTGAGCCCTGCCCGAGGCCCCCCTCCCCAGGGCTGAGCCGCCCCCTGTGCCCGCAGCCCCCACGGTGCTGGTGGACGTGGAGGAGATGGAACCCGTGATGCAGGAGGAGATCTTCGGACCCATCCTGCCCATCGTGAACGTGAGGAGCCTGGACGAGGCCATCGACTTCATCAACCGTCGGGAGAAGCCCCTGGCCCTGTATGCCTTCTCCAACAACAAACAGGTGGGGGCTCGGGTGGGGCTGGGACAAGAAAGGGGTTTAAAAAAGGTGCAGACTGGTGACCTCCCCCCATCACAGCCCACCCTGGGAGGGTTAGGGCAGCACCACTTGGCCAACGGTTCCCTGCACAAGGCTCCTGGCAGGGAGGGCTTGGGCAGGGCCGAAAACCTGCCAGATGGGTGGCTGGCCAGCCGTCTGCCCTGGCCGGGTTAGCCTCCAGCTAGACGATGGGGTGCCTTTTTCTATCTGGCCTGCTCAGAGAGCCCCTTCTTCCTAAAGTGCATGAAGGCTCTGTGTGGGCAAGCAGAGGCCCTGAAGGGGGAACGGGGCAGAGCTCCGGGGGACCTGACAGGCAGAGGGACATGCCTGCCAGTGCATGGCTGGTGCTTCCTACCCTTCCTGCCGCCCCTCACGGTCACGGGCTCCCTCCATGTGGAAGGGGCTCAGAGGCTCAGAGGGGAGATGTCTCAGCAGAGGACGGGAACAAAGTTGGCTGCTCTGCTCCCAGTGGAACGGTTGAGGGCCCAAGCCCTCTTCCCGGATCACAAGCCCACCACCGGCCGCCCCCCTCCTCCCCCCAGGTAGTGAACCAGATACTGGATCGGACCAGCAGCGGGAGTTTCGGAGGCAATGAAGGCTTCATCTACCTGACTCTGCCGTCCCTGCCGCTGGGGGGAGTCGGTGAGCCCTGCCCTCCTCTACCCTCCAGCCCCCATTCCCAGGGAAGCCCGGGTGGGTACTCCGATCCCCGGAAGGCCCAGTTTCGCCTTCACTCTCTTGCTCCTGGCCCCGGGTCTCTCAAGGCCTCAGTTTCCCTATCCGCACAATGGCTTTTTGAGTGGCTCAGCTTTCCCTGAGGTCCTTGCCAGCTCTGGGCCCCCACTTGGGCAGGAGACTGCTGCTGAGGCTGGGTGGGCTGCCGGCCTCAGCCCCTCCCCTCCACGTCCTCGCAGGGAACAGCGGGATGGGACGATACCACGGCAAGTTCTCCTTCGACACCTTCTCCCACCACCGCGCCTGTCTGCTCTCCCACCCCGGCCTGGAGAAGCTCAATGAAATCCGCTACCCTCCCTACACTAACAGCAGAGAGCAGCTGGTCAGCTGGGCCTTGGGGTCCCACAGCTGCACCCTCCTGTGAACACCCTGTGCCCCTCCAGTGCCCTACCCCCACGATCCCTCTGTCCTGCCGCTGCCCAGGTGTTCAGTGTGGGGCTCGGAGGGAGGGGATCCTGTCCAGGAGTGCAAAGGTCGTCTTCTTGGGCCTTTGTCTCAACAAAGGCTGGGCAGGACCTCTGGGCCTTTGGTCCGGCTGTTTTCAGGGCCAAAGTCCTTGCCTGTGGTCTCCTGATTCAGCTTGGCTATGCCTGGTGATGGAATTCTTGTGGTTAGAAAGGACTCCCTTGTATCAGATCTATAATTAGGCCCCCCAAATACAGGGCGACTTCTAACAGCGCCACTCACACCTGGTTTGGGGAGCTGACATAATCTGATCTTGAGCCCGGACCTGGCTAGTTGCCGAAGTCACCCGATGTCCCTGGCAAGGACTCTGATGCTGTGGGTAGGTGGAATCAACAGGAAAGAGTACAAGGGGTGATTAGTCACATCTCCTCTGGGCACAGGAGGGGGTGTGCACATTCCGGACATGTCTATCATCCGGCCGCAGACTCCCAGGAGGAGATCGTGGTCGGCAGAGTCTAAACCTAGCCACTCCATCCGACATATGGGGAAACTGAGGTCTAGAGACAGCAGGGGGCCGAACCGAGTTTTTACAGGAAAGCAGGGCAGAGCTGAATGATGGCGGGTTTCTGGAGAAATTTGGGGGGGGGGGGCATCAGTAAACAGAATATATCTAGTGCATCGTGACCTGCCTCTTACTCTTCCCCAAATCCTCATCCTGGGAGCTCACTTCCAACCACCCCCCCCACTCTTCATGGGGCTCCTCACCCCTCAGAGCCATGGGCAGACTGGGGGCGTGGCCTCCGGTTGAGGGAAAAGGAGGAGGATGGCCGTCTTGCACACCACGATCCCTGAAATGTGGCCCCCGGTGACCATCTAGTCAATGAGGGCATCTATCCACTGTGTTCAGATTCTCTGGTCCCCTGATGATGGCAGCCTGGTCTGCACGGTGACGGGGGACAGCCTGGCTTAGGCCACATGCCGTGTCCACACATATTTAGAAGCCTCGCCCAGAGGAAGGGACTGATACAATCAAGTTGCCGGTCCCTCCGCGGCCGGGAGCTCCGGTGGGTGGCCCCAGCTTCTTTCGCAATTGTCTTGGGTATTGTTTAGAACACACAGGACGTGCAATTATGTCACTGACCGAGTCACTGTACTCGGAGGGCAGTCCGGCCTCCTTGGCAAGATGCCATCCTGCTGGGGCACTGGGGTGGCCCCGCTCCCTACGCACCCGATCTAGTCAGTATCTCGGGCTCGGGCTCCAGCGAGGGCATCAGCTTCCCAACTGCCCGGGGTTGTGCCATGTGAACGGAGATGAAAACCAGGGAGGGAGGAGTAGCTCAGGCTCTTGCAGGTGAATCCAAAGGTCTTTCCACATCCGCTGCCCCCACAGAGGCGTGGGCACGAGCTTCCACCCCCCAGCTTCCCCTGCTCAGAGCTGCCAGGTTAATCCCTTTAAAACAGCCCAGCTGTCGTTGCCAAGGGTTAAAGGCCACGGCTCGCTCACGAGCAATCGCTGGCCCGATGACTTAGAGCTCAGCCCACTGGTTGGTGCACTGGCCGCCCGGTGCCAGAGGCTGCAGAGGCCGTACCCGGACTATGCCAGGTGAGTATTAGAAGTCATCCCAAACCCCCAAATCCCTACAAAGGCTCACACGTCTCTCACCTTCTTTTTTTTTTATTTTATTTAAAAAAAAATTTTTTTTTTCAACGTTTATTTATTTTTGGGACAGAGAGAGACAGAGCATGAACGGGGGAGGGGCAGAGAGAGAGGGAGACACAGAATCGGAAACAGGCTCCAGGCTCTGAGCCATCAGCCCAGAGCCCGACGCGGGGCTCGAACTCACAGACCGCGAGATCGTGACCTGGCTGAAGTCGGACGCTTAACTGACTGTGCCACCCAGGCGCCCCCGTCTCTCACCTTCTTAAGGGTTGCACCTTATCAATCACGGCTTTGGGGACAGCACGAGTCTTACCAGACAATCCCCCCAAACCTCCCAACGGCGCCTGGGCTTTGGGTTTTCTGTAGATAAATCCATCTTTTCCTTTGTAGGTGCGTCAGGAAAGTCCCTGCAGCAGAGGCAGACCTTTGCTTGTTAACATTGTATCAGCAATGCCTTGGGTCCGGGTCACTGATGTGGGGAAGGAGAACGGGGACAGGTCCCCAGCCACCACCCCACGACAGAGGGAGGGCGGGGCTGCGCAGGTAGCTTTGGGGGAGCCCTGGACACGTTCATCGCTGTCCCTCCCACACGAAGGCAAATTGATCTTAGCTGTCAGAAACCCGTATTGTCGGTCTTTTCTTCGAATCTCCTGGAGATGAGGGGCTTTTGTAGGCATGCATTTTTGCCAAACCACTAGGGTAAAACAGTAACTCTCTGTAAATGACAGTAGACTTGACAATGGTCAGGGTTAGAGATCTGATGACAGTTTGTTATAGCACACGGGGCAAGGGAGCCTCTCCGGCAGTCCGCATTTTATTTGTTTTTATTTTTTTTAAGTTTATTTATTTATTCTGAGAGGGAGAGAGAGAGAGAGAGATCCAGCCAGAGGGAGAGGGGCGGAGAATCCCAAGCTGTCAGCTCAGAGCCTGACGTGGGCTCGAACCCACGAGCCGTGAAATCATGACCTGAGCCGGTCACTCAACTGACCGAGCCACCCAGGCGCCCCCGCCAGTCTGTATTTTAAAAGTCTCTTGCCTCCTTTTTGCCTTCAGTCTCTGTGGGCAACGTTTGGGTTATCTCCCGGGATGTTTACATTTACAGACCAGACTTAACCTCCAGGGACAAAGAAAGAACGCAAATTGTCTCTTAGGACTTTTGGGGTAACTGCTATTTAAAATTTTTCCGTAAAGGGGCACCTGAGTGGCTCAGTCGGTAAAGCGGCCGACTTCAGCTCAGGTCATGATCTCGCGGTCTGTGAGTTCGAGCCCCGCGTCCGGCTCTGTGCTGACAGCTCAGAGCCTGGAGACTGTTTCGGATTCTGTGTCTCCCTCTCTCTCTGGCCCTCCCCTGTTCATGCTTTGTCTCTCTCTGCCTCAAAAATAAATAAATGTTTGGAAAATAAAATAAAATAAATTAAAAAATAAAAATAAAAAATAAAAAATTTCCGTAAGTTAGGGGTCAGAAAGCAGGGCGCATTTTGTCTGTTTCCTCATCATTTGCTGCAACATCACCCTCTCCAACTTCATCGGTTTCTCAGAGATTCCGCCTCTTAGTGTCCCAGTCCGGCTGTGTCACAGTGCTGGGGTCTTAACCTTAACCAGCTTGCGCCCTCCCTGGGTTGCAGACGGCAGGCCGAGGCCTCTAGTTCATCACCCTGGTCTCCCTCCCAGCTCGTCTGCCAGCCTGAGACCAACAGAGCAATGGACACCACGCATCTTTCTCTAACCTCGGCAATTCTAACTTGCTTCCCCCCCCCCTTTTTTTTTTTTAGTTTACTTATTTGAGTGTGAGCTTTAGTTTGCTTATTTGAGTGTGAGACAGTATGAGCAGGGGAGGGGCAGGGAGCAAGAGAGAAAGAGAGCGAGAATCCGAAGCAGGCTCCACGCTCAGCGCAGAGCCCCACGCGGGGCTCGATCCCACGCCCCGGCGATCATGACCTGAGCCGAAGTCAAGAGTCTGACGCTTAACCGACTGAGCCACCCAGGCGCCCAGGCCATTCTAACTTTCTAACTGGAGCTGCAGCCTCGGGGCCCGCGGAACTGCTCGCGGCAGAGGTCGGCCCACCGGGGCCCCCGTGGCTTCCCTCCTCTTCCGCAGGGCACCACGTGCCGCTCTGCCGAGGAGCACGGACGACGGCTGGCGTCTTCGGGCGTCCCCTGTGTTCACACGGCCAAGTTGGGATATCCGCACCATCCCCCCCATCTGCGAAGGGTGGGGACTGATCCAGGAAGAGGCAGGTCATTCTAGGTTGGTAGGTGGCAGTGTTAATAAGCCAAAGGAACTTACATACGAGGCCCGTCTTGGGCAGCAGCAAGACGAGTGGGTCCCCTCGCTGCCCGCCAGATCTCATAAGTTTACACAGAAAGAGGCCTTAACCGGGTACAGTCGTGTATACCGCGCAGGGCTACAGCCTTGGAGCAGCCTCCGGGAGCGGGAGAGGCACGCTTCAGAGAGCCTTGAACTCCTCCAGGCCTCGGCTCAGCTCTTCTCTCTTCCCGGGACGCCCTCCCTCTACCTCTAACCCACCCCTGCCTCCCCTCGGGGACTGCCTGTCTCGCCCTCTTGCAGTAGCCGGGGTCCCCGTCACTCCGCTGCCACACCGGTACCGGGTCCCTCAGCGTGTCTGGGCCTCCGCTCCCTTATCTTGCAGAACGGGGCTCCCACTTCTGTCTTAGAATCGCTGTCGGGGTTAAAAGGGACCACGCGTGTCCGAGGCGCAGGGGCCCCCAGACTCCTACAGAAGCTGTGCCCTCCCAGAGCTTCCCGGGGCTCTGTCACAACCGTGAGGAGAAGCCCCTCCTTGTCCTCTGCCCTGAGGCTTGGGTGTGGCCCCGGTGTAGGAGTGCACACGACACGGATCCAGATGTGGCCCTCCGTCTGGCTCACGTTCGCTCGATGACCCCTCATGGGGTCGCGCGTTCGGGGCCCCTTGGAGACCAGTATGCGCACCTGAGAAATACCCACCAAGGCCCGGATCCCCGGGAGACTTGCCCCGGCCTCCCGGGAACCTGTCAGAGATAACACAGTCTTCCCCCTCCCGACGCACAGGCGACTGAGCCACAAGATCTAATTAAAGGCTAGCTGTCGGGGCGCCTGGTGGCTCAGTGGGTGTCGGGCTCTTGATTTCAGCTCAGGCCGTGACCTCGCGGTTCGCAGGCTGGGGCCCCGAGGTACAGAGCCTGCTTGGGATTCTCTCCCTCTCTCTCTCTGCCCCTCCCCTGCTTCTGCTCTCTCTCTCTCTCTCTCTCAAAATAAATAAACATGAAAAAAAAGAAAAGGTCAGCTGTCAGGTGCACGCAAGCCCTTTGATGGCACTGGTCACCTCGCTGTGTAAGTAAGGTCTGCAGACGAAAGTTCCCGACTTCACGGAGAATAACCACCCAGTTAGGTCATCGTCAGCTCCACCCGCCGTCAGTGGGTCGCCCTGAGCAGAGCTGCGTAAAGCTTATGGAGTGGCCTCCTTCGCTTCCCGGTCTGAAAGGGCCTTCTCAGCCCGGGAGATACTTTACTGTCCCTCCTCCACCTTCCAAACCGGGGTGTGGGAGGCCCAAACTCAGGGCCCTGGAGCCTCGCCCAGTGTAGGTGACTCACTGCCTGGTTCTGCCTCCCTCCTCGGTGACCTCCGGACTGTCCTTAGCTCTTCCCTGACAGCTCGACCTGGAGGCCGCCAGGGCCGGGTGTGGGGGAACTTCCCCCTCATCCTAGCTCCCTTGACCCTTGAGAGCAGCAAGGAAGGGTGGGCTCAGACCGGACCCCCCCCCCTCCGGGTTCCGACTCCAGCTCTGCCCCTAATGCCCTGTGTTCCCTTGGCATTTTGTCTGAGCCTCGGTTTCCACATCCGTAAAATGGGTCTGAGGGTCATTTCCCAAAACGGAGCAAACCGATTCCTTTGCGCCACGCCTGTCCCTGAAAATGACCGAAAATACTGGACAAAACATTCCGAAACTTTGTTTAAAGCATCAAAAAGCTGGAAAAGTGGGACCGCACAGATCATAGCCCTTTAGGGTAAAGGTGACCTGGGAGAGACGCTGGCCCTCTGGGGTTACAAGCACAGAAGCTTGTGGCTGAGGGGGTAAAGGCGGGGGGGGGGAGGGTCCTCATCTGGGCATCTGCCAAAGCACAGACCTCTTGGGGGTGGGGGGGAGGTTGTCTTCATCTCAGGCCTTAGAGAGTCCTCGCAAGTAATTTTCCAAGTGTGCGTGCAGCTTCCCTTCCTGGCCCTGGGAGGGAGGGCTGGCCCCACTCCCAGAGGAGGGACAGAGGGCACGGACAGGAGCCTGGCCAGGGGACCTGGGCTCTATGTGGCCGCAGCAAGTAGGAGTGTGGGGTGGGACCAGGTGGGACAACAGCAGCCCTGACCCCTGGGGGGACCTGGGCCAGCTCTCTGCAGGCTCGGCACAAACACTGCCCCGGGGATCTCTGGGCCCATAAACATCCGCTGGCCCAGCAGGTGCACACCCAGCCCCGGAGGCCCCGGAAACCCAGACCACCTCTGCACGAAATCACCCCCTCCCGGAGGCCTCTGCACCGGCCCAGAGGGGCCGGCAGGAGCTGCCCGGAACCCAGACACCCCCCAGCTAATCAGGTGACACTCCCCATGCTGCGCCCTGGTTCCCCCACCTACAAAATGGGAGCGTAGTCCTCTTGCTAAAGGGAGCCTGCCTTGGGGTCCATCTCCCCCATGGGAACGGGCCCCTCTTCCCAACATAGGCACCGGGCGGGAGAAGCCCTGAGCTGCACCCCCAGAGGCACAAACGGGGCGGGGCTGAGCTGCGTCCCACCACAACTTTTGACACACAACCTCCTTGCCCAGCTGGGATCCCTCGGGCCTCAGGGAGCTCGCCACTCTGCCACTCCAGCTCTGACCACTGGGCCCCGTGTCCGTGCCAGGGTCACCTAAGCAGGTCCGCCACCAGGTTCTCCACCCCACATGTGGATGTGCTTGCTGCCTGTGCCCCGAGGGCCCCTGCGCCACGCGGCAGTGACTGGGGGCACCCAGTGCCATGACACGTCTGGTGTCTACCTGGCCCAGCACTGGCTGCGGGCCCTGGGGGAGCTGCAGAGACCCAGCTTCTCCGCCACGCCTGGGCTGGCCAACCGGGACCCCAACCGCACCTTCACCAGCGACTTCCTCACACAAGTGTCCTCCAGGCTGGCCCAGCCCCTCGGCCTGGCACTGAGTCCCCGCCTCAGACGGTCGCGGTAGACTTCAAGCTGATCAGGGCTTCCTCTGAGTTCCCCACACCCACGGTTTGCCTCCGACCAGCCCCATAGGCTGCATTTACCTGTCCGGAACCCCAACAGCTCTTCCTCCTCCACTAGATGCTCACTGGGCCCCATCTCCGAGCCGGGCTTTGGTCAGCTCAGGTGAAAAAATGGGGAATAAGACTGAGGTGTTGTCCTTAGCCCACTGGGGGACACAGAGGAAACCCGCAGCAACCACAACCCAAGAGGCTAAATGTAGGGGAGGGGGCAACATGAAGCATCTAGCATGGCCAAGGGCAGCCATGGAGGGCTTCCTGGAGGAGGTTATATCTCAGCCAAGCCCCAGAGGGTGAGTAGAGGTTAACTAGGAAAAGAGAGGAGAGGAGATTCCGGGAAAGGGTCCGGCAGGTGCAAAGGCCTGGAGGTGCGGCTGCAGTGAAAACTGATGAAGCAGGTGGGGCTGGGCTGAGGGTTTGGATTTTATGGGGCCAGTGGGGAGCCGGTGGGGGTCCTAAGCAGGGCAGGGACGGCCACAGTGGCACAGAGAAGAGGCCTTGAGCTGCTCTGTCTCTCCTGCAGGGTCTCGGAGGCTTCACCCCTCCTTGCAGCATGAGGCCGTCATCCCATTAAACCTCTGATCACTGACTGAGACTCTTAGGGGGCTGACACCCCATTCCTGCTCCTGCAGTGCCAGGGCCAACCTGGATGACCCCTGCAAGGTGACAAGGGCCCGAGAACTGAACCAGCTGCCGGGGCCCCAGGCCTCAGGCCGGGCCTTCGGCTTTGTCCTTGACCTGCACAGCAGCACGGCCAACACGGGCACCTGCCTCATCGCAGAAGCTGCCCACAGAGGGTCTTGCCATGCACCTGTGCCACCACCAGGTGGCCCTGGCCCCTCGGGGACAGTGGGGAAGGGGACTGCTGGGAGGGTGCCAGTGCCTCCCCTGGCCCTCTCCTTGGGCTCCAGTCAGGGCCTGCCACCTGCAAGTCCTCCAGGCCCTCTGGTCCCTTCCTTCCCCCCTCCCTGCCAGAGGGTGGAGGGAGGCTGGGCTGGGGTGGGTAGTGCCCCGTGCTCCCTCCATGCTCTCCCCACGCCTCAGTTTCCCCTTCTTGGGGGTCTGACCCACCCCTCCTGTCCCTCCACCCCCACTGCAGAGCCCCAAGGTGCCCTGCCCAGCCCTGTACCAGCTGCCGGGGTGGGGGAGTTATAGCCTGGACCCCTCGGCCAAGAACGGAATGAGTAGACTGCCACCTCAGGAGAAATGGGTGAGGGGGCGGGGCTTGGAAGGGCGGGGCCGCGTGATAGGCAGGGTCAAGGACCTGGGGTTAGAGCACTCCTCTCTGGGGCACCCGCCTGACCCCTCTCCTCCTGGTCCCCAGTCCTGGAGCTGGGCCCCCAGCCTCAGGGTGTGCTGCGAGCAGGACGAGGATCCTGGTGGCCAAAGTCCTGGACTTCATCGAGCTCTTCACCCAGGGTGAGATCTGCAAGGACTTGCTGGGAAACTGAGACCCAGAGAGGCGAGGGCCCGACCCGGGGACCCTGGAGCCAGGCTCACGGGTGGGCTGGGGACCAGCCTTGGGTGGCCCCCACGGCCCACTGTGTCCTGGGCCTGGAGGAAGGGACAGGCTCACACACCCAGCCTTTGGCCCAGGCACAGCCTCTCCTGCTTTAAGCACATGGAACGGGCAGCGTGGACCGGCCACGCACGGAGGCTGGGGACCGGGCATCCTCAGCTGCAGGTGCGTGTGTGTTGTTGTGGGGAGATTCCTGGGTCACAGCTTTGGTGGCAGAGGCAACTGAGGCCCAGAGGCAGGGACCACGGGTGCCTCCCACAGGGTCATCAGGACCTCAGAATCAGGATCAGAACACGAGGCTGCCCCCTCCCCCCACCAATGCCCTGCCCCTACAGCCTCCCTGGAACCCCACGGACAGGCCTGGCATTCGGGGCCACAGTGATCTGCCCGGTGCCTGCAGAGGCCAGGAGGGGCTCCTCGCAGCCTGGCCACTGAAGGCAGAGGGAGGTGATACGGAGCGGGCACCACCCAATCCACCTGCTTGTGGGTGCAAACATGGAGCCTGTCTTTATTTTCCAAGTACTTCCCCGAGCGTCCCTCTGCACGTTAGCAGGGAATCCGGCATTCCTTCTGCAGGCCTTCCCTTCCTGAATGTCACAGGAGTCTGGCCTCCCCGCTTCTGGGCCTGGCCTGGCGGGGAGGAGATTGGGAAGATTGCGCCGCCCACCGGCTACCGCTCTGCCCGCTGCCACGTGGGGTCGCTGTCACACTAGGTGCACGCCCTCCGCGGCCTTCGAGTCCTGCCGTGTCCAGGCCACAGGCCTCCCCACGCTGGGTGCCCAGCCCTAGCCTCCTTAGTAACCGTTCTCCAAGTGTCCCAACTGGCCTTCGGGGGGCGGGACGGGCTTCAGAGGGGGCCACATGCTCTGTTGGCACCAGCCCTCCCCCTGCCACGGCAAAGATCTGTCCCCCAGCCCAGTAAGCAGCCACAGCCCCCTCCTTCAGTGGTGAGTCCCGGCGGGACAGCATCGGAGTGACCCAGCAGACAGACCTGGTATGCACCGGGGGCGCAGCAGAGGCTGGGCACAAAAAAGAAAGAATTTGACATTTCAAAAATTGTTTAAAGAACCAGGGTAACAGGGCACCTGGGTGGCTCAGTCAGTTGAATGTCTGACTTCAGTTCAGGTCACGATCTCGCGGTCCGTGAGTTCGAGCCCCGCGTCCGGCTCTGTGCTGACAGCTCCGAGCCTGGAGCCTGCTTCAGATTCTGTGTCTCCCTCTCTCCCTGCCCCTCCTCTGCTCATGCTCTCTCTCTCTCTCTCTCGCTCAAAAATAAATAAACATTAAAACATTTTTTTTAAAAGAACCAAAGTAACAATTGTAGGAAAAATCAGCCACTGGTTGGGGTTTTTTGCTGTTGTTAAAGCTTCGTGTTTGATTTTGAGGTGTTCTCTTACTTATAACAACACCGTAGTGGAGGGGCAACATCTTTTCGGCGTTTAGGGCCGGGGGCCCATCCATCGTCCTTACAGAGGCAGAGCCATGACAGTTATTCCGAGTGATTTCTCCCACAATTTAAAAATGTATTTGATAGGCCATTATATTATGTTTACTCCGTGTCAGACGCTGTTAAGCACTATTAGCCGTTTACCTTAAACCTCAGGAGGATAGGAGAAGACACCATAATTCCTGTTTTTCTTTTTTTTTTTTTTTTAATTTTTTTTCAACGTTTTTATTTATTTTTGGGACAGAGAGAGACAGAGCATGAACGGGGGAGGAGCAGAGAGAGAGGGAGACACAGAATCGGAAACAGGCTCCAGGCTCCGAGCCATCAGCCCAGAGCCTGATGCGGGGCTCGAACTCGCGGACCGCGAGATCGTGACCTGGCTGAAGTCGGACGCTTAACCGACTGCGCCACCCAGGCGCCCCATAATTCCCGTTTTACAGAGGAGGAAGCTGAAGAACAAAAAGGTTAAGTGACTTGCTCAAGGTCACCCAGCTAGCAAGGATTTGAACCTCTACTATCTGTGCCCTTAACCACGAGGCTACACTTCCATAATGACAACTGTCTTTCTAAGGCAACTTGTGTCTCCATTCTAAACACAGAGCCAGGGGCATCTCGGCAGACACCCTGTCACATTGGTTGAGAAAGTGAAGCAGTGACTGGATGAGGCCATCGGTGAAGGGCATCTCTTGGGCACTGCCTGCTGGGTGTGGGTTGCCCCCACAGGGGCCAGGGCAGAGGTCGGCCCCAGCAACCTTGGCCGGAGGCTCTCTTCCCGGGACTGAGGCTTCCAGACCCTACAGCCCGGTATAGCCATCTTCCAGATGTCCGGTGGTGAGGATGTGCTCTGTGAGGGGCGGGGGGGTCTGCCGTGTACCCCATGGTCATCAACAAGGCCACCTACTATGAAAAGGGCATTGCCTCCATTCAGGCGGAGAAGCTCACGTTCTCCGTGCCTGCCCTGCCGCGCTGGCCGTCACCCCCACCCCAGCCCCTGACCCAGGCCGGACCCGCACAGCCTCAGCCCTCCCATCTGAACAATGGGTCCCGAGCCACAGTCTTGCTCCCAGGGCACCCCTTTGCCTTCTGCTGTATACCATGTTTCTGGCCATACCCCCATGCCTCCGTACCTCAGTTTCCCATCTATAAAATGGAAGATGTCCAGGGGTTGATGGTTCATGTCCTCTGTCCTTCATGGTCCTTCTCTGTGACCTCAGGGTCTGGCCCAGGGTGGTCTTGGACATGCTGTGTGTCCTGGGGCCAGTGATGGCTGTCTCTGTACAGCCTACCGGTGCCCAGGGGGAAGATCCCACTTGGAGTCAACAAAGGGCCTTCCAGAAGAGGCCACGACCCAGGGGGGGGGCCTCCCAACCTGCCTGCACTCCTGGGGCTGGAGTATCAGTCTGAGAGAGCAGAAGCCCATGCACATGCCTACCCAGGCACTGTGTGTGTGTGTGTGTGTGTGTGTGTGTGTGTGTGACTGCACACACATGTGTTTCCAAGAACTTCAATACCTTGGGTGTCCTTCTGAGGAGGTCTTTATGTGGCTGGGCACACAGCCCAGATGTGCATTTCCAATGTATAATGAGCCCGGTGCCCATGGGGACTCAGGGGGAGTCAGGGCTGGGGAAGGGGTGCAGCTCGACAAGGCTGTCCCCACCCAGGACAGCCGCCCGGGGGCAGGGACGCAGGGAAGAGGTACCTTGGCCTGGGGTAGGGGGAGTCCTACCAGGGGGGCTGGAGGTCCTCAGCACCCCAAGAGGGAGCGGGCGCGGGGTCTGCTGCTGGGTCCCCTCGGTCCTGACCCAGGCCCTCTCTGGGGGGCGTCCACACAGGCCAGACTGGACACAGCCCACAGCTTCTGCACCCACCTGAGCCTGACAGGCCGCGGCTCCTGCCTGACAGCGGGGCCGGGGGGCCCAGAGCGCCATCCTCGGGAGGCGTCTCCCTCCGGCCCCTCTGCACCCTCGCCTGGCCCATCCATCTCCCCGCGGCCACAGCTGCCACGCGGCCTCCTGCTATTGAGCAGCGAGATGAGAAGGTGTGAAGGATATGGGGGCGCCAGGGACGGGCTGGAAGGCAAGATGGATGAGGGGGCAGGGGGGCCAGCAGGCGCCTCCGGCGGGAAGGGCAGGCCGGCCGGGGAGGAGGCTGTGCAGAGAGGCGCGCCTGTGTGCGAGGCGTGTGTGAGAGAGAGCGCGCGTGCACCCATGCACACGGCAGCTTGTGCACGTGTGCACACGAGTGGGTGTGGGGCATGGGGCCCGGGGTTCATCTGTGTGCAAGTGGGCTGGCCCGTCAGTGTCCTCACCTACATGCGTGGAGGGGGCGTTTCCCATCACACAGAGCAGAGCTGCGTGCAGGTGCACGCGCACGTGTGCACACACACACACACACACACACACACACCAGTGGCCAACAGGACCCTGGGCTGGCCCACTCCTGGGAGTCCAGGCTGAGGGGGAGCCAGGAGGATTGGTGGGAATCTCCCAAAACCATCATCCCTCCCTCTCCCTCCTCCCCACCCCCCCCCCCGCCCCACTGTGGATCCTGGGACGGCGTGGCGTGGCCGGTCACACACCTCACTGGGTGGCCCCTGATAGCCGCTGGGACCCTCCCAAGCATGGAGAACCGCCCCCCTCATCCTGCCCCACAGCAAACCCCAGAGCTGGGCATGGGCCTACCTCTCCCAGCTTGGCAGGCAGGGATCTGGGCTACAGGAGACCAAAGCAGGAGGCACCCCTAAGCGGAGGGAGGAGAGGTCTGCCCCCGGGGAATCAGGCTCTGGGAGGAGCTGGGTGTCATTCTTGGAGAGAAGCAGTCCTTCCGACCCGCGGTCCCTCCATGCCCACTGCCAGGCATGGGCCTCCGCCTCCCTCACGTCCCCAGTGCCACACTCTGGAGGAGGTGTGTTGGGGTGGGGGGGTCTAGTCTGCCTTGGGGACCCCAGTCAACCGGGCCCAGCCCAGCCTGAGGTGCTGTCCCCTAGTGCCGGCCTGGGGGCTGGCCTGGAACACTCCCTCCCAGAGTGAGCTCTCCTGGGGTCTAGCCCGATGACCCTCCCTGGGCAATCAGGCGGCAACGAGATGGCCAAGCAGCACTCTCATCTGACAGCAACCAGCTTTGTGCCTTCCTGTGCCTTCCTGACCGGTGATCCAGGTGTCCCTGAATGCCGGGCCTGGATGGGCGTGGGCAGCCTGGAGAAGGCGCCTGGTCGGGCTGCAGAGAGCAGGCTGACCTGTGGGCAGAGCAGACACCCGCCCCAGAGACCTGTGACCTGGGCCGGCCTCCCACCCCGTGGGGACTACTTAGGCCCCGTCAATCAGGATGGGAACAGTTTACTGCTGTCCATCCCAGAGAGAAGAGATTATGCGCGCAGTTGGGGAAACTGAGGCACGGGGGCTGTCGGGAATCCACCAGCATCGCACAGCTCCTCGGGCCCCAGCCATCAGCCAGACCGGCCTCCTGCCATCTGGTCCAGGAGCTCTGCCTCTTCCAGCACTTGCTGAGGCTGCCCCCTTGTGATTCCCAGTTTCCCAGGCGATGCCACACCAGCAGCAGCCTCAGGTCAGGGGTTGAGGTCCTGGTGAGAGGGCATCACCTCTGCCATCAGCCCTCACGCTCCTGCGGCTACTGCGGCCTCCCCGGCCTCCGCCAGGCCTTTTCAGTGCCCAGCCCTCCAGTCACCGGGCCTGGGCCCCTGCGGACCGCCCAGCCGGGTCCTCCAAAAGGGCCCCCACTCTGCGCCTGGGTCCATTGATCAGGAGTGGCTGAGGGGCTCCTAGCTGGGAAAGGGAGGGAGCCGGGAGGGGGGACCGGGAAGGGAGGGGGGGAGGAGGCTTTGCAACGTCAGAGCCTTCCCACCTGCCCTCCTCCCACACAGCACCACTCCTGGAGCTGGACAAGCCCGGCCAGCAGCCTGGTGCAGTCTGAGGGTGGTTTGGAGACGGGGCCCTGCATACCACAGGGCCAGAGTAGCCTGCCTGCAGAGACCAGGTGCCTGACTCCGGTGGAGAACCAAGACGTGAGTGATCGCTTGGAGGGAAGCACGGTCCCGCAGAGCTGAGCTGTGCCGCTGAATGGGCCGGGAGACCAGGAGCGTCTGACCACCAACCCAGCAGGCAGGGACTCCTCAGGTGACAGCTGCAGCTGGCCTGCACTGAGCAGGACTTCTCCAGGAGCCAACGTCCAGGCCGTCCCCATGGCAGGTACGGTGTAGGCAGCCGAGGTGGCCCCGTGACTGGGCTCAGGCTCCAGGGTGAATGGGGCGGGGCAGGGACTGGGTGGGGGGACCAAGGAAACCCTTCTGGATCCAGGTCTTGGGCAAGAGGGTGGGGCAGGGGCACCCCACGCTAAGGCCTCAGATCCCACCAGGGCAAGGTTGATGGGCTCACAGCCGCCCATGTACAAATATGGGGGTGCTGATGGGCCGGGGTACAGAGCCATTTCTGGGAAGGGAGAGCCTTCTCAGGCATGAGTGACCTTGGACCTGTCCCTTCCTCTCTCTGGGCCTCACCCATTGAGTACCAAGGTCTAACTTCCCCTCCAGACCTGGCTCCATGCTTGTGGGAAATTGTCAACTCCTGACCCCAAGGGATGCCAGCTTTTAGAGGAACCAGACAGAGAAGGGGCCCCTCCTGAGTTTCTGAGAGCACTCAGGGGTGGCACTTTGACCAAGATGGGCAGGGGGTGAGCTCATAGAAGACTTGGGAGCCAGTGACCAGCCCGTGAAGGCCCCAGACCCAGGGAAGCCATGAGCCTCTCCCCTGGGGACCCATGGACCTTTGGGGTTGTCATCAGTTACCCAGACGATAGACCTGCCCCACCCAGCAGGGCAGCTGAACAACGGGCAGTTGCCCATGTGGTGGCCTGGTCCAGGTGGTGGGGACATCAGCCCGTCTACACTTCATGCCCCTCTGGGAGATGCAGACCTGATGCGGTCCATCCCTCTCGGAAAGACCCCCACCCACTCCCGGGGCTGTTCATACGTGGCCCTCGGGGCTGAGAAATATGGGACCGCAGGCCCTGAGCCCCACACTCCAATGAAGCACCTACTATGTGCCAGCTCTGGCCAGGCTGCGTGCCTGTTAGCTCATTACACGTAGACCACCCCGGGAACGTCCCTCCACCCATCCCTCTATCTGTCTGTCCATCCATCCATCCATCCAACACCAAAATCCACCTCTGCCCAGGGGATCTCAGTTCCACCAGGCTCTTGGCCACTTAGGGGGCTGCTAGAAACTAATAGTCCATTTTACAGGATGTTTTTTTTCTGGTTTTAATGTTTAACTTGTAAAACATACATAACATAAAAATTACCATTTGGGCCATTAAAAAAATTTTTTTGTCTATTTATTTTTGAGAGAGAGAGAGAGACAGCACGTGCAAGGGAGGGGCAGAGAGAGAAGGAGACACAGAATCTGAAGCAATCTCTAGGCTCCGAGCCCAACGCGGGGCTCGAACCCACGAACCGCGAGATCATGACCCGAGCCAAAGACGGATGCCTAACCAACTGAGCCACCCAGGGCCCCCACCCCCCATTTGAGCCATTTTTAAGGGTACAATTCGGTGACGTTAGGTACGTTCACAAGGCAGCCGTCGCCACCATCCGTCTCCAGAACTTGCATCTGGCAAAACTGAACCTCTGTCTCCATGAGACGCTCACCCCCTGTCCCCCTCCCTCCATCCCTGGCACCCACCGTTCTTCTTTCTGTCTCTGAAGCTGGCTGTCGTAGGGACCTCTCACAAACGGAAGCACACGGGATTTGTCCTTTTGTGTCCGCCTGGCTTATTTCACTTAGCGTGACGTCCTCAAGGTCCCCCCAAGTCACAGCACGCTGCAGAAGCCCCTTCCTGTTTGAAGCTGAAGACGGTTCCATTGTCTGGCTAGACCACGCCTTGCTTATCCATTCCTCCGTCAGTAGACACTTGGGTTGCTGTCACCTTCGGGCTGTCGGGAATCGTGCTGCTGTGAACACTCACGCACATGTCTCTGTTCAGGTTCCGGCTCTCGGTTCCTTTAGTGCATTTCTCCAGTTCTAGGTAACTCCCCAGAAGTGGCCTGGCTGGATCCTACACTCATTGTGTCTTTCACAGCAGAGGCTCCGTCTTGTACCCCATCAGCGATGCAGAGGGTTCCAATTTCCACACGCCCCCACCAACACTTGCATTTCCTTTCCTTTCCTTTCCTTTCCTTTCCTTTCCTTTCCTTTCCTTTCCTTTCCGTTTCTCTTTTCTTTTTGGTAACAGCCATCCTCATGGGCGTAAGGTAGTGTCTTATTTTAGGTAGAATTTGCTTATTTTTATTTTTTATTAAAAAAATTTTTTTAATATTTATTTATTTTTGAGACAGAGAGAGAGAGAGAGACAGAGCATGAGTGGGGGAGGGGCAGAGAGAGAAGGAGACGTAGAATCCAAAGCCGGCTCCAGGCTCCGAGCTGTCAGCACAGAGCCCGATGCGGGACTCGAACCCATAACCGTGAGATCATGACCCGAGCCGAAGTCGGATGTCCAACCGACTAAGCCATCCAGGCCCCCCAGGATTTATGGGTTTTTTTTTAAGGAGGGTAGAGGGTGGCAACATTCCAAGAAATGGAATGTTTATGGGGCGCAAGGTCAGACATGGGTGGGAGTCCTTGGTGGTGATTCGAGGATGTCCTCTCAGCTCAACTCTCCCGGAGCAGGACCAGGCACCAGGGTCTCCGCGGAGTGAAGACGCTCATCCCCGAACCCCCACGACCTCACATGTCCTACCATCGTAACAGGTGTCGTTTTTGAAGGGTGTGCCGGGCACCGTGTGTGTCCTCGCAAATCCTCACATCAGCCCTGCGAAGCGCGTATCAAGAACCCCTTGGGGCAGATATAGAAACCGAGGCTCCGAGAGACGGAACAATTTTGTTGCTCAAGGCCACATGGCCGCGTGACTTGATGGCTGGAAGATTCCCTGAGGAGCCAGGCAGTTCCTGTCTCTGGCCTCCAGGAGACTTAAGTCGGCATTTGCCTCATGAAGTGATGCCCCGTCAGGGATACTATGGGAACACAGGCCTGGCAGTCAGGGAGGGCTCCCTGGAGGAAGAGGCACCTAGGTGCAGCCGGAAGGATGAGAGCCGGCTTGGTGGCACAGGGGTGAGGCTCACGCTTTCCTCCTCTCTCCCCAGCCTTCCTCTCTGCCGGCCTCGGGGTACTCGCAACCTCGGAGCCCTACACCCTGACCAGCTCCAGCTGGGAGCCCCGGCTGGACTCCCCATTCCCGTCAGACCCTCCCACCGGGGCCCAAGTCGTGGCCGAGCCCGGCAAGCAGGGCCCCAAGAACCCGCGTGTGTCCAGCGTGACGGTTCAGCTGGAGATGAAGGCTCTGTGGGAGGAATTCAACCAGCTGGGCACGGAGATGATTGTCACCAAGGCAGGCCGGTGCGAGCAGCGGGCGTGTGCGTGGGGGGGACAGGGGGCCACGGTGGGGCCGCCCTTGGGCTGCTGAGCGCCGCCCTCCTGCAGGAGGATGTTTCCCACCTTCCAGGTGAAGATTCTGGGCATGGACACGCTGGCTGACTACGCACTGCTCATGGACTTCGTGCCTCTGGACGACAAAAGATACAGGTCTGGGGGCCGGCCAGGGGAGGCAGCTGGGACAGCGGGGGGGCGGGGCCAGGAAGTCGACCCCTACCTGCACCCTGGGGTGAGCCAGGGGCCAGTCGGAGCCGTGAGCGGGGAGGCCTGCCCTGGGGCAACAGCGGAAGCCTGAGGCGGGCAGTGGGCTAGCCTGGGCAGGGAGAGCGGGCTAGCCCACTGCGGCCACCGGGCGCTCGAGGCCAGACAGCGTCCTTGGGGTCTCTGGTTCCCCAAGTGTGAGATGGGGGCAGAGCAAGGGCCGCGATGGAGACGGCGAGAGCCCCTTGGCCCCTCCGGTCTTCAGGGCAGGGGCAGCAGATGCGGTGCCGTGGGGGCGGACGGGGCGCCCTTCCCACTCGCTCTGTCCCCAGGTACGCCTTTCACAGCTCAGCCTGGCTGGTGGCGGGCAGAGCAGACCCGGCCACGCCCGGCCGGGTGCACTTCCACCCGGACTCGCCGGCCAAAGGGGCACAGTGGATGCGCCAGATTGTGTCCTTTGACAAGCTCAAGCTGACCAACAATCTGCTGGACGACAATGGCCACGTGAGGCCCCGGCCACAGCGGGGAGGGGGCAGGGCAGGGCTGGGGACACTGGGGCCTGATTATAACGAAGCCTGGAGCCAGGGCCAGCTGTGACTTTGGCGCCCAGCGTCCCCACCTGCTACTGGCGGCTAACGCTGGGGGCCAAGTTCACCCGGCCAGGGGTTGGGTAGCAGAGGGGACTGCCCGAGCAGGGGGCTGGAAGTGTGAGAATGTTCCAGCAAACACTATCCTCCTCGTAGACAGTGTGTATGGAACGCCGTTGCAGGGGAAGGAACAAGTGCAAAGGCCCTGGGGCTGCAGAATGTTAGGCCCGTTGGGAGAAATGCAAGGAGGCTCCCCACGTGGCGGAAGTGGGGTGTGTAGGGGAGATGGGAGGAGAGAGACCCTAGAGGCTGCCAGGGCTGATCTGCGGGGCCAGTCGGCTGCGGAGAGGGTTCTGGCTTTTACTCTGTGCGGTGGCCACAGGAGGGTTTTGAGCAGGGGGTGGCACGCCGCAGCTCGCTGGGGCTGCGGTGTGGAGAATAGACAGCACAGCTGGACGGGAGCAGGGACGCTGGCCAGGAGGCAGTGGGGTGGGAGAGGTGATCAGATTCTGGATATTTCTGAAGGTGGAGCTCACGGCGGGATGTGGGTGTGAGAGAAGGCAAAGTGGCAAAATGCTCAGACGCCACAGGGCCTTTGATGCAGAACCGTGGGCCCTCGGGACCAGACTCTGCGTCCCTGTTATAAGAAAGACAGCCGTTCTGCCCCGGAGAGAAAGGCTTAGCCCAAGGGAAGGTTTGCTGCTGCTCCGCCACACCCCCGAACACTGCCTTCCGCAACCCCCCCCCCCCCCCAGATCATTCTCAACTCCATGCACCGCTACCAGCCCCGATTCCATGTGGTCTTTGTGGACCCACGCAAGGACAGCGAGCGCTACGCCCAGGAGAACTTCAAGTCCTTCGTCTTCACGGAGACCCAGTTCACGGCCGTGACAGCCTATCAGAACCACCGGGTGGGTCGGGACCACAGCTCACGAGGCAGCTGCCAGCCCATTTCACAGGGATGGAGACTGAGGCCCAAAGCTCTGAGCTCAGAGCCTTGCCCTTCTCTCCTTCCCTAGGACTCAGCAGACTTCTGCCCTCGGTCATTCCCCTGCCTTCACGCCCACTGACTCTGTGGCTCCGGGGCTGAGGGCCCGGGTCCCAGGGCCTCCTGACTGGGGGGGTTCAGGGAAGACAGGGTGGCTGAACCTGGGACCCCACAGCCTCGCCCTGGCTCATGGTTGGCCCATAACTGCACTTTCTCCTCTGCAGATCACCCAGCTGAAAATCGCCAGCAACCCTTTTGCCAAGGGCTTTAGGGAGAGTGACTCAGACTCCTGGTACTGTGTGAGCCCAGCTGCCCCAACCCAGCCCCTCACCCCATCTGCACTGTCTCCTAAGGCCTCGGGTCCTGCCCTTCTCTCTGCTTCCTGCCCACTGACTGGTCCTGGGGTCCCACGGCCTGACTGATCATGATCCTTGACCTGGGCTCTCCCCTGTGACCCTCTGCCTCCATTCCTGTTCATCCCGTCTCCAGGACTGTCCCTCCACGAGCCCTGCTCAGCATCCCGACCCGGAGTCACAGCGGCCTCGGCCCCTGCCTGCTGAAGGGCTCCACAGAGGAGGGAACAGGTCAGCCTCCAGGCTTACAGACACAGTGGGACCAGAGCCTGCATGATGGGCAGGAAGCGAGGAGACAGGGCCACACGGCCTCCAGGAGGGGGCTTCAGCACGTCCAGCAAGCCCACTGGGCACCTGTGTGGACAAAGAGGAGGAGGCAGAGAATTCTGAGGCAGTTTGGGGCCAAGGGCACAGAGAACAGGACGGGGACAAGGTGCTAAGAGCAGGGGTGGGAGGTGTCAGACGGGCTTCCTGGATGAAGTGGCTCCTGAGCTGGGCCTTGAAGAACTGGGAAGGGTTTGGACGGCAAGAGATGGCAGGGAAGAGCGAACGAAGAGAGAACAAGAGCGAAGGCTGAGAGGGGGGCAGCTTGGGATGGGAGGAGGGGAGGAGGAGGGGAGGCTGAGGCTGTGAGGGAAGGTCCGGGGCCCACGCAGACCATGTCCTCCCTCAGACTCCCACAAAGCTCCAGTCTCCAACTCCAGGACCTCCGCCCGGCTGCAACATCAGCTGCTGGCCCCCCCTGAGGCTCTGCTGGCCCCAGCCACCTACCAGCCCCTCGCCTACCAGGGCCTGTACCCTGGAGCCTCAAGCCCCCTCAGAATCCCAAGGGCCCGACCAACACCATACCCCCTCCCCAATGTCCAGAACGACAGAGATCGGGAGAGCCTGCCCCTCCCAGCTAGGCTGGGGCTCCTGTCCCCCACGGCCATGTGCTTGGGGACTGTCCAGGACCCTCAGTGATGATGAGGGCCCCGTGCACAGACTCCTCTTACCCTGAACACTACCCCTGCTGCCTCACCTCTGCGGAGGCCCTCTTCCCTCAAGGATAGCAGGGCAGGTGGAAGCCCAGAGAGGGAGGCTACCTGCCCAGAGTCACAGCAAGGCGGAGAAGATGCCAGGCTTGGAACCAGCCCCCCCCCCCCCGTACATGTCCCCTTCTGCCTTGGGGGTGACTCCTCTCAACCCTGCTTTACCTCTCCTTTTCCCCCAACATTAAACCATTTGGCATGAGTAGTCAGAGCACTTCTGTCCTCGGGGGTCAGGGTGGAAGGACTCAGGAACACCCAGACCCCAGAGACGGCTGCAGACATTCCAGAGCTCTGCCCGGTGCCGGTGGCATCGCTGGGAGCACAGTGATGGTAAAGATGCCAACACCAGCCAAGGGGCAGCGCTGTGAGTGAGGCTGCAGGCTCTGCTCCCGGCCTTAACGTGCCCAGCTGAGGACTGAAACTGCAGCTCAAAGAGGCACCTGCTCAAAGTCAATGCAAAGCATTGGCGACACCGGCCATTCCACTATAGGTGCTGTGCACAACTGGGGTGGTCTGGTCCGCGAGAAGCCAGGGTCTGGAGGGATGCAGAACCGTGATGGGCAGTGACCACACGGGCCAGGCCAAGTGGGGGGGGGGGGGTAGGGGGAGGGGCTTGAGAATCCAATCAAGACTCGACGCAGGACAGCTTCCATAGAAGAGTGACATTTAAACCTACACCTAAAGGAGTAGAAATTGAGAGCGAGAGCGAAGGGGAGGAGGGAAGGCAAGCTCCCAGCGGTGGGAAAAGCAGGGCAAAGGCCTGGGGCTGGAGTGGGTCCCTTGGAGCGGGAGGGCACGGCGCGCGCCACCCAGAAGAACCAGGAGAGGGGCCCAGAGCGGGGCCGGGCTAGGCACTCCTCCCGCAGCCCCTGATGTCCCCGGCCTCCGGGAGGCGCGCTCCGTGGACCCCCTAAATGCCGACTCCGAACATCCTGGAGCACTGCGCGTGAGGTGCGTAGGAAAGGGACGGGCACACGCGGGCGTGGAGGGACGCGGGGTCCGGCGAAGCCTCGAAGCCTGACGCCCGGAATCTCGAACCCAGCTGTCACAGAGCTGGGTCCGGAAGCCGCCGAGACTCGAGTACCGCGAGCTACCGACTCCAGGCTCTCTGACACCCTCCCTCGAAACCACCAATGCCAGCTCCGCCCTCGGCCCAGGCCCGCCCCTTCTGCCGGAAGCCCGAGACAGGGGGACCCGCCCCTTCCGGACCCGCCCCACCAACTCGCGTCGAGGCCACTCCCTCGGGCCCCGCCCACGGCCCTCGGGCCCAGAGCCCCGCCCCCTCCCGCCGAGGCCCCGCCTCTTGTGCGGGTCTCGCCCCCAAGGGCACAGCCGACGCCGCTTCGGAGCCCCGCGGGGCGGGGCGGGGCGACTCCTCCCGCGGCCCCGCCCAGGTTCCCCGGAGACCCCGAGCGCGAGTGCTGCCTGCCCCGCCCCTTCCTTCGCCCGGCGTGGCGCCCTCGGTGTCCCGGGTGCGCCCGGCCCGACATGCCGCCCCACTGCCTGTCAGCGGAGGACGAGCAGCGCTGCCGGCGGCTGCTGGCAGGGGCCACTGCCCGACTCCGCGCGCGGCCCGCAGCGGCCGCCGTGCTCGTGCCGCTGTGCTCGGTGCGCGGGATCCCAGCGCTGCTCTACACGCTGCGGTCCAGCCGCCTGGCCGGGAGGCACAAGGGCGACGTCAGGTACACGGCCGGGAGCTCCTCGCTCTTCTGGGAGGAGGCCGCCGAGTCCCGGAGACCGCAGGGACCTAAGCGAGGCGCTTCACCTGTCCGAGTCTGGGTTTCCGCCTCTATGGAATGGGTCTGGGGAGAGCCGCGCCCCGAGTCTGGCGCCGTGGGTGCCAGCCCGGACGCCACGCCGGACCCCTCGAAGCGCGTCCCGCACCAGCTCAGGACGGGGACACTTCTCGGAGCTGTGCCCGTGTTTCTAAAAAGGCAGGACCCCGCCCCCTGCCGGCGACTCTGGGGAGATTCGGGTCCTGGAGCCGACGAAGCTCGCGGGTGGGGTGAACTGCCTGGCTTCCCGCCCTGGCCCCGCCCCTGTCCCGTCGGGAATTAGGGACACGCTAGGGTCATAGCGCCACTGGAGCCACCATAAGCAAAATTGGCGTGTGTGAGCCCCAGGGCCTCTCCCTTACCCCTATCGTTTAGGGAGGTAAACCGAACCTGGAGAGGTCATGTGGCTTGCGGGAGGCCTCACGACAAACTAGGGGCAGAGACAAAAGATGCTTAGGTGGGTGATCAGCTCTCCGCACAGCCGTCACCCTCACCCGCCGTGGCCCCAACAGACCAAGGACCAGGCCACCTGTGCTTGTTCAGTTTCCCAGGTGGCAAGTGGGACCCCACTGACCAGGACGTGGTACACACAGCCCTGAGGGAGACCCGTGAGGAGCTGGGCCTTACTGTGCCTGAAGAGCATGTGTGGGGCATCCTGCAGCCTGTGTATGACCAGGTAAGGCTGCCAGGCCCTGAGGCCACCGCCAGGGGCAAGGAGAGTGGTCCTGGCCTCTGGTGGAGCTCCAGACACCTGCCTGGCAGTCATGTTCCATCCCCGCACAACCTTTCAGAGAGGGGTATCTCAGCCCCTTTTCGTGGGAGATACTGAGGCTCAGGTCCTGGGCCGGAGGTGGCCCCAGGATAAGCCAGCTCTGCCCAGCTTGGTGGAGGAGGGTGGGGGAAGGCTTCACAGGGTAGGCAGGGATTGAATGACAAGTGGGAGATTTCAGGGTAGTAAAGGTCAGGGAAGGTTATTCTAAGCAGAGGGAACAGTCTGCAACGGCCCAGAGGACTGAATGGCTCTAGTGAGTTTGAGGGGCCTGTAGCTAGTCGGCATGGCTGGAGTGACCTCAAGGGCAGGGGCCAGGTGGACCCGACCTCCGATACTGAAGGCCTCTGGATGGCGAGGTGGAGTCTTCCTCTCGGGCTCCCCTCCCCCGCCCCAGAGCCCCGCCAAGGCCGCGCCTCCCCTGACTGCCTGCCATCTTCCTGCCCCAGCAAAAGACCACCGTGGTGCCAGTGCTTGCCGGTGTGGGCCCCCTGGATCCCCAGAGCCTCAGGCCCAACCCTGAGGAGGTGAGTGGGGAGAGACGGTGGGCGCCAGGTTGTTCCACGCAGGGGAGGCTGCGGCAGCAGGGCCCGTGTCTACCCTCTCGCTGCCTCCCGCCCACAGGTGGACAAGGTGTTTGCCCTACCCCTGGCCCACCTGCTGCAGGAGCAGAACCAAGGCTATACCCACTTCTGCCAGCGTGGCCACTTCCGCTACACTCTGCCCGTCTTCCTGCACGGGCCACACCGTGTCTGGGGTCTCACGGCCATCATCACAGAGTTCACCCTGCAGCTGCTGGCGCCCGGTGCCTACCAGCCCCGCCTGGCCCTCCCTAAGAGGTCCACGGGCTGAAGGCCTGGCCGTAAGCAGCACCCTTCCCTCACCCTGCTAGGCCAGCTCCATTCCGGGACTGAATAAAGAGCCTTGACCCATTCTGTGGCCACTGCATCTCGTGCACTGACCTTGAGCAGACCCCGTGGGACAGCTGGCTCCTGGCTGGGGTGCCTCTGTCCAATCAGTGTTACCCACTGGACAGTGGGCACTTAACACTTGACCCTTACCACAGCCCTGAGGTGGGGCAGTGCTGGCCCTGGCTGGTGAGACTGGGGCTCAGAGAGAAGAGACACCTTGCCCCAGGTCACCCCGAGCTAGGATTTGAACCAAGCCCTCCCTGACTCCAGCGCCCAGACCCAGCCACTCCCCTGCAGTTCCTGTTCCCTGCTCTGTGTCTAGCTGACCCCATGCCAGCCCGCAGGAATCCAAAGAGGAGCCCTGTGTTACTATAAAGTTCCAACACGCCGAGCTCCTGCCATGCACCGGGCACTGTGCTGGGGCCATATCTTCGGACCAGCCAGATGCTGCCCTGCCCTCTGGGGGTGACTCAGTCCAGGGAAGACCTCAGAGCAGGCCACAGAGATAATCATGTGATTGTACATTAATTAATCACAGGTAATAGTGGAATTAATTATACATCAGTTATGTAGAGCAGAGAGAGAGAGGATAAAGCAGTCTGACCTTGTCACGGTGGACTAGGCAGGAATATTAGCCGGGACAAGTGACAGGAAACTCCCCTCACCAGCTGACTTCACCAAAAGAGGCTAGCTTCAGGCATGGCTGGATCCAGGGGCTCAGGGGCTCTCCCTCTTACTGTGCTTTCTACTGTGCTGGCCTCACCTTTAGAGAATCTCTACTCTGCCGGGATGAGAAGTGAGGAGAGGGCAACGGCTCTCGGACGGCACAGCATTAGCCTCCCATCAACAGAAAACAGAGCTTCTGTCTCTGGCCATCCAACCCAGAATTGTACTTCGTTGGGCCTCCCCGAGCCTGTCACATGGCCTGCTGTCTTTGGAATTCCCTAGGCGGCAGGGTCTGGGGGCACAGTCCCAGGGAGGAGGATGAGCCTCCCAGACTGACTATGGAAAGGGCAGTCCCCGCAGGACTGCTGGGGAGAGAGAGAAGGGAAGGTCGAGCAGGTAAAAAAGCAGCCAGGTTCCCTTACAGAGTGACCTTGAAACCAAAGGTGAGCAAGAACAGGCCGCGTCAAAGGGCAGGGGGGGTGGGAAGTGGGGGCAGAAGGAGCAGCACATGCACAAAGTTTGGGGTCCTGGAGGAAACAAGATGAACAAGGCGGAGAGTCGGGGAGGGGCCCCGCCACTCAGGGGCCACCATGGTGTGCCAAGGGGACGTGCTTCAGTGGTGACTTAGGATTTTGTTCCTAAGGGGGACAAAGGGGGGGGGGAGGGGAGAAAGGTGTGAAGTGATGTGATTCCTGTCTTAAAAAGCTTGAACTTGAGCTGCAGAGAACCAGACTGCGGGTGCCCCCCCCTCCTCCCCCTCCCCTCCTCCTCCTCCCCCTCCCCTCCTCCTCCTCCCCCTCCCCTCCTCCTCTTCCCCTCGGCCCCCTCCCCACTCCACCCCTCCCAAAGTGTCCCCCACACTGCTACCCACTCCTACACACCTCCCCCTGCATCCCTCCCTCCCTCCTCACCTATCCCTTCCTTCACAAGCCCCTCCCATTGCCCCTCCCACTTCACACCCCCTGTGTCGCCTCTGGCCCTCCAGACTCCTCAGATGAGAACAGGGCGCATGATGGTGGTAAAAATAACTCATGGTGTGAAGGGGCAATGAGGAAGGAGGGAGGCTGAGCCCCAAGGGACCCCTGGGGTTGAGGGCAGAGAAGTGCCAGCCTCCTGAGCCCAGGAGACGGGCTCTGACCCCGCCCCTTCCCCCTCCCTCACCGCTTCTGGGAGGCTCTTTGCTCACAGTCTCGCTCGAGGGTCATCTCAGTCTGGCTTATACTCAGCGAACCAAACCAAGTGGACGAGCTCACGGAGCGGTGAGTAGCCCAGCCGGCCTGACTGCCAGCCCACAGGCGTCCTCCTTCGGGCCAGAGCCCCCCACGTCTCCCCCACCCCACCTACTTGGACCCTGCATTCTGTCCTTCTGTCCTCAGGTCCTGGCTGCCACCCAAGATTCCCCCCCATGCCCTCAGGGATGCCTCTTCACCCTGGCTCCTTGGCCCGCTGCGTTCCCCCCGTCTCCAGTTCGTGGGGGCTTCTCTGAGTCCCCGCCCCCACGTCCAAGCCCCCATGGCAGGCGCAGCAGCAGGGAGCCGGGGGCGGCCACAGCGGGTGAACATGCAGGAGCACATGGCCATCGACGTGAGCCCCGGCCCCATCCGGCCCATCCACCTCATTTCCGACTATTTCCCACACTTCTACCCCTTCGCTAAGCACACTCGAAGCGCCCCAGACCCACACCCTGCAGTGATCCCTGCCATTCGCGCTGCACCCCGGCAGCGGGCCGATCCAGAGCCAGAGGGAGATTCAGATGACAGCAGTGAGTGGGGACAGGGGACGAGGGGAACGCTCCTGGCCCAGCCCAGCCAGGGTAGGGTTTGGGGCCTCCCAGGCATCGGACCAGGGAGGGGCAGGGCGGGAGGCATAGTGCCATTTGGGGGGTGGGGAGGGGGTCGAGGCAGGAGCTGACCCTGCCTACCACCTCCTGTTAGCCGCCCTGGGCGCCCTCGAGTTCACGCTTCTTTTTGATGCGGACAACAGCGCCCTGCACTGCACGGCTCACCGGGCCAAGGTGAGGATGAGGGCAAGGGTCTACGGGCGGAGGGCCTGGGCCACAGACCTGCCCCACATTCGTGGTCTCTTCTTAGGGTCTCAAGCCACCAGCCTCAGGCTCTGTGGACACCTATGTCAAAGCCAATCTGCTGCCAGGAGCCAGCAAGGTGAGGGTGAGACCCAGACCCCTACCGATGCTCTTTGGCCGCGACCCAGCCTGGAACACCCACCTGGCCCTGCAGTGCCCCGCCCCCCAAAGCCTGGACCGCAGGCATGGAGCTCCCCATTGTAGGGATGTGCAACTGGGGGCCCACCAGGCAGGTGAGCCAGGGTGGGGCCCTGGGGCCCAAGGAGGTCCTGATCCCCCCTCCCTGGCCCCTAGGCCAGCCAGCTGCGGACTCGCACAGTTCGGGGCACAAGGGGGCCTGTCTGGGAGGAGACGCTCACCTATCACGGCTTCACCCGCCAGGACGCTGGGCGAAAGACACTGCGGTGAGGACAGGGCCGGGCCTGGGCTGAGAGGGGGCAGGGCCGAGGTGGGGGGGGGGCGGGGCTTGCTCGGCCAGGTTTGACCAGGGCGGCTCGCAGGCTGTGTGTGTGTGAGGACCCGCGGCTGCGGCGACGGCGGGGGGCGCCTCCCCTGGGGGAGCTGCGGGTGCCCCTGAGGAAGCTGGTGCCCAACCGAGCCAGGAGCTTCGATGTGTGTCTGGAGAAGCGGAAGCTGGTGAGTGGGGCTGACACAGATCGGGGTGGGGACCAGCATCCTTGTGGGGGGGAAGCTGGAAAGGGGACAAAGAGGGAGACCCTGGGCGGCGTCCGGCCAAGGTGACCGAGCTCTCTGCTCTTTCAGACCAAGAGGCCCAAGAGTCTGGACGCCGCCCGTGGCATGTCCCTGTATGAGGAGGTGGGTAGGACGGTGGGACCAAGCAGGGATGGCAGGCCCTAGGCCCCGTAGCCCTAGGGAACAGCCAGGCCCCGGTGGCTGGGCAGGGGTGCGACTCCCCCCCCCGCCCCCCACCCCTCTCCACCAAGGCAGCCCAGAGCAGCTATTGGGCACTGGGACAATCAAGGCCCTCAGGGGGCAGAGATAAAGCCCGGCTTGAAGCAGAGGCTGAAACTGATGGGATCCACCCATAGCCCAAGTTGGGAGGGCAGGTCAAGGTCCAGGAGAGACCTTGGGGCATTGTGGACGCCACTCCTGGGGCTTGTAGCCCTAGATAAGCTCTTGTCAGCAGGCAGAGGTGCTTGCAGGGGGCCCCACGCCAATGACCAAAGACCTCCGTCTCCGCTCGGGCTCCGCTCCCCGTGGATGGAAGGGCCACACGCTACTGCCCTGCCCTCTGGTGGAGCCACAAGTTGCCGCGCCCGCCACTTAGCCAAGGCCAGGCTGGCAAGTCCTACCCAGGTGGGGCAGGCACCCCGAGACGGGCACTTCCTGTCCCAGACCCCACACGCGGCCGCACCGCTGCGCATGGCAGGTGCTTACCGAACCCTCCCTTACTGAGGAGCCGGTGAGAAAGGTGGCTGGGCTTTCTGTAAACGGAATCCTCCGTGAGGTATGGGAGAAGCGGTTCTTCCTGAACATCCTCCCAAGCCCTTTGCAAGCATCAGGGGCTGAGGGTGGCAAAGGACATTCCGAATCTGGTCCCCTGGGTGGTGCGGGGTGAAGAGGGTGGTTTTTGTAGCTTTAGTGACCTGTATGTCATCAGGTAGAGGAGCCCAGCCTCTCGGAGCTGCTTCTGTGACACAGGGGGAGGGTGGTGATGGGCGCTTAGTGAGACGCCACTCGGGAAGCTCCTCGCATGTTTGTGGCCTTCAGACACCAGCACCCTTCCCCTCCGTGACGAAGACGCACTGTGCTCACCAGTCACGTGGCCTGAGCAAGCCCCTCCCCTTCTCAGGCCCTGGAAGCTACAGCTGACCGGAAAGTTCCCTTCCAGGGCACCGGGCCAGTGACTGTTTTGGGAAACTCATGACGTGAAGTTGTTGGTCCTCGATTGCTTTGCAGTCAGCTTGAGTTGTCACATCCGGGCTAACACCGGTGGGTGGGTGGGCTTTGGGCTGCGGTTGGCTGACCACAGCCTACCCCGCAGGAGGAGACGGAGGCAGCAGGCGACGAACGCGGGCGCATCCTGCTGTCACTGTGCTACAGCTCCCGGCAGGGCGGCTTGCTGGTGGGCGTACTGCGCTGTGCCCACCTTGCCCCCATGGATGCCAATGGCTATTCGGACCCCTTCGTCCGCCTGTGAGTGAAGGGGGGACAGGTAGGTGGGCCGTGGGGGCTCCCCGGAGCCCCTCTCCAGGGCCATCCCTAACCTGACCCCATCCTTCCCAACCAGTTTCCTGCATCCAAACGTGGGGAAGAGACGTAAATACAAGACCAGTGTTCGGAAAAAGACCCTGAACCCCGAGTTCAATGAGGTAGGCCGGGGTCCGGTGGAGGCGGTCCCGGCTGCCCCGGGGCGGGGAAGGTCAGCGTTCTGCCTCAGTCAGAAAGCGCAGGTCCCACCTGACCTCACCTGCCTGAGCCTGTTTCTGAACCTGTAAAGGACCTGAGGCGCCCCCCTTCCTGCATTTCTGCCCCCTCCCCTGCAGGAATTCTTTTATGCAGGCCCAAGGGAGGAGCTGGCCCAGAAGACGCTGCTAGTGTCTGTATGGGACTATGACCTGGGCACAGCTGACGACTTCATTGGTGAGTGAGAATGCAGGGGAGCGGGCTGGCGGGGGCGGGGGCGGTGGGAGGGGGGCAGCGGGTTCCGACGTGGCTCCTGATTTCTGCTCCCCAACCCAGGCGGGGTGCAGCTGAGTAGCCACGCCAGCGGGGAACGCCAGCGGCACTGGTGCGAGTGCCTGGGCCGCAGTGACTGCCGACTGGAGCTGTGGCACCCGCTGGACGGTGCGCCCCCCCAGCTCAGCGACTAGAAGGGGTACCCGGCCCGGCCCCGCTCACCACCCTCCCCCAAACTGACCCACAGAGCCGGGAGGACCTGGAGCTGCCTCACCCACCGTGCCCAGCCCCACGTCAAACTGTTTGCTCCCTTACCCCCCGCGTCCAAGTTCACCCCTCTGCCAACCATGAAGAATAAACTTCCAAACCAGGCCAGACAAAGCCTGTTCCCTTCGCTGCCCGTCGCCTCACCGGGCAGACTGGGCCCCGTTCTTGCTCCCATCCTCCAGATGCCCACGGAGGGCCAGGCCCAGGGCTGGACCCAGGCCGCCGCTTCCCCCGCATCACGCTGGGAAGGCCCCGCCCCCGCCCCCGCCCTGCTAGCTGCACTGAGGGATGGGCGCTCAGGATGGTCTAGGGCAAACTGACCCACCGGAAGCCAAGCTGTGGGCTCATGACATGACCTTGACTGACCTATCCCCCCTCCCCACAAGAGACCCACGTGGCGTATGGGAAGCCCCCCGCTCTGGGACACAGACCTCCCCGAGTAACGGGCCGCAGTGGCAGAGCGACGAGAAAGACCACAGAAAAGACGCAGCAGGAGACCGGGCAGCACTCGCTTTATTGTCCAGCCATCTGGACAGACAGACGTCAGCCCAGGGCAGCGGGATCAGGAGGCAGCTTGCCTGGCCTGGTGCTGCCGGGCGAACCTCTGCATCCGCTCCTCGAGCTCTGGCCGGAAGTGGCGGATCAGGCCCTGGGGGAGGGGAGGGGGCACCGTGTGAAGCGGAGCTGAAAATCCCAACGCCCTAGGCTCTCAGCACCCCCACCCTAGTGCCCCACGGCAGGGCAGGGAGTACCTGCACGGGCCAGGCGGCCCCATCACCCAGGGCGCAGATGGTATGGCCCTCTATCTGCTTGCTGATCTCCCAGAGGGAGTCGATCTCGGCCGGCCGGGCATCCCCCTTCACGAAGCGGGCCATCACCTTGTTCATCCAGTCCACACCTGCAGCCATGGCAGCAAGAGAGGGCCCGATGACGCCGGCCAGGGTGCACCCCTGTGGCCCTCGAGGGGTGCAGGCCACAGAGAGGGTGGGGCCGGGAGAGGCCAGAGCCGGCTGGGAAGCAGCAGCTGCACACTGAGTGTCTGGAGCCCAACCAACCTCCGTCCTGTGCCTGACCCAGGCCTAGGGTGAGCCTCGGAGGAAGCCCCCGCCCTGCCCAGGGTGCGTACCCTCGCGGCATGGGGTGCACTGGCCACAGCTCTCGTGCTTGTAGAACTCAATAAGGCGGGCGATAGCTTTCACGATATCCGTCTGGGGTGACAAGAGACAGTGAGGAGTCACCCGGGGCCAGAGCCTCAGCCCGCCCAGAGCAGCGCCCCGTCCCCCCACCCCAATTCCGGCAAACCCCCTCCCCAACTCCAGCAGCATTCTGGCCACCTCCTCCACTGTCCCTGGGCATGCGGCACTGCCCAGACCCCTCTCTAGGCATTCTCTCCAGGGGAATTCTCTCCCACCTGACTGTATCTCAGGTCACATGAACTGGGATCCAAGAGCTGGGATCCAGGGAGGAGTACTGACCGGGTGGACACGAGGCAGGGACTCGGTGGGCAGCCCTTACCGAGCGGTCCATGACAATCACAGCAGCCGTGCCCAGGCCCGTCTGCGCCTGCACCAGCGCGTCAAAGTCCATCAGCACCGTCTCACACACGGACTTGGGGATCAGTGGCGTGGATGAGCCGCCGGGGATCACAGCAAGGAGGTTGTCCCAGCCACCTGTGACACCCCCTGGGGCCCCGGTCCATCCCCAAAAGGATGGATGGTCAGGGCTGGGACCGCCACACTGAGTAGTCCTGAGCCCAGGCCCTCTGTCGGCCCCCCGCCCAGCGCGGCCTCCCACCCTGGCTCTCTTCACGGACATCCTGCCCCACTCCGGCCCCGGTTGGCCCCTTGGCTCACCCGCATGCTTTTCAATCAGTTCCTTCAGTGGTACAGACATCTCCTCCTCCACAGTACAAGGGTGGTTGACGTGGCCAGAGATATTGAACAGTTTGGTGCCCGAGTTGCGCTCACGACCAAAGCTGGCAAACCACGCACCCCCACGACGGCAGATGGTGGGGGACACAGCCACCGTCTCCACGTTGGCCACGGTTGTGGGGCAGCCGAACACTCCTGTAAAGGAATGGGATGAGACCAGTGGCTGCCAGAGGGTGGGGACAGGGTAGATCAGGTTTCCCAGCAGTGGGGTCTGTCCCAGGGTCGTGCTCTGTGGCACAGCCCCCTTCACCCTTTGGTCATTCCCATCCCCCTCTGGACCCCAAACTCTAGCAGGCGCTGCACTGCCTTTTCACCCCTCTACTCTTAGTCCCTGGGGGGCTAGAGAGGACCTGGGGACTGGGACAGGGAGAGGGACTACAGATGGAACCTCTATGTTGTCACCCACCCTACTCTGTGTCTGGCCCCCAGTCCAGAAGGAACTCAGAAATCCCCTAAGAATGACCAATGGGGACCTGAAGCCAGATGAGATTCCACAGGATGCAGCACAAGGCCCAGGACCAGGCCGGGTCTCACCCACATCAGCAGGGAAGGGCGGCTTCAGGCGGGGCTTGCCCTGTTTGCCCTCGATGGACTCAATGAGCGCCGTCTCCTCCCCACAGATGTAGGCCCCGGCCCCACGCACAACAAACACATCAAAATCGTAGCCGGAGCCACAGGCGTTCTTGCCAATCAGACCAGCCTCATAGGCCTCTCGGATGGCCACCTGTGGGACAGAAATGTGAGGGTATCATCCCCCCAGCCTGGGAACACTGTGTGCTGGGGAGGGGTACAGGCCCACCGAGCCCATGTTCACCAAAACCCAGGGATAAAGCTCCCTTTGGACATAACCAGAGGATGCTCTGGGAGAGGGGTGGGATTTTTACAACGTTTATGCTACTTTTGTAATAACAACACTTAACAAATTCTTCACCTGTATGCATTTTTAGAAGACAGACTAAGGAAATAATGAAAATTTTCATAAGCACTTTCCTACAGGTGGTGGATCTGTGGGAGGTTTTTCTGCGTGTTGTGTATGTGTGCAGTTTCCTATCTTCACAATGAGCAAGTCCTACTTCTGCAGGAAAGGAAAAGACCCTAGGGGTTTGTTTTTAAATACGTAGTAATAACACTTATACACAAAGCTACGATGTGCCAGGCGCTGTCCCAGGTGCTGTTTCCGTTTCCCTCGTCGCTGCCGTACAGGAGCCTCACAGAAAGGTGTGAGACTCTGGCCCTGGACCAGTCACTACAGGCATCACTGAGCTGAGAACCGCTGAAATGACCCCTTGGCCCTTCTGCAGGAAAAATGCCTGTAAGCCCACCCCTGCCCCAGAAATCAGAGAGCCCGGAAAGCCTCCCGAGTTGAGGCTTCGGAACGTGTCCAAAGAGCCCAGAGGAGGCTCTGGGGGCCACGTTCCATTAACAATGCATGCAGCAGGGGTAACTACTCTTCCGGGTCGAGCCCAGACAGATCAGGGGCTACAGTCTAAGAACCATGCCAGGAAGCAAGCATGTGAGCGCACCCTCTCCCCTACTGAGGCTCCTCCCCTTTCCCACCTGCAGATTGGAGGCCTCGTTGTAGAATTCCCCTCGGATGTAGATGTAGGCAGCACGGGCGCCCATGGCCCGGCCCCCAACTAGGCAGCCTTCCACCAGCTTGTGGGGATCGTGGCGAATGATCTCCCGGTCCTTGCAGGTGCCCGGCTCCCCTTCATCTGCGTTCACGACTAGATACTTGGGCCTGTAGGTTCCAGCAGATCCGTAAGGCCACAGGGCCACCAGGGCTGGGCCTTCAGCTACATGCCACCCCACTCCGCCCAAGGAAGCCTCAAAGATGTCTCCTCCGAGAGCCAATCCCTCCCTGTTCTCCCAACACATTCCTAGCGGCTCTGCTGGCTCACAGTCAATGACATCGAGCTCACTGCCTATTACGCCTTTGGGTGGCTAAGACCACAGGAAAGGTCTTTGCTATGCTCAGTCCAAACGTCTCCTTGTGCTTCCTAAGAGCCCAAATCCTGCTCTTGGTCACAAAGAACCTTCCTGAACCTCTGCCATATCTCTGGGGCCAAAAGGAGGTGAAATAGCTGACATCTATCATTTGCTTTCTATGTGCTGACCAATGTGAGGGGCAAAAGCTTTGTGAACACTCTCTTTAATCCCTGCACAATGTAACGTCCACTTACAAAAAAGAAAACTGAGGTTCAAAGAAACCAGGAGACTGCCCAAGGCTACATAATTAGAAGGCAGAATTGACCAATGAGTCTGCTTAAGTCAAAATCTTGTGTTGATTCTGATACCCCTCAAGTCTCCCCCGAGGAAGCCCGGAGAGAACAGAGTCCCACCTACTTAAGCTCTGGTGATGTTTCCTTCACTCTTAGTTTCCAAGGAAACAGCGCCAAGGCCCGGGTAAGCCACAGCCACCCCCAAGGTTTCTCCTGCAACCCCATCTCTACCTCCCTACACACACCTGCCATCTGAGGGCTTATTCATGAAGCTCCATTTGAGGCCAGTGGGGAAGCCAGCACCGCCACGGCCCCGCAAGCCGGATGTCTTGACCTCACCCAGGATCCAGTCAGGCCCCTTCAGCAAGATCTCCTTTGTCTTGTACCAGTCACCTCGGCTCTGAGCACCTTTCAGCCTGGACAGAGTGGGGAAGACATTGAAGGCGAGGCTCTGCTCCAGGACCACCGAGCTAAGGGCGGCATCTCACCTCCAGTCATGGCGGCCATACAGGTTGGTGAAGATCCGGTCTTCATCCTTCAGCGAGCCAAATGAGGTTTTCTTGGGTGCTGTCTGAGGACACAAAGGGTCAGGAGGCCCGACCCAGTTCTGCGGTCACAAAGGGCCAGGCCAGATGTTACAGCTTCTCGGGTCCCCGTGATTAGACGGGGCTGGGCTGAAGACAGGGTAAGGGCCTACGCCTCAGAACCCTTCGTGGCAACACAGCTACCACCATCACTTTAGTGAGCACTTCCTGCTTAGCAGGCATCAGGCTAAGCACTTTCCAACCCAAACCCCATTTCGGCCTCATAACCCCGAGACAAGAATGATTTCCCCCATTTGACAAGGGAGGAAACTGAGGCCAAGGACAAACAGCACTTATGGAAGGGCACACAACCAAAAGCTGCTGGGATCTGAACTCAGATGTGCGGGTGGTCAAAGCCCACACCTGAACCGCAGCGCCATATGAACTCCCTGAGCCCGGTGTGAAGGGTCCATTCATTTGCCCGGCTGTCCTGCTGGCCCCAAATTTGGTCAAACCAAGGCCTTGTACAAACTAACTCTGCTGGGAACAAAATGTGTTTACTGATGCAAAAGAAGCATTTCACCGGGGCTGGGATACAAAGCTGATGGGAGACCCACTTGGGACAAAAGTGATGAAAGGCGGGGTCTGGGATTCCACATGACCCAGGTGGTCAGCACCTCAGCTGAGAGCTAAGGGTACCAGGCTTCCAGACTCCCAACCCCCTAAAAGGCACTACAAGGAGCAGAGCGCTAGATGGGGCGTCAGGAGACGCACATCCGCTCCAAACCTTTTCTGCATCTGTGAAACGGGGCAGAGGCACCTTCAAGCTCTACAAAGCTCGGGCACGGAAACAACGAGACAGGGATGCTTCGCCACCTGCAAAATTTCCCGCTAGGTCGCCCGGCTGTTAACTAAGACAAGCCAAGGAACCGGAGGGCTGGGGGAGTCAGCCTCCCACTGGGGCCGGTTCCCTTCTACCTCCAGGCCGGAGCGGCAACCTTCCTGTCGGGCTGGGGAAATGAGGAGGGTTCTCTAGAAGGCACTACAGACCCAAGGGACGGCCGGCGCAGAGGCGCTGCACGGAGAGACCGGGCCCGCAGACACCCTTGGCCCGAGCCAGGCCGGGCCTCACCGTGTCGCCGCTGAAACGCACAGACACCCGCGCAGGGAGCGACCCGCTGAGCAGCCGCCGTGCCGCCAGCATCGCGGGAGACGGCTCAGTCACCTCCCACCGTCACCTTCACGGCTCCGAGCCTGAAGAACCGGCGCGACCGAGGCGCTGGGCGGCGCACAGGAAAAACGTCACGCGCCCTGGCCCGGGCTGCGCGCCCAAGGTCCCCTGCGCCGCTCTCGCCCCGCCCCCGGCCGCCCGCCCTCGCAGGAGGGCGGAGAGGCTGCTGGGAGATGTAGTCCCGTGGGCCTCGGAGCCCACCTTTCCACCGGTGCAGGCGGCGCTTACTCTCGCGCTCCTCTGCTCCGATTGTTCGCATTCGCCTCCGGACTCGAGACTTTCAAACCCTAAGTAACCAAACGTCGCGTGTCACCGTTTGCTGGGTTCTGGTGTTTCCCACTTTCTACAGGTTCTGCATTTAGTGTGCTCTTGTATGTCCGGGTGTATGGCGGGAGGAGGAGAAATCAGGCAGGTTGCAGCCCGACGACCCCCAATGACCGCGTTGTAATTATTCCGCCCTAGTCCAAGCCTGATGATCTCTCCCCGACCCCACTCTGGGCACCCCTGGGCTCAGGGAAGTATTGCTTATTAGCGGCAGAGAGCAGGGACAGCTCCGGAGCCAGGCAGGGGATTGTTGGTGGAGGTCTTAGGTTGGGGTGAGACCGAGAGAGTGGAAATGGTGAAGATGGGCCGGTGAGTGGCACGTCCTCTTGCCGGCGCTGCTAAGCTCGCGCAGCCATTCCTTCCTTAGCCCGTCAGTAGAGCCCGGGCCTTGGCACTCCTGCTCAAAATCTTGGGGTGGCCCCTAAGTGCCTTCACAGTCACGCCCTGGCCTAGCATTTAAGGACTCCGCCCCTCCCCCCGCAGGGTCATCAGGCCCAGACCCCATCACGCACGCACCCCCTGCCCAGGACCCCTTCTTCTTGGGACCTTAGGGCCGTTTATGTGGCTGTGCTCCTCTGCCCTGAGGAGGTCACGTGTCCCTTGCCTTCCCGTCGAAGTCGCGGAAGCCTGATTAACTCTTGTCTTTATCAGTTCTCTGGGACCCTTTGGCTCTGAGACCTTGCCCTGCTCCTGTGACAAGCATGTCCTTTTTGCTCTGTCCAGCTCCTCTATTCTCCTTTCCTGTTATCATCCCTTCTGGTCTCTCCTGCTGTTTAGAAACTCATTTGCCCTTATTTTCAAAGATACTCCCCACAGCAGCCTTGGATAGAGTTAACGTTACACGTGAAAAAAATTGAGGCCCATGCAGGTTTTCCCTGTCGTCCATGGGCATGAGGGCGCCGAGTGGTAGGGCTGGAATCAAATCAAAGCCTTTCTTCCTTTCCAGAGTGCCCCCTCCCCCCCCTCCAGCAAACGCACAGAACAACCACACGCGTGTGACCTTGACCTTCATTGAAGATGGCAGTGGTATTCCCAAGAAAGGTACTAAAGCATCAGCACCTTGTCTGAGGTCTCACAGATGGGTAGGGCAGTACCAGGCCCAGGGCCCAGCGGTCCTGGCTCCCAGCCGGGGGACCCCCACTCCTGGGCAGGGAAAGAGATTGCCCAGACAGAGCTGGGGATTACACAGCTAATCCCAGCCTCCGCGACCTGAGTCCATGGATCCCTCCCTATGGGGCAGGAGAAGGGGGGCAGGATGGAGCCAGAGGGTGGATTCCTTCCTCATCCCTAACTGGGTCAAGGGAACACAAGGCCACGGGGAGAAGGCCGCCCGGGGATGCCGTGGACGGGAGATGGTGGGGCATGGGATGATGAGAAACTGAGAGTGAGGAGCAGGGTCTCCTGTTCATCCAGCACCAGGCTCTGTGCCAAGCACTTGCCATGTGTTATCTCCTTAATCCTCCCACAACCCAGAGCGTAGGAATGATGAACCCCTGTTTTCAAAAGAGGACAGAATGTATTAGCCACGCAGAGTGGCCTGCCCCGGGCAGCACAGCTGCCAGGACTCAGCCTGAGGGTTCCTGACCTGAGATCCCCCACTCAGTCCCCACCCATCCAGAGCACCTACTTGCCAGGCTCCCCTCAGTGTCACCTCCCAGAGAGCCCTCCTCTGAGGCATCCCAGGCCCCGGCCGTCCCCTCTCCCTCCGCACCTGTCCCGTCCTATGCCACTTTCTCGCATCTGCCTCCCCAACCAGCCTCCAAACCAGAAGCCATTGCTGTGTCGGGCTAACTTTGCCTTCCAAATGCTCCTTGTTCCTGTGCCCTCCTGCCCATCCCATGGCCATGACCGGGGTTCGCTTTTAGCCGGAATTTTGCAAAGCTTCCTTGAGGTCTCCCGGCCTCCCATCTCAACCCCTCCGATTCCTTCTCTGCACCACGGGGTGAGTGGGATTGAACCTCAGATCCATGTTGTCTCTCCTTTGCCTGAGACCACCGAGGGGTGGTTCCCCAGTGTCCTCAGGACACAGCCCAAGCCTCCTGGCCTGGCATTCAAGATCAGGTGCTGACTTCTCCGTCTCCAGCTCAGATGGCTCTCCCCACACAGAGGATCTCTCTGATTTCCACCAGAGGATCCGTCTTCCTTCCATTCTCCTCCTGAGGAGCCCTTTGAATGTCACCTCCCAACATCTCTAGTAACCTTGCCACAGGTCCTTTGTGACAACGGCACGATCAGATCTTCTCTCTTCTCCACCCCACAGCGCAGAGCTTCTCAAGGGAGGTGCTTACTCCATATTGTAATCCAGTTTTGTAATTGGAAAATGAAAAAAAAAAAAAAAGCAACGTCTTTCCTGTTAGGAATTTAAGATGGAAAAGCAAAAAGAAAGGAGTAATATGTTTTCACCACCCTGACTTAAAACCCACTATCGTTTTTCCTTATTTGTTCCCACTCTGTTTTCTAGGTGATTTGAAAACACTTCACAAGCATTTGATCCTTAAAAATGTAGACCTTAACAGGAAAAAAAAAAAAAAAACAAAAACCCACAAAAGTCCTTCCGCCCCAGAGCTAAATGCTTGAGTCCAATAATATCTTCCAATCCTTTAAAGAAAAAAAAATGCCTTGGGGCGCCTGGGTGGCTCAGTCAGTTAAGCAACTGACTTCGGCTCAGGTCATGATCTCACGGTTCATGGGTTCAAGCCCCGCATCGGGCTCTGTGCTGACAGCTCGGAGCCTGGAGCCTGCTTCCGATTCTGTGTCTCCCTCTCTCTCGGCCCCTCCCCCACCTGTGCTCTGTGTCTCTCTCTCTCTCTGAAAAATAAATTAAAAAAAAGAAAAATTAAAAAAAAAAAGAAAAAGAAAAAAATGTCTTTACTTGTACATGCATTTACCTACAGGAACAATACGAGTGTTTTGTGCTTTCGTACATGTAGTCATGCATCTTGCTAGATCACAGGTTTTCACCTTGCTTTTTTGCATTCAAGACGCTATGTTTTTGAGATTAACCCATATGGATACAAATAGGTTTAGAAACAGGATTACCTACAGGTAACACCAGAGCTTCAAGGTTAAGGACCTGAATTCAAAATCCTGCTTTCGCCACTTACTACCTGTGTGATTTTATGACCCGTGCCTCAGTTTCCCCTAATGGGAAATTAGGAGAAGCTGTGCCCTCAAGGAGCACCTGTTGGAATGGAGAACAGCAAATGAGCAGTGCCTGACACACAGCAAATGCCCGAAGAACGTTTAACTAAATGCCCTGGATTATAGATTCATTTGGACAAGATCCCCATCCTTACAATACTGAGTCTCCCCACCCAGGAGTGTGAGGTCCCTCCTCATTTTTTCAGATCTTGTAGGTTCCTTGCTAAACATGTGGCACTTTTTCTTTAAAAACGGTGCACATTTTTTAACATAGGAATTCTACGTGATGTCTTGTACTTTTACGTTTTGTGACCTCTGTTTTAATAACATTTTCTCATTGGTGTGAATAGAGCACCATCAATTTGCCTGATTAGTGCTGATCTGGACCTCTCCTGTTATATAAAAGTTTGTCCGGGGGCGCCTGGGTGGCTCAGTCGGTTAAGTGTCCGACTCGATTTCGGCTCAGGTCGCGATCACACGGTCAGTGAGTTCAAGCCCCATATCGGGTTCCGTGCTGACAATGCGGAGCCTGCTTGGGTTTCTCTCTCTCTCCCTCTCTCTGCCCCTCCCTGGCTTGTGCTCTCTCCGCCCTCACTCTTGCTCTTAAAATAAAATAAATAAATAAGCTTTTAAAAAAAAAACAGTCTCAGATAAAGCTGGAGGCTGAAAACCTTCACAAGAGTATCTCCCTAGGCTTTTCTCTGATATTTGTATTGCCTTCTTCTACTTAGAACATCTTCTTCTCCGAACAATGGAAGGGGTCTTTCTGCTGCAGGCAGAGGAATGACCTTTAACCTCCAAGCAGCTTGCTAACACACACTAAGGGTATGGAATGTCCAGGCAATAAAATTTGAGTTGCCCTCCCAGATCTGGGCGTGGCTTGGTTTGTTGCCCAGGGGCACCTTGGAAATGGGCTGCCCTCCCATCAGGCAGGAAGGGAAAACATCCAGAGGACTCTGGCCTATTTATCTTGAGACAGCGCCTAGCTGTGATGATTGTCATGGCACCCTGTAGGTAGGAGGTTTGCCAAGGCCTTTGGTGGAGTCCTTGAGCATATTAAGGAAACTCCCTTGCAAGGCCCAGTTTTATCACGCATGAATGGGGTGCTCGGTTTCATTGAATACTTCTACATCTCAGATGTTATATTGTTTTTCTTCCTTCTGCATTACATCAATCCCTTTTCTAATCTGTTAAACTATGTTTGACCTAAAGGTGCGGTGGAGTGAGGCAGCTAGAACACATTGTAGCCACTTGGGATTAAATCTTGGGCTCTCCTGCCTACCAGCTGTGTGGCCTTGGGCAAGTTCCTTCATGTCTCTGTACCTCATAGTATCATTGTAATGGTTACATGTTTTAATCTCCGTAAAACCTTACATAGTGCTGTGTGTCTGCTGTGCTCGTGCTTTTATTATTCCAGGGACAAACCTTTTGGTCATGCGTTCTGTTCTTTCACTGTAATGCTGGCTTGGGTTTTACATCAGTGCTCATAAAGGAGGGTGGCCTATAGTTACATTTCCTCCAGGAAATCTTGTCCAGTTCTCTTAAAAGTGGATCACTTTCGGGGCACCTGGGTGGCTCAGTTAGTTAAGTGTCCGACTTTGGCTCAGGTCATGATCCTGCAGTTCGTGGGTTCAAGTCCCCTGTCAGGCTCTGTGCTGACAGCTCAGAGCCTGGAGCCTGCTTCAGATTCTGTGTCTCCCTCTTTCTCTGCCCCTCCTCTGCTAGCTCTCTCTTTCTCTCTCTCTCAAAAATAAACATTATTTAAAAACATCTAATTAAATTTCATTTTTGTTTTATTTTAACCCAATTAGCCTCTGCCTTTTAAAAAGTTTGACCCATTTACGTTTATTGGTATTACAATATTATATTGTGTTTTCTACTTAGCATTCTTTCTCTTTATTTCTTTTTCCCTCTCTTTTTTGGTTTTCTGCTGAATTAACTGTGTTTTCTTTGTGCCGTTTCCTTCTCCACTCTTGTTTTGGAAGTTACGCATTTTGTTTCTATTTTTAGCAGTTCCCCTTGCATTTTTAACAGTCATACATAAATTTCTTTTTCAGGAAATGCTAATTAAGAGTCTATCCTCCTGCTGAGTATGAAACTAAAACAAAAACAGAGTATACTGCCTCCCTCTGTGCATGCCTCCCTCCCAAATTCTGTCCTTCTGTTTTCTGGGTTGGCCCCATTTGTGACCTGGCGTTACGGGTCCCCTGCTTTGTGCTGCCAGTGGAGACCTGGCCTCAGTCATGGGGACCTCTAAGCTTTGTTCTCCAGGGCTGAGTACAGACTGAGGACCTGGCCCCAAGCCCTGTGCGTTCAGCCTGCTGTATTCCTGGCTGAGATACAGGCCTTCAGCCCCCCCCCCCCCCCCCCCCCCCCCGCCCACTAGACTACAGGCTTCTTCTTGTTCATTTGTTGTTTTTGTTGCTTTTCCTTCAGAGGTTTACTTCAAGCCTACACAGAATTCCCTTTTCGTATCTGTGTGGCATTCAACTATTAACATTTTTTTTCTCCTCTGATTTTAATGCGTTTGAGAAGGACACGATGGATTTCTGGTTGTAGTCTGCTACCTTGAACTGGCTACCTTCCTGTTTTTTTCCCATTCACTTAAACTTTAGAAAGTAAAGTCGATCGGTCATGGCCAGGGGGGTACACACAGGACCAGGTCAGTGCATTTGAGGCAAGCAGCACAACTGACGATGCGTCTAACACGGGTCTCCCTCCCTGCGCCCCAGCGTAGGATGCCTCGCATACCCTGTAGACTCTAGTCCTGACGTGAGCAAGAGCCACTCCCTGTCATCCTGCCAGTGTGTCAGGGCCCCTCTTTGGCTTCTGCTGCTTCTGAAGCACTGGACACTGCGGTCTCCCCTGTGGGGGACCCGTCAGCTCTCAGTTGGGCACAGGTCCCAAGCACCAATACAAGCCCACCCCTCCCCGCCCCTCCCTCGCAGCACACCCACGGTCAGATGCCCAGCACCTAAGGTCTAGGAGTCTGGAACATCTCCATGTTGGTCGTTTGCCCACTCCACATCATCCCTTGGAGTCCTGCCTACAGCCCCTTTGTCCCTTCGCACAAAAGCTCTTGTCTCTGCTCTGCCCAGTGTAGCCCTTGATGGCTATTTGGGGTGACAGACACCAGGAAGAGTTCACACACCGCTCAACTGATCCCAAGCTTTTAGAAACATGAGACTCGTCTTCCCCATCCCTCAAGGGTTCGGTTTTTAGAAATGCTCTGTCTTGTTCATCAGCAAAAAGAGGAAAAAAAAAAAAACTGCCAGACATTTATTATTGGAAACAGGTTGAACTGTTCATCTTCTGTTACACGTTTTTCCTCCCAATACACAAAACTCATGGCCACAAAGGACCTGTGGCGGGGGAGCCCTGTTGCTGCAACAGGTCGTGACACCATAGCCAGTATTTATGGTTTTTCTTCCTTCTTCGTGAATCCCACACGTTTGCCTCCAGCGAGCACCCCTGCTGCTCAGGGGGCTTTACCAGGTGGGTGGGTGGGGGGGGGACTTGATATCATGAAGATGTCATGTCTCTCCAAATTAATCTATAAAAACATTTGAATTCCAATCAAAATCCCGTCAAAGTTTTTCGTGGAACTGGGAAAACAGATGCTAAAATCTATATAGAAGAACGCAGGGTCGGGAATGGCCAGGCCAGGTTAGGAGAACAAGGCTGGGGGGAAGCTTCCCTACCAGACAGCAAGACTAATTATAAAGCTAGCAGAATCGAGATGAGCCAACCAGTGTTTCTGAAATATGGTGCTTTATCACAGTTTGCTAGAAGTTTTGCAATTTTGGTTTTGATTTCTTCTTTGACATGAGACATCTTAAGAGAGATTTATAGGGGTGCCTGGGTGGCTCGGTCGGTGAAGCGTCCAACTTCGGCTCAGGTCATGATCTCACAGTTTGTGAGTTTGAGCCCCGCGTCAGACTCTGCTGACAGCTCAGAGCCTGGAGCCTGCTTCAGATTCTTTGTCTCCTCCTGTCTCTGCCCCTCCCATGCTCATGCTCTATCTCCCTCTCTGTCTCTCAATAATAAATAAACATTTAAAAAAAATTTTTAAAAATTGCATCGCAAGCCCGAGGTCATGGAGTCTCTTACTTTTTTTTTTTTTCTGTTAATATTTTATTTTTCTCATCACATGTAGACAAACCCTACTTCAGGGTTTCTCATTCTTGACATTGAACATTTGGGACTGGATAATTCTTTGCTGTGGGCACCTGTCCTGTGTGCATCATAGGACATTTGACAGCATCCCTAAGTGCCAGGAGCACCCCACAAGTTGTGACAACAAAAATGTCTCCAGACATTGTCAAATGTAACCTGGATGCAAAATCACACACACACACACACACACACACACACACACACACACACATTGAGAACCACTGATCCATTTGGATGTTATTGTATATGGTGTGAGGTAAGGATCCAGTACTCTTCCTCAATACGATGTATTAGTTTTATTAATATTAAATCATTCTTCTTTTCAAACTTGTTTATGATGCCACCGCTACTACATGTCCACATCCTATACGTGCGTGCATCTGTGATTGTATATGGTAGACCCTGACTAGATTATCACAAACTCATTTCCTTTCCCTGGGCACAGAACCCCCTTGCATCTGAATGGGACAGAAGTGAAGAGTGTCACTTCCAGGTCTGGACAGCAGGGAGCAGGTGTGTCTTCATCATGCTCTCGCTCTCTCTCTCATCCCCTTCCAAGGACACCTTGTCAGAGTATGAATCTGGGGGTTGAGTGGGCCTACCCAGTTCTCACTCAGGGTCTCGTGACCACAGTCAGATGGCACTTGTTGTTGGGGCCACTCTGAGGGCTTCTTCCCTCACCTAGTGGGGCCGAAGGAGGAGCCGGAGTCTGAAACAGCTGTGGCTCACTGTCTGGCTGGGGTGTCTCTCTCTCCCTCCTTCACTCGCCCCCCTCTGCCCTCTCTGGTCTCTCCGCGTGGGGCTCTCCCTGTGGCAGCCACAAGGAGGGCATAGAGACGCCAGAGCATAAAGTACTTGTGAACACGTGTCAAAATCACAAGCTCTCTGATGCGGCTCCAGATTCCTTATCCCCTGGGTGTGGTGTTTGTTTCTCCCTCTGGAAGGTTGCAGGCAGGGTCTTCATTTCCTTCCCGACGACTCTGGAATTTTATGATCTGCTTTGTGGTTCTTTTTTCAAATGCTCGGCGCTCATTGTGCCTTTCAGCTTGAAAGCCCATCTTCCGTCCTGGGAAAACTTACTGCGTTATTTTTATTTTACTACTTTTTTTTTCTACCCTCTTCTTTCTCCCCCTCTCTGGGCCTCCTGGAATAATACTGTTATTCTTATCTTTCCATGCCTTTATCTTTTTTTTTTTTTTAACTTTCATGCGTATTTTTCAACTCTATCTTGAGATTTTTCATTTCTGCAATCTCACTTTTAATTTCCAAGAGCTCCTGAGTACTCTTTATAATAACCTCCCTTTTGGGAGGCGCCTGGGTGGCTCAGTCGGTTAAGTGTCCGACGTCGGCTCAGGTCATGAGCTCGCGGTCCGTGGGTTCGAGCCCCGCATCGGGCTCTGTGCTGTCAGCTCAGAGCCTGGAGCCTGCTCTGGATTCTGTGTCTCCCTCTCTCTCTGCCCCTCCCCCGCTCATGCTCTGTCTCTCTCAGTCTCAAAAAGAAATAAACATTACAATAGCCTCCCTTTCTTACCTCCTGGATGTAACATCTTTGGTTATGTCCCTGAAGATAATGATTAGAGCTGATTTGAATTTTTCTGATACCACCTGCACGGTCCCTATCTTTTCTGAGTTCTTTTTCTTTCCCCTTTTATTGCTGTCTCTCTTTTACGTGAGAGAGTTCTCTCAACTGTCTGGCAATTATCTGTTGTCCTTTGATATTTGTCGTGTCAGGGGTGAGCGGGAAAGCTGAGGGTTTCTCAAACACAGACCCTGTCACCAGAGCCCCTAAATGTCAGTTTCCGCTTCTCCCAGAGGATTCCTCCAGTCTTCCACTGGGCTGTGGGCCTCTGCCCACGCTCCAGAAGCTGGGCTGGAGGGCTGTGCAGGGGGTCTCAAGGTTTGAGTATGAGGACCCTCCCCTGGCCTGCAGGCTACGCAGCCCCACCCACTGAATAGGGCCAAGTGAAGACCTACTGCTTTTGCTAGTTGCCACAGACGCCTGAAAACCCACTTAACGGGCACTGGGTCTGCTGGGGAAGGGTGATGCAGCGACATTCCCTGATGGAGGTCACCAGCCCCAGCTGTGTGGCTTTTTCTGCAGCCAGATCCTCCGGACAGGCATTCCCACAGACCCACTCTTAAACCTCTTCGCCAACGCCCCCCCGTGCCAGGCCCCCAGTCTCGGCCTCTTCCAAATTCCCGGGATCTCCCGGGGCCTCAGGGCCATCTCAGCGGGTCCTGAAGGAACCACGTGCCTGGGGACAGTGCCGTTTGGCACACCACCTCTGTCTTGGTGTTCCGATGGGCGACCCAGACCGGTCCTCGTGGTCAAGTGGCCGGGCTCCCCCAGGGCTCAGAACGGCCAGGAGCGGCTCCTCAAAAGGAGGGTGTGTAGGCTCCTGTTTTCTCCCTGCAAGATGCTTCTCCGCTTGGCTTTAAGTGCCTGAGGAAGAGGCTTCCAGCTGGCTGGGGTCCCCCGTCTCCAGAAAGACGAGAGGCTGGGAACGCAGCAGACAGTGGCCAGACCACAGGGGAAAACGGAACTCTGACCCCGCGACCCGCCGCAGCCCGCCCAGAAAACCAACCTCTTGTCTGTAATAACCAGTCAGGAAGCCGGCGGCCGTGGGGCGCGCCTGCGGGAAGTCAGACTGCTAGCTCTAGGGGACCGCTGCCAGGGGCTTCCAGAGGCTTCCCTTAGCTCAGGGTCTTCCTTCACCACCAAATGAGGAGATTCTAGCTGACCGTCACTGACCGCTCTCAGGGTCCGGTCTGGGGGAGCCAGAGGGGCCTGGTCTCAGCGTGGGGCGGGCGGGGCAGGGGGGGGGTAGTCCCACGGCCCTCTCTCTGAACCCCTCCCCGATCCCCTGCAGAGGCAGGATGACGCTGGGGAGTTGACCGGATTCCCTTAGCCTGAGAACAAAGGAGGGATCAGACGGGATGGGTCAGATTATGCTGTAGCAACAACAGCTCTAAAATGCCAGCAGGTCGTTGCTCAATCACATCACGTGTTCGCCACACTTTAGCGGGGGCTCTGCTCCACGTCGTCCTTACACGGGGCCCAGGCTGCCATCACCTGTCCCGGAGGCTGGGGAGGACAGCGCTGGGATCTCGCAGGGGCAGCGGCCGCCGCGGGACTGATGTGCCCACACGGCGCCCAGCCCACCGCCGACTGGAATGCGTCAGAGGCCCCTCCCCCTGGCAAGGGTCGTTTCTCGCATGTCACTCTCTGCCCGGGGAATGTGGATGGTGAGACAAGGCGGTGGGAGAGCCAGCGGATGGCGCAGGGTTGCTCCTGTGTCCGAGACGCAGGGGGGAGCCGGGAGGGCCACCCCCGGAACAGCAGTGACTGCCCCTCCTCCCACTGACCCAGCCTGGGCCGCACACAGCTACTCAGCTCCTACCCTCAGCCCCCTTCCCCAGGGGCCCCTCGGCTCCTGGGCTCCGCCGCCCCGGCTGGAGGCCCTGTGGCAGGCGGCCCTGCTGAAACCAGAAAGCATTTTATATTAAGTGAGCCTCTTCTCTCTCTCTAGACTGTGGACATCTCCGGCGCAGAAACCGTAGTTCATTTCTCTTACTGCTTTTTTTAATTTTTGCGGTCTCTTTATTCCTGTTCCTGGAGCTCAGCAGACTGGGTTGGAGGCCCTAAGAAGATACACCCATGTGTTTTAGGACTGAAGCGTCCTAGCTGGCTGCCCCATCCCTCCCTCAAACCTGACTGTCGAGGATGTGAGAGCCCCTCCCCAGGAAAGGGAGGCAGGCAGCCCCCACCTCCCGCCGAGGATCCTGCAAACTCTCACTGCTTCCCGTTGCCGTTGATGGGACGGTTCACGTGCTCAGGGGAGGCCAGGAAGGCCTTGAGCTTGGGCCGGGCGCTGAGGCGCGCCACATAGGCCGAGAGCAGGGGGAGGGAGTCCAGGCAGCCGGGGGCCAGGACCTGGTGAATCAGCAGCAAGTCCAGCAGGTTGTAGTCCGCGAAGGAGATCTGCAGGGCGGGGGGCAAGGGACTCAGCAGGCGGGAGCGTGGGAGCCAAGGAGTCTGAGCCTTTCCCTAAGTCCGCCCCGTTCTGCTGAGCCACGGGTTCCTGAGTTCCCTCTGCACCTGTTTCCCCCTCCGCCAGAAGGGGATGGTGCAGAGGGGCAGGACAGAGCCAGACGCTCACCTGGTCGCCCATGATGAAGGCCTGGCCCCCCTGGTTCTGGGACAGCAGCGTCTCGAAAGGCTTCAGGTGCCCCGGCAGTGCCTTCACATATTCCTTCTTGCCTGCCTCCTGCCAGAAAGACACCACCGCGTGTTACCCTCCTGACCCCCACGCTGCCGCCCACCCCAGCCTCTGCCCCAGCCCTGAGACGCCCCCTTCTTTTTGCCCTATTTCGTGAATCACCTCCCGCCCAGGCCGGAGCCCCAGCGCCCCCCTGCTCACTTCCCATCCCCAGGGCCGCACCACATCCTGTCCAGCTCAGCCGTGGATTCTTCTTTACCCCACCCCCACCTCTCCGCCTCTGCCGTGGTCTCCCACCAATCTATTCCAGAAGTCTTGGAAGATCCTTCTAGATCTCACACCCATACCCGGCCCTGCTTAAGATGCCTCGATGGCTCCCCACTGCCATCAGGGGACTATCCAGCCAGCCAGTTCGAGGCCCCGAGGATCTGGGCCTCTTGCCCCTCCAGTGCCAACTCCTGCCACGCTCCCTCTCCCTCCCCCACAGCCACACACAGGCCCTGCAAAATTGGCCCCAGGTCCTCAGATGTGCTCCAAGTCAGGATATTTTCTGCACCTCAAAGGGCAAGCACCTGCTTCCAGAAGCTGGCTACAGGTCCTTCCCCTCCCCCGCCACTAAGAAGCCCAGCCCTCCCAGGCCGGAGGGAGGCAAGCCTTTCTTTGTACTCCACCGTGCCCAGCCCTGGCGCCCGGGCTCACATAGTTGGTGTAGATAAGGGTGATGTATTTGCTGCGAAGGTCCTCCACCCCGTCATTCACCACGTCCACCAGGGCTGCCTCGCGCTGGTCCTTCCCGTATAGCCCTGGGGAGAAAGTCAGCCAAAGCATGACTGGGTGTCTGACATGGCACTGGCAGGCCATGTGGCTGCCTGTGGGCACAGCCGTGGAGAAGGAAGGCCGGAAGGCCCGTCCTGACGCACGGTAGGCGCTCAGAGCTCAGCAGGAGGCAGACCCAGGCTTGACTGGGGGCAAGTTAGATAACCTCCTCGTGCCTCTGTTTCCACCATCCCACAGGGCTCACCAGGCAGCCTGATTTAAACGGAGGAGGTTCAGAGGGGGGTAACAAGGAGATGTGTGGGAACACTGGCTGATGCTTGCCCCCCCAACCCGCCCTGCCACCTGCAGCCTCAAGACTCACCAAGGGTGCGCCCCAGGTGTCGCAGGATGGCGTTGGACTGGTACAGAGTGAGGTCTCCGTCCTGGAACTTGGGGAGCTGCCCGTACAGCTGGGGGTGGAGGGGGGGGCGGCACAGCTCCGTCAGAGATGCGGAGCTTGGCTGCCCGCCCCCCCAGCTGCCCAGCCCCCGGCCCCCCTCTGGGCACTGCAGCCACTCACACAGGAGGCCTTGAGCGGGCCCTGCAGCCAGGTCTCCTTGTTCACCACCTCTTCGTTCCAGCTCTGGCCCTGGTCGGCCAGCAGCATGCGCATGGCCTCGCAGCGCCCTGGGGGAGGGGAGGACAGGGTAGGGGGGATGCGGGGAGACCCCAGCCTCAGAGCACCCTGGGGAGGGGCCGTGGAGGCAGGGACTCCGATGACGACCCCCCTGGACACTAGGGAGGGGACGGGCCAAGGTGGAGAGAGCGGATATTCGGGCCTAGGGAGCGCAGGGGAGCAGGGAAGGAGGCCCCAGCTAGTACCCACATGACGGAGGGGCGGGGTGGGGGTCTTGGAGTGCTCCCCAGGTGGGCGAGGGGCGTGGGCTGCAGCCCCAACCTCTGCCTCCCCCCGGCTGCCAGTCACAGGGCGCCTACCTCGGACCGGGAAGTAGACAATGGTGTAGGGCGGCACTGGAGCGGATGCAGAGAAGTCTGTTAGGGTCTGGGAGGAGGCGATTACGGACGGGAGAGAGCGCCAATCCGTCCTCCCTGGGGTCCCCTTGCCGGCTCCGGGCGCTCCGGGGACCGTGGGAGCAGGTCTCTGCGCTGGAGGCGCCGAGCCCCCCCGCCCCCGCCCCGGAGAGCCAACCGCGCGCCGCTGGCGTCGTGGGTCCCCTGGATCCCCATCCCGGCGCGGGGGTGGCAAGGGGGGGCGGGGGTGCAGGGCCTTCCAGGAACTCTGGCCCGAAGCTGGGGGGAGGGGGGAGGGTCCGGCCTCCAGCCGGGAGCGCCCCGAGGCCTCTGGAAGCGCCCCCCCACCCTCCCCCGGAGGCCCAAGCGGGGGGACTCACTGGTTGCAGCGCGGACAGCGGCGGCTCAGGCGGCGGTGGCGGCGGCGGAGCTCAGGCCCGGCCCGGCCTCCAGCCTTATAAGGGTTGTCCCGCCCATCCCCGTCCCGCTCCACCCCGATGCTGACTCACGGCGCCCCGGAAGCCCCGCTCCGGGTCCCGAGCCCCGCGGGTGCCCCCAGCCCACCGTCACACCGGCCGGAGGCCCTGCCAGCCCGCCCGCCGCCCCCTACAGGTGGCCCGAAGTCTGTGCTCCACAGCGGCCCGGCGCTGATGACTCCCCGGCCAGCGCCAGCGCACCAGCGGCCGGATTCTTCCAGAGCCCTTCGCGTTTGCCCACCGCAGCTGCTTTCCCCGCTTGGTTCACAGACCTCAGAGGCACAAAGCCTTTGTCGACCAGAAAAACAAAACAGGCGGTTATTTTACCAGCAAAATGGGTTTATTCGGGAACAGCCGAGAAGTGTTATTCGGGACAAGTCCAGGAACAAAGGACAGGAACTCTACTTTTTAGAGAAACAGGAGGGAGCGGAGAGGAGCTGCTTTGAAATTAACTCTATTGGAAGAAAAGAGGGGGTGATGGATTTTCATTGGCTGGGCTGTTGAAGGAGGGGAGGAGAAAATGGTTATTTTCCCCCTGCTGGGAGAGTAAAAAAAAAAGAGTCTTCCTGTGGGGTCTGCAACTGAGGAGGAGTGTTCTGGCAGAGAGGTCCCCCCCTCCCCTACTTTACATGAGGTTTTCTTTATTCAGTCTCACAAAAGGGGGAACCCTTTTGATCAAAATCTCCTTCCTCTCCCTACTCCAAAAGCATCCATGATCAAGAGTCCCATTTTCCAAATTCAGTGGGTTTTTTGTCCCTTCCTGCCAGGAAGGACCCTTCCCGGGTGGCACGTCCCACATTGGAGGGAAAGTACACACATGGGAAACCCCTGACGCCACATCTGTAACCAGGAGGGTAGAAGGGAGGACTCTCGGGCATTTCCTCTGTGAAGTCTGTATCTTTTCAAAGTCGTTCAGGTTGGAGATCATCTCAAAGCATTGAATGGCATCACCTTATTGGGTACATCGTTTCTACAATGATTTGACACGCAAGGGCTACAAAACTTAAAAGTAATGCTATGAAACATAAAACGTAATTAAAGGCAACATGACGATTCTAAATTGTATGATGGTTCTGAGTTGTGCCCCTAGGCCTGAAGGTGATGACGGAGCTTGGGGCAATTTGAGGATTAAACACAGGCTGGCGCGCACACACACACACACACACACACACACACACACCCCGACGGAATATATGTGATATTCCTCGGACACTCCTGGCTACCCAAGAGCAAAGGAGAGGGGTTTAAGTGCTTGCCATGGTAATGTGGGAAACTAAGGCAAATGAAAAATTAAATTCCCTTACTGCCTACAGCCCATTGACAAGTCCTTGAAACCTCCCTCTAGGACCTCAGTGGCCTCAATGATGACACTTTGCTGGGACAAGAGAAAACCCTAGCCTAACACTATCCTAACGTCCAGGATCCTGTCTTTTTTTTAAATCTCAGCTGCCCCAATGTATATGCTGACAATCATGCTCCAAGCTTATGCCCCCCCACCCCCCACATAGCTAAAGGGTCTCATGACTGAGGTCTTATTAAATGGTAAGAAATGGTGTTTCCCTAGCAACAGCTAGCCCCTCAAGGCCCCGGAAACCTTGCTTCCAAAATTCCTTAGAGACTTATTCTATTCCTGACCCCCTCCCAACCTGAGGGGATATAATCAGTTACCCATCAGGACCCCAGCGCAGCTCTTCCTGCCCCTGGGTCCTATCCCCGTGCTTTAATAAAATCACCTTTTTGCACCAAAGACATCTTCAAGGACTCTCTGTTGGCCGTCAACTCTGGACCACCCTACCATCACCCCAGTAAAGGGGAGACGGGACGGGAGGGCCAAAGGTAGCCAATAAAAAAAAAAAAGGACCACGGAGAATCAGGTGCAATTTGCTGTAGCCCTAATTTTGTGCAATTGGGTTTCTACGTCCCCTGAGGCATGTATCTATATGCAGCCAGAAGATGGTGTTTGCTATCACACAGCTGCTTCCTTGTTCGGCAAGGAGATAATCAAGGGCTATGCAATCGTCTTAGACAACGAGTTAAGTGCTCGTTAACCGGCTGCTCCTGTGTTTGCTGTGGAATTGGCCTGCTCTCTTGACGTTAGGGAGAGATTTCCAATCACGTTCTCATTCGCACTTACTCCAACCCTGGGGAGAAAAGTTGCCTGGGGAGGCAAACTCGGAATCCCGTCCGTCTCCTGGGAGCTCCCGTTCAAGGCAGCCGTGGAGAAGAAATGGCACAGATCAACGAGGGGCTTCTGATTTGTTACGAAAAGAAAAGAGAATCGTAAACACAGCAAGAGCACGTTGCCCTTTTAGCCTCCAGCTGTCCAGACAAGGCGTTGCCCCAGCCCGGGCATCATTGTCAGAAACCCCACATTTAGAGGAGTAGCCGGGGGCTGTGCATAAAGCTCCCTCACAAGCACCGTCTATGGACCCCTTGACCTGTATACAGAATTAGCACTCTTCAGCCAAGACTTCGATGCTGCATTATTACGTGTTAAAAGAGTACCTAGATGTGTGGGTGTCTCAGTAAGCTGACAAATGGCCCTATTTATATTGGCTGCCCCACAATAGATACAGCTGGAGATAGATAGATAGATGATACATAGATGGCAGACAGATATTATTTATATTTATATATATTTGAGAGATCTGGCTTTCCCATCCCAGGGGAGGGTTAAATTGAAGCAAGGAATGGGGTTTGGTGGGTTCAGTACTCTAACCTTATAAAAGGGACCTCAGGAACAATCTAGGCACACAGTGGAACTTGGGATTCTGGTGAATTCACTTAAAGAGTGAATTAAGGGATCGCTGTTGTCATAAACAGATGGAGGTTTCTGGTGACAAATCCGGCGATCAGAGAGGTTTCCCCTTTTTGCAGTAGATTGGGAAATCAGATGGGAGTGTTATCTGTCTGGAGAAAACATAGTAAGACACAACAGTGAGACAGGGGCACACAGGCCTGGCCCACTCGTCTTGGGAAAGCTGTCTCTGCTGGATGTCGCCTGCTTCAATTACTGGAAATCTTTACGTGCAGGTCACCAATCCATGTGCAGGTCCGACTGGGCCTTGGTGCTTTCTTTATTTATTAAGTTTATTTATCTGATTTGAAAAAGAGAGCACAAGTGGGAGAGGGGCAGAGAGAGAATCCCAAGTAGGCTCCACACTGTCAGCACTGAGCACGATGTGGGGCTCGAACTCACGAACCACGAGATCATGACCCAAGCCAAAGTCAGCCGCTTAACCGACTGAGGCACCCAGGCACCCTGGTGCTTTCTTTAGATGTAACACGTGACTCAGGAGTCAATTCCCTGATGTTTGGAGACACTAGGGTTAGCTAACGGTACCTGGTAGGAGGCCTCCCAACGAAGTTGAAGAGAATCGTTGTGGACGTGTCTTTTCCGATAGAGGAAACAGTCTCGGTGTTGCAAGGTGTGAGGGTTAATATCCTCATCTCCCTGGAGTGTGCTGTAAAAAGGTTGCTCTACCTGGGGCGCCTGGGTGGCTCAGTTGGTTGGGCATCCGACTTCGGCTTGGGTCATGATCTCATGGTCTGTGGGTCCGAGCCCCACATCGGGCTCTGTGCCGATGGCTCTGACCCTGGAGCCTGCTTTGGATTCTGTGTCTCTCTCTCTGTCCTTCCCCCACTCACGCTCTGTCTCCCTCAAATAAATAGATGTTAAAAAATAAATAAATAAAATAAAAAAAGGTTGTTCTACCAAAGCATGATTGCTTTCAATAGAAGCAATCGGGCCTTTAGAATATTGACATATATCTCCCTTTACTACCTGTGGATCAAAGGAGGCAGGGGCAAAGCACATTGGGCACCTTGTGACTACCTCAAAGGATGAAAGTCTATGAGTTCCAAAGGGGGCAGATCCAAGATTTAGAAGGACCAAGGGCAATGTTCTGGGCTAAGATAGTTGAGGGGTCTCTATAAATTTTGCCAGTGAGGTTTTAAAAAATTTTTGTTAATGTTTACTTATTTTTGAGAGAGAGAAAGAGAGCATAAGTAGGGGAGGGGCAGAGAGAGAGGGAGACACAGAATCGGAAGCAGGCTCCAGGCTCTGAGCTGTCAGCACAGAGCCCGATGTGGGGCTCGAATCCATGAACCTCGAGATCATGACCTGAGCTGAAGTCGGGCGCGTAACCAACTGAGCCACCCAGGTGCCCTCCAATTGAGTCTTGATGATGCGTTACTGTGTATCGATTAGCCCTGAGGACTAAAGTTGACATTGCATGGTCAAAGTGTTGTAGAACTGCCTGAACAGCACAACCCTCTCAGGGCACCTGACCGGTGAAATAAGTTCCCTGACCATTGTGAAGCATGGGAGGGGTTCCCCAAGCAGGAAAAACCTTTTTAACAGGATTTTGGCAACAAAAGAGGCCTTAGCCTATCTACAAGGAAAACTTCAGTCCAGTGAGAAAACATGCAAACCATAACTGAAACGTATTTATATCCATGAGATGGGGCATTCTAGATAAAGTCCATCTGCCAAGACTGGAAAGGTCCATTGGGCAATTTTAAACGCCCAGAGTTGGTATGGATGGCCATCCCAGGATTGTATTTGGGAAGACGTGAGGTATGACAAGTGAGGCGAGCATTTTTTTTTTTTTTTTTGGTGACCTTGTTAATACTTCCTTACCAGTGTTGGTTCAAACAGGCTATCATTTTATCAGTAGACCAACGATTTGAAGTAGGTACTATGGTCAATAATGGGAATTTTAGAGTCTGGCAGGACTAGATTGTATTTGGCCCAGGCTATAGTCGTCTCTTCTTAACCAACAATGATTAGATTTTCAATATTGTTTTCCCCCTCTCTGGGGCCAATTCTTAGGCATCTCTTGTCAAATTTTTCTAGATTATCATTTGGAAGAACATCCCTTTGGACCATGACAGAGGTTTGGCTCTTGGTTTCCTTGAGCATTTTTGGTAGAAATATCAGCAAGATGGTTTCCTTTGGCCTCCAGGACGTTGAGTCTGGCATGCACAGGAACCTTACTAACAGCCAGACTAGACACAAGCACGTGGCATCTAATCATAAATGGGGCTTAGTTTGGGGTTTGGGGGAGGTCAGGATGCCATGAACCCTCTCTAGATCTCAGTGTAGCCCCTGTTCCAAGATCAGGTGCCCTAAATATTGAACCTGGTTTTGAGCAAACTGCAATTTTCTCAGAGAGAGAATTTAATGTCCCTTTTGGCTTAAAGTTTTAGCAAGTGGACGCTGTCTTCCTTTGAAGAGGTTTGAGGAGAGCAGAGAAGTAAATTATGTACATATGGTAACAAAGTAGGGTGTACAGAAAACCTTTTTTTTTTTTTAATTAGAGAGAGAACAGAAAACTTTCTATCATCCAAATCAGCCTTTAAGTTGCATGGAGGGGCGCCTGGGTGGCTCAGTCGGTTAAGCGCCCGACTTCGGCTCGGGTCACGATCTCACGGTCCGTGAGTTCGAGCCCCGCGTCGGGCTCTGGGCTGATGGCTCAGAGCCTGGAGCCTGCTTCCGATTCTGTGTCTCCCTCTCTCTCTGCCCCTCCCCCGTTCATGCTCTGTCTCTCTCTGTCTCAAAAAAAAAAAAAAAAAGTTGCGTGGAAAGTACGGACCTTCTGCGAAACCCTGGGGCATTACTGTCCGGGTGTATTGTTCTCCTTCCCAAGTGAAGGCAAAAAGATCCTCGTTGGCCTTATCCACAGGGCTTCTGAAACACGTGCTGCGTAAATTGATCACAGTGAACAATTTGCTTTCAGTGGGGATGGAGGCCTCTAAAGTATGGGGATTGGAAACAGCAGGGTGCTAAGAGACAACATTATTGTTTATGGCTCGCAGGTCTTGGACAAACTTCCGTCCTTGACCACTGGGGCTTCAGGTAAAACAGGGGTGTGACAGGGACCAGTGCAGGGGATAGTGAGGCCCTGAGCCTTATAATATTTTATTATGGGCCTGATGCCTTGAAGGGATTTTTCTTTTTATAGGATTGATTCATTCTGGGGGAAGGTTTGAAGGATCTATTTGAATCTTAATGGGAGATACACGGTGGATTCTATCAATATGAATCGAAGACTTGACTGCTGGTAGAGGGTGGTGACTGATTAGTGTCCTTGGAGTTAGTTCCAGTGCCATCAACAATGGGGGAAATAAAATATGTTGAAGGGTCAGGGCACCTGAGTGGCTCAATCAGTTAAGCGTCTGACTCTTGATTTCAGCTTAGATCATGAGATCGAGCCCCAGGTTGGGCTCTGAGCTAGCAGCATGGAGACTGCTTGGGATTCTCTCTGTGTCTCTCTGTCTCTCAAAATAAATAAATAAATACACATTTAAAAAAATGATGAAGGGTCATTTGATTCACCTGTTCGGCTTCTTTGATTGCTACTGTCAAATTCTAGAATTGTTTCTCCTTTTTAGAGAAGGAAACTCCAGCCTGATACTTTTTTCCCAAGAAACCTCAGCCCAATGACTGAATCAGGGTGGAGGAACTAAGGAGAAAGGGGCAGATACCTCTTAGAGGATCTAAACAGAAGGGAAAAGGTTTAGAGACAGAAATCTGTTGAGGTTTGTTAGAAACCCCCACTATATAAATCATTAAGGGGCGCCTGGGTGGCGCAGTCGGTTAAGCGTCCGACTTCAGCCAGGTCATGATCTCGCGGTCTGTGAGTTCGAGCCCCGCGTCGGGCTCTGGGCTGATGGCTCAGAGCCTGGAGCCTGTTTCCGATTCTGTGTCTCCCTCTCTCTCTGCCCCTCTCCTGCTTGCACTCCCTCATTCTCTCAAAAATAAACATTAAAAAGAAAAATCGAAGACAACAAGCTGCAGTTGATTGTAACAGTTGTGAACAGGTTTATCGCGTTTTTGCGTGCGAGTCTGAATTTTGTTCCAAACAACGGGCTTAGGAAAAGCTACTGTAATTGCTTGGTGGAAATTTCCAGTGAGTGTTCAGACATCTTGCCAAAAGTTAGGCGTCTGATTCTCTAAATCTCTTTTAGGATTTCCCATTGGGCAAGTTTCAGCCAATGTCGGACCTGACCCTCGTCAACAAGCATGTGGACTAATTGATACAATCTGAGAAACTAAGTTGGAAAGTTGAGCATCTTTTCATGTGTCTGTTGCACATCTGTATGTTTTCTTTGGAAAAATATCTACTCATGCCTTCTACCCATTTTTAACTGGATTATTTGTTTTTTTTGATATTGAGGTGTGTAAGTTCTTTATGTATTTTGGATATTAGCCCCTTATCAGGTGTATCATTTGCGAGTATCTCCTGCCATTCAGTGGATTGTCTTTTTGTTTTGTTGATAGTTTCCTTCCCTGTGGAAAAAAAAAAAAAAACTTTGTATTTTGGTGTAGTCCCAATAATTTAGTTTTGCTTTTATCTTCCTTGCCAAAGGAAATATATCTAGAAAAATGTTTCTATGGCTGATGTTAAAGAAATTACTACCTATGTTCTAGAGATTTTATGGTTTCAGGTCTCACATTTAGGTCTTTAATCCATTTTGAGTCTATTTTTGTGTATGGTGTAAGAAAACAATCCAGTTTCATTCTTTTGCACATTGCTGTCCAGTTTTCCCAACACCATTTTTTTTGAAAAGTCCGCCTTTTTCCCATTGTCGTATTCTTTGTCAAGGATTAATTGACCATATAATTGTGGGTTTATTTCTGGGCTCTCTATTCTGTTTCATTGACAAATGTATCTATTTTTATGCCAGTACCACACTGTTGTTTTTTTTTTTAATGTTTTTGTTTATTTTTGAGACAGAGAGAGACAGAGCATGAGCAGGGGAGGGTCAGACAGAGAGGGAGACACAGAATCCGAAGCCGGTTCCAGGCTCTGAGCTGTCAGCACAGAGCCTGACACGGGGCTCGAACTCACAGACTGTGAGATCATGACCTGAGCCGACGTCAGACGCTCTACCGACTGAGCCCCCCAGGCGCCCCGATACCACACTGTTTTGATTACCACAGCTTTGTAGTATATCTTGAAATATGGAATGGCGATACCTCCAGTTTTGGTTTTCTTGTTCCAGATTGCTTTGGCTATTAAGCGTCTTTTGTGGTTCCATACACATTTTAAGATTATCCTAGTTCTGTGAAGCGTGCTGTTGGTGTTTTGGTAGGGATTGCATTAAATCTGTACATCGCTTTGGGTAGTGTGGACATTTGAACAATATTTCCTTCTTCCAATCCATGAGCATGGTATATCTTCCCATTTGTTTGTGCCATCTTCAATTTCTTTCATCAGTGTTTAATAGTTTTTGGTGCGCAGGTCTTCACCTCCTTGGTTGCGTTCATTCCTAGATATTTTATTATTTTTGGTGTGATTGTAAGTGGGATTGTTTTCTTTTCTTTTTGGGGGTTGTTTTCCTTTTTTTTTTAATGTTTTCCAGAGAGAGAGAGAGACAGAGCATGAGTGGGGGAGGGGCAGAGAGAGAGGGAGGGAGACACAGAATCTGAAGCAGGCTCCGGGCTCCGAGCTGTCAGCACAGAGCTGACAAACCACGCATCGTGAGATCATGACTTGTGCCAAAGTTGGACTCTTACCCGGCTCAGCCCCCCAGGCACCGCTGGACTGTTTTCTCAATGGCCCTTTCTGTCACTTCATATTGGTGTAGAGGAATGCAACAGATTTCTGTATGTTGATTTCGACTCCTGCAACTCTACTGAATTCATTTATCAGTTCTACTAGTTTTTGGTGGAGACTTCAGGGGCTTCTTTATATAGTATCATGGCATCTGCAAGGAGTGAAAATTTTATTCGTCATTGCCAGTTTGGATGCCTCTTATTTCTTTTCCTTGTCTGATTGCTGTGGCTAGGACTTCCAGTACTATGTTGAGTGAAAGCGGCGAGAGTGAACATCCGCGTCTTGTTCCTGATCTTAGGGGAGAAGCTCTCGGTTTGTCACCACTGAGTATGATAGCTGTGGGGTTTTCATATATGGTCCTTATTATGTTGAGGTGTGATCCCTCTACATCTACTTTGATGAGGGTTTTTATCGTCAATCGATGTACTTGGTCAAATGCTTTTTCTGCACCTATTGAAATGATCATATGGTTTTTATCCTTTCTCTTGTTGATGTGATGTGTCGTGTTGATTGTGAATATTGAACCACCCTTGCCTCCCTGGAATAAATCTCAATTGATCGTGGTAAATAATGTCTTTAAACTATGTTGCTGGATTCAGTTTGCTAGTATTTTGTTAGGGATTTCTGCATCTACATTCATCAGAGATATTGGCCTGTTGTTTCCTTTTTTGTGGTGTCTTTATCTGGTTTTGGTATCGGGGTAATGCTGGCCTTGTAGAATGAATTTGGAAGCTGTCTTTCCTCTTCCACTTTTACTCTGGGAAACTCTTTAACTATGGCTTGCAGTTCAGCTTTAGTCCAGGGAAAATTAGAAATTTGAGGTTTATTTGGATCCTTGGAAGACTTAATTTTAAAAGGATGGGTTTTGGGGTGCCTGGTTGGCTCAGTTGGTTAACCACCCGAGTCTTGATTTTGGCTCAGGTCATGATCTCACGGTTCATGAGATCGAGCCCCCTGTTGGGCTCCGCACTGACAGGGTAGAGCCTTCTTGGGATTCTCTCTCTCTCCCTCTCTCTCCGCCCCTCCCACACTCACAGGCACGCTCTCTCATTCGCTCTCTAAACAAACAAACAACCAAACAAACTTGAAAAGGACAGGTTTTAATAGGTTCAGAAGAGGGAATGGGAAGGGGTTCAGAGGAAAAAAGAAGTTCAGTGAAAGGATTAGAATCAGGGAGGGGGCTGGGGCGCCTGGGTGGCTCAGTCGGTTAAGCGTCCGACTTCAGCTCAGGTCACGATCTCGCAGTATGTGAGTTCGAGCCCCGCGTCGGGCTCTGGGCTGATGGCTCGGAGCCTGGAGCCTGTTTCAGATTCTGTGTCTCCCTCTCTCTCTGACCCTCCCCCGTTCATGCTCTGTCTCTCTCTGTCTCAAAAATAAATAAATGTTAAAAAAAAAATTAAAAAAAAAGAGAATCAGGGAGGGGGTGCAGAGGAGACAGAGGAATGATCCCACAGGTGGGGCCTCAGCACAAGGTGGCTGTCATTGTCTCCAGAGACAAGGGGTGGGGGAGGCCTCAGAAGCCACTTGACTTCCTTCAATTGTTTGCTTACCCCAGTTAATTTAGAAATAGTATTTTGCAAAGAGGCAATTTTAGAATCTGGCAAACATTTGGAAGCCTCAAGGTACCAATTAAAAAAGCCATCCCATTCAGTTTGTTTAATTTTGGAGCTGTAGCTTTCTAATTTAGTTTTGAGAAAAAAACAATTTGGGGAGATTGAAAGCTTCCCATAATGGCCACTGAACTTTTAAATTATCTTGAGCTAAGTGGGCCCATATAGTTGAAAATGCACAGTAGGAGGGAGCATGGTTTTCAAACATAAAGCTGGGGAGGGTCCAAACAGGAGGGCTCTCTCGAAAGAGTTTAGACAGCAGGGATCCCCTTACTCAAAACCAGAGGTTCAGAAAAGTGAGCACTCACCATATAGAAAAAGCCTTTAAACAGATGCTGAGTCAAGCCTGGAGAGCTCCAAGTGCAAAGGGAGTGGCGTTTGGACCCAGGAGAAGCTTACCCTCAATCTCCGCGGCAGGGAGCTCTGGGCTCCGAACCGGGTTTGCTCACCAACCTTGGAGTTGTTGGGACTCTTCTCTGGATCCCATCTCTGATCACCAAGTAACATCAGCCTTAAAAATAAGACCGCCGGGGGCACCTGGGTGCCTCAGTCGGATAAGCATCCAACTTCCGGCTCCGGTCATGATCTCACGCTTCATGAGTTTGAGCCCCGAGTCGGGCTCTGGGCTGACAGCGCGGAGCCTGGAGCCTGCTTCGGATTCTGCGTCTCCTGCTCTCTCTGCCCCTCCCCTGCTCATTCTCTCTCTCTTTCTCGTGCAAAAATAATAGATATTTTTAAAAATTAAAAAAAAATAGCCAGTTATTTTACCATTAAAATGGATTTATTCAGGAATAGCAAAGAATTGCAATTTGGGATAAGCAAGCTACGGTAAAACCCACAGGTACGCCCGGAACAAAGGAGAGGAATGCTACTTTATAGAGAAAAGGAAGGGGTTGGGAGGGGCTGCTTTGGAGAAAAGGAAAGTTCGGAGTGGTGGTGTTTTCCCGTTGGCTGGGCTGTTGCTGATGGAGGAGAAAATCTCCCAGGTGCTAGTAGGGTGTTAGCTTCTTCCTTCCAGAAATGTAAGGCCCCTCTCTTCCTCCAGGGTTGCAATTGATGGCCAGTGGTGGGGGCATGACAGCGCCCCCTTGTGGCCTCCCAACTCCATTTAAAACGAGGTGCCCCTGGGGGCGCCTGGGTGGCTCAGTGGGTTAAGCGCCCGATTCTGGATTCTGGCCCAGGTCGTGATCTCATGGGTTGGTGAGCTCGAGCCCCACCTCCGGGGCTCTGCACTGACAGGGTGGAGACTGCTGGGGATTCTCTCTCTCCCTGCCCCTCTTCTCGCTCGCGCACAGGTGCGTGAACGACCTGCACACTCTCTCTCTCAAAATAAATAGACTTTGAAAAATAAAATAAAATGAGGTGTTCTTGGGGTGCCTGGCTGGCTCAGCCATTAGAGCGTGGGACTCAATCTCGGGGGTTGCGAGTTCGACCTCCACCTCGGGCATAGAGATTACTTAAAAATAATATTTTTTTTAAGTAGGTTCACACCCAGCGAAAACTAAAACCTTTAAATGAGGTGTTCTTTATGCACGTAGACCTTGCGTGTGGACACTTGTTGCCACAATGGTCTCTTCGCAAAGACAGGCACTCCCTCCTTCCCTGCATGCAACACACGCTCAGGCTCTCACACCCATACCGCCTTCGTGGTTCTTGTTATAGTCATGGTCCCGATGCCATCTACTGACCAATTTTCTCTAAATCATCTCAGTTCTTCGACTGAAACACGCTGAGTTTAGATGGAGCCTGTGTCACTCCCCTAAGTGGGAAGGGGGCACCTCTTGAGAATGCTTTTTTTTTTTTTTTATCTGGACGAGGGGACACCGGGCCCTCCCTTTTCACAAGTACCTTTAGCAAGTGCTAGGCGTTTCTGGCGCCCAGTCCTCCACCATCGCCATTCTGTGCTGGGTTCCACCGACCCCCGCCATCTGTGTGTATGTGCTCCCCACACTTCGAGGGCAAGTGCGCCTGGATCCCTCCACACCTGATTCCCCATCAGTAGAGCCAGGTTGCCCTCCCAGACCAGCCCACTGCCTGCTCCCAGCTCTTCTGCTGTTCTGCAGGCTGAGTCCGGCCCCACAGAACCCCCAACACGCAGGCTTAGTGGTTCCGGAACATTCGCCGGTCCAGCAGGTGTAAGGTGTCTGCTATTGTTTTCAGTCGTGCATCTCTCATTATGAAGGTTTACCATCATTTCCTCACACACTCGTTGGATTATGTTTGTTGGAAACTGCCCCTTCGTATCCTGTTTTCTATTGGATTTGCTGCTTACTTTCTGTTGGTTTGCAGTTCTCTGTTTATTCCAGAGAGTAGTGTCTTACTGGCTTTGGGCATTACAAAATACCTTCTCCTACTCTGTCAATGCTCTTTTAATGTTTTTTTAATGTTTGTTTATTTTTGAGAGAGACAGACAGACAGAGAGACAGAGCATGAGCGGGGGAGGAGCAGAGAGAGAGGGAGACGCAGAATGTGAAGCAGGCTCCAGGCTCTGAACTGTCAGCACAGAGCCCAACGCGGGACTCGAACTCACAGACAGTGGGATCATGACCTGAGCCGAAGTCCGACGTTCAACCGACTGAGCACCCACCCCGCACCCCAGTGTTTATTTCTTTTGCATGTTTGTTCTCTCTGTATATGAGAGGGTTGTGGTAGGGCTGTTGGCTTCTCTACGTCTCCCTGAAATTCTACCAGGCTTAACTTCCATCGTGTAAGGCTATATTGCTTTCGTCGAAGTGTTTTTATCTTTGTCTGTGGTATATTGTATGCGCTTGTAACATTCTCATTTGTCCTTTGTGATTGTTATGAATTATATTGTTTCACATATTAAATCAGTCGTATATGAAGATTCCTGTCTTGGCTTTCTTTTTACTCATGTTCGTTTGGACTGGAATATCTTTCCCCACCCTTAAAAAAAAAAATACTTCTGCACCTTTAAGAAAAGGGAAGCGATTTATATTCAGTAAGATGTACAGATTTTTAAGTGTAGAAATACGCGCATTGTGATAAATGTACGTACTCATGTAGCCACTGGCAAACCAAATCGTAACACATTCGTCATCTCGGAAGTCCCCTCGGGCACTTTCTAGTTGATCCCCACCCTCTGTAAATCACCACGGCTTTGACTTCCATCACCATAGGTTAGTTTCGCTTTTTCTCAAACGTCACATCAGTACCACCAGTAAGTGTCCGACTCCTTTCACTCAACGCAACGTGAAAAGATTTTTTATCGAGATACGGTTTACAGGGGGTAACATGTATCCTTTTTGAACACGGTTCTATGAGTTTGGACAAAAGCCGTCCCTACCATGAAGATCTAGAACATTTCTTTTTTCTTCTCCTCTTTTTTTTTGATGTCAGACTCTTCACCGATTGAGCCAGCCAGGCGCCCCTGCATGCAAGTTTCTAAATGAACATAATTTTTCACCTGTCTTAGGTAAAAAAAAAACAAGAGGAAGGATTGCTGGGCCATCTGGCAAGCGTGTTTAACCTTGGAACGTGCTGCCGATCTGTTTTCCAAAGTGGCAGCACCATTTCACATTTTCAGCAACAGTGTGTATGAATTCCACTTGCTATAGGGGTGCCGGGGTGGCTCAGTCCATTAAGTGCTGGACTTGAGGTCATGATCTCGCGGTTTGTGAGTTCAAGCCCCACATCAAGCACCGGTGATGCAGAGCCTGGTTGGGATTCTCTCTCTGCCCCTCCCCCACGTACTCTCTTTCTCTCTCTCTCTCTCTCTCTCTCTCTCTGTCTCTCTCCACCCCCGCCCCATCTGTCTCTCTCTCAAAAATAAATAAATATACTTAAAAAAAAAAAAAAAAGAATTCCACTTCCTGTCTCAAGCCTCATCAGCATTCAGTGCTTTCAACTTTTGTCCTGGCCATTCTAATAATAGGTTTGCAATTTTGTCTCACTGTGGTTTTGGTTTGCATTTCCCTAAGGGCTAATGACGTTGAATGCCCTTTCAACTTTCACTCTTATTTGCTATGAATGTATCTTCTTTGTCCACGTGTCCTTTCAGATCTTCTGGCCATTTTTAATTTGATTGTTCGTTTTATTATTGGGTTTTGAGAGGGTTTTATTTGTTTTAAAATTTTTTAACGTTTATTCACTTTTGGGGGATGGAAAGAGACAAAGCGTGAGCAGGGGAGGGGCAGAGAGAGAGGGAGACACAGAATCCGAAGCAGGCTCCAGGCTCTGAGCCATCAGCACAGAGCCCGACGTCGGGCTTGAACTCACAAACCATGAGATCATGACCTGAGCCAAAGCCGGACGCTTAATCGACTGAGCCACCCAGGCGCCCCTCGAGAGTTTTTCATGTACTCTGGATGTAGTCCTTGTTGGATAAAGGTTTATAAATCTTTCCTCCCAGTCTATGCTTTGCCTTTGCACTTTCTTAACAGAGTTAACAGAGCTTCTTTTCTTAATTGAGCTTTAAAGTTTTTAATCTTGATGAGGTAAAACCCATCAACATTTAAATTCTGTGGATCATGGTTTTGGGGTCTCATCCAAGACATCTTTGCCTAAGGCAAACACCACACGAATTATCTCATGCTTTCTTCCAGAAGTTTATGGAAGTTGGGATTTCACATTTGCGTCGGGGATCATTTTGAATGTTACGTATGATGTGCAATGCGGGTTGGAGTTCATGTTCTTGCACGTGGCGGTCCAGTTGGCCCAGCCCCCTGCAGCGAAAGATCATCCTTCCTTCACTGGCTGGCCTCTGCAGCTTTAGCAGATCCTCGGGGAAGCGCACTGTTGGGGTGGGGGTGACCCCACTAAGGTGCCTTCCTGGGGGCTTGTGGGGAGGTCTCCGCTCTTTTTCCCCAGTGCCTCGCCCCACAGAGGTTTTGCAGCCCCCGTATAACCCTGGGGAAACCGGTTCTAAAGTCGGGATGTGGCAATGGCGACCTCTCAGCGACGCTAAGGGAAAGGTGAGAACCTGACGCCAGCTGCCTCCCCCTGGCATCTTGTTGTTGCCACTGCTAGCCACGCCCCGTCCTGCCCACACACACGAACACACCCCCCCCAGACGTCCACACACGCAGGCACACGCACGCCTACACACACCGCCAGCCACACACACGGTGTCAAAACAGCCATCAGCCCCCAGGAGGGGGTACGTCTTCCTTATCTGGTCTCGTTTCACTTGCCCCTGGGCTCATGTCACGGCAGGAGACGTTACTGTGCTCATTCGCCATCAGACCAAAGGTCGGGATACGGTGGACCGCAGACTTTCATCACGTTCCTTTTAGCAATAATGTTTTGTTGGAAGCCAGCCACGCTCATTCGTTTGTCTGGTATCTGTCTCTGCTTTTGGGCCTCAAGGGCAGAAATGAGTAACCGTAGCAGAGACCATGTGGTCCTCAGAGCTTAAAATATTTGCTATCCGCCCTTCACAGAAGTTTGCTGACCTTGACCCAGACCGAAGTCCTGGGTCCCAGCCTCCTGGAGAAGGCTTCGACCTTCACCAAGAGGGTTGCTATGGAGCCCTGCAGAGCGACGCCCTCTCATCGCCCTGTCATCCCCTCACTGCCCTGACATCCTGGCACCAATAGGTGATTCCGGTCCGGTGTGGGAGCCGCCGGGCTCTCCTGGAACGTGTCCCCAGGTGAGCCGGGCACCTCGTGTGGTTGGCACCCACCGCAGAGCAGGCCAAGGAGCTCACAGACAGGGCTTTTTCCTTCCCACTCTTCTCGTGAAATGTGTTCCATCGGGGGGGTCCTTCTGTCCCCACGGAAGGAATCAAGGGCACATCCCAGAGCTTGACCAAACCCTCCAAAGTCATAAAAACCCTTCCGGGTGACTTTGAGATCATTGAAAGGTCTGGTTCCACATAACCTTCGAAGTTCTGTTCTTATCCAGTTTGGAGCTTCTCTCTCCCCCCAACTCTCCCGCCCTCTCTCCTCATTATTTCCCACACGCCGATGCCTCTGTCAGCGAGTGCCCTCCTGCCTCTTCCGCCGGCCCCCCCATTCGCCCCAGTTAGAACACGATCATTCTGCTCTGTCGGGCCAGAAGCTCTCCGGGCTCCCCAACATCAGCCGGCACCCTGGGGCCGACACTTCCCACGACAGCCTCCGGGGAAGGCTCGGCCGGGTGGCACCCCCCCCCCCGTCAGCACTGCTCACCCAGGGGCACGTTCAAGCTCTTGAGAGCCCCCACAGAGCCCTGTGCCCCTCTGCAGGGTGGGCCCAGCAGCCTGCAGTGGGGCAAAGGGGAGGAGCCTCAGTGACCCCACTGAAAACCAGCCCGTTTCGGTGACTTCCCCGGGCATCTGTGAGCCTCCGGTGTGGGCCCCAGCTTCGCTGAAAGTTGTCAATGATGCCCTGTCTCGGGGCCAGGAGGTCCGCTTTATGCGGGGGTGACAGCTCTTAGGAGAAAGAGGTGCTGGAGAAAGCCCTGGTCCCCTGCCCCCTTCTTGGGCTAAATCTAGCCCCACCCCGTGCCCACCAGTGAGCCCGCCGTGTATGGCGTGACCCCGGATTTGGGTGCCGTAGGGGAGCAAAGGTGAAGCCAGGGGCCCCAGCTCACCAGGACATGGAAGGCTGATGGTTTCACCCCAACAGTTCCCCAGAGGGGTGAGAAGCCAGCTGGGTGGGGGCGGGGGCTGCATTCCTGGTGCTCCGGGGGCCTGGCCACACACGGCACCGGGGCATGCCAGCCTAACCCAATAACCTGGATGAGCTCACTTTTATTTTATTTTGTTTTATTTTATTTTATTTTATTTATTTTTAATCTACATCTAAGTTAGTTAGCATCTACTGCAATAATGATTTCAGGAATAGAATTTAGTGATTCATCCCCTACGTATAATGCCCAGCGCTCATCCCGACAAGTGCCCTCCTTAATGCCCATCGCCCATTTAGCCCATCCCCCCCACCCATAACCCCTCCGGCAGCCCTCAGTTTGTTCTCCGTATTTAAGAGTCTCTGATGTTTTGTCTCCCTCCCTGTTTTTATATTATTATTTTTGCTTCCCTTCCCTTCTGTTCATCTGTTTTGTATCTTAAATTCCACCTGAGTGAAATGATATGATATTTGTCTTTCTCTGAATGACTAATTTTGCTTAGCATAATACATTCTAGTTCCATCCATATAGTTGCAAATGGCAAGATTTTATTCTTTTTGATTGCTGAATAATATCCTGTTGTATATATATATTTACCACATCTTCTTTATCCATTCATCCATCGATGGACATGTGGGCTCTTTCCATACTTTGCCTATTGTCGATAGTGCTGCTATAAACATTGGGGTGCATGTGTCCCTTCCAAACAGCACACCTGTATCCCTCGTCGTGCAATTGCTGGGTCGTAGGGTAGTTCTATTTTTAATTTTTTGAGGAATCTCCATACCGTTCTCCAGAGCGGCTGCACCAGTTTGCATTCCCCTCAGCAGTGCAAAAGAGATCCTCTCTCTCCACATCCTCGCCAACATCTGTTGTTGCCTGAGTTGTTCATGTTAGCCATTCTGAGAGGTGTGAGGTGGTATCTCATTGTGGTTTTGATTTGTATTTACCTATTTTTTCATGTGTTTGTTCGCCATCTGGATGTCTTCTTTGGGAAAATGTCTATTCATGTCTTTTGCCCATTTCTTCACCAGATTATCTGTTTTTTGGGTGTTGAGTTTGGTAAGTTCTTTATAGATTTTGTATACTAACTCTTTATCAGATATGTCACTTGTAAATATTTTCTCCCATCCTGTCGGTTGCCTTTTAGTTTTGCTGACTGTTTCCTTCGCTGCGTAGAAGCTTTTCATCTTGATGAGGTCTTGATGAGTTCATTTTTGCTTGTGTTTCCCTTGCCTCTGGAGACGTGTTGAGTAAGAAGTTGCTGCGGCCAAGATCAAAGAGGTTTTTGCCTGCTTTCTCCTCGAGGATTTTGATGGCTTCCTGTCTTACGTTTAGGTCTTTTATTCATTTCAAGTTTATTTTTGTGTCTGGTGTAAGAAAGTGGTCCAGGTTCATTCTTCTGCGTGTCGCTGTCCAGTTTTCCCAGCACCACTTGCTGAAGAGACTTGTCTTTATTCCATTGGACATTCTTTCCTGCTTTGTCAAAGATTAGTTGGCCGTACGTTTGTGGGTCCATTTCTGGGTTCTCTATTGTGTTCCATTGATCTGAGTGTCTGTTCTTGTGTCAGTACCATACTGTCTTGATGATGACAGCTTTGTAGTATAGCTTGAAGTCTGGGATTGTGATGCCTCTTGCTTTGGTTTTCTTTTTCAAGATCGCTTTGGCTATTCGGGATCTTTTTTGGTTCCCTCCAAGTTTTAAGATAGTTTATTCTAGCTCTGTGAAGAACGCTGGTGCTATTTTGATAGGGATTTTATCGAACTTGGATGAGCCCATCAAGCTGTTCAGCACTCAGAATAATCTCCCCAAACCTCCCAGAGTAACTGGAAACCCCAGAAGGGCTTTTCATCTCTGGTCTTGCTGGAGCAGGACTGTGTCCCCTCAGTGCCAGAATTCTGGCAGTGACCGTGCTCCAGGGAAGGTGAGGGTCACAGCCATAGCTGACCCTCATGTTCCTTCAGACTGCAGCCAAAAATAACCGTGTCCTCAGCTACACCAAACCTCACCCCTGCAAGGCTCTCCAGGGTCATGGCTGTGCCCTGCCTGCTTTGCTGAAAGCCTGGGAGAACGAAATTGGGATCCTTAGCTGAATAGCCCTTCGATGAATCAGCACTCAAGAAAGTGCTTCCTGGCACTCACATACATTATGATCCCCATCTGGGGCATTAGTGGCCACAGCCTGGTCTCGGGTCCTGGGTTCAAGACCTCACTCCTCCACACTCTCAGAGACCTTGGTCTTGCCACTTAGAACCTTCTTGCAAAGTGAGGACCAGCTGTGAGGATGGGTTAGTAGCTGTGAGGATTAGAGGAATGTAATACTTGGCACATAGCAAGCGCTCTGAAAATGCCAGCAGTCTGCGCTCTGCCCGCCTGATCCCGGGGGCTGTAGAGGAAGGACGTTGATGGGTCGGAGGGAAGGTGGTCAGAGACCACTGGGCTAGTTTAGGACCCATATTTATGCCCCCGCCGCCGACAACGCCCCTGGGATATTCCCAGATGCCTTTTCTTTTTTTTAAGATTTAAAAAAATGTTTATTTATTTATTTGAGAGAGAGAGAGAGAGAGAGAGAAGGAAGAGTGGAAGGGCAGAGAGAGAGAGAGACAGACAGACAGACAGAATCCCAAGCAGGCTCTGTGCTAATGGCTCGGTTCAACCAGGGGTTCGAACTCATGGACCATGAGACCATGACTTGAGCCGAAACAAAGAGTCAGATGCTTAGGCAACTGAGCCACCCAGGCGCCCCTCCCAGATGCCTTTTCTAATCCCAGGATCTCTGCTTCCTGAGTGTGGCTCAAGGGAGTGAGCCCCACCTGAGCTGTCCCTCCACCTACCGGGGGCCTGATGAGGTCCAGCTCAGTGCAGGAGAAGCTAGGGTCAGGACTCGGGCCCAGAAGAAGTTTTTCCCTCGCACCCTTGGACCCACAGCCAGAGACCTGTTACGTGGGGGTCCTGGGAGCCACGGGGCACACTTCTTTAGGGCCCAGTTCTGGCTGCTCCCACACTAGATCCCAAGGTTCTGGTGCCTTCCGAGGAGAAACCAGGGAGTGCAGCAGCCAGGACCACGCGTCCCCGGGGGAAGAAACCTTGCTGAGCGCAACCGGAGGATGGTTCCAGGAACAGCCAGATGCTGCTTCCTTCCACAGACTTTTCTTGAGCGCCTAAGTGCCAGGTGCCGGGTGTTCAAGGTGCCGGGGACTCAGCAGGGAACAAGACAAAGTCCCTGTGCTCATGGAGCTTGCTGTCCATCTACTTCCCTGGGCACTGAAAGACGGCAAATGTCCACAAGAATAGTAAGCGTATCACATCCTTCCTCCCCTTCTCCATGTCAGAAAAACTCACAAAAATTATTACTATGACTACCCTTGCTGTCTTAGGCTGGGTCTCCGCAGAAGGCAGAGCCTGAGACCAGGGCTTGTGTGTGGCCGCTTCTTTGGGGAGCGGTCTGGGTAACAGGAATGGGGGCCAGGGGAGAGACACCTTCCCTAGGGGCCAGCGTAGGAAACAATTGGAATCAACCAGTTACAGGCGACCAGCTTCCCTCCCCGTCTAAGTAACTGGCTAAATGCAACTGACCCCACCCACCGAAGCACTCAAGGGAGAGAAAAAAAGAACTTCTTGATTTAACACGGGCCTCTCTCTGCCAAGAGCTCTTGCAAGGCATATTCACTAGAAGTCATTGTCAATTGACAGTCAGAAATTCCAAGCCCTGCACGGAGTCATGCTGTGTGTTGGCAACAAATGACTGATTTGATCATCTACATTGTAAACCTTAGCATATGCCTCCCCAGCGGGTAGGGTTCAGAGAACTCCCTTTCCCTGGCTGGATCCCGGAGGGGAGAGGACAGCACCCTCAGAGTGACACAGACAGCCGGAAGGGGCTAGGGTCCCCAACACCATGGAGAGCGCACGCCAGCCCTGGCCAGAGGACGCTGGACTCTCAGCTGAGCGGAAAAAGATCCAGCTTGTCCCTGCTGCTGTTCCTTGGAGACTTTGTAACCTCAGCTGAACTAGTTAATAGCCATACTGAGAACCACAGAGATGTCGGAAATGGTTAGGATTTTTATTTTCAGCCTCCAAAAGCGAATCTATTTCTGTAAACAATCTGTAAAAAAAAAAAAAAAAAAAAAAAAAAAAAGTAGCGTCTGATCAGCCAAACCAAATACACGTTGAGTAAATATTTAAAGACTTTGGTTTGAAAAAGGAACATACTATATTGGCCTACCTGCGGACATATTTCACAGCCAAACCCTCAGTGCAAAAAAAGTACTTGCCGTCTTAAAGTCTTTTGTGTGGCAAATTTTACATGCAACATTTTCGATACAACATTTCAGCGCGTGGAAAGCGCTCAGCATCCTGAGCAATCAGGGAGATGCAAATTCAATCCACAACCCCCATTAGATCACCACCATGCACCCATTAGAAAAATCGGAAGCACTGACAATTCCAAGTGTTGGCGAGGCTACGGAGCGGTTGGAGTTTTCATGCACTGTTGGCGGGAGTGTGAAAATGGCTCCACCACGCTGGAAAACTGCGTTATCTACTAAAGCTCCAGTCCTACGTACATGTACTTGTGACGTTAATTTTCTGTGTCCCTTTGAAGAGGCCACAGTACACAGATATTTGGTCAAACATTATTCTAGATGGTCCTGTGAAGGTATTTTTAGAGTAACATTTAATCAATAGACTGCGAGATTGCCCTCCATAATATAGGTGGGCCTCATCTAATCAGTTGAAGGCCTTTAAAAAAAGGCTCAAGAAAGAGGGAACTCTGTCGGCAAACTGCCTTCTGACTCGAACCGCAGCATCACCTCTTCCCTGGGTCTTCAGCCTGCCACCCTACACTGTAGATGTTAGATTTACCAAGCTTTCTCAATCACACGAGCCAATTCCTTACTCATAATGGGCCCAAACTGGAGACAACCCAAGTGTCCACCAACAGGGCAATGGAAAAATTAATTGCGGTCTGATGTCCTTTGTTTTTTTAATTAGAATATGTAAATCTATTTTTTTTTTTACCTGAACTTTTCTTTTGAGACAACATCTTGCAAAACTCCAGTTCAATGTTATACCCGGGATATTGACATTGATACAATCTATCCATCTTGCTCAGATTCCTGGGGGGTTATAGTGGGACCTGTGTGTGTGTGTGTGTGTGTGTGTGTGTGTGTGTGTGTGTGTCTAGTTCTCTACAATGTTATCACCCGTGTAAGCTCATGTGTCCACCACCACGGTCAAGACACTCAGCAGTTCTGTCGCCCAAGGATCCCTCATGTCAGCCTTTTATAACCACACCGACTTCCCTCCCTCCACCTCCCACTCCTGTCCTTAATCTCTGGCCACCCTTAATCTGTTCTCCATTTCTATAATTTGATCATGTCAGGAATGTTATATAAATGGAATCAAACAGTATGTAACCTTTTGGGATTAGCTTTTTTTTTTTTTTTTAAACTCAGCACACTGTTCTAGATTCATCCGGGTTGCTCTATCTACATCAATGGTTTATTCCTTCTTATTGCTGAGTTGTAGTCCTTGTGTCCCTCCATGTCTTTCACCCATTTTCAAAACAGAATTGCTCGGTGTTTTTTGGTTTTGTTTTTGTTTTTTTTTTAACTGTTGAATTTGAAGAGGCTGTTGTACGTCCCAGGGACTAGTCTCTCTCTGGGTAGGTGGTTGGCAAATATGTTCTTCCACCCATAACTAGTCTTTTCATGCTCTTCATAGGACATTTGGCAGAGCACACTTTTTCATGTGTATGAGGTCTGATTTATCAGTTTTTCCTTTTACGGGTCATGCTTTTAGAATCACACCTGAGAAACCTTAACCTTGCCCAGATGCTGAACATTTTCTCCCATGTGCTGGCCGATGGCAGTTTAACTGTCCCAGCACTACTTGCTGCAAAGGCTCTTTCCTCCACTGAATAAATGCTTTCGCATCTTTGAAAGAAAATAAAAATCCATCGGGCATATTTGTGTGGGTCATCTCTTCATATAGAGCAGAATTGCTATCCGTGTTGCTGTTTGCTATCTGCCCTGTCTTTCCTGTTTCTTTTCTTTCTTGCCTTCTTTTGGGTTGGCTGGGTATATCATTCCGTTTTTCTTCACTACTAGTGTCTTTGGCAAATCCGTTCCTGTTCATTCAGGGTTTCCCTAAAACCCACCAACATACTTACCTCTTTGCTTACTTGCTTGTGTCTCTAGCCTTCTGCCTGTGATCATTCCCTTCCTGCCCCGAGAACATCAGTGACTAATTGCAAACTGACTACAAGTTCTTTCCCTTTTCCTGCACCTGCCCCCCTGCGGTGGGCATCTGGTGATTGTCCCATCAGGGGGTAAGGGAGTTCTCTGCCTCCTGAGTCCGGGCCTGGCCACGTGGCTTGCCCTGGTCAATGGGATGTCAGCCAGTGTGACAGGGGCCCCTTGTGCATTGAGGCTGGTCCTTGCCGCTGGAAAAACCTTCTGCCGCTGCACAATCAAGCTGGGGCTGGCCTCCCAGAAAACAAGGGATCATCTAGAAAGTCGTCCCTGCTGTCTCCATCCATGGGACATGTGGAAGGGAGGGTCATCTAGACCACCAGGCCCCAGTGGAGTTGGCCCAGACCAGAATAGCCACCAGGCCAGGTCACATAATTGAGAGAAATAAGAAATGTCAGTTATTATTATTATTTTCTTTTTGAGAGACAGAGAGAGAGTGCGCGTGAGCCAGCACGAGTGGGAGAGGGGCAGATGGAGAGGGAGAGAGAAAACCCCAAGCAGACTCCACACTGTCAGTGCAGAGCCCGATGTGGGGCTCAGTCTCACGACCCCGAGATCATGACCTGAGCCGAAATCAAGAGTCGGACTCTTAAAATTTTTTTTTTTAACATTTATTTATTTTTGAGACAGAGAGAGACAGAGCATGAATGGGGGAGGGTCAGAGAGAGAGGGAGACACAGAATCTGAAGCAGGCTCCAGGCTCTGAGCCATCAGCACAGAGCCCGATGCGGGGCTCGAACTCACGGACCGCAAGATCGTGACCTGAGCCGAAGTCGGACGCTTAACCGACTGAGCCACCCAGGCGCCCTGACATGTGAGTTATTTTAAGCCACTATTTGTTGGGGTAGTTTGGTATACAGCGAATAGCAAATGTGGTTGCATCCAGTGACACAGCAGAGAGGGAGTCTTTCCTTTGGGAAGCAGGGCTGGCCCCGTACCCAGGTGTAAACATCGAACGAGCTGCTGTAAATTGAGTCTCAATTAAAAGGTGGGTACCGACCTCGGCTCAGGTCATGATCTTGCGGGTTGTGAGTTCGAGCCCCGCGTCAGGCTCTGGGCTGATGGCTCAGAGCCTGGAGCCTGCTTCGGACTCTGTGTCTCCCTCTTTCTCTGCCCCTCCCCTGCTCGTGCTCTGTCTCTCTCTGTCTCTCAATAATAAAAAAAGAAACATTAAAAAAAAAGTGGGAATGGGGTACCTGGATGGCTCAGTCGGTTGAGCGTCTGACTCTTGATTTGGGCTCAGGTCATGATCCCAGGGTGGTGGGATTGAGCCCTGCATCAGGCTCTGTGCTGAATGTGGAGCCTGCTTAAGATTCTCTCTCTCTCTCTCTCTCTCTCTCTCAAATAAAATAAAGTAAATAAATAAAAGTAGGAAAGAAAAAGAAAAACAGTTATTCTAAAGGTGTTATTCTAAATTTTTTTTTTCAACGTTTATTTATTTTTGGGACAGAGAGAGACAGAGCATGAACGGGGGAGGGGCAGAGAGAGGGAGACACAGAATCGGAAGCAGGCTCCAGGCTCTGAGCCATCAGCCCAGAGCCCGATGCGGGGCTCGAACTCACGGACCGCGAGATCGTGACCTGGCTGAAGTCGGATGCTTAACCAACTGCGCCACCCAGGCGCCCCAAGGTGTTATTCTAACACTGTTCTCTCTAAAGGTTTCTAGTCATAATAAGCCAGCATTCTAGCACAAAATCAAACGTGCCCTGGAAACCTGGAGGCCCAGACAGTGCTTTGGACGCGTAGAGGGGGAGAAACGGGGCCAGCTGAGAAATGGTACCAACTATCAGTTTTGCAAAGTGACCGCTCCTGTTCAGCGCATTCCCACCTTGACCCCAGTGAATGCCCAGCGGGGGCGCCTCTCACTTCAAAGCGGCTCAGGCCAGTCCCAGGCTGCCTCACCCCTCACAGGAAGGCAGGGGAGTGGCCCGGATCAGAGGGCGGTCCTGGAAGGACTTCGACACTGAGGAAAGAGGGAGAGGCAGAAATGGCGACCGTGAGGAGGGACAGCTGTCCCTCGCAGGTTGAAGCATGAGAAGTGTGATACAGATCGAGAAGGACCATCACGGAGGGCTCAGAGGCAAAACAAAAACAAAAACAAAACAATATGGACTGTGTCTTTCACCCAAAAGGGAAAACTTCAAAGCAATTAGTGACACTTAATTTTACAGGTCAACTTGACTGGACCAAGGGATGCCCAGGTTACTGGTTAAACATTCTTCCTGGGTATGTCCATGAGAGCGTTTCCCAAAGAGATCAGCATTTGAATGGGTGGACAGAGCAAAGCAGATGGCCCTCCCGGGTGTGGGTGGGCCTCATCTAACCTGTTGAGGGCCTAAATAAAACAAAAAGGCAGAGGAAGGTTGAATTCGCTCTCTGCCTGATTGTGGAGCCGGGATATCGATCTTCTCCTGTCCTCAGCCCTCCCGGTTCTCAGACTGGACTGGAATCTACCTTGGCTGTCTGGCTGTCAGCCCTCAAACCACACCACAACTCTCCCGGGGCTCCAGCCTTCAGATGGCAGATTGGGGACTTCTCAGCCTCCAGAATCATGTGAGCTGATTCATTATAACAAATCTGTTTATAGATCGATACATACATATACACCGATATAAATAGATCTTTATATATACATATATATGTAAATCTATAGTTATACATAGAGATAGATATAAATCTTTTTAAAAAATTTTTTTAATGTTTATTTATTATTGAGAGACAGAGAGAGACAGAGCGTGAATGGGAGAGGGGCAGAGAGAGAGAAGGAGACACAGAATCCGAAGCAGGCTCCAGGCTCCGAGCTGTCAGCACAGAACCCGACCCGGGGCTTGAACTCACAAACCGCAAGATCATGACCTGAGTTGAAGTCGGTCGCTTAACCGACTGAGCTACCCAGGCGCCCCTAAATCTTTTTTTTAATGTTTATTTATTTTGAGAGAAAGAGAGAGAGAGCAGAGGAGGGGCAGAGAAAGGAGAGAGAGAGAGAGAGAGAGAACCCCAAGCGGGCTCCGAGCTGTCAGCGCGGAGCCCGACGAGGGGCTTGAACTCACGAACCGCGAGATCATGACCTGAGCCGAAATCAAGAGTCAGGCTCTTCATCTACTGAGCCACCCGGCGCCCCTGTTTTGTTCTCGAGTCTTAAATAATACGTGGATTTTCAAAACCGAACAATCAAAAAAGCCTCCCTGAAAAAACTTGGAGAGGAAATCGTAGTGTGGTAATATTTTTTGGTTTCATCCTAGACTCCAGGGCCCAAGTGATGACTTGGCTGAAAATGTCAAATTTCAAGTTTCGCTAGAAATCGGCTCACCAGCTTTTTTTTTTCTTCTTCTTCTTGCTCAATTGCTTATTTTCACAAAATGTATGGTGAAAGAAGGGGTGTGGCTTTCTCAAGACTGAGGTAGCTCCCACATCAATGCGGGCGATAATATCGGCAAAGCTGGGTTCTTACAAACGTTGGTGTCAGCCTCTCGTTGAGCACTTACTATGTGCCTCCCTGTGCTAAGTGTTTCAGGGGTGTTATGGTGTTTGGGTATCCAGCTGAGGATCCCACAGCAGTTAAGGGACGGAGTTGGGACCTGAACTTAAGTTCACTGGCTGCTCTCTTAACCACGGCCTCCTGCCTCTTCAACACGAACACGCTGCTTTGGGAAGGGGAATTGGTGGAATGTGCACTGTCAGAGCTCAGCCACACTCACTCCGGGAATCCGGGGCATCAAAGGAAAGACTCCTGTTTTGAGGGATGTGCCTTCGTCCCAAGCACTGACCCACACCTCGGCTGAGTGGCCTCAGAGAAGACATCGAACCAACCCCCCCCCCCCAAGGAACCAGAAAACCTCTGGAAAATAGTTTGTTAAACCTCAGAGCACCTGTCTTGCAATGTGAGCCTTGAAAGCTTTCTGTCTCCCACTGAGGCCATATGGTGCTGCTTGGTTGTGACTTGATATTAATTATCTATTGCTGCTTAACAAGCCACGTCAAACTTCAGTCTCCTTAAAGCAACTAGCATGTATTAACTCTGCTTCCTGGAGTCAGAAATTCAGGAGTGCGGGGGCGCCCGGGTGGCTCGGTCAGTTAGGCGTCTGACTTCGGCTCAGGTCACGATCTCACGGTCCGTGGGTTCGAGTCCTGCGTCGGGCTTTGTGCCGCCGGCTCGGAGCCTGGAGCCTGCTTCGGATTCTGTGTCTCCCTCTCTCTCTGCCCCTCCCCCACTCATGCTCTGTCTGTCTCAGAAATAAATAAACATTAAAATAAATAAATATAAATAAATAAACATTAAAAAATTTTTTTAAAGAAATTCAGGAGCGCATTGGCTGCGTGGCTGTGGCATGGGGGGGTCTCTGTTTTATTTATTTTTTATTTTTTTTAACGTTTATTTATTTTTGGGACAGAGAGAGACAGAGCATGAACGGGGGAGGGGCAGAGAGAGAGGGAGACACAGAATCGGAAACAGGCTCCAGGCTCTGAGCCATCAGCCCAGAGCCTGACGCGGGGCTCGAACTCACGGACCGCGAGATCGTGACCCGGCTGAAGTCTGACCCTTAACCGACTGCACCACCCAGGCGCCCCGGGGGTCTCTGTTTTAAATAGAGCTTTTGTTATTTAGGTAAGGGCAGGCGGACCCACCCGAGGAGACAACTGCCATTGAAAAGATAGTTTGTTACTGGTGGATCCCAAACCAGCAGGAGGAGAGAAGGGAGCTGGCCTCCCGGGAGCTGGAACCAGGGACCTAAAATAAACTCCCTCCCTCTCTCCCTCTCTCTCTCACACACACTCGTGCACTGTTCTCTGTGCATGGCTCTGCCCTCTCAGCTATAACCGCTGCCAGGGTGGGCTCTGAATTCACATCCTGGTGGCCTCTCACACAGAAAAGAGAGCTCTGGTCCCAGAGGGAGCCCGTGGCGCCTGGCCAGATGGCCACCTTCTCGCCGTTGACACGCCCTGAAGCCAGAATCCCGTCGGTGGCGCAGACGCAGCCAATGGGCGGGCCGAATGTCTTCATTTTATTTCCCCCCCTGGGTGCTGCTTTTCAGAACAAGGCTTGTGCAAAGCCAAGCTCATGCCCACAGGATCCTGGGCTGAGTTTCCTGATCCCGTGGAAAAATCCGATCTGGAGGTGAGAAGCCTTCCCCTTCACCTGTCCAAAGTCCTCCAATGGGGAGATACCGCGCTCAAGTGTGGATTCATTGCCAAAAACCCCTCCCAGACTCCTTCGGCGGTTTGCGTTCCGTGTGCACACGTTCACCCCGATCCCAAACCCGCACGTGTGAAGAGCAGCGTGGATGCAAACAGCAGAGGAGGCCAGGGCTCGGGCACGACCTATGCTCTCGCTTCTAAAACTCCCCGCGGCTTTGACTTGATCTCAATCGGGATATTGAACATTTAACTGACGTTAACATTTTAAATAACCACTCCATTGACCACGAGCTGTGTGCAGGGCACATTTGAGAGCCTTTTCTGGGGCTGTTTGGGAAAGCAGGTGGGTGTGCCCCTCGGGGCGCCTGCCTGCAAATTCCGGCTCTGACCTGTTTGTTTTCTCCGCTGCAAAACGTAAAACGGAGATCTTGAGACCTGCCAAGTGTCTGAATGTGGGAGGTGCCGGGTAAACAGGGTGGCACTCTGTGACCACCGGGACATCAGAGGAGGAAACAGGCCCACAGAGGATTGGCCACTTGTCCATGGTTGCACATCTGGGTAAGGGCAGCCAAGGGTTCTGACCCTCTCCCAGGGTCCCCGGACCAGGGCAGGGAGCAGAGTCCCCGTACAGCTGGGGGGGGGGGCGGCACAGCTCCATCAGAGATGTGGAGCTTGGCTGCTCCCCCCAGCTGCCCAGCCCCCGGCCCCCCTCTGGGCACGGCAGCCACTCACACAGGAGGCCTTGAGCGGGCCCTGCAGCCAGGTCTCCTTGGTCACCACCTCTTCCTTCCAGCCCTGGCCCTGGTCGGCCAGCAGCATGCGCATGGCCTCGCAGCGCCCTGGGGGAGGGGAGGACAGGGTAGGGGGGATGCGGGGAGACCCCAGCCTCAGAGCACCCTGGGGAGGGGTCAGGAGTGTGGCGACAGGACAGAAACTCTAGCTTCGGAGTCTGCTGAGAAGTCGAACCGCGGAGAAAGATGGAGATCATGGCACCGGTGCGGTCTGGGGAGGGAGACGAGGGGTGCAGACTGCAGTCCGAAGTGCCCCGGGATGGGGACAGAGGCAGATGGCCAGAGCACAGCCAGACGGGGGCCAAGAGGATGCAGCCCCGGGGGAAGGCCAGGCCTGGGGCCGCCACGGCCATCCCAGCCCCGCCCCCATGGCCCTGGCCAGGGCGAGCAGCCTGGCCCATCGGTGCCCCTCACCCTCCTGGAGGAGCAGAGGCCGCACCTTGGACGAGGAAGTAGACGATGGTGTAGGGCGGCACTAGGAGAGACAGACAGACAGGGTGGTGAAAGAGGCCCCCCCCCCCGACGGAGCTGCGGGGGGGGGGGGCAGGGGTCAGACCCCTGGGGGGGAGACCCCCCCAGCAGCCTGCGGCAGGGGTGGGGTCAGACCCCTGGGAAAGGGGGGTGACTCAACCTCGGCCCCGGCCCCCACCTGGCCCAGACCCTACTCACTAGCGGGCCGTGAAGTGAAAGAGAGGCGGGAAGTGGCAAGGAGCCCAGTGACCTTGTATTTCTGGTTGTCCCACCCCCTCCTCCCTTCCCGCCACACCCAGGAATGCGCCAAGTCACTGAGCGCAGTTCGGGCCTGGGTAAGGCTGGGTGAGGATCGGGCAAGGCCGGACAGGCCCACCTGCTCCTTGGCAGGGCTGTACCCTACCTGCAGGGCACTGACTTTCGAATCACGCAGCCACTACCCCGTCCAGGCCACACCCAAACACACAGAACGCCTCAGGGCCCACAGAGGGCCAGGTCTGAGGACCTAGCCAGCGGCCGGGGCCCCAGCTCCGGCACACAGCAGGTGCTCCTTAAATGCCTGTTGCAGGGGCGCCTGGGTGACTCAGTCCCTCAAGCGTCCGACGTCCCCCCTGGTCCTGACCTCCCGGTTAGTGAGTTCGAGCCCTGCATGGGGCTCTGTGCTGACAGCTCAGAGCCTGGAGCCGGCTTCGGATCTCGCTGCCCCTCCCCCCGTTAAGATTAAGCATTAAAAAAAAAATGCTTGTTGTATGAATGAATGCAATGTCAACAGACACAGCCCTTTACGCATCCTCTCTCTGAGATAATAATTGTGCCAAACCCTCAGGGGCTGAGGCCTGTGTTGGGAACTTGACATAGATTTTACAACCGCAGGACTTGGCCGGCCCCCTTCTGGCTGCCCCTTCCTGGGGGCTGGGGGGTGGCCCACTGGGTGTGATGGTCCTTCCCCGGGAACTGGAGCGAACCGAACCGGATGTCTCAGCCTGGTTTTCCCGCCAGAGGCACAAGGACAGAGGAAGGCATCCTTCCCCTGGGGAAGTACCCATCTAAAAGCCTGGGGGAAAAACCCAAAGGCACCTAATCAGGAGAATCCCTTAGCCTCGTCCGAGCCCACAGCCGCCTGGGGCTGGGGGGGTGGGGAAGGTGGAGCCAGAGTTGGGTTCTATCCGTGACTCACAGCTGGAGGAACATCTGCCCAGCACTTAGCAGCTTACAAAGAGCTTTCATACAAATGGTCTCATTTTATCCCCACCTCATCTTGAGAGGGAGGGAGGCTTGTTCCCATTATACTGACGGGGACACCAAGGTTCACCGGGGTTCATTCACCCGCTCTGGCCTGGAGCACGCGTGCCCTCCCTTTGTGGACAGGCATCAGTGGCCTGGGGGACCCCTTCCTGTCCAGCGGGCCAGCCTTCTACCGGCTCATACCCTCCAGCCATCACGCTCAAGTCCCCTGGGCTGGCTGTCCCTCAGGTCCTTGGGGCTCTGTTCTGTGGTGTTCCAGCTGGCTGCTTTTACCCATAATCCTCTGGCTCCACAGGCAATGCCCGTGGACTAGTTCTGTGACCCGCCTGAGGCCTCCCCCTCTGAGGTCCAGAGCAGTTTTCCCAGCCCAGTGAGCCAGGAACCTCCCTGTGCCCACGCCCCCACCTTCAGCCCATGTGTATATCAGCCCCTGTCTTTGGCATTTCTTTAAATACAAATAAACAGCTCTATTGCTACTTAAGTTTCACCCTTAAAAAGTGTACATTTGGGGCACCTGGGTGGCTCAGTTGGTGAAGCGCCCGACTTCGGCTCAAGTCATGATCTCACGGTTCGTGAGTTTGAGCCCTACATCGGGCTCTGTGCATCATGACAGCTCGGAGCCTGGAAGCTGCTTCGGACTCTGTGTCTCCCTCTCTTTCTGCCCCTCCCCAGCTCATGCTCTGTTTCTCAGTCTCTCAAAAGTAAATAAACGTTAAAAATTTTTAAAAAGGAGTTAATGTTTATTTATTTTTGAGAGAGAAAGAGAGACAGAGCGTGAGAGACAGACACAGAGAATTCAAAGCAGCTCCAGGCTCTGAGCTGTCAGCACAGAGCCCAGCCTGGGGCTCAGACCCATGAGCCGTGAGATCATGACCTGAGCCGAAGTCGCACGCTTCACCGACTGAGCCACCCAGGTGCCCCAAGCCCCTCTCTCTTCCGACCCTGCTCAAGCCCCTGGCCCCCGGCTGCCTGGACTCCCTCCCCCTGCTCTCGGCCTACGAGGCGCGCCTCAGCGCCCGGCCCAAGCTCAAGGCCTTCCTGGCCTCCCCTGAGCACGTGAACCGCCCTGTCTTCGGCGCCCGTTAGACGTGAGCGTGCCTCCCTCGAGAGGACTGCCCTTGGGGACCAATAAACACGGTGAGCAGAAAGCGGTGCTGTGGTCACTGAGGGGCTGGAGGGCACCGCGGACCCTCTGCCCCTCCCCGGGCAGCCTCGGGAGGATGAGGCTTGGGCCGGGCATCTGGGCCCCCGGGACGGCATTACCCACCTGACCTGCCACGAGACAAAAAGTGGTTCCGGGTCCAGACTGGCAGGGGAGACGTCAGGCCTTCAGGATCCACCCGGAGGACTTCCCGCGGGAGGGAGGCGCCCTCCCTGGGGGCACTCATGGTTGCGGCAACCCGGGAGCCCTCCGAGTCTGGGACAAGGGCAGCCGTGAATGTGGCAAGCAGTCCCCGGCATCTGTGAGTTCCACGGTCCGCTCACACACTCAGGGTGACCTCCGCACATGCTGTACCCTGGGAAGTGACACAGTCTGCCGTCTCACACGGGCAGCAGCGTTGCTCATTCTCACGTGTCGCCCACGGTCACCCTCCGGCAGCCCGGCGGGTGGCCAGCCGGGCCCAAGTGTATATGCCCCGAGGCCAGCCTGGATCTCTGGGTGGCCTGGCCTGGCCGACCCTTTAGACAAGCCTCTGCCCCACGGGCTTCAAGCAGAGGCCCCGTGAAGAGGGTCTCTCGTGCACCGGATTTGGGGGCGCTGGTTGGCAGTTTGGGTTCCCAGAGGACAGCCGGCTTCTGTGTGCGGAACGCCCCAGGAAGGGCCCACCGGTCCCCGAGAGGAGAGTGGCAGAGCCCGGAAGCCCCTGTCGTCCTCCTGGGTTTCGTAGGGCCACCCCGGGTGACTGCAGGGCAGGGCTGAGGCCTGTGAGCCTCCTCTGTGCCCTGACCGGTGGCTTGGGGGGCGGAGGGCAGGACCCTCAGGCTGTGGTGTTTCACCGTGCAGGCCGCCGGGACGGTGGCCGTAGGAGGGTCACAGAACAAGCCGGGGAGACACGGGCATCCTGTAGATCCCAGAGCGGCAGGAAGAAAGCTGCTCTTTTGAAAGCTTCCTGTAACCAACAGCTTCCATATTCTTTGGGGTGACCGGGCTGGGCATTTTTTTTTTAATGTTTATTTATTTGTTCTTGAGTGAGAGAGAGTGTGAGCGGGGAAGGGGCAGAGAGAGAGGGAGACAGAGAATCCCAAGCAGGCTCCGCGCCATCAGCAAAGAGCCTGACGTGGGGCTCGAACTCGTGAACCTTGAGATCCTGACCTGAGCCGAAACCAAGAGTCGGATGCTTAACCAACCGAGCCACCCAGGCGCCCCGTGGGCATTTTGATTGTATAGCTCTGAGACCCCAAGAAGGTGGATAGAAGAGGCTCCCGCGGTCAGGAGGAGGGACCCTGGGGAGTGGAGGGCAGGTCCCCTCTTTGGGCAGCTGGGGGCTCCGGGGAGCTGGTGCAGCCAGGTGTGGGGGAGATGAGACGGCTAGGTTGGGGAGAGGCTGGGAGCCCCTCCAGCTAGGGAGGTGACAAGTGACCCCCAGCGTTGAGCTTTCTCCGAGCCATGTCCCGGGCATGTCACTTATATTAACTCATTTGGTTTTCACAAAAGAAGCCACCTCGTAGATGCTGTCAATATTCCCACTTCACAGATGAGGACCTTGGGGCCCAGAGAGGTGAAGGCACCCTGCTCAAGGACATACGGCTGGTTAAGAGGCCAAGGCAGGATTTGAACTCAGGCTCTCCAGCCCCAGAGCACGTGCCTGTAATGATTCTGTTCTAGGTGGGGACTTGAGCCACCAGTTTTTATGTCCTGGCACAGGGTGACCACAGTGACCCGCAGGGGCTTGGTAGCTCTGGTGACCCCTCTAATTATATGGGGGCAGGAACCCTAAGAGAAAGGTTGGGCTTCCAGCCTATCATGGGCAGAAGGGGGGCTGGCTCCCCTTTGGGGAACATTTGCTGGAACATTCAGAGACTGGTGACTGGGTTTGCTCCCCAGCTGGTTACAGATGAAAAGCTCATCCTTCCGGGAGCTCCGGTCCCGGAGCTCCGGTTCATATGTTCGAGCCCCACATGGGGCTCTGTGCGTCATGACATCTCGGAGCCTGGAGCCTGCTTCGGAGTCTGTGTCTCCCTCTCTCTCTGCTCCTCCCCTGCTTGTGCTCTCTCTCTCTGTTTCTCGAAAATAAATAAACATTAAAAACAATAAAATAGGGGCGCCTGGGTGGCTCAGTCAGTTAAGCATCTGACTTCGGCTCAGGTCATGATCTCGCGGTCTGTGAGTTCGAGCCCCGCGTTGGGCTCTGTGCTGACAGCTCAGAGCCTGGAGCCTGCTTCAGATTCTGCGTCTCCCCCTCTCTCTGCCCCTCCCCCGTTCATGCTCTGTCTCTGTCTCAAAAATAAGTAAATGTTAACAAAATTTCAAATAAAATAAAATAAAGTGCACATTCTGTGGCTCCAGTATACGCAATGTTGTGCAACCATGATATAATTCCAGACCATTTACATCACCCCAAAAAGAAACCCTTTAGTGTATATCAGTACGTCATTCCTTTCCATGCCGAGTAGTATTCCATTACCTGGATATACACGCTTTGTCTACCCATTTCTACACGGAGGGACGTTTGGGTTGTTTCACTTTTTGGCTTTTATGAAGCATGCTGCCGTGAACATTTATGAGACAATTTTTGGTGTGAACGTATGCTTTCGCTTCCCTGGGGCACGCCCCTAGGCGTGGGCTTGGCCGGGTCACGTGGTAGCTCATTTTGAGTAACCTCCAAACTCTTTTACAAAGCAGCTGCACCATTTTATAAGCCCCACGGCAGCATATGCAAAGGCCCCAACTTCTCCACGTCTTCACCGACACTGTTGCTGCCTGTCTTTCCCACTCTTGTTATTCTGGTGAGTGTGAAGTGGTACCTCAGCATGGCTATGGGGGCCAAGCCTGGGTCGACTTGGGGGGAACGGGTGGAGAAGGAGCCATCATCTTCGCCCCCTAGAGAATCACAGCTCAGAATAGAGACAGACACGACGCTTCATTCACACACTGATTAGTACGTGTCAGGCCGTGAGTGGGCTAGACATCACGACAAACACCAGGACAGGTAAGATACGGTCTCCACGCTAACGGACTCTCTTTAAGAAGAATCTAAGGCCTTCAGCAGCAGCCCACCCACCCATCCATCTCTCTGTCTGTCCATCTATATACCCATCTACCCAATCATCCACCCATCCGACAACCAAACATTTGACCAGCAGTCCATCAAAACATCCACCTCTCTATATATCCACCCATCCATCCAACTACCCATATGCCCGACCAGTCATCCTCTACCTGTCTATCCATCCATCTATCCATTCACCTAACCATCTATTGGTACAATCATCCATCCATCCACCTATCAACTGTTTAACCACTAGCCTGTTTACCCACCCTTCCTTTCAGTCAGCTACCTGTCTGTCCATCCATCCATCCATCCATCCATCCATCCATCTGTCAACCACTGATCCACCTGGCCATCCTAGACACTGGAGCTGGAGCTCCAGCTTGGCTAAGCTGGGCTGGGCAAGTCAAGGGCATCAAGATGAACACCCTAGCATGCTTGCTGTTCATTGGACACGAGGAAGGAAGGATTTCCAAGCCACGCTTTCTCCACCTGGAGACAAAGTCTTCGCTTTGTGATTGAAAACACGTTTAGCCACTAGACCCTGACCAGTTGGCACCCCTACTACATTGGCTCAAACTTCGGGGCACACATTTCTAACCACTTCCCGCCTTAGATGGTCATGTGAGCACAGGGTCACTCATCATCCATGACACCCGCCGTTTTTCGAGCCCTTCCTAAGTGCCAGGAAACTGCTAGGCCCTTTATTTAATTTTCACAAAGGCACCACGAGGCCCAGGTCAACCCCCGTCTTCCAGATAAGGAAACCGAGGTTCAGAGAGGTGAAATACCTTGCCAAGGGTCACACAGTGAGTGCGTGGGGAAATCCAGGCCTACAGGCCTTTCCTAAGACCTTGCAGAAGACGCTAGAATCCCTGTATCTGAAGGATGTTCGCAAGATGCCGCCTGGGATGTAGGACTCCCCTGGCCTCCAGGAGGGGAGGCCCCAAGTACAGAGGGCTGGGGGCGGCTGGAGGCTGAACCTGCAAGTGGTCAGCTCGGACCCTCACGAGGAGCCCTTCCCACCCCGGACGACCTGGCTGGTGTCCACTCACCTCTGAACGCTGACCACTCCCCAGGTCCTCAGCTCCGCTCAGGGCCGCGTGGGGGCCGTCCCCTCTGCCTGCTGGCCACCCCTCCCTTCAGGCGGTCACCCCCATCGTCTCCCTGGTCTTGGCCCACACGCCACTTCCTCAGCCCCCCAGTCACAGCAAGGTCCCCATTCTCCTCCCTCTTGCCAGCCTCTTCTCCTCCATAGTCATTCTGGGTCTGCTGAATGTGTATCTCCCACCAGCTGGAAGGTTCCAGGAGGCAGGGACTGGTCCCCATCACCCAGGAAGGCATCTGGCAGGTGTTCCACAAACACTTGTTGCAGATGCCACCCGTCTGGAATTCTCTCCGGCCTCTTGCCATCACACCTCCTCCAGGGGCACTGACCGCTGCCTCCCCTCCGAGGGCCTCCGCCTGGGGGTATGAGCCCTGCCTCCCCGCCTGAGGGCCTCCGCCTAACATACTCCGTTGGATTCCAGCACCCGAAACCCTCCACATTCACAGTTGATCCCCGCCAGGGTCCCAGCACTCACCCAGGGCTGAGCATGGGTTAAACATAGGTGGGCAATGCCTAAAAGGGAGGCCCCGTCCTCCCTTCTCCTCCATGAAGCCTCCCTGATGCCTGGGCCGGTGCTCCCGAGTACTTAGACTGTCTGGGGCCCTTTCCTGAGTCAGAGGTGCCTGAGAGCAGGGCCTTCGGGACAGACATGGTCTGTCTGTGTAGCCCCAGCAGCTGGCCGGAGGCTCGGTCCCAGCCTCAGATGTGTGCAAAAGGAATGCACGAATGGGTGGCCATTCGTGTGGCTGAGGGAGGCCAGAGCCACCGGCTCAGGTGGCAGGTGTCTGGAGGGATCCGTTTCCCTCAGACAAAGGCTGGTGCGGGGGGCAGGTGAATAAATCATGAGGGGCCTGGAGCGGGGCCGGGGCAGGACAACTGACCTCATTCCGGGTGGTGAGGCGCACACAGCTGGGCAGTCAGAGGGCTGGGGACAGAACAGGGGGGCACAAGAGGCCAGTTGGGGCTGCCTGGCCCAGCCCCACATTTCTCCCTGACAAACGAGAGGCCGGAGGTCAGCAGAAGGTAGGTGAGAGGTGTTGGCAGGAGGTGGGGAAGCTCAGAGCTGCTCTGGGGCTCTGGGTAGGGAGAAGGGGGGACGTCTGGGGCCAGGATGGTGGGGGGGGTGCTGTCTTTCCAGAATCCAGGAGTCATCCTGGGGGGGGAGCGGTACGGGCAGGGAAAATAGGAAGAGCAAGGATGGACAGACAGAGAGACAGATGGACCAACGGAGCAGAGGGAGGGAGTGACAGAGATGGGTATGAGAGGTCAGAGAGACCCCCAGAGACAGCAGGGCAAATGTCAGCAGAGTGCAGGGGGGTGGCAAGGGGCCGTGGGTGAGACAGACGCAGAGAGATGGGCAGAGAGGGGCAGCGAGCAAGACCCAAATGGCGGGGGACGGGGGGGGGGGGGAGACCATAAGCCAGAAAGACCAGGTGACCAGGTGACCAGGGCTCTGCAAGGTAGCCCGTGGCCAGCATGGGGATGGAGACCGGTGGGTTGGGGGAGGCCAGGACTTGGGTGAGCAGCACGGGGAGAGCCCTACCAGCCTGTGGAGAGAGGGACAGGGGAAAGTACCCGGGAGCCTGTGGGGACCGCACCCACAGCTACCCACTCAGCCACCCTCCTGCAGGAACGGGGCGACCAGAGTGGGAAGAGGAGGCGCCCAGCCCTGGTCTCCATGGCCCTACCCCAGGGCCAGGCAGATGGCAGTCTCCCCGCGGGGGACCCCAGCCCCTCTGAGGGCACCCCAGGGCCCAGCCGGGCCCCTGCCAGCCCAGCAGCCAGCAGGCGGCGGGCACTCCTCAAGGAACTGGAGGCCCAGGTGCAGGCAGCCTACGGGCAGGTAAAGGGGACAGGGGTGTGGGGCACCAGAGGGAGCCGCGGGGATCCCCCGCCGCAACCGGGACCCTGTAGGACAGACCCAGGGCAGAGCTCAGGGAGGAGCCCCGGGACGTGCAGGTGGGAGGCAGGCTCAGTCAGCTGCCCAGGACGGAGGCTGGCGTCTCTCCCCACCTCTGCCCTCACCGAAGCCCGCGTCCAGCCCACAGCACCCAGAGCTGTCTCCCTTCCGCTCTTCACCTGAGTACAGGGTCGGGGGGCTGGTCCAGGCAGAGGTGCCGAGGGCGGGCAGGCTGGCCAGGGGCTCTAAGGTGAGAGCAAGGGCCCTGGCCCGGAGGGTCAGGAGCTTTCTGGACCGGGCCAAGACGGCCTCCTCTCAGGACAGGCGGTAGGGGCAGGGCCTGCCGAGTTCATACCACCATTCTGAGGGGAGAGGTGCCCCAGCCTGCCCTGGCACCCTGGGCACCTGGTTTCCTCCTCCCGTGTCCGGGCCCTGCTTCTGAAGACGTTAAGTCTCTCCTAATTGGGGGAGATTAGGGGTAGGGGTTGGGGGAGACAGTGCTGGAGAGGAGGTGCCCAGAAGACCCTCAGAGTGAGCGCAGGGAGGCTGTGCCTTCCAGGGGGCCTTGGCTCCTGAGTGGCCCCCCTCACCAGCAGGGATGCTCAGAGATAATCCTGGATTAGGACCCAAGCCCCCGGGCCCAGGGCTCCCCGCCTGCCCACCCGCTCCCAATCTTCCCCGCGAAACCCTAGGAAAATCCCCTGCAATGCTCCCAGGCTCTCACTGGGGACAGCTGGGGGCAGACAGGAGCCCACAGCATCCGCTGAGGCCCAGCCCTGGGCCGCCCCCAGGACTCCAGGCCTGGCATGGTTCGGGAGCCCATGGGAAACTGTGCCAAACGGCCTCGACATCGGGGGCCTAAGGTAGGACGGCTAAGGGGGAGAAGCCAAGGCCAGGAGGCTGGGCTGGAGCCTGGAAGGGTCAGCTGGGGTGGGCAGAGTCCTGTGTGAGGGCCGGGCTGGGGTTAGAGGTAGAGCAGGGCAGGTGGGTGGAGGGGGTGGTTCCCACCACCCTAGACCAATCAAGATTTCCCCGGGGGAAGGCCCCAGACTCCGGCCCCTTGCGGTCCTGGCTCCCACGGACCCCCGGGCCTTCCCGCCAAGCTCATCGGGCCCCCCGGGCGCCCATCCAGCTGCCCTGTGCCGGCCACTCTTCCTGCTCTCTGCCAGTCAGAGACAGGAGGTACAGAGCTGGAGCTGAAGGTCCCATTCTGCCACCGGCTTTCTGAGCAACCTTGGTCCAGTCCCTTGCCTTTTCGGGGGCCTCGGTTTGCCCAGTTGAACGGTAAGGGGGTGGACCCTTCCGGCCTAGAGTATTGATGGGTGAAGGCCCCCGCTCTCCTGTGCCCGGTTCCAAAGACGGGAGAGGCTGGTGAATGAGGGTGGAGGGGCCGCCGCCCCAGCTCATAGCTGGCTCTGCCGCAGGAGCGCTGGCAGTGGCCCAGCTCCCCCCCAGGGCGCTCCCACCACAGCCCCGGCCCCGGCCCCGGCCCCGAGGAGCAGGGGGACCCTGGGCCGGGCATCCAGGGTTACTCGGTGCTCAGCAGCCTGGTGGGGCCCGCCTGCATCTTCCTGCGGCCCAGCATCGCGGCCACCCAGCTCGTATGTATGGCAAGCCCCTGCCTTTGCCTCCTCTCTGCCTCTCCTTGAGTGGGGTCTTTGGAGCAAAGGCACACAGATCCAGGGGGTGGGACAGAGAAGAGTGGAGAAAACATCAAGGGGATCAAACAGCGGGGAGACCCAAGGAGACCCACCAGGAAAGAGAGAGGAGAGGGAACAGAGAACCTAAGAGACAGCCACCCAGGGGGTGGGCAGGGAGGTGGCAGGGCCTCCGAGAGAGAGAACGAGAGAGACACACGAAGGTCCCCAGGGCCACATCTGAGGCTCTGCCCGACCCCAGATCCACCTCTGGCAAATGGAGCTCTGTGACCTCTGCAAGGGGAGGGGCAGGAGGTGGGCAGAGGTCTGGGCAGGGGGCAGGGAAGGGGCGGCCCAAGGTGCCCAGGCCAGCGGGCGGGAACCGGTGGCAGCCTCCAGCCCTGAGCAGTGTCAGATGACCCAGGCCCTGCCCGTGCATGTTGGGGGTGCTGAGTGGGGAGCCCCAAAGAACAAGAGGAAGGGGTGCAGGTGTCAGGGTGGTCCAGGGGATTCTTAACTTCTCTGTGCGCCACCCCCCCCCTCCAGGACCGGGAGCTGCGGCCAGAGGAGATCGAAGGTAAAGCGTTTTGGAAAAGACTAGTCTCCAGAGGGGTGGACAAAGGGTGGAGCGCACAGGGTGGGGACACTGGGTGGGGCCTCGGTGGTCTCCACCAGGAAGGAACTAGGGGCAAGAGAAGGGCTGCAGGAGATCACAGAGCGATGGGGACGAGACCGAACGGGGAGGGGTTGACAGAGCCCCCAGCTGTCAGTCCCCAGGTCTCACTCGCCAGGTGGGTCTCACTTCCCTTTTGTGTTTGTTCATTGAGCAAACGCCTCCTGGGTGCCTACTGCGTGCCTGGCCCTGTGCTGGGCACAGGGAGTGTGGCAAACTAGACAGATACAGCCCATGTCCTCGGGGCGGGGGGGGGGGAGGAGGGGCAGATGTCAATGAGTCAACAAGTACAAACGATGCTAAGCGCTGGCAAAGAAATGAACAAATGGGCTGGAGGGGACTGAATTTAGACAGAAGACTTTCTTGGGCAGGTGACCCGAAGACCAGAAGAGGGAAGAGTGTTCCAGAATGTGAGCTCCATGAGCTCCATGAGGTTAGGGATTGTTTCCTTTCTTTTCCTTCCTTCCTTCCTTCCTCCTTCCTTCTTTCCTTCCTTCCTTCCTTCTTTCCTTCCTTCCTTCCTTCTTTCCTTCCTTCCTCCTTCCTTCCTTCCTCCTTCCTTCCTTCCTTCCTTCCTCCTTCCTTCCTCCTTCCTTCCTCCTTCCTTCCTCCTTCCTTCCTTCCTCCTTCCTTCCTTCCTTCCTTCCTTCCTTCCTTCCTTCCTCCTTCCTTCCTTCCTTCCTTCCTTCCTTCCTTCCTTCCTTCCTCCTTCCTTCCTCCTTCCTTCTTTCCTTCCTTCTTTCCTTCCTTCCTTCCTCCTTCCTTCCTTCCTTCTTTCCTTCCTTCCTCCTTCCTTCCTCCTTCCTTCCTTCCTGCCTTATCCCCACTACCTAGAGCAGAGCTTGGCACATAGTAGATGCTCCTTAAATATTTGTTGAAAGAACGAATTAAAGAACTAGCACACGCAAAGGCCCTGAGACAGCAAAGAGAAACTGATGTTTACAAGGAGGAAATGATTCGACCAAAGGACGAAGGAAGGGTGTGCTGGTCCAGGCTGGGGTCCGGGGGGGCGAGTGGGAAGGACTGACCCCGCCCTGCCCGGCAGAGCTGCAGATCGCCTTCCAGGAGTTTGACCGAGACCGTGACGGCTACATCGGCTGCCGGGAGCTGGGCGCCTGCATGCGGACCCTGGGCTACATGCCCACTGAGATGGAACTCATCGAGATTTCACAGCAAATCAGTATGTGCCTCAGACCTGCCCCAAGCCCAGTTCTCCGGGGGCCGTGGCCATGGCTTGAGCAGCTGGGCGGCCCAGGGAAGAGAGATGCCTCCACAGGTTGGCCCCCAGAGCCGGGGACCCTGGTCAAGGCGCTTGCTCTGCCTCTGAAGAATCTCCCCATCCCCTACAAGGTGGGGGGGGGCAAGGACCGTTATCCCCACTTTTTAGATGAGGAAACTGAGCAGATGATCCAGCCTACGGGGCCCCGCGAGAGGGAAGGACCCATTTAGTGGGGCAGGGGAGAGGGACGCGGGCCAGGAGAGGAGGGCAGGGGAGGGCCGGGGCCGGGCAGGGGTCTCTGGTTGCCTGGGGTCCCTGACGGGTACGGCCCCCAGGTGGCGGGAAGGTGGACTTTGAGGACTTCGTGGAGCTGATGGGCCCCAAGCTGCTGGCGGAGACGGCAGACATGATCGGCGTCAGGGAGCTTCGAGATGCCTTTCGGGAGGTGCGGCCCCTGGGGCTGGAGGGAGGGCAGGGGCTTCGGGTCTGCCGTGACGGAGGGCTGAGTGAGTGCGCGGTTTGGCCCGGGGACTCAACGCCTCGACCCACGCCGCCACAGTTCGACACCAACGGGGATGGCCGCATCAGCTTGGGTGAGCTGCGGGCAGCCCTCAAGGCCCTGCTGGGGGAGCGCCTCAGCCAGCGGGAGGTGGACGAGGTCCTCCACGACATTGACCTCAACGGGGACGGCCTGGTGGACTTTGAAGGTACCGCCCACTGCCCTCCGCGCTTAGCGCCAGCACAACCCCCGGAGGTTTTTAAGAGCTCAAGGGCATGACCAAAGGGGCATCGGCGCCGTGCGCTAGGCACTCTGTGCCCTCTCCCCGGGAGCAGGACAAGACAGTCAGCTCTTAGGGAGGCGGGAGTGCTTGGCCAAAGATGCGGATGTGGCCGAGATGGGAAGCCAGGCGGGTTGACCAGAACCTCGTTCTTCCTCTAGGCCGCGTTGCCCCGGGGGGAAAACCAGGGTTAAATAATGACAGAAGCCAAGGAAAATCAGTATGTAGAAATTCTCCCAGAGTTGTTCCTGAGCTTCCTAGCAGCCAAAGCAAAGAGGAAAACAGGTTCAGTTACGAGGTTTGGGGGTCTTGTCGTTGCTGCCGTTTCTCCGTTTCGTTTCGTTTCGTTTTGTCCATAAAGCAAAGCCCCTCTTCTTCGCCTGGGGGCCCGTTCCCCAGATCCAGAAGACTCCCTTGTGGGCTCTGCCCTGGACCACGCCTCCTCCCACCTCAAGGCCACTATATTGGTCTCACCCCTACTGGGGTCCAGACCGCAGACCCGCAACCTTGGCTTTGTCCTGGCAGAGTTTGTGCGCATGATGTCTCGCTGAGCCTGCACCGAAGCTGGAGGCAGGAGACGGGACTTGGGACCACAGCCACTGCCTGCCAGTGTGTGCCCGGAAACCCTCTGCTCCCAGCTGACCCTCCCCCACCCCCCGACCGCCTCCCTACCCTGCCTGTGGCCAACACCCTGTCCCGCCCTCACCCTCACCCCCGCTTCCCCACCAAGCACCGCTGCCCGTCCCTGTCTCTCTGAGAATAAAGTGTCTTGGAGCCTGAGGGGATGGCTTCTGCTTCACATTTGTTTAACCTGCAGGACCCAGTGTGTGGCCCCCCAAAAGTTATAAGATCCCTCGACCGTGAACTCCAGGTGGGCAGGGGCCCTTTCTGGATTCTGGGCCCCTCCCAGAGCCAGTATCAGGAAACGTCCCTAGATGAGTAAATGCCACCTGCTTCTCCCAGAGCTGGGATGTGCACTGGCCCCTCATCCCGCAAAAGGGCTCCCGTCAGGGCCGGGGTTACAACAGAGGGTAGCACAAGGGAGTGAGGGCTTTTCCCAGGCCAACCTCACGTACTCTGGGAGGGAGAAAGAGCTGGAAGGTCAGCTGGGAGGAGTGAGTGACGGACGGGCCCCTTCGGATACACATCAGCTTTGGGGTTCCCGCCTCAAACGCCCGAGCACGGCAGGGGCCAGGTCGGCATCCGCTCAGAGGCTCTCCTGCCCAAGCCCGCTTCCTCGCCCTCTCTCTCTTGCATTCCTGACTTCACCTCAGCGTCTGCTTCCCGGGGGGTGGGGGGGGACCCAAACGACACGTCCCCTCGCTCCAGCGCTGCCGTGGTCCTTAGAGCCCCATTCTGCAAACGGAGGAAACCAAGACGCTGAGTCTAAGCAACCTTGCTAGCGGTCACACGGCCCCACCGCCGTCTCTCCTGGCCCAGTCCATGCAGCACGTGCTGCCAGATTATTCTTTCTAAAAGAAAGTTTTGCCACGCTTCTGTTCAGGAACTGGCCATGACACCACCCCCCCCCGGCCCCCATCGCCCCCAGATTAATCCAGCCGCTTCTTCAGGCATCAGAAGGCTCTGGGAGGATGAGGGCTGGCATAGAATCACACACAGTTAGGAGGAAGCCGAGGTGGGACTTACAGCCAGGCCCCGGGACTTTAAAATCACAGCCCCAACAAGCCGGTGCCTCGAGTCACCGTGGAGCCGGGCCCTGGCCTCCGCTAACTGCAGCAAAGGTTTGCCTCGCAGAGCACTGCCTGACCCACGGCTGTTCCCACCTGCCGGGAGGGAGCCTTGACCTTCTGGTCGAGAAGGGGAGGGAGCTTACAGCGCCCCCGCCTGGTCGTCACAATCGCTGCTGCCGACAAGACGGCTTTGGGACGGAGAGGGAAGGGGGCCACCCGCGCCCTGCCCAGCCCAGAGCCTGGACGCCAAGGTGCCGGGGCTGGCCGCAGCGGTCTCAGCACTACTCGCCCGGCAGATCCCAATTAATCCCTAATTCTCAATTAGGGGATCTCTCCTGCCAGTCTGGCAGGCCTGGGGATGAGAAGGAGCCGCCCCAGCCCCAGAGCTTCCCTGGGGGCTCGGGCCCACCCCCCTCCCTGCCACCACCCTCCACCTGCTGGCACAAATGGCATCCTCCGTCCCCTCTGCAGGGGCTGGGGGTGGTGACTGACGTCGCCTGTGGTTGGGGGGGGGAGGGGGAGGGAATGGCGATGGGATGGTGATAATTGGCCGCCGTGTATCTGCTGGCCCCCCAAAGTGCCCACAGCTCCTCCAAATCTCCTATGCGCCTTCCTACCCCCAAAAAGCTGCTGGTCCAGAAAGTCCCAACAGAGTAACCGCTGGAGCAGGGCCCAGGGCCGGGAAGAAACAGTGAGTGGGCAGAGACTATCCTGAGCCAAGAGCCCCTTCTCCGCTTAGTGGGGGCACCTGCCCCCAACCCCGTAGGCTGTGGCCAGCTGGAGCAGGCCGGAGCTACGAGATCTTCTGGGTTTCCAAAAGAAACTGTAAACTCAGACTTACATTGAGTCCATTTTATTGATTTTTTTCTTTTTTTTTTTTTAAGAGAGAGTGAGTGGGAGAAAGGGGCAAAGGGAGAGGGAGAGAGAATCCCAAGCAGGCTTCACACTCAGCATGGAACCAGACTCAGGGCTCCATCCCACGACCCCGGGGATCAGGACCTCAGCCGAAATCAAGAGACAGACCTCAGCCGACTGAGCCACCCAGGCACCCCAATTAAGTCCACTTTAAATAGTTTGACTGCTGACTATAGAATTCAATGAGGTGTATAAACCTTACATGTACAGCTCAATGAATTTTTATATGTGTGTGCACTCAGGGAACCATCACCCACATCAAGATATTACATCCACTTATTTAGAACAGTTCTAGGCTTACAGAAGTATCTTGAAGATACCACAGGGAGTTCCTGTATACAATCCACCACAGCCAGCTTGGGCAAGGTTCTCCAGAGAACAGAACCAATAGAAGACGTGTGTGTGTGTGTGTGTGTGTGTGTGTGTGTGTGTGTGTAGCTATTTATTGTAAGGAATTGGCTCAGGTGATTATAGGTGCTGAGCAGTCCCAAGGTTGACAGTCAGCAAGGTGGAGAGCCAGGGGAACTGGTGTTTCAGTTCCAGTCTGAGCCTCAAGGACTGAGGACCAGCAAAGTTTCGAAGACAGATGTCCTGCCTCGACCCTCAAGCAGGCCAAGTTCCCTCTTACTCAGCCTTGGTGCTCCATTTGGGTCTTCAACTGATCGGATAAGGCCCACCCACCCATCATGGGAAGGGCCATCTGCTTTACTCAGTCCTCCAATTCAGTGGATGTTAATTGCATCCAGAAACACCCTCACAGTCACACCCAAAGTCACATTTAGCCAAACATCTGGGCATTTGTGACCCAGGCACGTTGGCACTTAAAATTAACCATCATGCTCTATTAATATCTTATGTTGGAATGGTCCATTTGTTGCCATTAATAAACACTGACACGTAATTATTAACTAAAGTCTATATTCTATGCAGATTTCATAATTTTCCCCCTGACTATCCTTTCGCTGTCCAGAATGCCACCCTGGACACCACATAACATTAGGCATCATGCCTCCTCAAACTCCTCTTGGTTGTGATAGTTTCCCAGGCTTCCCTTGTGTTGTTTCATTCTTCTGATCTTGACAGTTTTAAGGAACACTGGTCAGGTATCTTATAGAAAGTCCCTAAGTTGGGATTTGTCTGATGTTCCCCTCATGATTAGTCCGGGGTTATGGGTTTGTAGGAGGAAGACCACAGAGGTAAAGTGCCCTTCTCATCCCATCATATCAAGGGCACATAGCATCAACATGACTTCACCGTTGATGTTGACCTTGATCACCTGGCTTGAGGTAGTGTTTGTCAGGTTTCTATACTACAAAATTACTTTTTCTTTCTCCCATTATGTACTACACTCTCTGGAAGAAAGTTACTCTGCATAGCCCACACTTAAGGGGTGAGGGGTTACAGTCCACCTCATTAAGGACAGAGTCTCTACATAAATTACTTGGAATTCCTCTATATAGATTTGTCTCTTCTCTCCCTTTATTTATTTAACCATTAGACATAGATATAGAGATAGATGAGACAGAGATAGAAATAGAGATAGAAATACATGTCAGTAAAGGCTCATAGATATTTATTTTATACAAGTTATAATCCAATACTTTAAAAAATTTTTTTGTTCATATTCCTCCAGATTGGGCCATTGGGAGCCCTTTCAGTTAGCTCCTGTGTCCCTTTGACATACCCCCATCATGGTGGCATTGAGGGTTTGGGGATTTGGGGGTGTGGTGGGTTTGGGTTTGTTTGTTCGTTCGTTCATTCGTTTGTTTTTCAGCATTTTCTTACTTTCTAGCAGTGTAAGATGCTCCAGGATCATCTTGTCTGTTTCCTGTCCCCGGCTTAGAATTAGCCATTTTCTCCAAGGAACTCTGGTTCACTTTATTGGAGAATGCTATTAGAAGCCAAGATCTGGGGGGGGGCGCCTGGATGGCAGTTAAGCATCCAAATTTAGCTCAGGTCATGATCTCGTGGTTTATGAATTTGACCCCTGCATCAGGCTCTGTGCTGACAGCTCAGCCTGGAGCCTGCCTCGGATTCTGTGTCTCCCTCTCTCTCTGCCCCTCCACCCCCTCTCTGCTTAAAAATAAATAAACATTAAAAAAAAACTTAAAAAAAAAAAAAGAAACCAAGATCTGGGTGCTACATTGCTTCTAGGCTCTCTCAGTTGATAGAGAAGATATGCATGTACACTAATCTGTGTATATACAATTTTTAAATATTTCTGTATGTAATCTACTGTATCTATATTGAGCTAAACACGAGTTCATATTAATGTCTCCAATTTCCGACCCATTACCACATGGATCACGCTAGCCTCCTCCCCTTGCTTACAAGTAACTTCTCGTCCAAAAAATAAGAAATCTTCCATGTTCATTTACTTACTTTTCAATTCCCGTGTACGTGCACAGTGGTTTTAAAATTGTCAACCCACACCCCCACAGGAAACCACTTCAACTAGAGACAGTGCTCTTTCATTGTCACAGATCCACTCATTTCCAGATAGGCACCTTAGTCACCCGCCCCTTCCGTGAGGCCATCTCGTACATTTGTAAAACAGACTCTTTTGTCACATTCTTCATTCCATCCTGGGATCCCCTGACCTCCTAAATGATTTTTTAAATTTTGCATAAAGCTTACTCTTTACGACAGATGCTTAATATCTTGTATCCACCATTACAGTATCATATAGAATAGTTTCAGTGCCTTAAAAAAAAACAAAAATCTCCAGGGTGACTGGGTGGCTCAGTTAGTTGAGCATCCCACTGTTGATCTCAGCTCTGGTCTTGATCTCAGGGCCATGAGTTCAAGCCCAGCATGGGGCTCCAAACTGGGTTTGAAGGCTACTTTAAAAAAAAAAGTCCAGGGGTGCCTGGGTGGCTCAGTGGGTTGGGCGTCCGACTTCGGCCCAGGTCATGATCTCCGACTTCTGGCCCAGGTCGGCCCAGGTTCGTGGGTTCGAGCCCTGCATCGGGCTCTGTGCTGACAGCTCAGAGCCTGGAGCCTGCTTTGAATTCTGTGTCTTCCTCTCTCTGCCCCTCCCCCGCTTGTGTTCTGTCTCTCTCTCAAAAATAAACACTAAAAAATAAATTTTTAATGTGAAAGAACATTACAAAAAAATACATAAACTTTTAAACAATTATTTAAAACATCCCTTGTTCAGCTACTTAATTCTACCCCTCATCACCCCTGGCAACCAGTCATTTGTTTACCTTATGTAGAAGTTTCCTTTTTTCCAGAACGCCCTACAATTGGAATCATACAGTACATGGTTTTTTCAGACTGGCTTCTTTCACTTAGCAATATGCCGCTCCGTGTCTTTTCATGGCGAGATAGATGATTTCCTTTTATTGCTGAATAATAGTTCATTATATGGATACATCACAGTTAATTTGCTCATTCGCCAATTGAATGCCACTTCCTCTGGGAAGACTTCTGTGATGTCACCAAGCAGGCTCCTTCCTCCAAATTCCAATGCATCCTGTACCAGACCTCCCATTGTCTTACTATACTGTGTGCCTTCGCTTCCCTGTCCGTCTCTCCTTGAGACTAAGAGCTCCTTGAGGGCAGAAGCCATGGCCAGTTCATTTCCATATCATCAGTGTCCAGCACAAGGCCTGGGATGAAGGATAGAGTCAGAAAAATGTCTGTTGAATGAATGAATGAACGAACGAACGAACGAACGAACGAATGTCCTGCAGATGAGAAAAATCTACAGACCCGGGGCATGAGGGGTACGCGAGGCCAGAAAAGTTTTGAGGAAGAGTAGCGTGGGAGAAAGGGTTAGTGTTTGGAGGAGAGTCTAAGATATAGGGTTATGAGGAATGAGATTTCAGGGGAGGGGTCTGGGTAGAGAAATGGATGGAAAAGAGGAGAATGAATATTCATTTGTCCACACGACAGCCCTATAAGATAGTTATTATTAGCGTCCGCCTCTTAAAAGACAGGGAAACCCAAGCATGCCGAGGTGAGTAACTTGCCCAGGAGGAAATCGCCTGTGGGGGCAGTGTGAGATTCGAACCATCAGCTTATTTAACTCCAGTCGATGCTCTCATCACCAGTTTGGGACAGGGCCCGACCTCAACGGAGGTGAGCTGTTGCTGCTATTGTCAGTATGAGGCACCGGCTTGGGGTCTGGGGGGCCAGGTTGAGGGGTCTCTGAGGTTGCCCTCGGACCTGAGACCCAGCCTGGACCTGAGCACTAGGCAAATGAGCAGCACAGGCGCGGTGGTAGCGTTGGTGAGGGACCCGTTGCCATAGGAACAAACGGAGGCTTTAGGAGGAGGGCGCATGCGCGGACCGGGGAAAGGGTGTTGAACCGGTGAAAGGTGACGTAAAAGCGCACGGGGTGAGACGCAGGGCTCCGAACGTCAAAGCCCTGCGTCCTCCGGCACCCAGAGCGGTAGAAAGGCGCGTTCTGTGGTGGCGGCGGCAGCAATAACAGCCCCAGCCGGACCGAGACCAGGCGGAGCGCAGCCGACGTGCAAAACAGCGCGAGTGAAGCGTTAGGGCGGCGCCCGCACACGGGAAGACCCCTCCGCGTGAACCGCGGCGGACCGGACCGGGGTCCCGGCTTCCGAGGCCCCGCCTCTCGGGCCTTGGGACTAATCGGATTGAGAGCGCGCCGGCCTGGACCGCGAACTCGCCAATTGCGTAGGGCGTCAGCCACCGCCCAATCCGGAGCAGACAGGTGCGAGCCCCGAAAGGCGGAGGCCAATCAGCAGCGGTTGCGGCCTGTTGGGGCCGGTCTCGGCCAATGAGGAGGCTCGAGTGACATCTTCGCGCACCAATAGGGAGTGAGAGAGCGTTCGTGCCCGCCTACCCTTCCGGCCTGAGCTCTATTTACCAGGGGCGTGCGGCCGGTTTACCAATCAGAGCGCGGCTGAGCGGCCAAGCAGCCAACCCCGGAGGAGCGGCCGGCCGGCGTCCGCCGCACCCAAGAGTTGGGGATGTCCTACAAACCCATCGCCCCCGCCCCCAGCAGTACCCCCGGCTCCAGCACCCCTGGGCCCGGCACCCCGGTCCCTACAGGTGAGGATCCAGCTCTACCCCTGCTCACCTGCCCGGGTGGTGGAGAAGACGGCCTGAGTTCTGCAACACTGGGCCTGCCGCCTACCCTCGCTGAGCCTCAGTTTGCTGGCCTGTGAAGTGGGCGTGGTCACGTAAGGGCTAGTTGGTGGAGTGCAGGGGGAGGGGTTTGTCCCTGAAGTTGAGCTCCTGAAGTGAAGCATCCGTTTGGAGGGAATCGGGCGAATCCGGTCGGGGGCTTGGAACGCTGGGAGGAGGCGTCCTGGCCCCGCGCTGACCTCTTACTCGCGCATGTTGCAGCCGGAAGTGTCCCATCGCCATCGGGCTCGGTGCCGGGAGCCGCTGCCCCTTTCAGACCCCTGTTTAACGACTTCGGACCGCCCTCCATGGGCTATGTGCAGGTGAGTGGGGCTGAGGGACTGCCTCTGGATGGGGACTGGAGGTCCCCTCGGGGCCTGAGTTCATCGCCCTGTCCTCTTTTGACACAGGCAATGAAGCCACCGGGCACCCAGGGCTCCCAGAGCACCTACACGGACCTGCTGTCGGTCATAGAGGAGATGGGCAAAGAGATCCGGCCAACCTATGCTGGTAGCAAGAGCGCCATGGAGCGTCTGAAGAGAGGTAAGTGAGGCCTTCACCCGCCCTGGTCAAGAGACTAACACCGGACAGTCCTTCATGGGGAAGGGAAGGACATCTGAAGGCCACCTGAGCCAAGCCTAGACAAGGGCCAGGATCACCATCCAGAGAGGTGTTTTGAATTGAATTGAAATTGAGTCCGTTTTCGGGGAAGGACCAGAGCATTTGAATTTCAACAAGGCAGATTTGAGGGTTAGCCACGTCTCTAATCGTATTAGTCCCCTCGTTAGATTATAGTCCTTGTCCTTTTTACTGAAAGGAAAGGGGGTAGAGAGGGAGGGGTCTTCCTCTGGGGGGGGGGTCGGTGGTGGGACTGTGGAGAGTCGCTCTACGTCACTTGCGCATCCCCACCTCAGGCATCATCCATGCCCGGGCCCTAGTCAGAGAGTGCCTGGCAGAGACAGAGCGGAACGCCCGCACGTAACAGGACGCAACTCCGCCTCCGAATCTGGACCTTTCCCGGCCACTGCAGAGCACCTGCTTCTCCCTGGCCTTCACCCCGAGTTGCACTTCCCAGCCTGGGCTTCCCGTCCTGTGTCCCGTGGTGGGTGCCCCCCAGGAACCAGGGGGCGGCTCTCCCTCCAGTCGACAGCACTAACTGGGACTCTTTCAAGAGTTAGCAGCGAGGTCACTGTGAGTCCCACCCATGACCTGCCAACAGTGTTGATCCAACTGGAGCGTTCTCCTTTCTGTGGCCCCCACCACTCAGCACTTACCCAGGACTTTTCACCACTTTTCCCAGACTCCTCCCCTAGCAGGGCCTCCGAAGGCCTGTCACCTCCCTGCCTCGTCCCCTGGGCCATAGCGACTCTTTTTTCAGTGTCTTTTGCTAAACATGCCCTTTTTGTATAAATAAAAGATAATTTGGAGTTGTTCTCTCATCTCTTAGTCTTTCTGAGTCTGGTACTTCTGCTAAGCCAGGCAGAAATTGGGAAAGAGGAGACTTACAGAGGGGAAAGGGCCGGTGCAGTGGTGGGAGAGAGGGCAGCCGAGCCCGGCCTGGCCTTGCCCTTGCTGCCCGTTGATTTGGGTTGGGACCTTGCCCTTTTCCTGCGCTCAGCCTTCCCAGTTGTGGAAAGGGTTGAACTTTAGTACCTGGGAGCCCTGCCCTCCTACACATGGTGCCACCAGGGGGCAGCGCAGGGCCTTGGCAGCCTCTGCAGCTGGAGGGCACTGTCGGCAGCCTGGGCCTAGAGGCTTCTTTCTCTGGATTGGCAGTGATGTCTGGCAGGGTGGAAATGTCAGTTCATGTGAGCCAGGCGGTCGCATGCCCTCATGCCCTAACATCTTAAACTCCGCGTCAGCCATGAGAGGCTCTGAACACATCCTGACTCCTCAGGGGAGAGGGGACACTGCTGCTTCCCTCCCCCCCAGCACCTGGGAAGCAGAGCCAAGGGGAGAGGACTGCCTTCCGAAATGGGTGAGACCCCGCTCGGTGCTGCCATCCACTGTCCCAGCACCTTCTAGCCTGCTGGGTGTGGCCCCGTGAGCCCAGCCCTCAGGTGTCTCAGCCTTTGCCCAGGGTCTGGTTGGCCAGACTTGTGGACCCGGAAGGTATCAGTGGGGAAAGCCATGGGGCCCCATTCAGGGGCTAGACCACGGCTTCGGAGTGACTGCGGTCCTATGCCTGAGTGTATAGCTGAATGACCCTAGAGGTCCGGGGCGCTGGAACGCCACCCCCTAGGGACAGGCAAGTCTTAGACCAGCCTCTCCTCAGACTTTGGAGGCCGCGCGGCGTCTCCCCTGCCCTGGGTCCCGGGCTCGAGGGCTGGCAAGAATGGGGATGGGTCCAGCCATATTTCCAAGGCACACAGGAGGGCTGGGCCAGGGTGGAGATAGGAAGTGTTTAGGGGATCCCAGAGAACACGGAGTAAAAGCGCCAGCATTTGGAGAACTGCCTCTTCCCCTGCCGCCTTGGGGGAAGGAAGCAGGGGCCGCCCTCCTCCACCGCGGGCGGGGCCGCCGGGACCCCGCTGAAGTGGGGAGGGACAGCAGGGCCCAGGAAAGGGGCGGGGCGGCCGCCGTGACGCGGCGGGCGGCGGGGAGGGACAGCAGGGGCGCCGGCGGGCGGACCCGGAGGAAGGTCGGGGCCATGGGCCCGCGCTGCGCCTTCAGAGGGTCCGGCCACCGCTGGAACCCGAGGCTGGGGCTGGGGGTGCTCCGGACTCCGACCCGCGGCCCGTCCGCCCCCGCCCGCACGGGGTGAGGGGCGCCCGCCCTAGACTAGAGGTGAGCCGGGACGTCGGCGGGCGGGCGGGCCAAGAGCGCGGCAGGGGACGGGGACGCCGGGGAGCAGAGGGAAGTGGGGACAATGGGGCCTCTCGCCCGCTCGCTGGGTGCGAGGTGGGGAGGTGGGAGGGGTGCCTGCAGCGGAACCGGGGCGCGGGCGGGCGGAGCGGGTCTCCCAGGGTCGGGGCCCGTGGGATACCCAGCGGAGAGACTCTTGCCTCAGCTCGAAGAGGGGTCAACCCCGGGAAGGATGATGGGGTGGCTGCACAGACGTGTGCCGGGGGTCCAGGAAGGATGCTGAGGCGGGGAAGTCAAGGACTGGGCTGCCGGGCAGAGTGGGGAAGGCAGATCTGGGGGCCGGAGGGGTTAGTTATCTGGTCCTGGAAGGTAGGTTCGGGGGGGTGGGGCGCGGGGGGGGGGTGGGAGGACACTGACAGACGTTACAAGTTGGGGCGCACGGGGCTGCTCTGCGGAGACACCCCGGGGGACAAGGTATAAGTGGATGTCTGGGAGTGGGGGGCAAGCGACCCCACCGACTAGGGGAAAGGGATGCAGGGGGCGGGCCCCGAGGGGCCGGTTGTGGAAGGCGGGCCGGGAAGGAGGGTACCGGGGCTCCCGGGGGTGGGTCCCCGAGGGATGCGGTGTCAGGGGGCTCAGGACACTGGCGCGGCCGGCCCGCTAGCCCGGCGGCCCGCGCCCGCCGCTCCGGGGGGCCCGCGTCAGCGCGCGGTTGCCATGGCGACGGGCGGGCGGTGGGGGGGGGGGGACGGGGGCCGCGCGGAAAAGAGGTCAGCGCTCAGCCTCGCTGCGGCTGGCGGCGGCGCCGGGCTCGCCTCTGCCTCCCCCGTGGCGGGCCCAGGCATGGGGTCCCGCGGCCCGAGCCCTCCGGCCCGCGCGCAGGGCTCGGGGCCGCGCGCCGCCGCCCCGCACTGACTGCCGCGCCGTGCCCTGCGCCAGGCGGAGCGGAGGCCGCGCGCGGCCGGCCGAGCACCCTCAGGATGCTCATCAAGGAGTACCACATTCTGCTCCCCATGAGCCTGGATGAGTACCAGGTGGCCCAGCTCTACATGATCCAGGTGAGGGCGGGAGGCAGCAGGAGCCTAAGGGGGGGGGGGGGCACACTTCGTGATGGGGTAACGGCAGGAGCGCGCAGGCCGCACCTGGGACGAGGGGCCGGGCCGCCTCAACCCCCTCCCCCCCCCCCCCCAGCCCGGCTCCGGGGCCTGGAAGCACTCAGAGCCTAGGGGAGGACAGAAAAGTCCCCCTTCCAGTGCGGGGAGGGGGGCGGCGGTGGGAAAAGGGACAGAAGGGCCCGGTGGTGCCTCCCCATCCCCCGAGTGCCCGCCCGGCTGGCTGGTTGCGGCTCAGCCCACTTCTGATCTCCTTTAATCCTCCTTAGAATCGTCACCCCTTGCGGGAGGGAAAGGAGCGCCTGAGGAGGCAAGAGGGAGAGGCAGGGAGCGAGGAGGGGTGCTGGGTGGTAGAGAAGACTGGAAGCGGGTCCCCAGGGGGTGCTGCCAACCCCAGGGGGTCAGGGAAACGGGGTGAGGACCAGACCCCAAAACTGTGACAGAGAGGGGCAGGCAGGGATCCAAGAGGTAGGGGTCTGGACTTGGGCTGTGAGAAGCAGGGGGCCGGGCAGGCTTTCAGGGGGAGAAGAGGGTGGGTGCAAGGCCTCAGGGAGGCCCCAGAAGTGAGGGTCAGGGTCTGAGGAGACAAGAGGGCCAGGATCCGGCCTCAGGGGGTTGAGTGGGCCAGGTTCAGGCTCCAGAGCTATAAAAGGGCCGCGTCTGAGTGCTCTCAAGCTATAAGGGGTGTGGCAGGGGCCCATATTGGGGTCTCAGGGAGGGAGGGGACTGGCGTCAGGTTCTCAGAGGATCTCCCTGATTCTTCCAGCCCACCCTCCCTGGCCTCCTTGCTGCCCCCGGAGCACGTGCCACACACTCCCACCCCAGGAGCCTGCACTGGCATCCCCTCTGCCTTGAATAGCTCCCCCCGCCCCACATCTGCACTCCACCGTCTACCCTCCCCCACTTAAGTCACGTTCAGATTGTGGTCATGTTATCTTCTCAGGCTTTCCCTGATCATCCTGCCCTAATTGCCAATATGCCAATATGCCATAATCTCAACCCAATATCCCTTACCTTAGTCTACACTTTCTTCTTCCCATAACACTTCCCACTTCTTTTTTTTTTTAATGTTTTTATTTATTTTTGAGGGAGAGAGAGAGATAGAGCGCAAGTGGGGGAGGGGCAGAGAGAGAGGGAGACACAGAATCCCAAGCAGGATCCAGGCTCCGAGCTGTCAGCACAGAGCCCGACGCGGGGCTCAAACTCACAAACCGCAAGATCATGACCTGAGCCCTATTCAGACGCCCAACCGACTGAGCCGCCCAGGCGCCCCAACACTTCCCACTTCTAATATACCCTGTCACTTGGCTTCTGTTATGTCCCCCCCCCCCCCACTAGAACTTAAGTCCCGCAGGGCAGGCAGGGATTTTTGTTTTATTCATCAACAGGTCCCAATTAATATAATCCCAATATGCCTGGAACAGAGCAGACAATAAATACACGAGTGAGTGCTGGGCTGCGAGCCCTGTGGAGGGCGACAGCAGCTGTGGGCCTGATCCCAGGGAGCTGCAGGGGGCCAGGGTCAAGTTGCAGGGAGGTGGGAAGGCTGGGACTAGGGCTCCAGCACTGTGCAGGGGGCCAGGCTCAGCTAGGGACCCCAGGAGCTCAGCTGAGGCTGAGCTGCCCATTCTGTTCTGCCCCGGGTGCAGAAAAAGAGTCGGGAGGAGTCGAGCGGTGAGGGCAGTGGTGTGGAGATCCTGGCCAACCGGCCCTACACGGACGGGCCCGGCGGCAGTGGGCAATACACTCACAAGGTGTACCACGTGGGCTCCCACATCCCAGGCTGGTTCCGGGCGCTGCTGCCCAAGGCCGCCCTGCAGGTGGAAGAGGAATCCTGGAATGCGTATCCCTACACCCGAACTCGGTGAGTGGGTGGGGCAGGCCTGGGGCTACAAGGAGAACAGCCCCGGTGGGCACAGTAGTGACCCCACCCCTGCCCTCCACCCAGGTACACCTGCCCCTTTGTGGAGAAGTTCTCCATTGAAATAGAGACTTACTACCTGCCTGACGGGGGGCAGCAGCCAAATGTCTTCAACCTGAGTGGAGCAGAGAGGAGACAGCGCATCCTGGGTGAGGCCTGGGGCCAGTGAGGGGACCCTAGAGCCCCTCTCAGGCCACCTGCCACCTCAGTGGGCAGCCTCTGACAAGTCCCAGACTCTGTCCTGGCCTCGGCTTCCTGGCTGCAGGGAGGAGGTGGCAGGGACGCAGGGGGTCCGTGTGGCTCAGTGCCGCTGGAACCCCCTCAGATACCATCGACATCGTGCGGGACGCCGTGGCCCCAGGAGAATACAAAGCAGAAGAGGACCCCCGGCTGTACCGCTCGGCCAAGACTGGCCGGGGACCGTTGGCCGATGACTGGGCTCGCACGGCAGCCCAGACCGGGCCCCTCATGTGTGCCTATAAGCTGTGCAAGGTCGAGTTCCGCTACTGGGGCATGCAGGCCAAGATCGAGCAGTTCATCCACGATGTCGGTGAGCACCCAGCCACAGGAGGCTCCCTTTACCCAGCATGCACCAGGCCCCGTGTTTGAGCCAGGGACGCTCCCCGTCTACTGGGGACACAGAAGCATAAAGCCATCGTGTCCACTTGATATGGTGGCACTGAGGCAGAGGGGAACAGCACAGCCTGGCTGGGGGCCGGGGGAGCCTAGCCTCGAGGTGGAGGTAAGAGTCAGGAGGGCAAGAAGCTGGGGGCCTGAGCTCTGAGGTCCACGCAGGCTCTGACGTTCGGGGATGCTCCTTCTCATCCATGAGGCTTCCCGGATTCTCCAACGTTCTGTGGGCCCGGGGAGACTTAGAAACTCTCGGAAGGGTCAGCAGCCCCAACCAGCAACACACGAAGAAGTACAGGCTGTGACTCTGACTCATCCTCTTGGGGTCCCTCCCGCTCCCAGCTCCCCTTCTCACCCTCCTAGAGCTAACCCCACAGCCCCTGCAGCTCAGCCCTGCCCCATCCCCCAGGTCTGAGGGTGGGCCGCCTGCAGGTACAAGAACCCCGGATGGGGGCCTCTGGGGGCCTGGGCTCCACGGGACCTCTATTGAGCTACTTCGCGTCTCTGCATCGTTGTTTTCCCTTCTGTGAATGAGCAGGAGGCCGGGCCAGGTATCAAGAGCTAACATCCACTGAGCATTCACAACATGCAAGTTCCTTGGCCGATCACTTCTCATGCAAGATTTCCTCTAACGCCCTGACACCCCTCCAGAGTGGGAGCTACGATTCCCATTTTGCAAATGAGGGGACGGAGCTCAGAGAATAATCCAGGCTCCTTGTCTTGCGTTTGTAAAAATACCAAAAAGCACAAATAAGAAAATGAAATCACCCACAGATACCCGCTAGTAAGATTCCGATATATATTTCCTTCCAGGAGTGTATAATTATAATCCAACCCTTATTAATTTCTTTCCTAGATATTGAAGCTTCTAACTTTATTCCTCTGCTTAAGATGAAAACATCCCAGAATGGGTATCATCTTTCACTACAAACTTCATTAAGTGCCAACGCTTGCATTAACTATTCACGCCTTCATTAACTATCAACAATTTCATTAACTGTTAATGCCTTAATTGTTGACTTCTCGGAAGAAGTCAGCAGGAAGCCAGCTGAAAGACAGCGAGGAGTGGCCTTGGTCCCAGCTGCCCAGAGTGTTGGGGTTGGGTTTGTGCTCCGAGTTGGGGTGTCCAGAGGCATGAAAGAGGCAGGGACAGAGGGAGGGAGCCGGGGCAGGAAGGCAAATGCCCCAGTTTCTATTCCCATCTCCTGAGTGGCACCAGCCTCGCCCTACTCCGTGGCTCTGGGTGGGTGGCGTGCCCAGGGGAGCCATCACCCACTATAGAGCGCTGGGAATGTTGCTGCCCGGGGCGGGGGTGGGGGGGGCAGTGGCAGGGAAACTCGGGCTCTGGGCGCGGGGGGCCATGTTCTGACGCCCGGGCACCTCCAGGTCTGCGTCGAGTGATGCTACGGGCCCACCGCCAGGCCTGGTGCTGGCAGGATGAGTGGACAGAGCTGAGCATGGCTGACATCCGGGCGTTGGAGGAAGAGACTGCCCGCATGTTGGCACAGCGCATGGCCAAGTGCAACACGGGCGGTGAGGGGCCCGAAGCCCAGGCCCCTGGGAAGCCTAGTGCTGAGGCCCGGGCTGCGGCCAGCCATGCTGGCACCCCCGACCGGCCCGAGGCACCCTCCGGCCCCGATGCCTCGCCCGATGCCAGTTTTGGCAAGCAGTGGTCCTCATCTTCCCGCTCGTCCTACTCATCCCAGCATGGAGGTGAGGCTGGGGCACGGGGAAGCGAGGGAGCCGCCCTCGGCCGGACCCCAGGCTGAGACTGAGGTGGCCCTGCAGGGGGCGTGTCTCCCCAGAGCCTGTCCGAATGGCGCATGCAGAACATCGCCCGAGACTCTGAGAACAGCTCCGAGGAGGAGTTCTTTGATGCCCACGGTCAGCACCAGAGCTCTGCTGGGGGCAGGGGTGTCCCTGAGCGGCTCCTACTGCCCCATGACACGGCCCCCTGTCCTTTCAGAAGGCTTCTCGGACAGTGACGAGGTCTTCCCCAAGGAGATGACCAAGTGGAACTCCAGTGACTTCATTGATGCCTTTGCCTCCCCCGTGGAGGCTGAGGGGCCCCCAGGTAAAGACTGCCGGCCACCAGCACAGCCACCAGTGCAGGGGGCACTCGGCACCACCCAGCCCTCAGCTTACTGGGGCCCTAAGTTGAGCGCCAATCCAGAGAGAGTGTGCGTTGAACTCGCAGGTGAACGATGGGCGGGTGAGCGAGGATAGATGGGGGCTTAGAATGGACTCCAAGTTCAGACATAGCACAAAACGTGGAGGAATTAACGTGGAGGCCAGGAAGGCGACACGGGCGAGGTAAGATGTGAGCCGGACTTTGAGGGATTGCACCAGCTCCGTCCCACAGAACTTGCAGCCGTGACGGACATCCACCAGCCACGTGTGGTCTTCCGGCACTTGGACTGTGGCTCGTGAGCCTGAGGAGCTGCAATTTGTATTGTACTTTAATTCCTTCCCATTTAAACAGGCCCCTGTGGCCAGTGGCCCCCATATTGGACAGGGCAGGATTAGAAGTTTTCCAGGCAAACGGGCATTGTGGGGAGGAGGCGTCCCTCTCAGCAACGGGACGAACACGTGCAAAGGCCCGGCCGCGTGAGATGCCCCGTGAGAGTCTGGTGAGAGAGGTCAGAGGAAGAGGCAGACAGCGAAGTGAGGGTACCCGAAGTGCCGCATGAGGGGACCCCCGCAGGCCCCTCAGTCTCCTTCACTGGCTACCCCCCGTCCTATAGACCCTGGAACCGAGGCCACCAAAGACATCGGGGATGGGGCCCGAGCGCCCAGGGACTCAGAGGTGAGTACGGCCATCTCCCCCACGTCTGCAGTTCTGCCCCACACCAGGCAGGCTACTGCTCTGACACCCGGGCACCCCATTGTGCCCCACAGGGCCCAGACGGAGCCGGGGAGCTGGGCGCCGAGGCGTGCGCCGTGCACGCCCTCTTCCTCATCCTGCACAGCGGCAACATCCTGGACTCAGGCCCTGGAGACGCCAACTCCAAGCAGGCGGACGTGCAGACCCTGAGCCTGGCCTTTGAGGCCGTCACCCGAGTCCACTTCCCCGAGGCCCTGGGCCACGTGGCGCTGCGTCTGGTGCCCTGCCCGCCCATCTGCGCGGCCGCCTATGCCCTTGTCTCCAAGTACTGGTCAGGGGCGGAAGGGCGGGGGACACACAGGGTCTCCAAGGTGCAGATAGCTACCGGGGGCTCCCGGGACCAAAGAGGCCCATGAGGGAAGGGGCGGGGGAGGCGCGAGGCGGGGAGGTCAGCCACCCACCCGGCTGCACTTCAGTTTCTAGTCAGTGGCTCCATCACAAAGGCCCCCTGGGTGCCGATGCTCCCCACAGAGGTGCCGCAGAGCTGGGACTTGCCAACAGGCCGAGGGGACTCAGAGGGGGCGAGGGGGCGGTGGAGGGGCCGGAGGCCCTCCCACCCCACCCACCCGCCGCCCCTCCTCCTCCAGCCTGAGCCCCTACAGCCACGACGGTGACAGCCTGTCCCGCTCCCAGGACCACATTCCACTGGCTGCCCTGCCACTGCTGGCCACCTCATCCTCCCGATACCAGGGCGCTGTGGCCACCGTCATCGCCCGCACCAACCAGGCCTATGCTGCCTTCCTGCGCTCGTCGGAGGGTGCCGGCTTCTGCGGGCAGGTCAGGGGTCGGGGACGGTCAGGGAAGCTTGCCGCCGGAACCCTGCGTCCGTCCTCCTGATGGTGCCGCTCTCCCCAATCAGGTGGTGCTGATTGGAGACGGCGTGGGCGGAATCCTGGGCTTTGACGCACTTTGCCACAGTGCCAGCGCGGGCACCGGGAGCCGGGGCAGCAGCCGCCGAGGGAGCATGGTCAGTGTGGCCGGACCCTGCCAACTCAGGAGGGGGCTGTTTCTCCAGCTCTAGGTCTCTAGGTCCCCCCCCCACCACCACCGCCGCCGCCGCCGCCGCCTCCCCGCAGTAGGACTTCTCTTCGGGCAGCTTCCCTGCTACTTCGCTCTGTCCCCTCTTGGGCTCTGCCCCAGTTCCTTCCTTGAGTCCCTGCCCAACCTCCAAGCCTCTCTCCTCGCTTCCAAATAAGTAGAAATCGAATCGTCTCCAACCCTAAGGATATTTTTGTCCCCTGTTCTGTCTAGAACAATGAGCTGCTCTCCCCGGAGGTCGGCCCAGTGCGGGACCCCCTGGCAGATGGGGTGGACGGGCTGGGACGGGCCAGCCCAGAACCCTCAGCCCTGCCTGCCCAGCGTACCCCCAGCGACATGGCCAGTCCTGAGCCCGAGGGTGCTCAGAACAGGTGACACTCCTGCCCCATCCCCCGTGCCCTGGGCTTGTGCTGGGCCGTGGAGGCAGCAGCGCTGAGCACCCCTCCCCCCCCACACAGCCTGCAGGCGGCCCCCTCCGCCACCTCCTCCGGGGAGCCCAGGCGGGCAAGCACAGCCTCCTGCCCCCCTGCTGCCACTTCTGAGGCTCCTGATGGCCCCACCAGCGCCGCCCGCCTCGACTTCAAGGTCTCCGGCTTCTTCCTCTTTGGCTCCCCGCTGGGCCTGGTGCTGGCTTTGCGCAAAACCGTGATGCCCGCCTTGGAGGGTGAGCCCTGAGGGTGGGGGTGGCAGCCACGCCTTTTCCTTCATCTGGTCTCCTTCGTCCCCCACGAGATGTTGGTGTTATTGCCATGCCTCACTGAACAAATCAAACGGCCTGGCTAGAGAAGGGGAACCCGAGGCCCAGAAACTGGCCAAGGCCAAGTTTCCCAAAGCGCACCAGGAGGAACTCAGGCCCACACGCGCTGCTCTGCGTGAGCCGGGGTCTGGCTGGCAGGAGGAAAGGCTTCATCCTGGACCCCGTCGGCAGATGAAGGGTCTGCTCTCTTCTTAGCTGAGTCACCTGTCTCACATTAACAGGACCCTGGTGACCTCTTGGGGAGTACAGGTCGGGAAGGGCCGGTTCAGGGTCACCCAGCATGCCAGGTGCTGCTTCCCACACCCCCTACCTTCCAGCACGCCCAGCTGAATCTCCTCCTTCCTTTATCTTCTGGGTACCAGTGGCCCAGATGCGGCCCGCCTGTGAGCAGATCTATAACCTCTTCCACGCGGCCGACCCCTGCGCCTCCCGCCTCGAGCCCTTGCTGGCCCCCAAGTTCCAAGCTATCGCCCCACTAGCCGTGCCCCGCTACCAGAAGTTCCCCCTGGGAGACGGCTCATCCCTGCTGCTGGGTATGCCCCCAACCAAGATAAAGGGGAGGAGGAGGAGGGCACTAACAGGGAGGGATGGGGATGGGCGCCCCTCCCCCAGGAAGATGTGAGGTGGTTCCCATATCATTGGTAGCCTCTCATGTCGCCACTTCCAGGACCAAGGAGCCCTACCCTGGCCCTTTGTGAGGTCTGGATTCCCCAAGACCCTCTGACATTCTCTGCCAAGGAGTGGGGGGCAGCGGTGATGTCTGGGTTAAAGAGAGGAGCCAGGGTGGCACCGGGGTGCCAGTGTCTGAGAATCGCCGCAATGTGGAGGGGCTGCTGTATGTGTGTGTAGGGGTGTATCCATATACACTTGTGTTCACGGATTGGTATGGGGCATGTACACGTGGGTGTGCCAGTGGTACCCGTTTGGCCCCATGAGACAAATGGGACTGCACTGGGGTGGTGGTGACAGGCATTCTGGAAGGAACACAGTTGGCTGTCGGGCGCTTTTCCCTTCCACCCAAATGTAGGGCACTTCAGCCTCAGCCAAGACCTGACCAGGGAGGGCTGGCAGGGAAGGTGGTGGATGTGTGAGGGCCAAGCTGTCCTGGAACCCTCAGATGGGAAGCCGGCAGGGCGGCCCGGCTCAGACCACGGCTCAGGCTGCCCCACCTTCCCCAGCTGACACTCTGCAGACCCACTCAGGCCTCTTTCTGGAAGAGCTGGAGATGTTGGTGCCCTCCACACCCACCTCTGCCAGCGGTGCCTTCTGGAAGGGCAGTGAGTTAGGCACTGATCCACCGGCCCAGCCAGCTGCCCCCAGCACCACCAGTGAAGTGGTTAAGAGTAAGTCAGCCAGCCCCCCAGACTGGGGAGGGGACCCTTATTCTACCTCCCAAAGCCCAGCTGAAACACCCTTGCCCCCCCCCCCCAGCATTTGCTCTGGGACGAGGGGGCCCCGGTACCCAACCCTGGGCTTGGCAAAGAGCAGGCTAGGCAGAAAAGAGGGAGGAAAGTGTACCCAGGGGCCAGACACGTGGGCACGAGGTGGGGGGCCACCCCTGACTCCCTGCCCAACGTGGCCGTGCAGTCCTGGAGCGCTGGTGGGGGACGAAGCGGATTGACTACTCGCTGTACTGCCCCGAGGCGCTCACCGCCTTCCCCACCGTCACGCTGCCCCACCTCTTCCACGCCAGCTACTGGGAGTCGGCTGATGTGGTGGCCTTCATCCTGCGCCAGGTGGGCTCGGGGATCGGGCACACAGGGTGGGAGATGAGCGCTGGACAAGGATGGGGAGCCGCCGGCCAGAGGAGGGGCAGACCCAGGTCCCCCGGTCACGTGGCCTCGCGTGCACAGGTGATCGAGAAGGAGCAGCCACAGCTGACGGAGTGCGAGGAGCCGTCCATCTACAGCCCGGCCTTCCCCAGAGAGAAGTGGCAGCGCAAACGCACGCAAGTCAAGATCCGGGTACGTGCCCGCCCCCTCGGGTCCTCGGGAGACTCTGGGGAGAGAGGCCCAGCCCTCTCTCCGCAGCATCCCCGCCCCTCACCACCTTCCCGCGACCTCCCCGGGTGCCGTCCAGCCCGCTGTAGTCCTGGCCCCGCCCCCTCGAGTCTCGGTCCCGCCCCTGGGAACCAGGAACCTCCTCCCCTTCCACCGCTAATTCGGGCCTCGGATCCCAGCTCTCCCCACCCAGCCTCATCCTCTGCATCCCGTCCTGTCACGGCTCCGCTCCCTGGGAGCCGAAGTCCGCACACAGGCACTCGGGACCTCGGGTGGGGGTCGGGAAAGCGCCCACCACTCGGGCCTCGCTCCTCCTGCAGAGGCCCCGCCCCCACCTGGGCTAGGGTCCCCCTCAGCAGCCGCTCCTGCATCCACGTCGTCTCCCGGCCGCGGTCTCACGCCGTCTCCTCTCGCCAGAATGTCACTTCCAACCACCGGGCAAGCGACACGGTGGTGTGCGAGGGCCGCCCCCAGGTGCTGAACGGGCGCTTCATGTACGGGCCCTTGGACGTAGTCACGCTCACCGGAGAGAAGGTCAGGACGCGGCGGTCTTGGCCCCGGGTAGACCCGCCCCCATCGAGCCGACCTCGCACCCGCAGGGAACTCTCGGTCCCGTCTATCCCCGACGACAGCCCGCCCAGACCCTCCTCCGCTCAGGCTCCGCCCCACGGGCCCCCTCGCCCGCTCTCCCCACCAGGTGGACGTCTACATCATGACGCAGCCGCTGTCAGGCAAGTGGATCCACTTCGGCACTGAGGTCACCAACAGCTCCGGCCGCCTCACCTTCTCGGTGCCCCTGGAGCGCGCGCTGGGCATCGGCGTCTACCCGGTGCGCATGGTGGTCAGGTGAGCGCCAGGCGGGCGGGGCTTCGGCGGGGCGGGGGCTCCGCCGGCCTCGACCCACGCCGCTCACGCCGTCCGTGGGCCGCAGGGGCGACCACACGTACGCCGAGTGCTGCCTGACCGTGGTGGCCCGCGGCACGGAGGCCGTGGTCTTCAGCATCGACGGCTCCTTCACCGCCAGCGTCTCCATCATGGGCAGCGACCCCAAGGTGCGCGCCGGCGCAGTGGACGTGGTCAGGTAGGAGCGGCGCCACCCGGCTGGTCGCGGTGACCGACCCCACCCTCGGAGATGGAACCGAGCGCCGTCCCACCCCACAGGCACTGGCAGGACGCCGGCTACCTGATCGTGTACGTAACGGGCCGGCCCGATATGCAGAAGCACCGCGTGGTGGCCTGGCTGTCGCAGCACAACTTTCCTCACGGCGTCGTCTCCTTCTGCGATGGCCTCACCCACGACCCGCTGCGCCAGAAGGCGATGTTTCTGCAGAGCCTGGTGCAGGAGGTGCGCCTGGCCCCCGCCCCCGCCCCTGTCCCCGCCTGGGGCTGTAGGACTTGTGCAGGCCCATCTGATCCCACCCCCACGGGCCCGGGACCCTAACTGGCAAGAGGGGCCCCGAGGGCCCGGCCCCCTCGTGGTCCGAGAGGCCCCTAGTCCTCTGGACTAACTCCGGCTAGTGTCGGGGCCTGGCGACCTAGGACCCCCGTGGCCCCGCCTCCGTCCGGCTAGACCCTCCCCGAAGCAATCAGACCCTGGATGCCCAGCCGAGCGCCCCAGTCTCGCGGCCCTAGGGTGGCTGACTGGCTTCTCCTGCCACAGGTAGAACTGAACATCGTGGCCGGCTATGGGTCCCCCAAAGACGTGGCCGTATACGCGGCCCTGGGCCTGCCCCCGAGCCAGACCTACATCGTGGGCCGTGCGGTGCGGAAGCTGCAGGCTCAGTGCCAGGTGAGAGCCAAGCGCAGGCCGGGATTGGGGGCTGGCCGGGGAGCAGGAGCCTGGGTGTGAGGCCACGAAGACCACCTCTGTGAAGAAGCACCTGACGGGGGCGGCTCCAAAAAGGCCAGCTGGCCTCAGGGGACTGGGCTCCTCCTAGGGCAGGAGTCATGAACAGCTCGAAGCTGCTGGGCAGGGATAGGTAACAGGCGGAAGTGTGCTCAAGACCTTGAATGTTCGTATCCACCCCCGCATGGCCCTGGCCATGGACCTTGAGCTTCCTGAGCCTCAATTTCCTGTCTGTAGAACGGAAGTGATGAAATGGCACCAACTCCCACAGTTTTCACGAACACCACTTAATGCCTACGGGGGTGGGAGCAGAGTAGGTGCTTACTGTCAGCCGCTGTTACTTCCCACCAAGATCCCAGGAAACTGAAGCCCCGAGAGGGGCAGAGATAGGAGGAAAGCCAGGGTGCTCTGGCTCCCGGTCTGGGGTTCCTATCTGCTGAGAGAAGACACCGGGTCAGGCTGTGCCGGGTCCGTAATGCTGCCAGCACTGCCCACGAGCCTGGGGGACGGGGACAGGTGAGGCTGCGTGTGGGCCTGAGACCAGCAGTGCCCTCAGCCCTACCCGTCTCTGCCCACAGTTCCTGTCAGACGGCTACGTGGCCCACCTGGGCCAACTGGAGGCGGGCTCCCACCCTCACGCCCCCACGGGGCCCTCCAGAGCCGCCCTGGCCAAGAGCAGCTATGCTGGGGCCGCCCCCGTGGACTTCCTCCGCAAGCAGAGCCAGCTGCTTCGCTCCAGGGGGCCCAGTCAGGTGGAGCGGGAGAGCCCGGGGACACCGCCCACCACCCTGGCCCGAGGCAAGCCCCGAAGCATCAGCCTCAAGTTGGACAGCGAAGAGTGAGGCCCGGACCGTGGTGGCCCGGAGTTATTTATTCATGCACTCGAGGGGCCCGAATGGCACACGGTGGGGAGGCTGGGGGCCCAGACCTCTGGCCCCCCAACCCCACACCCTACATCTTTGTCTGCCCCTCGGTGTTACTTCCCTTTCACGGGGGAGGCACCCAGCCTCGGTGGGGGGCGGGGGGGGGGGAGGAGGATGCGGCCCAGAGGCTTTTCCAGTGTGTGTGAATCCATGAAAATAAACCACCTGCATCCCACCTGACTGCCCACCTGTCTGGTACCACAGGGCAACCGAGCCCAGTTTCCAGTTTGATGGGGACACTGAAGGGCAGAGGGGCCGGGATGTGACTAGGGTCACACAGGTTAGAGGCGAGGCCAGGATGGGGGACTGGGCCTCGGAGGTCTCATGGAGGGCTGTGTCCTCCCTACCTGAGGCCTCCTGTCCTCCCACCTCATCCAGCCCTCCAGACCTGGGCCGGCCTTTCAGTTCGCAGGGGCCCAGACTCGGCTTCCGACTGAATCCTCTGCCTCCCGAAGTGGGAGCCGTGAGGCCACGGGACCAGAGGCTGAAGGGGAGAGCTGCACTGGGGGACCTTCTCACTCGGAGCCCCCTGGCTGTGCCTCTGTCTCCCCCTGAAGACAAGGCTCCCAGGAACCTCAGCTGGCACGTGGCCAGCAAAACACACTTCCTTTGTGACAGAGACCATCCTCCTTATCTCTGTTGGGGACACTGAGGCCCAGAGAGGAAGGACCCCGATCCTTTGCCTCCCAAGACCACCCGAGTACCAGGAAATCCTCTCTCGCAATGGAATCAGCCCGGCAGGACCAGGGAGAGATAAATACGGCCTTTATATACAGAGAAGCATGACGGAGCGGGGGCAGGGGCGCTGGCGGCAGCAGCAGGGGGCAACGCAGGGCAGGCAGGGCCGGCAGAGCCCCATCAGTGGGAGAAGATGCCCCGGAAGCGAGCCTTGTCCTCTTCGTCCTTCTGCCGGATGCGTGCCTCCAGGGCCCGAAGCTCACGGCTCACGATGGGCGCCAGGGCGGGGTCCAGCTCCAGCACCTTGGCAAAGTCAGCCTGGGCCTCCTGGGCATTCCACACGGCCGCGTGCGCCTTGCCCCGCTTGAAGTAGGCCTTGACGTTGTCTGCAGGGGCAGCAGCGGGCAGCAGGCATGCGAAGGCATGAGTCGGGGGGGGGACCAGCCAGCCGTCCGGCCTGCCTTCTGGCACCACGGGCCCCTCGTGGGGCAGAGCCCTCCCGACCTGAGGATGCCAACCACACCTCTAACCCCATGACACATTCATAGGTCACTGGCACAGCAGGGCCAGCGGAGGCCTGGGTGGAGGACATCCGTGCGGGCTCGCGCAGGGGCTCGGCGGCTGGGCGGGGGGGGGGGGGGGGGGGGGGGCGGTCAGAGGCCCAGTTGTGCGGCCCGGTGCCCCGCGCTCACCGTCATACTTGTTGAGGATGGAGGAGCAGTGGTCCAGCACCTCGTAGTACTCCTGGGCCACCAGCTTGCACTGACAGTAGTTGAGCAACAGCGGGGTGATCTGCTGATCCAGCTGGATCCAGTCAGGGGACCCAGGCTGCTCCTGGGGGCGGGGAGAGGGCAGGAGACGCTGAGAGCTGGGTCCCTTGGCGCCACCTCGCCCCCTCCACCACAGCCTCCGGGCGGCACCTTCATCTGTAGGTTCTTGAGGCAGGCGATGGCGTCGTAGTACTTGGCGGCGGCCTCCCTCACGTGGCCCTCACGGTACAGCCGGTTGCCCTCCTGGTGGATGACCGGCACCGCCTTCGCCTTCTCCTCATCCGTCATCGCCCAGGGGTCCTGCTGGTACGTGCCGGGGCTCTCCACCTGCCAGAGCGCCGGCCAAGTCAGGGGGCGGCCCCAGGGGCACCCCCGCTTCTCCGGCCGCAGGCCTGACCTCTGGGCCGGCCGGGCCTCTGGACGCTAAATGCCAGAAACAGAGCCCCTTGCTCACCCGGTGACCATTCAACAAACAAACGCTCTAGGAGCGCCTCCTACCTGGCGAGCACTACCAGGTTCCAGGGACAGAACAGTGAACAAGATGGGGACAGTCCCCACCCTCACAGAGACGGGTGGAAGCAGAGGGGCCCCAGGAGGGACACCCACGGGGACTGCCGGGGGCCCCGCCAGCTGTTCTCCTACCAACACCCCTGTCCTGTCCCGACACCCGCCCCCAACAGTGCATCCACTGAGCCCAGCAGCCCCAGGCAGGCCGGCAGGGCCAGGTCCCGCGGTGAGGCCAGGCAGGGCCGGTTTGGTGAGGCACCTGGGGCTTGGTGGCCCCTCACCTTAAGCATCTCAATGTCGAAGATGAGAGGCTGGGGGTTCTGCTGCAGGGCGTCCAGATCGGCATGGCCCAGGGAGCTGTGTTCGTGCATCTGGGCGATCCCGCAGCAGTGCCGCTGGCCCTCCAGGGGGTCCTTGCCAGCCGCGATGTTGCGTAAACTCTTGGCCACCAGCGGATACAGGACCACGTGCTGCAAAAAGGCGAGCGGGCACCAGGGGTTCTGTCAGCAGGGGCTGCCTGGTCACCGGGCCCAAGAGGCCCAGCCCATGGCCCCACCGCCACCTTCGAAAGGACACTGAAGCCCAAGGAGGGGCAGAAACCGGTCCGGTTGAAACGCAGGAGGGCCTTTCCCTCAGGAGTCCTCGGGCCTCCCAGCCTTCTATTCTGGCCAAGTCCCCAGCTCTCGCCACACTCTCTGGCCACCAAGCCAAGCCAAGCACCTACCCCTCCTACCCCAACACAAACACACACTCTCCCTCTCCCTGTGAACCCGTCTCCCTGCCCTTACAAGTTCAGCGGGATTCATGCGTCTTCCCCCATCTTCCTAGGGGTGTGGTCCACAAGCTGGACTTGTCACTACTACTGGGGTCCCCTACGTTCTGTTCTCAGTGTCTCTTCCTTCTCTCCCGCCCCACCCCCACCCGCCTCAGGGCCCATCTCAGGGCTGGGCCCAAGGTAGCGACTCAAAGCCCTCGGCGGAGACCTCTAGGCATAGAGGACCCGGCCTTTGACTTTCACTAGGAACAGCTGTTGAGATGATGGGACCCAGACTCCCCAGTTCAACCAGCTCCATTCACGGTCCCTACTGTCCGCAGCGGGGGCAGACTGCTACAGTAACATCCAGCCGGCAGACATGTCCTAAGTCTCGGTGCTGAGCATTTTGAGCTGGGGGTAAACAGATCCAATCCCTGCTTTGCTGTAGCTCAGACCCAGGTAGAGGACCAGATCCTGGTCACGCAGGGCATAAGGGGTTAGAGGATCCAGGGGAGGGTGTTGAGCCAACCACCGGCAGTCACGGAGGGCTTCCTGGGGGTAGTGAACCCAGGAATTCACTTTGAAGGATGAGGGAGAATCTTGGCTGAGAAGGGGATGGAAAGGAAAGGCAGGGAGATGAGTGGGAGGGGAAAACTGACAGGGGTCAGACCCTACAGCTTATATATGTCTAGCCTGGCAATGATTAGCGGCCAGAGAGGACCGAAGAAGGAGTCGTATGGGTCATGTGCAATCCCCTGGCTGCAGTCTGTCTATGAAGAGGAGAAGGCGGAAGAGGCCAGGACCCTAACGTCCTGTTGGTATGGCGCCCTAGAGGGAGTTGGAGGAGGCCTAACCAGGGCAGAGGCCCTGGGATGGGGAATAGGGGATGACTGCACAGACACGACAGGCAGGTGCGGGACATCGGGTACCTTGACATCGCAGCAGAACTGGGCGATCTCCCCTTCACGCATGGTGCACACGATGGTCTCCCACACAGGCAGCTTGAACTTCTTGCCAATGATGAGCTCCATGGGCTTGCCACGCACCCGGCTGTCATCCAGCACAGTGCCCTCCTTGTCGCTGTGCAGAGTCCGGTAGTGGAATGTGGCCTGCGGGCCACACGTGGGATAAGGCGAGGGCACGCGCTCTCGCCAAGCCCCCAAGGACAAGCCCAGCTCTCAGCCTGCAGATGGCACCAAGGGACAGGGCTCGCCCGAGGGTCACCACCTGACCTTTACCCCACCACCCAGGGGAAGAAACTAAGTCACAGAGAGGGAAGTAAGGGGCCCAAGTCTCATGGTTGGGTGGGGGGTGGGGACGGGCTGGGATGGGACCTCAAGCACTCTGGCTCCAAATATTGTTTCCACAAATATTTACTGAGCACCTACTACGTGCCTGAGCTCTGTGCTAGACACAGTAGTAGGTAAAGCAGACAAAAGACCCTGTGCCCATGGAGTTCACGTGGAACTTCTAAAGGAAGGAGATGAGCCTCAAACAAAACAGTGGAGCTAAGGGTTATGGATCAGAAAATAAAATGCAGCAGAATAAGACAGAGCAAATCTATACACAGGGCGGCGGGGGGGGGACTCTCTGAGGAGGCGACATAAGCCGAGATCCGAACAGAGTACAGAAGAAAGCACACCAGACAGGTGCTGGGGTACAAAGGGGTGTGAACTTTCCAGGCCAAAAGAGCAGCAGTGGGATTGTGTGGTGTGTTCAAGAAGCATCAAGGCAGGGGCGCCTGGGTGGCTCAGTCCGTTAAGCTTCGACTTCGGTTCAGGTCATGATCTCGCGGCCTGTGTCGGGTCCTGCGCTGACGGCTCCGAGCCTGGAGCCCGCTTCGGATTCTGTGTCTCCCTCTCTCTCTCTTTCAAAAATAAACATTTAAAAAAAGAAGCAGCATCAAGACAAGTGTGGCAGAAGCAGAGTGAACGAGGGGAGGGGTGCACCGTGGGGTCACCGGGGCCTGCAGGGATGGATCCCGCAGCGCCTGGAGGCTGTGGTGAGGACGTTGTGTCTTTACTCGGGGTGGCTCCAAGCAGAGGAGGACAGGATCTAACTTGGGTTCCAGTGCTGCCCAGATAAGAAAAGGAGGCAGAGAGGCGAGGGCTGGTGCAGGAAGGGGAGTTGGGAGACTACCACAGTAGGCCTGGGGGGACAACGGCGGCCTGGACCAAGGTGGTAATGGGAGAGGTGGTGAGAAGCAGTCAGATCCCGGCTGCATTCTGAAGACTTGTGGAACCGAAGAGAACTAAAGGGGTCGCAGAGGCTGGGGGGTGTTTTGCCTGAGCAACCAGAAGGTCGGGGGGCCCTTAACTGAGACGGGGAAGGCTTGGGCGCAGTGGGTGAAGTCTGAGCTGCTGACCAGACGTCCAAGCAGAGATGGTCGTTTGGGAGCAGGTTTAAGGAAGAGGTGCAGCCAGAAATACACATGTGGGGGACGCCTGGGTGGCTCAGTTGGTCAAGCATCCTACTGGATTTTGGCTCAGGTTTGTGAGATCGAGCCCCGAGTTGGGCTCCAGGCTCCGGGCTCATGGTGCAGAGCCTGCTTGGGATTCTCTCTCTTCCTCTCTCTCTGCCCGCCCCCACCCCCCCAACACACACACAAGCATGTGCACATGTGTGTGCTCTCTCAAAATAAATAAATTAAAAAGATAGCTTCACATTGAAAGAAAGAAAGAAAGAAAGAAAGAAAGAAAGAAAGAAAGAAAGAAAGAAAGAAAGAAAGAAAAGAAATACACATGTGGGAGTAGTCCAGGCAAGGAGAATTTCTTATTTTTACTTTTTTTAATGTTTATTTAGTTTTGAGAGAGCAAGAGAGACAGAGTGCAAATGGGGGAGGAGCAGAGAGAGAGCGGGAGACACAGAATCCGAAGCAGGCTCCAGGCTCCAACTGTCAACACAGAGTCCGATGTGGGGCTCGAACCCATGAACTGCGAGATCATGACCTGAGCCAAAGTTGGATGCTCAATGGACTGAGCCACCCAGGCGCCCCTACTATTATGTTTTAAATGTTTATTTCTGAGACAGAGGCGGGGGACAGAAGATCCAAAGCGGGCTCTGCGGCTGACAGCAGAGACTCCAACGTGGGGCTTGAACTCAGAGCCACAAGATCATGACCTGAGCCGAAGTCGGACGCTTAACCAACTGAGCCACCCAGATGCTTGAGAGTTTTCTAGAGATGAGCCTGGGGGAAATCATCTGGGGGTGAGTGCAGAGAGAAGACATCTGAAGACTGAACCCTTGGCAGGACATAGGTAGAGAAGCCCACGTCCACAACCGCACCTATCCCACACTGTGGGAACGGAAGGAAATAAACTTGTGTAGCATTTAGCACAGTGCACTAGGAGCATTCAGTCTAACCTGGGGATTGTTATTTAATGTTACCTGTCCCTGTTTTTTGGTGCCATTGTTCACTATCTCACTATCTTTACAATGTGTCTCCTCCGGGTGTCTATTCCATCCAGAATCTCCCTTGCCAGGACCTTCTTCAAGGCCATCAACCCCCCAGCCCATGGGAGCATGCATCCACACCCACACCTCTTCTCTCCGCTCAGAAACGATCCCTCTCAATATAAACTGATCACCAGAACCATGCAGCTCCCCTCTACTTTCAGGGCACTCACACAGAGCCAGGCTAGGATCTTTACCTGCCCAACCTCGGCACAGTTCTACCCCAGGAGCGTGTGTTCATTCACAGCTGCTCTGACTTGTGGTGTCCTCAGTCTAGGCCGGGATCTTTGATCATGCTCTCCCTGTGCATGTTCTGTGTGGCTGCTCTGCTGGGCCCAGGGGCTGCCCCTGGGAAGCTCCTTACTCTACAGACAAGTGGCAACTGGGAAAGGCACTCCAGGAGGAGGGACCTGCGTGAGCAGAAGCACGGAAGCCTGGAGGCATAGGTTGTCTGGGGGAGGGGATCAAAGAGGACTGGATGTACCAAGGAGGAGGGTGGTATGTCCTTTACCTTCCGAGCCCTAGTCCCAGCCCTTGTCCGTCCTGAGCAACATCATTTAGTCCTGAGCAACATCACTTAGAACTGCGGAAAGGCTCACGTCTGGCAGACCTGACCTCTGGGCATATTCAATGGGTTTGCGTGCCCTGGGGCCTCACTTTTCCCATCTAAACAATGGGAGCTGGTTTAACTGTTTTCAGCAGGCCCTCCTACCTATACAAGAACTTCAACCTTGCAACCCGGAGGCCCCGGGCTCCCTTCCCCAGTCCTGGGGCACCTCCAAAGTCCCAGGTTTCCTGCTCCGGGTCTCCTCCAGCTCCGGGTCGGCTTAGACACTGAGGCCAAACCCCTGCAACGTTCTTACGATGACTGACGGCCTCCCCGACCAATGCAGCCACACGGCCAAGCCACGGGGCGAGGCAGACGTATCCAAATTCACCCCGTACTGAAATTCAGACCAACCAGCGTCGAGCTCGGCATGTGAGCAGTAGGGTCACCGGCCACTACTATCTGGGCATGCGCAACCTCTCGCCTAAGGCCTCCTCCCGCCTCGCATGCGCACCGCGCCGCAGAAGGGTTGAGGGGAGGGGGCTAGGCACGAACCTTGGTTCCATCCTGAAAGTCAGGGAGTTCTCCTCGGCCTTCCTGTATCACACGCTTCTGGATCCCGTCCTCCCGGAGTCTTGCGATGAGATCCGCCATCCTTCTTCCCCGCTGCTCTCTTTCGGTAACTTCCGGACCCGTTCGGCAGCTTCCGGACCTGCTTCGGCAACTTCTAGAGCTTCGGCAACTTCCGAGATGGCGCCATTTTGGCTGAGGGCGGACGCCAAAAAGGGACTAAACGTAGAAGCGGACGGTGATTGGTTCTCTGCGCGGCGGCCGAGCGCGCGCGTCACCCAGGGGCGGGGCCTGAAACCCTCTGGGGGAGGGACCGGGTCTGTCAGGGAGGCGGGGCCAGGGTCTGCCCGGCGGGGCGGGGCGGGGCGGGGCGGGGCGTCCCTCGCAGTTGCGTCCTTGTGTGGCTTTGGACCGGCCCTCGCGAGTGGTTGTGTGCCTGGCCCCCCGCCAGCCCGTTTAAAGTTGTAGTAGTTGAACGACATTACAGGGCTCGGAGAATGGGAGGACCCCCATCCGTAACGCCACTCCCTAAAACTACTATTATTGTGTATTCTTTTCAGGCCTTTTCTTTTTGCATCTCTAGCACAATGGTGACTTTTGCGTCCTGGATTATTCTCTTTAAAAATAGATAAATGAAAAATAAAAAATAAAACGAGGAGTAAGAGGGAGGGGAGGAAGGGCTTCAGTATTCCTGGGAGTACAGTAAACTCCCAAGAGACTGTGAGAGCCCCTTGTGGGCTCGGGAGTAGTGTGTGGTCCACTGAATCCACAGTGACAAGCACACAGTAGGTGCACATTAAATATTAGGAAATACATAACTGAGGGAAGTGAGATACTTTGTGGGCTAAAACAAGGTTTCCCTCGGCCTCTGGAAACTAGCCGTGAACAATAGCGGTAGGAGTCTTCTCCCAATGTCAAGGTAACCCAGTAAGGGGACTGTCTTGAGGCCTGAGCCGGGCCTTCATCGTATCCTCCTAACTGGGAAGGATTATTGTCCCTCCCTTCTGACCCAGGTGCTAAAGGCTTCAGATATTTACTGTGATTCATTTCCCACAACAAGTCCCCCTAGAGAGTTGGGACCTCAAAGGGGAAAAGGAAATGTGCTTTGTTTGCTTGGTTTTTGCGTTTTACCAACACAGGAAGTTTTATAGGCAAGTTCTGCCAAATTTTGAAGCGACAAGTAGTCTGTATTGTATACACATTGTTACAGAAAATAGAAAAAGTGGGAAAGCTGACCAATGTATTTTATGAGGTGAGTTTAACCTTGATTGTTCCTGAACCAGGTAAGCATACCACAAGACAAGGAAAGTATTTTTACTGATAAGCGTAGATGTGGAAAAGACTAATTGAGATATTAGGCTAATTGAATCCACTAGTGTATATAAAAAGGCATCAATGTGCTAAGTGAAAGTCATTCTCAAAAAGACAAGTTAGGGGCGGGGGGGGGGGGGGTGCGTCTGCGTGGCTCAGTCGGTTAAGCCTCGGATTCCTGGTTTCCGCTCAGGTCGTGATCTCATGGCTCCTGAGTTCAAGCGCCACATCAGGCTCTGTGCTGACAGTGTGGAGCCTGCTTGGGATTCTCGCTCTCTCTCTTTCTGCCCCTTGCCTGCTCCCTCTCTCTCTCAAAATAAATAAATAAACTTAAAAAAAATTCAGACAAAGTCGAACAGTGGTTGGCTGGGGGAAGGGAAAATGGAGAATTGTTGTTTTATGAATATAGAACTTGTTTCACATTATGCAAAAGTCCTAGAGATTGGTCGTATAACAGTGTGAGTATACTTAACACTACTTAACTGTGCATTTAAGAATGTTTCAGATAGGAGCGCCTGGATGGCTCAGTCTGTTAAGCTCTGGACTCTTGATTTCAGCTCAGTTCGTGATCTCACAAGCCCTGTGATCCAGCCCCAAGTCAGGCTCATCACTGGGCCTGGAGCCTACTTAAGATTCTTAAGGTTCTCATTCTCCCTCTCCCTCCCCGCTCCGCTCCCGCTTGTGTGCGCACTCTCTCTGTCTCTAAAACAAAACAAAACAAAAGTTTAAAATAGCAAGTTTTATGTTATGTGTATTTCCTCACAATTAAAAATTAGTTTTTTTCAGAAAAAAAAATTAGAAGCATCAAGATCAAGTACAGCTCACTCCGGTGACAAAGGAATGGTTTAACATTAGAAGTATCTATCATTGCAATTCATCACATCAGTGACCTGAAGGAGAAAACTCATAGGGCTATCTCAAAATATTCAGGAAAGGCATTTGATGAAGTTCTGTGACTATTCATGATAAAAACTTACAGTTAGGAAAAAAGAGGAGCTTTCTCAGAATGATAAAAAGCCATATGTGATTAAGTATGATGGAATAAGTATTCACATTTCCTTTTTTGTTTGTTTCAAATTTTTATTTAAATTCTAGTTAACTTACAGTGTAATACTGGTTTCAGGGGTAGCATTTAGGGATTCACACCCAGTGCCCATCATAACAAGTGCCTTCTTTCATACCCATCACCCATTTAGCCCCACATTCCTTTCAATATCAGGAACAAGGCAAGGAATGCTCTCTACCAACAATACTGTTCAGCATAGTATTAGAAGTCCTGGCCAGGGGCGCCTGGGCGGCTCAGTCAGTTAAGCGCCCAACTTCCGCTCAGGTCACGATCTCGTGGTTTGTGAGTTCGGGCCGCCTCAGGCTCTGTGCTGCCAGCCCGGAGCCTGCAGCCTGCTTTGAATTCTGTGTCTCCCTCTCTCTCTGCCCCTCCCCTGCTCATACTCTGCCTCTCCCTGTCTCTCAAAAATAAATAAATGTTAAAAAAAATTTTTTTAATTAAAAAAAAAAGAAGTCCTGGCCAAAGCAATAAACCAAGAAAAAGAAATTGTGAGAGTGATTCTATCTACATAGAAAATCCAACAGGATTTATGGGCAGACTTTTTTTTACAAATTAGAGAATTCTTCAGTGTTGCAGGGATATAAAATAAAGCTACCAAAAGTTAACAACACTCTTCAAACCAACAATAACTCACTAAAACATGAACATAAGATGCCACTCACGAGAGCAATAAAAGTCAGAAAGCATTTCGGAAATAAAAACACAGCCTTGAACTTTGCGGAGCGAAAAAATTTAAGGACATAAAAGAAGACACGAATAACTGAAGTGACATATTTTTTTAATGATTAGTAGAGCTTAACATTTTTTTTTTCAACGTTTTTATTTATTTTTGGGACAGAGAGAGACAGAGCATGAACGGGGGAGGGGCAGAGAGAGAGGGAGACACAGAATCGGAAACAGGCTCCAAGCTCCGAGCCATCAGCCCAGAGCCTGATGCGGGGCTCGAACTCACAGACCGCGAGATCGTGACCTGGCTGAAGTCGGACGCTTGGCGTGACTGCGCCACCCAGGCGCCCCATAGAAGAGCTTAACATTTGAAGCTGTGATTTCTCCTGACATCAATCTAGAAATTTCATTGAAATCCCAGTGAAAATTAAGAGGGTTTCTGAAGAACTTGGAAAACACTTTTACAATATTTCTCTAGAAGAATAAAGGTTCATAAAAAGTTAGGTCAAGTTTGCAAAAGATGACCAAAGGTGGGAGGGGGCGGGGCTTGCCCTGTCCTATTAAACCACGCCGAATGGGGCGCCTGGGTGGCTCGGTCAGTTAAGCGTCCCACTCTTTTTTTTTTTTTTTTTCAACGTCTATTTATTTTGGGGACAGAGAGAGACAGAGCATGAACGGGGGAGGGGCAGAGAGAGAGGGGGAGACACAGAATCGGAAACAGGCTCCAGGCTCTGAGCCATCAGCCCAGAGCCCGATGCAGGGCTCGAACTCCCCGACTGCGAGATCGTGACCTGGCTGAAGTCGGACGCTTAACCGACTGCGCCACCCAGGCGCCCCAAAAGGAACCAAAGGAGAGCTTAAAATACGTATGTGTGCTAACAACCGCATACTTGTATGATAAAAGTGGGACCACAGTTCCGAGGGAGAAAGAACTGATTGGTCGGCGATGCTGGGAAAACTGGCTCACTCTACGTTGAAACACATCTGGATCCCTTCTTGCACCACATCCAGAGACAGAATCTGTGGCCTTAAGGATCTTAATATAAATTGTGAAACCTACCATTGATCGAGTGCTCATATGTGCCGTGCCCGTTACTGTGCAGGAAGTCATTTAATGCTAAATGAATGCTATGAAGGAAATACTATTGTTACCTCCATCTGACAAATGAGGAAACGAAGGCACAGAGAATTTATGTAACTTGCTCACGGCTGGATGAGGGTGAGGTGAAGGATGTGAGCCGTGCAGAGTCAATTTGTATCTTTATTTAAATTGTTGATATTTTGTTCATCGTGTGTTTTTGCCTTAAATCTGACTTTGAAAAACAATGCATTGAAGTATTATTGACCTTGCTTACCGGATCTTTTGGTATCCACTTAATTTTTTTACACTAGTCCTGGCCCTCCAAATCCCAACACTGGTAAGAAGCCCAGTATTCCAGTGGTCTGGCTCCAGATTCCGTGAACTATCTTATTGTGACACTTAGTAAAACTATCGGGCCAGGGGCGCCTGGGTGGCTCAGCCGGTTAAGCCTCCGATTCTTGATTTTTCCTCAGGTCGTGGTCTCGCAGTTCATGAGTTCCACATGGACTCAGCCCCGCATGGATCTCTGCACTGATAGAGCTGAGCCTTCTTGGGATTCATTCTCTCTCTCTCTCTCTCTCTCTCTCTCTCTCTCTCTCCTCTCTGCCCCTCCCTTCCTCCCTCTCCGTCAAAATAAATAAACTTTAAAAAAAACAAAACTATGAGGCCACTAGAATACGACACTGGAGAATATCTTTATAACCTTGGGAGGAGGAAACACTTCAAACAAAACTCAAAGAACACAAACCTGATGGACTTGAATATAGAAAACGGAGGATTGGTTTTCTTTCTTTTAATGAAGGTTTGTGTAAAGTAGAAGCAGAAGAAAATGAATATATTGTCCGATTTCTTTTTCAAAAATGAACTGAATATTAAAAAAACATTTTTTTAATGTTTATTTTTTGAGAGAGAGAGAGAGCGTGTGTGCAAGCAGAGGAGGGGCAGAGAGAGCGGGAGACACAGAATCCAAAGCAGGCTCCGGGATCTGAGCTGTCAGCACAGAGCCTGATGCGGGGCTCGAACTCACGAACCGCAAGATCACGACCTGAGCCGAAGTCGGCGGCTTAACCTCCTTCCCCCCTTCCTTCCTTCTCTTACAAATTCACAAAGCTTTGGAAGGAAACGCAGTAAATTTCTGTTTGCAAATGGCTTGATCTACCTCTTTTCCTGGTGCCTTTGAAGTGGACATTGAACTCTTGTGAGACAATCCTGGGTCCTCTAGGTCCTGGTCCACAAAACAAACCAGGCAGCGGTCAGCAGCTACCTTCACTTGGACCCAGACACCCGACTCCGACGATACTGCCAACAATCAGACCTATATGGCTTGTGAGCAAAACAGACGAAAAGAGGGAACCAAACAGGACCAGTTATCATTTTCCACGTATGTCCACAGGTTTTTGTGTTTTGAGTTGGCCTGGAGTACGAGTTTAGAGAAAGCTAAGGAATATACCAAGTGCTACCATGAAGAGATCCTGGATCCACAATGGACGGGGCGTGCCAGCTGCCCCTCTGCTTCGACCGAGAACAAGCCCGGAAAGATGATGAAACTATCGGGAAGGGTGAAGTTATCCCTCAGGAAGCAGACTTCCGGATCAGGTTTGAGACACGGGAGTAAAGGGATTTCTGGCAGGTGGTCCATAAAAACATACTAGACTAAGGCATGGAAAGAATAAACAAGCGCTGTTTTTTTAAAAAGCTCTTGCAGGGCGCCTGGGTGGCGCAGTCGGTTAAGCGTCCGACTTCAGCCAGGTCACGATCTCGCAGTCCGTGAGTTCGAGCCCCGCGTCGGGCTCTGGGCTGATGGCTCGGAGCCTGGAGCCTGTTTCCGATTCTGTGTCTCCCTCTCTCTCTGTCCCTCTCCTTCTTGTGCTCTCTCTCTCTCTCTCAAAAATAAACATTAAAAACAAACCAAAAAGGGGCGCCTGGGTGGCGCAGTCGGTTGGGCGTCCGACTTCGGCCAGGTCACGATCTCACGGTCCGTGAGTTCGAGCCCCGCGTCGGGCTCTGGGCTGATGGCTCAGAGCCTGGAGCCTGTTTCCGATTCTGTGTCTCCCTCTCTCTCTGCCCCTCGCCCGTTCATGCTCTCTCTCTGTCCCAAAAATAAATAAACGTTGAAAAAAAAATTAAAAAAAAAAAAACAACCAAAAAAAAAGCTCTTCTGGGATGACCTGGGTTTTTTTTTTTTTTTAATTTTTTTTTCAACGTTTATTTATTTTTGGGACAGAGAGAGACAGAGCATGAACAGGGGAGGGGCAGAGAGAGAGGGAGACACAGAATCGGAAACAGGCTCCAGGCTCCGAGCCATCAGCCCAGAGCCTGACGCAGGGCTCGAACTCACAGACCGCGAGATCGTGACCTGGCTGAAGTCGGACGCTTAACCGACTGCGTCACCCAGGCGCCCCTGGGATGACCTGTTTAAGACAGAAACAAAACACCTCCCAGTTTAACCCGTTTCTGACCGAAAAGTCAAACCAGGGCTGACCCTTGAGAAAAAGTAAGTTCAAACCTCTCACAGGGGCATCTGTCTGGCTCAGTCAGTACAACATGTGACCCCTTGATCTTGGGGTTGTGAGTTCCAGCCTCGTGTTGGGTGAACAAATTACTTAAAAATAAAATCTTTAAAAGGAATTAATGAATTAGTTAAAAAAAATACACAAAACCTCTTGCACCCGTGGGTGGGGGGCAAGAAAACATGATGTCGTTTTTTTTTTTTTTTTAACGTTTATTTATTTTTTTTGGGACAGAGAGAGACAGAGCATGAACGGGGGAGGGGCAGAGAGAGGGGGAGACACAGAATCGGAAACAGGCTCCAGGCTCTGAGCCATCAGCCCAGAGCCCGACGCGGGGCTCAAACTCCCAGACCGCGAGATCGTGACCTGGCTGAAGTCGGACGCTTAACCGACTGCGCCACCCAGGCGCCCCCGTGATGTCGTTTTTAACGAATGTTAAAGAGGAATAATTTCGGGGCACCTGGGTGGCTCACTCAGTTGAGCATCTGACTCTCGGTTTCAACTCAGGTCATGATCCCACGCTTCGTGAGTTCGAGTCCCACATCGGACTCTAAGCTGACAGCACGGAGCCTGCTAAGACTTCTCTCTCCCTCTCTCTCTGCCCCTCCCCCGCTTGTGCTGCCTCTGTCTCTCTCAAAATAAGTAAATAAACTTAAAAAAAAAAAAAGCAGCATACTTTCAAGGCTGAAAGTGGCCTGAAAACTCTTGTTCTTTATTTTGCTGATTAGTGATATGCTGTAGAAAATCATGAGTCAAGGGTTTAGTCCCACGTATATCGTGGGTCAAACGACTCATGAACACGCCAAGCAAGGCCACGTTCTCGGAAGTTTACACAGTTTCTGGTCTGGTCCTGCCCTCGATGGAAGCTGGGAACACAGTGAGATATTTAGCACCACTTTCCTATAACCTAGTCCGCATCCCGTGGACCCAATCCATCCTTGGGGGATTTGCCGTTGGGCCAAGGGTCTGCTGTGGTCGCTGCCAGAGTCTTCCCCCTGCGTGTTGCTGCCGGGGCGTTTCCAATGCGACTGGAGACACGGGTTCTGAGCAGCCGTCCTCACTCTGGGTCCGCCAGGAACCTGTCCGTGGGCCTCTCTACCCTGGGCCGGTGGTATTTCTCTCTCTCTTTTTTCTTTCTTTCACTTTTCTTTCTTTTCTTCTCATACTTGTAGGAGGGGCTCTGCAACGCAAAAAGCAGAAGTAGAAGGATGAGAAAGTGGGAGACACAGAAGGGTTAGCTGTTCGTGGAAAGTCTTAGGACCTTGTCCTTTGACACCACTGGCTTTAGAGAAGTCCTCAAATAGAAACGTGGAGAGAACTGGAATTCAAGTGGAGGGTGGCAGGGGTGTGGATCCCCTGGCAGCCTCGTTTGAAAAAGGCACAGGTTGCGATGGGCGGGGGGACGGGGCAGCCCAAACAGCCAAGGCAAGCTTGTTTTGCAAGCTGGCGACGCAGTTAGGGCTGAAACCATGCTGGGGAGGCCTGCAGCAGAGGGTCTTTGGACTCAGTATTCCATTTCAGCAGGTTTCTCACCTGAGTCCGGGGGAGGGTTCTTGGGGCATCCCCTGCAGGTCTTTGAGCGAGAGTGCTGGGGTGTGGGAGAGGAAGTAGCAGGCCCATCCCGGAGCCACTCCAGGGCAGTGCTGGCATCCAGAGCCCCATCATCCATCGGTGGGGGGTCCGGCGGGAGCCAAGGCGGCGCTCACGGAGAACACCCCCGTGGGACGTGGGCCCAAGCCTGCACTCCACCCCAGGACTCCGAGCATTGTTAACGAAGGGAAACTCGGACAAAGTAAGGAGACAAAGAGAAGGGATATGTGCAACACCAAAGCACTGATACTTAGCTGTGTGTAGACATGCAAATCAGTAGAAAGAAGGCTAGAAACCCGATAGAAAAGATAGACAAAGGCTCCCCAAAGAGACAATTCACAGAAGAGGGAACCACCATGGCTGCCAAGTGCATGAAGAGCTATTCAAATTCCCTAGTCATCAAGGGAACCCAGATGGAAGTTAGGAACCACTTCAGATTCGTCAGATTAGCAAGCATCAGAAAACTGGAAAGCCAAGTGCTAACGGAAAACCAGAACCCTCGCGGTAAGTGTGGGAGTTCCAACAGCCACCCGGGAGAGCATCGTCGGTGCTTTGGGAAGCCGAGGGTGCGTGTACCCTGTGGCCTGGAAGTCCTACTTCGAGGAGAATTCTCCCACAGTCCATAAGGAGACAGTTGAAGACAGGTGTTCGCAGCAGTGACATATGTGACAGGGGCACTGAGGCCAAGCTAAGGGGTGCATCACTGAAGGGTGCGGGGGATACTAAGAGTACTGGATGCTCAGCGTGGCATATTGCATGCAACTAGCAGAAGTAACAAATGAGATGCATGTGGAAAACATTAGTGTTGAGTGTAAAACCGTAAACAGGATGAGTCTTATACACGACAGCATGTTTGTAAGTTTCAAGCATCCATATAGGAGCCAAGCCATGTATAGAAGAGAGCCAGACAGGATTCAAGGAAGCTGCCTGAGCACACCGAGAGGGGCCTTGTTTACAGTGGCGACGCGTCACAAACCGAGGAGGAGGAAAGAGTCAACTCTGCCTATGAGGTCATACAGTGAAGTGTGGTGGGTGGGGGAAGAGCATCCCTGGAACCAGGGGAGCTTGGGTTCCAACCCCAGTTCTACCACCTGTAAGCACTGGGGATTTGGGCAAAGCATTCATTCATTTCATCCACAAATATTTAACGAGCATCTACTCAGGGCCAAACACTGGCCAGGCACCGTGGACATGCTGGTGAATAAAACAGTGTAACATAAGTTACCCTCGGATAAGTGCCGTGTAACGTGATACTGACTTTAGATTGCATCATCACGGATGGCATCTCTGACACCTGACTTTCCAGCAGGGATGCAGATGATGAAAGGACCCAGTTGTGAAAGAGCAAGGTTAAGTGCTTTCCAGGCATAGGGAACAGCATGTGCAAAGGCCCTGAGGTGACAACGAGTTTGGCCTGTGTGGCTGGGTAGGTGAAAGAGGGGCAGAGGGGGCTTGAGGAGATTGAAGATGTAGGCGGGGAACAGATCATTCACAGCTTTGTAGGCCTTAGTCAAAAAGAGCTCAGATATTATTCTAAACACAATGGAAAACCAAGAGACAGTTTCATACAGAGGAGTGAACTGCTGAACTTAGCAGCATACTTTAAAAACAAAACAAAACATTTTTTTCCTTAAGAGTAATACACAGAGAAAAAGGTGAGATATATTTTAAAAGATCACTTTGGCTGCTGAGTGGAGACTGGATCGGAGGAGTGGAAGCCACATAAGCTTTCTGAGCCTCAGAGTCCACACCTGCTATGGTGAGAATACCCAACCGGTGCAGAGCCGCGGTGAGTCGAGGTGGGAACACAGTCTGGTCCTAGGAGTCTCCTTGGCACTCGAGGCGCAGGCTGGGACGCGCAACGCTCCATCTCGGGCCTGGGGTGCCCCTCCAAGCCCAAGACACAGACCTACGAATTGCAAGCGAGCGAGCGAGCGCTGCAGCCGCTGTGGCTCGCGTAGGCGGCCGCTGGGAGGCGCCGGAAACTCTGCGCCGTCCCCAAAGGAGGGCCCGCCCACTGGCCCGCTCGGCGCTCGGCAGCTCCGGCCTGCCGAGGGCGAGCAGGGGCGGGGCCGTTGCGTGGGGGCGGGGCCTCGGCCGGGGCGCCGGACAGTCGCAGTCTTAAGCCTACAGCACGGGGCGGGGCCTGCGTGCGGGGGCGGGGCCGCGGCGCTCGGGGCTGGCGGGCTCGGATGGCGGCGGCGCAGGGCTCCTGAGCGGGCCGGGGCCATGAGCGCCGCCCGGCCCCAGTTCAGCATCGATGACGCCTTCGAGCTGTCCCTGGAGGACGCGGGCCCGGGGCCCGAATTCAGCGGGGTCGCCCGCTTCGGGCCGCTGCACTTCGAGCGCCGAGCCCGGTTCGAGGTGGCCGACGAGGACAAGCAGTCCCGGCTGCGCTACCAGGTGAACGGCCCGGCCCACCTCAACCCCAGCCCGGGTCCGGGGGGTACCCCAAGGCCGAGGCCGGACCCTGGAGAACCCCAACTCAAGGGAAAATCTGTCTAGACGCCCCTGCCTACGTAGCCACTGATTCAAGGCCCTGCCCAGACCCTCCCAATTCTGATTTTGGTCCCCAGCCACCGAACCCGGGAGTTCTTCCCCTAGCCCCAGCTGGAAATCCCACCCGGTGTCCCCACTTATCCTGGGTCGGGACCCAACGCCCTCTTTCCCCGCTGGGCTAGAGAGCTCTTCTTGTCCCTGAACCAGATCTTGCCCAAACTCTGGAGCAGACCCTCGAGCCTTCCACTCTCCCGCTTCTGTTCTGGAAGTCCCCACCCCATCCTGCCCCCGCCCCCACTCCCCTACCCCAGAGCTGGAGGCCCTCACTCACCTGATGAGTCCTTACCCATGCCTTGACTCCCACTAAACTGGGAACCTCCAATCTCCCTGAGGGACTTCCGCCAAGATCCTTTTATTCGAGCCCTGTATCAGATTCCTGCGCCCCAAACCTGAAAACCAGGACTTTTGCCCTGTGGCACGACAAATCCGGAGCCTCCATACTGGGCCCCTGAAATACCGTTCTGAAAGCTCCACCCTGACTCCCAAACTTGGGGGCGCTCCTGGCCCTGGGACCATGCTGGGAGCCCTCAACCAGCACCCCCCCCCACCTCCACCTCCTACCTGGGTTTCAGTTTCTGTGAATCATCAAACCCGTTTGGCGGGGAGGGTGGAGGGCCAGGTGAGCAGCTGTCAAGCGGCCAGGCAAACAGCTGTGTGGGCTTGCTCTCCTCTCCCTGAGAAGGGAGGAGGAAGGGCCTGGGCCCAGTAACCCCTCTGAGCCCTGTGTTCTGGAATAGAACCTGGAGAATGATGAGGATGCAGCCCAAGCCTCTCCGGAGCCGGATGGGGGAGTCAGCATCAGGTCAGGGCCAGGTGGGGACCCGGCCTACGCCTCTAACCCTGCTCCCGGCTCCTTTCCCCAAGGTCCCTGGCCAGTTTCCCACCTCACACTACTCAGCTCTGACACATCCTGTCCCACAAGGATTCCTAGCCTGATCCCCACGCCCCTCATGGGCTCCCCTGTCCTGCAGGGTCACCCTACCCCAGTGCCAGCCTCACCCCCCCCTCACACCCCCACCAGGCTCTTTCTCCTGCAGAAAACCCCTAGCCTGGTCTAGCCCCTACCTTCCCCCAGGTCATCTGTCCTGCAGGAATCCCTAGCTCGAATCTGCAGGGTTTTTTCCATCCTCGGTCCTGCAGAGACCCCAGCCCTTGAATCCTCCTCACTTTGTCCCCTCTCAGTGCCCCCTCTTCCGCAGGGACACCCATCCTAATCCCTGTACCAACCCCCACCACGTCATTATGACCCCTTCATCACTTGCCCTGCCTCTCACTGGGCCCACCTGGCCAGCAGGGATTCCAGCCGAACGTCCATCCGCAGCTCCCAGTGGTCCTTCAGCACCATCAGCAACAGCACCCAGCGATCCTACCATGCCTGCTGCAGGTGAGAGCCTGCCCTGCTTAAGCCACCTGCAGTCTGTGACCCAGAACAGGCAGGCCTGGCTTTCCCCCTTGGTCCTCTGGGTGGGGAAGAGTGATGGGAGAGGGTGGGGCTCTTGTCACTTCTCCCACTCATCCTGCTGTCCTGCCCCCCAGCTGGACGCAACACCCTTTGATCCAGAAGAACCGCCGGGTAGTGCTGGCCTCCTTCCTACTCCTGCTGCTGGGGCTGGGTGAGTGCCCCTGTGGGTCCCCTGCCTACCCCCGTGAGGGCGCCGTCCTCCCTTCGTGCAGGGTCTGGGTCCCCCTTGGCCCACGGAGCCTCCCTACATCCAGCTGAGTGCCATCACCCCACCCCCATTTACAGGTGAGGAAACTGAGGCCTTAAGAGGAGCAGGCCCGGTCTCCTGGACACACGGCCAGGAAATCACACATAGTGGAAAAGGGAACCTGGTCCCATGCTCCAAACTTTCTTTTTTTTTAACTTAGCCATTTAATCCCTCAGGGAGCAAAAGAGCCAACAGCTACCATTTATTCTGTGGCTACTTCAAGCCAGCCGCAGGGTAGGCTTATTTCCGGCCTTACGGAGGTCACACAGAAAGTGAGAGGTGGGACCGTGACCCAGAACCAGTACGGAGACAAGTGCTCAGGGATCTGCCCATCCCCGTCGACAGGGATGCTGAGCACCCTGCCGGCCCGGCCCACGGAGCGCCTGTCGCGTCCCCATCCCTGGAGTCTGAGAGCTGAGGAGGACCCCTCCCTGGCCCTCACTGGGTACACCTATTGCCCAGATGGGGAAAGCGAAGACCAGAGCAGACAGATCTCCCAGCCAGATGTTTTCTGACTCATTCTGCGGGGCTGAGGAATCAGGATCCCCAGCAGGGACCCAGGGTCGGGATCAAGAGGGGCTCGTGAGGACAGCCCAGCTGTGGCAGCTGCTCTCCATCTTCCAGCACGGTCAGAGTCCCCTAGCCAGAAAGCTGAGCAGCGTCCTCGCCTCGGCTCTGGGTGTCTACGTGTGGGGGGAGGGAGCCACCAACTTCTCCAGTCCCCACTGCAAGCTGGGCACTGGTCATACGGGCCACCTGCCTTATCCCATTTCATTCTCTCTCCCAGTATCCACAAGGGCAAGCATTATTACCATCCCAGTCCAGAAATAAGGACAGAGACTCAGCCAGGTAAAGGGACTTGCTCAGACCTCAGCTGTGAGGTAGATGAGCTGGGATTTAAAACCCACATCAGTGACATTACCGGGCCTATAAAGGGCCTTTGTAGGACTTAGAAGACACCTCCTCTGAGTGGGCAGGGCCCCCAGCCCTAAGCCAGGGTGGCAGGTAGTGTTTCAGCCCCCACCATTCCTTTTTTCAGGTGCTCTATACGGGGCACCAGTCACCTAGCAGTCCATGGTGGCCCCTCGAGCCTTCATGCCATATCGCTCCCTTGCTGGAAAGCCCAGCTCCCCCACCGCCCCCAATCCCATCTTCTAAGCGGGGACCCAGGACTCTGTAGGTCTGAACAGTTGATCCAGCCATGACTTCCCCAAACCCACTGTTCTCAGCCAAAGTTACATCCCTCGTTGGGGTCTACAGGCCCTGCCAGACTCCTCGAGCCCGGGCTCTTGCCTCTCCAGTCTTCCACTCTGGAAGCTCCTGGAAGGCCCCAAGTTCCTTCCAGACTCTAGGCCTTTGCCATGCTGCTCCCTCCGCCCGGAGCATTCCAGTTCTTTTCTGCCTGCACCAAGCCCATAGCAAAGCCTCCAGAGTCCAAGCGCCTCCTCCTTCCACATGCAGCTCTCTGCGTCTCAGTTTCATCTTCTGTGAAATGGGGATGATAATACCTGTTTCATTCAGTCACGGTGACAATAAAGCAGTGCAGGTAACAAGCTTAGCCCAGTGCCTGGCAGCACCTGGTAAGTAACAACTAAATGTTAGCTGCTATAGCTGTCACCACCCCTGCTCAGCGTCATTGCTACTGCCTCCAGGAAGCCCCTCCCGACCCCCCCAGGCTCCCCCTGCCGCCTGCTCTGGCCTGCCACACCCCCTATCACTGGATCGTAGCTTGGAGTTTCTTGTTGGTTGCACCACTAGGGAAGGGCCATGAGGGCAGGGACCTCATTCGCTTTTCCCTGTGGGATTCCCAGTACCAGGCACACAGCAGGTGTTCCATAAATGTTTGTCGATTGACTAAAGGCCGCACCACGGAGCAGAGGAAAATCTCACTTCAGACATTTCCCGGGCCCTGCCAGGTGCCCTGCTCTGAAAACACAGAGCTTGGTGAGCTTCCCAGGAAGGGTCCTCTGGCTAGGGAACCTTCAGTTCAGATTGCGGACACTCCTGGGGCCTAAGCCTTGCTGGGGGTGGTGGGTGGAGTTCCCCGCCCTGCCGCCAGCCCCTGCCCCCGCCTCCCCCCCTCACCCTCGCGGATCCGTCTGTGCGCAGCGCTGATCCTGATCGCCGTGGGACTGGAGGTGGCCCCCTCGCCAGGTGAGCGCCCCCTCCTACCTCCGCAGGCAGCGGGGTTCCCCACAAGAGAAAAACTCCTCCAGGACCCGCGAGCCCCCAACCCCCTCGGAAGTTTGCTTCCACCCTCACAGCAGGAAAGGACCCCTTTCACCGCAGCGAGACTTGACCAGACAGTGACCCGCCCCCCCCCCCTCGGTCCCGCCCCGGTGCCTCCCAGCCTTGACTCGGCCCCTCCTCCTGCAGGTGTCTCCAGCGCCATCTTCTTCGTGCCCGGCTTCCTGCTGTTGGTCCCGGGAGGTGCGGAAGGGCTCCGGGCAGGGGCGGGGCGGGGCTGGGGGCGGGGCGGGGGCGGGGCTCGGCGCTGACCGGCCCCGCCCCCGCAGTCTACCACGTGATCTTCATCTACTGCGCCGTCAAGGGCCACCGGGGCTTCCAGTTCTTCTACTTGCCCTATTTCGAGAAGTGAGCCGCGGGCGGACCGCGGGGATCCAGCCTCGCCTGCGAGCGGCCCCAGGGGGCGCTCCTCGGCCCCGCCCCGCTCTGGTTTCCTCATCTCAAGGGAAGGACCGCAGGACCCTCGAGCCCCCAGCCCCCTCGAAGTTTGCTCAGGAAGTTTGCCCACTACCCAGGCCCGGGAAACTCGTCCCTTGCCTGTTCTGTGCCTTAACTTATTCTCGAGCCTTGGGGCTGCTGCGTTGTTGTTTTGTGCTAATAAAAGAATGTACTTCGCTCCAGGAGAGACCTTGATCTCCCTTTCCCGCCAACCCTGCCCAGCCCGTCGGCCTGGCCACAGCCCCTCCCGCAAAACCTGAGGGAAGCGCTGGCTGCAGCTGAAGGCACCAGGACCACCCGTCTCCCCCCATTGTACCCGCGACGGTCCTGATGCTCTAAGACTTGCTCCTCCGTTTTAGGTGCGGACCTGGGCTAGGGACTCGATCCTGCAAGCCTGGAGCAGCCTGCCGTCACCACCCGGCCCTTAGCAGAGCTGGCCCTGCCCACTTCTCTACCTGGAGGCGCAGCAGCCTTGGTGCCTGCCCAGGGGGCCCTGGCCAAGGGCACTGGGATGACGCAGGCCTGGGGCCTGGAGGCTGGTATCCCGGTTGCAACGTGGCTCTGGGGCCCTGGGCTGCCACAGCTCTGAATGTGGGCCACGACAAGGCAGCAGCCCAGCCCTCTCCGCCCATTGCCCTACTTCCGGGCTCAAGGGTTGGGAGAAGTAGGGGTGAAGACAATGAGAGGCAGGGCGCGTGTGACAGAACCTCCGTGATCGAGGACTCTCCACAGAACAGTGGAAACAAACCAACTTAGAATTTTGGGAAACCAAGGCATCTCAGAATCTCACGGGCCAGGAAACAACCTTTGAGAACCCTGAAATCTGAGATCATAATAGCTGCCATTTATCAAACTCTTAGAAGGCAGCAGGTCCTGTGTTGAGCACTTGGCACAGGTTATTTCTGATAATCACCACCGCGGTCCCATTTTACAGATGAGGAAACCAAGATCCAGAGGGACGGATTCGCCCAAGGGCAGGGTTGGGAACATAACCCAAGGCTTCCAAGACACCTGGGGGTGGGAGGGAGAGGTGAGGGCACCCAGCCTGTGTGGGCCCCAGCTGACCACCCCCGGGAGGGAGGGCTGACTGAGGAGATCCTGTTCATACACTTAGAGGTTTATACTCTGTCTTCCGAGTGAAACACGAATGGCGATGAGAAGAGACATGGGCTTCTGTGACTTTGCTGAAAGAGTTAACACCCAGACTCCTGTTCCCACTCCTGTTCTCCTGGCCCACCCAGACTTCCCACCCTCAGCCCCCAATCTGGGCACTTTTGGGGGCACCAGTCGGATACAGGAATTTCTAAATCAGTGGTTCTCAAAGTAGCTGTACGAAAGGGTCAGTGTTCCTTTCTAATCCATCATGGACCAATACTGTGGTGAGATCAAATACCAGTTGGAAAAGTGAGAGAACAATGACCTTCAGAACATAAGCCCACAATTTGTGTTCCCAGATTAACCAGACCTAAAATTACATCTCAGTGAATATAATCAGACCAAACAGGAAAGAAGGAAAATTATGAAAACTATTCATTGTGAGCAAATAGGTAATTCATACAGAGTTGCTACTGTGCTCATAACTTTTTATCATTTCACAATCTTTTTTTAAGTTTATTTTTTATTTTTGAGAGAGAGAGGACGAGTGCAAGCAGGGGAGGGGCAGAGAAGGGGGCGGGGGACAGGGGATCCAAAGAGGGCTCTGTGCTGACAGCATTGAGCCCGATGTGTGGCTCAAACTCATGAACCATGAGATCATGGCCTACGCCAAAGTTGGATGCTCAACCAACTGAACCACCCAGGTGCCTCTGTCTCTCCACAATCTTAACACCAAGTTATTCCAGAAGTAGTGAGTCTCCATATAAGACTACGGCAGGTATAAGCAAGCTATAGCCCACAGGCCCAATACAGTCCCCAAGATAAAAATGGCGTTTATATTTTAGTAACAGTTGGGAGAAAAGTCAAAGAATAGTAAGATTTCGTGAGACAAAGAAGTTTACAAAATTCAAACTGCAGTGTCAATAAATCAAGTTTAATCAGTTAATTACCAAATTTCCACCCCAGCCATCCCTGTTTGTATGCGGACTGGGGCTGCTTGGCAATTTTAACTACAACCGCAGAGCTGAGCAGTTGTGATGGAAACCGTAGGGTCCTCAAAGCCTAAAATCTTTATCTGGCTTTTTACAGAAAAAGTTTGCCAACCCTTAGTCCGTATGAACGTGTCGACAGACCACTGAATCACAACATTTAAGGTTTTCACGAGGGGCGCCTGGGTGGCTCAGTTGGCTGACCCTCCTGCTTTGGCTCAGGTCATGATCTCACAGCTCGTGAGTTCGAGCCCCGCGTCGGGCTCTGTGCTCGCGGCTCAGAGCCCGGAGCCTGCTTCGGATTCTGTGTCTCCCTCTCTCTCTGCCCCATCCCCACTCATGCTCTGTCTCTCTCTGTCTTAAAAAATTTTTTTAAAGAATTTAAAGTGCTTGATTTTTGCTGGTTAATTTTTGAAATCCAAACTGGGTTGACAGTAACACTATCCTCAGGGGATCATGAATAGCTAAACTCTAAATGCAACTTTCTTCTTCAGTTGAAAAATACATCGATCGTTGTGTCCAGACGAGGAACGTTGGATTTCTTCTGGGACTGAGGGGCGCCTGGGTGGCGCAGTCGGTTAAGCGTCCGACTTCAGCCAGGTCACGATCTCGCGGTCCGGGAGTTCGAGCCCCGCGTCGGGCTCTGGGCTGATGGCTCGGAGCCTGGAGCCTGTTTCCGATTCTGTGTCTCCCTCTCTCTCTGCCCCTCCCCCGTTCATGCTCTGTCTCTCTCTGTCCCCCAAAAAATAAATAAACGTTGAAAAAAAAAAATTAAAAAAAAAAAAAAAAAGAAACTTTCTTCTGGGACTGAGACTCTCTTTTAACCAAAAAGCTTAATCTGCTTAGAATTGTTGTAATTTTGATATGTTTAGGGATTACTCCTATCTTCTGTTTTACTTTGTTTTAATGTTTTCATCAGGTTTTTCTTTACTTCCTCCCCCCCCGCCCGCTGTCTAGTCTTCTGGTTTAATTAAGAATTCTTCACTTTCCCTCTTTTCTTCCTCTACGGATTGGACCATTGAAGGGAACATTCTATCTCTATTTCTGGTATATTAATGGCTTCAAAATGAAAGATGAAGGTTTGCACTGTTTTGAAGTTTATTGCGGGGGAGGGGCAGAAGGAGGGGGACAGAGGGTCCGAAGCAGGCTCCGCGCCGACAGCGGAGAGCCCGATGGGGGGCCCCACCTCAGGAACCGTGAGATCGCGACCTGAGCCAAAGTCAGGCGCTTGACCGACTGAGCCACCCAGGCGCCCTGTATTAATGGCTATTCTTAAATGGTTAACAAAGTCTGAAGCTGACCAATGCATCTATTCTCCTCTAGGAAAGATGAGAAAAAGATTTTAGCATATCTAAAGTATTCCCTCCCGTCTTCTGTTTTATTTTGTCTATTATTTTAGTCCCTCCTTATTTTTAAAATCCCCCAACTTAACTTTTTTATCGTTACTGCCTCTTTAGCTCCACAAATATGCGTACTGATCTCTTTCCTGACCATACTTTAGTACATACTCGCCTTTCTTCTGGTCTGAATTTCCTTCTTACTGAAGGAAATTCCCTTCAATGAGAGCACATGGGTAGGAAACTCTTACCAGCCTCCGTTTCCTGAAAAAAGTTGATATTTCACCTTCCTTCTTGAATAACGATTGAGTGAGGTAGAGTCTTCTTGGCTGGCAATTGTTTTCCTCTGCATGCTGAACAATGTATTCCACTGTCTTCTGGCATTTATTGTAACCAATGAAAAGTCTTTGTAGAGGGGCTCCTAGGTGGCTCGGTCGGTTACCGACTTCGGCTCAGGTCATGACCTCACGGTTCATGAGTTCAAACCCCGCATCTGGCTCTGTGCTCGCAGCTCGGAGCCTGGAGCCTGCTTCGGATTCTGTGTCTCCCTCTTTCTCTCTGCCTCTTCCTCATTCGCATTCTCTCTCTCTCTCTCTCTCTCTCTCAGAAATAAATAATAAAACATTAAAAAAAAAAAAAAAGAAGAAGAAGAAGCCTTCGTAGGGCCTAATTTCTGCTCCTCGGTAAGTAATCTGACTTTTGTCTCCAGTTGAATTGTGTATAAGGTTTTCTTCTGTGTTCTGAGTTCTGCTGGAATGCATCTAGATATATATTTGTTTCTGTTCATCCTTCTGAGGCTCCACTGTGTTCCTTCCATCTGGGCATTTGTCTTTGTGGAAGTCTTTATGGAAGGGTTTCAGCCGTCACATCTTTGAGGGTTGCCTCGTGTCCATTCTTTGTATTTTCTCCTGAGACTCCTGATGATTTTTAACTAGTCTTTAATATTTGCCACCTGTTTATCCCTCAGGGCTACCTTATAGGTGATTCCTCAGATGTAGCTTCCCGTTCACTAATCTTCTCTCAGATGGTGTCTAATCTGCTGTTTAACCAACCCGTTGATTTTTTTTTTATTCCAATGGCTATCTCCTTTATTTTCAGAAATGCTTTTATTCTTATTAATCTTCCTATTCTGTTTCCTACCATCCCGTTACTACCTATTGGCCTCTCTCCCTTCTTTTATATCATTTCTGTTTGCATTGACTTTGTGGTCTCTTTCGGATTTTTCTGTTACTTACGCTTGGGGGTGCTGATTTTCCTGTTTGTTGCATCTGCCTCGTCTCCCTCACGGGGACTTGTTTTCCCATGTGATCTGTGATTCTTTGTCATGAGTTCATCTTCAGAAGTGACAGGGCTGTTGTTTGTTAAGTCCCATGTGCTCTGGGTTGAGGAGTGCTCTTCCGGTATCTTCTCCCTATTTCTTCAGCTTCCCGTACCGTGGAGATAGACCACACTCCTGCCTCATGTGCCAGCCTGAGTCCCGGGTTCCTTAGGGTAGCTTTGTCCACTCAAGGCCCTAGACGTCCGTACCCTTGCTACTTTCTCACGCTGGTAGATGGAGGTATCTTTTGGTCCCCTTTTCAAGAACAGGGTAGCCCTCTGAGACCCGGGAAGGTGCTCAGGCTCCTGTCCTGTTCCCCAGCCTCTTACAGGTCTTCTGTCATCCGTGGGTGTCAGAGCCCAGGCTTCTGAACCTCTCTCCACATCTGAAGCCCCCATGCTGTCCCCTCTCTCCTGCCACCCGGCTCTGAGTTCTTGCTTTGTCTTTAGTACTGGGGTCATCCCTGGCTTTCTTTCAAGTTCAGTTTTTGTCTTTTTAACATTTTTACACGGGTAGTGGGAGGCATCCAGCCACGCTCTCAATTCACCATGTTTCCAGAATCCCCCCAACTCCACGCCCCGCCCCTGTCTTTGATACTGCGGTGCCAGGGAGCTTGCTACCCACCGAGGGTGTGGAGAGATCCAAATCTTGCTCACCCTGGAGAATGATGGACGGCGGAGTGCAGGTTCCCTCCGGGCAGCTCAGGTGGGAGGAAGGTGAGAATGAAGGGGGGTGGGTGACATCGAGCCAGCTCTCCAGCCAGGTGTTGTCAAGGACCGAAGAAGCCTGAGGGCTGCTGGGTGGTCTTCCATTCTGAGGCCTCAGGGGGAGGGCGTACGGCATGAACCCTGCTGGCCTGGGGCCAGCGGGGTAACGCATTCTCCCTTCTAGAACTTCAGTGGGTGAAAAGCATCATCACAAACTCTGGGGGAGAGAAGGGCAGGGCTTGGGCCAGTCCTGGTCAGGGATCCCAGGACGCGCTGGGATCATCCTGGGAGCTGGAGGGGTGGGGGGGGTCGTCTGGGAAGGAGACTCACCGTCAAAGTCTACGGTGCCATCCCCGTTGAGGTCCACTTCTCGGAGCATCTCGTCCAGCTCAGGACCCGCCAGCGGCTCCCCCAGCAGAGCAGGTGCTGCCTGCCGCAGCTCTGCCACTGTAATTCGTCCATCTCTGTCCCTGTCAAACTAGGATCCCAGCAGGGCTCAGTCCCTCCCACCCAAAGCTGGCTCTGCCCAGACCCGTTTCCTCCTTGCCACATCCTGTGCCTGGATGTCCCCATCTTCGCCCACCGAAACTCTCCTCCTCCTCCTCCCAGGCTGAGACAATAGGCCCCTCCTCCAGGAAGCCTCCTTGGGTGGATCCTCCAGCTGAGAGCGAGATGGCCCCTCTCCAATCCCTCCCTGGCCCAGTCCCACCATCTGCAGGGCTCTGGGCCTCCAGAGGCTGCCCCCCACCCCCACCGTCTCTCTGGCCCAGATGGGAGGCCAGTAGGTCTGCCGCCCAGCTGCCCACCCAGCGCCCGACTCGACCACGCTCCACACCTCTCGGAAGGCGATGCGCAGCTCCCGCACCCCCAACATGTGTGCTGTCTCCTCCCTCAGCTTTGGGCCCATCAATTCCACAAACTCCTCGAAGTCCACGCGGCCACCCACTGCGGAGGCAGAGTGTCACAATGGAGAAGGCTGGGGCCCCGAGAAAGGACTTCACAGGCGCCCGCCTCTCCCCAGCTCTACATCCAGGAAGGAGCACCCAGCATCCATGCCCTCGGGGACGGAGGTAGGAGGTCAGAGCCCCGTTCTCCACAGAGATGACAGGGCCAGGTGCCTGAGTGCTCTCAGTGAAGCACCTGTGTCAAGGGGAAAGAGGCCAAGGTTTGGAACCAGGCAGCCCTAAAGTTAAACCCTGGCTGTGCTGTCAATGGGGCATGGGTGACCTTGGGTGCCAACGGCCTTGGGCGACTTACTAAACCTCCTTCCTCATCCCGGGGCAAGGGTGAGAGAACCCACTCTTAGGTGCTTCCGGGGGTGTGCAGTTGGTGGCTCTGACATGCTGGGACCCCGTGGGCAGCCATAAATGCCTCTTAAGGAGTATGCCCATGTAGTCCCGCCGTTCTAAGACGCCATCGATTACGAAAAGCACCGGTGGTCAAATAACAGCTTTGGGGAAAAAAAAAGCATTGCGCTAAATGTTCACATCAAGTGTCAGCCACATCCCATTTTGCAAACCACAGAGCACATGCAGGTGTCCTGGAATGAAGGGAATCTGATATTTGACAATGTAGCTAATGATAATCACACAAGCGCACGCCCATCCGACATTTAATCGCCTGGAGCGGCCAGGGTTCTGTCACAGTCGGTCTCACTGAACCTCAGGAGGCTCTTTTCAGGAGCCTCAGGAGGGTCAGAGAGACAGAGAGCCAGATGGCTGCCGCCTCGCCCCTCCCCGGGCCGGTGGGGGTCAGCCACTGACTTCGCATCTTGACGTGCTGGGAGACCTCGATGAGTTCCATCTCAGTGGGCATGTAGCCCAGCGTCCGCATGCAGGTGCCCAGCTCCCGGTAGCCGATGTAGCCGTCATGGTCAGTGTCAAACTCTTCAAAGGCGGCCTGAAGCTCTGCAGGGGAGGGAGGTCAGGCCCGGGCAGCCCGGCTCAGGGACACCTCCCACCCACCACTGCCGCCAGCGAGGGCCACTCACCATCCAGCTCCTCGGGGCCCAGCTCGCGGTCCTGCAGAGGCACAGTCCAGCATGTCCCTGGGGGCCATCCTGCCTCCTCCAGCCCTAGCCCACGATGGCCTGGGTAGGGCCAGTCTCACAAGGGCAGGAGAAGGCAGCTGAAGTCCCACGACCCCCAGAGAAAAGATGACCCCCCCCACTTCCGGCTCCTGGGGCCCAGAGCTCTCCCAGAATCCTGGGTTTGAAGACTAGCCCTGCCCGCCTCGCAGCCAGGCCCAAGACCAACCCTTCCCCAAACCCTGCCTCTACAGCTCAGGCTCCCGGGTCTGGAGCAGAGGCGCTAGGAGGCCTGAGTACTAGGGGCAGGGTGGGCGGAGTCCGAGGGCACAAGTGTGTCCCCCTCCTCCCCAGCCCGGGCCCCACCTGACCTTCCCGAAGATGCGGTTGAGCAGGGGCCCGTATGTCTTCTGGGCAGCATCGTGCTGGGTGCCAGGGCGGTGTCGGTGAGACTGGCGACGACCGGCTGGCCTGGGGGCTGCAGGGCCTGTCCCCTCCTGCCCTTCTCCACTCCCAGAGAGGCTCTTGCTGCTCCCTGGGGCCTCGGGGCCAGGGATGGGGGTCTGCTCCTCGGAGCCACCAGCACCCTTCCGGGACCCTCGGAGTCCCCTGTCCTTCTTGCTCCTCCTCCTGGTCAAGGGCAGGCCCTCAGCACCGCTCCCGGAAGCCACAGCCTCCACAGGAGGCTTCTGGGGGTCTGGGCCATGCTGCCCCTTCGCCTGTTCTGTGGCCATGTGGAGAGGGGCGACAGAACTCTGAGATGCAGCACCAGGGAGCACCCTTGGTTCTCAGGGACCATAAAGCTGCTTACGCACCCCTGCCCTGAGAGCTGATTGCCTGGGATCGAGCCTTGAGGGGGATTAGGGTAAGTGAGGCAGGCAGCTCCGGGCCCTAATCCCGGCCCTCTGCCTGAGGGCAGAGACAGATGGGTCAAGAGAACTGCCCTCAGCGACAAGGGTGCCGGGACACGGTGAGCTTCGGACTCCGGCTCCTAAGTGGCCTCAGGAGCTGGGACACCCAACCATTTCACCTCCCTGAGCCTCAGTCACCCGATCTATAAAATGGGGGCAATATTGCTGGAGTCAAGGACTCAGCCGGGTTGTGTGACACGAGCAGGACTCAGCTAAGCAAGGAGGGACGTCATCTCAGGAGAAGGAGTGTGGGAAGGGATAGGAGAGTTGCCCCTCACGGGGACATCGTGGCTGGGGCAGAGGGTCTGTGAAATTGAGGAAGCGAGGCCAGATCACAGAGACTGAGGGACATGGGGGTGATTTCGGAGGAGGTGGCCCCCGGGGGGACCCAGAGCCCGCCCTGAGGCAGAGGGGCCCAGGCCGAGGAGGTTTTAACCACGTGGCTCTGTCAGGGATGGGGTGGCCTGGCTGGTCACTCGGCCCTGCTGAGCGGGGGTTAGGGTTTCCCAGGGAGCAGCCCCATGCCCATGAATGTTTGATGTCTTCTCAGCTTGGGTTTCACGTCGGCCGCCTTAGCGCCGCCAGGCGCCATGTCCCAGGCCCCGGCGTGGGGCCCGGCAGATGGCTGGACCACTGGGCAGGCAGGCACGCCCCTGCTCCTTCCGGCCAGCGGCCTGCACCTCACAGGTAAGCCAGGCCTCACCTGCTGGGGCTCGGGGGAGCCCAGGGCTCTGATCCAGTAGAGGCCGGAGCTTGCAGAGTGGGGTCTGCCTGAGCACTAGGGGAGAGGAAGCCACAGGGCTGAAGGCCAAGGGGCTGGAGCCATGGGCCACGGGCAGGATCCAGCCTTTCTGGGGCACCTACTTCCTCCCCTGGCTCAGCACTGCCATGAGGACTTTCTCCGTGCTCCAAGGGAAACCTCCTGGGCCAGTGAGGGAAGGCGGGCGGAGTGGGGGGGGGGGGAAGGGTAGCAGGCCCCTATCATCACACTGCTGAGCCCCCTTCTCCTTCTGATGGTGGCCTCAGGGGCCACCTTCTGCCTGAGCTGTGAGAATGAGGACGGGGCCATAGTGGGGGTCGAGGATGATGAAGGGGCTCCAGCTGCTTCCAGGACGGCCCTTCTGGCCCCAGGCTGCCGGGCCCTGAGTTGCAGACCTCACCCTGAGTTCATGAGCTGCACTTGCTGTGGGGAAGGGCCTCCTCTGGCCCAGGCTCCTGCCCACCCTTGGCCTCCTACAGGCCCACGGGACTCTGAGCCTCCCCTTCTTGGAATCTTAAACACCTGAACTCCAGGATACCAGAAGGAAAGGGGCTTGCGATGATCCGATGATCCGATGATCCGACCGAGTGGTTTTTAAATTGTCTTCCCTAGAGCATCCCCGGGGCCCCACTGTAATATTTTATTTGAAGATTCACCAGCTTTAAAAATATGTTTGAGGGGCACGTGGGTGGCTCAGTCAGTTAAGTGCCTGAATTCAGTTCAAGTCATGATCTCGTGGTTTGTGAGTTCGAGCCCCACGTCGGGCTGTCTGCTATGAGCAGAGAGCCTGCTTTGGATCCTCTGCCCCTCCCCTGCTCTTTCTCTCTCTCTCTCTCTCTCTCTCTCTCTCTCTCTCTCTCTCTCTCAAAAATAAACATTTTTTTTTTTAAGAGAAAAAACTGGGGCACCTGAGTAGCTCAGTCGGTTAAGCGTCCAACTTCAGCTCGGGTCACGATCTCATAGCTTATGAGTTCGAGTCCCACGTCGGGCTCTGTGCGGACAGCTCAGAGCCTGGAGTCTGCTTCGGATTCTGTGTCTCCCTCTCTCTCTCTGCCCCTCCTCCACTCGCACTCTGTTTCTCCGTGTGTGTGTCTCTCAAAAATAAATGAACGTTAAAAAAAAATTTAAGGGGCACCTGGGTGGTTCACTTGGTTAAGTGACCGACTTCGGCTCAGGTCATGATCTCGCGGTTCATGAGTTCTAGCCCCGTGACAGCTCAGAGCTTGGAGCCTGCTTTAGATTCTGTGTCTCCTTCTCTCTCTGTCCCTTCCCCACTCATGCTCTGTCTCTCTCTCCCTCTCTCAAAAATAAATAAACATTAAAAAAATTGTTTTTAAAGGATGTGGATATGACATCTTTATAGAAAAGCATTTAAAAAATTAAAACTAAATAAAGAAAAAAGAAAAAATGTAAAATATACATGTATATACATGTATATATCTGTTTTAAAGCCTCGGTCCAGTCTACTTGGGCACACTGGGATTCCGCGTGGCAGAGGCTTAGGTCTGAGTCTCAGTCCTGGCGCCTCTCGTCCTGTCTCTGACCTTGGGCAAGTCACTTATCCTCCGACCCTTCCTCTCCTCACCTGTAAAATGGAGTGTCTGAGGACTACGCGAGGTAATCTGTGTAAAGTCCCTGGCAGAGGCTAACTGCCCCGAAGGTGATGACGATGGCTCAGAGAGGGACAGTGACTTGCCTGGAGGTACACAGCACCCTCTCTCATACTCAGTCCCTCATGATTTCATTGGTTCATCAGGCACCCGCTCCGTGGCCAACAGCACACCGGGGACCTCGGACGGACACTGCCATGGAAGCCAACCTGGGTGCCGCCGGCCACGGGCCCCGCACGGAGCCGGACGATGAAGACGACTACCCCCAGGGTGGCTGGGACACGGTCTTCCTGGTGGCCCTTCTGCTCCTGGGGCTGCCAGCCAATGGGCTCATGGCATGGCTGGCCGGCTCACAGGCCCGGCAGGGAGCGGGCACGCGGCTCGCCCTGCTGTTGCTCAGCCTGGCCCTCTCTGATTTTCTGTTCCTGGCGGCAGCGGCCTTCCAGATCCTGGAGATCCAGCACGGAGGCCACTGGCCGCTGGGGACGGCCGCCTGCCGCTTCTACTACTTCCTGTGGGGTGTGTCCTACTCCTCCGGCCTCTTCCTGCTGGCGGCCCTCAGCGTGGACCGCTGCCTGCTGGCCCTGTGCCCGCACTGGTACCCCGGGCGCCGCCCGGCCCGCCTGCCCCTCTGGGTCTGCGCCGGGGTCTGGGTGCTGGCCACGCTCTTCAGCGTGCCCTGGCTGGTCTTCCCCGAGGCCGCCGTCTGGTGGTACGACCTGGTCATCTGCCTGGACTTCTGGGACGGCGAGGAGCTGCCGCTGAGGATGCTCGAGATCCTGGGGGGGTTCCTGCCTTTCCTCCTGCTTCTCGTCTGCCACGTGCTCACGCAGGCCGCCGCCTCCCGGACCTGCCGCCGCCGCCGGCCAAGGCCCGCGGCCTGCCGGGGCTTCGCCCGTGTGGCCAAGGCCATCCTGTCGGCCTACGTGGTCTTGCGGCTGCCCTACCACCTGGCGCAGCTGCTGTACCTGGCCTTCCTGTGGGACGTCTACCCCGGCTACCTGCTCTGGGAAGCGCTGGTCTACTCCGACTACCTGACCCTGCTCAACAGCTGCCTCAGTCCCTTCCTCTGCCTCCTGGCCAGCGCCGACCTCCGGGCCCTGCTGCGCGCCGTCCTCTCCTCCTTCGCGGCAGCTCTCTGTGAAGAACGGCCCGGAAGCTTCACGCCTGCGGAGCCACAGACCCAAGTGGACTCTGGGAGTCAGACTCTTCCTGGGCCAGTGGCTGGGGCCCAGCCCCAGGTGAACCCCGCGGCACAGCCACGGTCGGACGCTGTGTCCCAGCCTCGGGGGAACCCCGCGGCACAGCCACGGTCGGATTCAGTGGCCCAGCCACAGGCAGAGCCCACAGCACAGCCACGGTCAGATTCAGTGGCCCAGCCACAGGCAGATTTTGTGATGCAGCCTCAGCTGAACGCCTCCGTTCGGCCACAGGTGGACCTTGAGTCCCAGCCCCATTTGGACTTTGTGGCCCAGCCACAAGTGAGCCCCGAGACCCCCGGACCGGCCTCCGGCCCAGCTCCCAGCGCCTGTGATGAAGCGTCTTCTGCCCCATCCGCGGATCCCCCCCCGGAAGCCCCTGAGAACCCAGCGGTGCCTGCTGACTCTGAGGGAGAAAGTCCCAGCAGCGTCCCCCCAGAGGAAGCCCCTGGAGCAGGCCCCACCTGAGGGTCTGGGAAAGCTCGGGCCCATCAGGGCAGTGGAAGAGCCAGAGCCAGTCCGAGACGAGGGGAGCCGTGGAGGAAGTCATCAAAGAAACCCCCCTCAAGTCCCTTGGGGCTGGCAGGAGGACTTGGGGGAAGTGAAAATGAAGCACCAAAAGTCCCAGGCAGTTTGTCGTGATCCTCTCGTCCCTACCCAGGTCCCCCTCAGTTTCTCCATGCTTGCCCCCTCCCCCCCGCAGTGGCCCAACAGTCACAGCCGACAGGGTGCTGCTGGGCTCTGTCCTCCAGCACCCCTGGACCGCACTGCCCACCTGCCCCCCAAGTCTCAGTCCTGTGGGAGAAAGACAGCAGGGGGGACTTCCCTGAGCTTGTGCCGATCTCCCCGGAATCCTTCCTCCACCCTCTCCTCCCTGTCTCACCCTCTAACTCGGGCGTGAGGAGGATGAAGGAAGAAATCTCTGCAGAAAAGGAGGCATTTAAGAGCCAGAAGGAACCTGGGGTCCTGGGAGCCCACGCAGGCTGGCCGAGCCCTGTCCACCAGCCCCCTGCCCCCCCCACAGGCAGCGAGCCTGGCGCAGGACCTCCCTCAGCAAGGCAGCGGGAGCGGAGGCGATGAGAGCCACCGAGCCCGGATTCAAATCGGGCTCCGGTGACGGCAGGAGCCTGGCACACAGCAGGGGCTCAGTGAACAAATGTTCTCCATTCGCCGGCATCCAGGGAAGTCCCTGCAGGGGCTGGAGATGGAGGAGAGGAGGCGCCACCTCGGCCTGGGCATCTGGGGTCTTGTGAGCTTTGGGGCAGATCGGCTGTGCCCGTGACAGTTCTGGGCCACGGATGCCCAGGGGGCCTGAGAGAGCGTCTGCTCCACTGAAGGGTTCAACTAGTGTCCACCTGCCCCCCCCCCCGCCCCCCCCACGGGGGGCTGCAGGTATAGAGTGCTCAGTCCTGCCTCCACCTGAACCCCTCCTATGCACTCAGCCCACGCGCAGAGATGGGAAGACGTCCAGACAGAGAGCCCTGGGGACCAGTGGCTCCACAAAGGGCACAGGCCCCCATCACACAGCATCTCTGGGGCAGAGCCAGCCTCCTCCCCCTCAAGGCGCAGACACGGCAAGAAAAACGGGGAAGGGCCGAAGGTCTAATTCTGAACCCCCCCCCCCCACTTCCCTTCTTCCCTTTCACTCTTCTGCACCAACCCCCTGCTCGCTCGCCCTCCGCCCGCCCTGTGTTCCAAAATCGTGAGCCTCTTCCCCTTTACCCCCCTCCCCCAGTCGTTTCCCAGTAGCTCAGTGTTGTGACCTGTAGCCGCTGAGAGCCGCCCCTCCGGCAGACACTTAAGTGCTATGCTTCCAGGGTGCTTCCACCTTAAAAAGGCAGCAGGCTGTGCGGGCGGCCCGGAGAGGTGCGGGCAGATCTGGGTTCGGGCTGCCGCTTCGCCTCGATTTCCTCCTCTGTACAATGCGGTGGTCACGTTCCCCTTGCAAGGGCTGCTGCTCTCATGAACTGAGCCCGGGGATGCCGAATGGTGGCGGGGGCGGTGTTGGTGGCGGGGGCAATGCCAAGGGCATAATCAGGGCACGTCCTGGTGGTGGAACTGTGGACACCGAGGCCCAACTACGGACGCCGTTCAGCGATTTCTGCACGGGCACACATCTGTTGAATTCGGTCCTTCAGCAAATGTTTACCGAGCACTTGCTAGGTGACTCTCCAGCCGGCCTTCCATTCTGGAGACACATGGGCGGGGTTAGGGGCATGGCTGCTGGTGTCCCTCGGCGGTCTTTTGAATCCCAGCTCCACAGCTCACCAGCTGTGTGTGATCTTCAGGAAGGCTCTTGGCTTCTTTGGGACTCAGTTTCCACATCTGTAAAATGGGGGTGATAACGATGGTTCCCGGGCCAGGCCTGGGAGCAGGACTGACCCACGGGCCAGAGCCCACGTGGGAGCATCCTGCCTGCTAGGCTCTGTCTGCTCCACCGTACTGCCTCCCCCTCTGCAAGAAATGCTTTCACCCTGGCCCACCCCATTGGGTGCACCCTCCCTGGAGGCAGGGACTGGTCTTGCAGTGTCCCTCCCCTCTCTCCCAGATAGCGGTCACAAAGCTTTTTCAACATGGCGGGCAGATCAGGCACTCAAACCCCAGCGCCAGCCACCTGCCATCAACTCTGGTCCCCACTCCAAACCCGGCATTTCGGAGAGGGGGGGCAGCCCCATCTCCAAGGTCCCTGAGGGGGAATCTCACCCATAATGGGTAATCGCGACCCAGGAGAGAGGGCAGTGCCATGAAGGGCTTTGTGGGATAAAGAGGAGTTCTCCTGGTGACCCACAGAGTTTTGTTTTGGAGGAAACACGCACACCCGAGGCCACAGAGGTTGAAAGGAGGGCTCATCCCTGACATTCCTCGGTCCATCTACCTCACCCCTAGCACCCCCCATGGGGCTGGACTCCTGTTGCCTTCCGGGACACTCACGCCTTCTCCAGGTGAGACGTGCCCCTCACGGAGAGACTCATTCTGAGAGCTGTGAATACGAACATCGTCGATCCTACATTCAGGACTGCTGTCGTTCTTTCACTCAACGTACACGAATTGAACGCGTGCCGAGCGCTAGGTCTCATTCTAGGTGCTTCGACACGGTGGGGAACGAGACCAAAGACCGGGTGCTACCCTCCACTTGCTGACATTCTAGCGGGGCGAGGCAGACAGAAAGCGAATACACAACGGTTACACAAGACGACGTCAGATCGTGATTCAGAAGGATATGGGGGGAACAAGTCAGGGCCAGAGCGTGACCAGTGAGGGGTTGGTTGGGGAGGGCCCTTTGAGAAGGCAACATTTGGGCAGAGCCCTGGAGGAAGTGAGGGTTGGGGCCTTTTCACAATCTGAGGGAAGCGTTTCCAGATGGAGTGAACAGGATGTACCCAGGCCCCGCAGTGGGAAGGAAGGTGGTTTGTTTCGGGGACAAGAGGATCAGTGTCACTGGGCCACGTGCAGGGACAGGGCAGAGGAAGGTAACAAACGGGGGAGGGGTATGCAATGACGGGGCACGTTATTTCAAGGAGGAGGGAAGGGAGGGCTTAGGGTAGGGGGTGTCTTATCTGGGCTTTAGACAGACCTGTGGCTGTTGCAACAGAGAGAGAGGCTAATGTGACACTCCCTCTTCCAAAGCACCCTCATTCCTGTCCTTTTTTGGAAGGGTCTGCCTGCCCCACGGTTTATGGAACAAAGGGAAAAGCAAGGACTTTGGAGCCAAACAGATGGGAACTAAATCTCGGCGGGGTGACCTGGGGCAGGCACCCCTCTCTGAGTCGTTTCCTCATCAGGGGAGGAAAGCAGTGAGTAGGGTACGAGCCCCAGCCCGTGTCAGACACACAGTGGGGCCTCCTGCAGCCCCAGACAAGCCCCCTTCTAGCTTTGCTCTTCCCTCCTCTTCCCACCTACCACCCCCCCCCTTTTTCTGGGAAAAAAGAAAAAGGTGACCAAGGGGTGATGATCAGGGTCTCAAGGAAGGACTGAGGGAGGCGGCCAGTGCCCTGGGGACACCAGCCCCGGGGAAGAGGGGGCAGATCTGCCTGTCCGACCTACAGAGACACCTAAGTCCCCCCGGGGTGGGACACGGACAGAGATAGGGTAGATCTAGGGAGGCCAGGCTGGGCCCCGTCACAGGAGCTAGCTAGGAGGGAGACATCCGCAGACAGACCACTAGGCCTCCGTGGGAGATGGTCGGGAAGAGAAAGGAAGGTGTGAGCCATCTGGCAGAGGGCATGTCCCCATTTCTATTTTTAATAAGGAGGCCCGGCAGACCCCGGGGGTGCTCAGGGGAAAGAAGGGGTTGGCTGGGGCCTTCCGCTCACCCCTTAAAACACCGCACCGCTGGTGCATTTACACTGTTCGTCAAGAGCGTGTACTTTTGTAACCCTTAAAAAGAGGCACGTGAACACACGGGCTGTCAGACTAGATACTGTATTTTTGGAGTGGGTGGGGGGTGGGCCGGGGGACCCGGAAGAATGCACCGGGATGGGGATGGGGACTGGGACGGCGGGCTGCACCCAATGCCCGTACTCCCGAGGGCTCCGCCAGAGGAGAGGATGGCGAAGGGGCAGCGGTCTGCGGGCGGGCAGCGCCTCGCACCTGCAGCCCCTCTGGCCCCACCCCTGCTCCTTTGCCCTAGAGGGGCCCGGGTGCCTGAGGGGCAGGGCTCGCCCAGGCCCCGCCCCTGCGCCCCCGTGGCCCCCGTGCTCCTGGCCTCCTGGGGCGGCTCGCAGTCTCCCGCCCCGCCCCTCCGCGCGTGACCTCGGCCCCGCCCCCGCGAGCCCCCGCCCCGCCCCCCCCCGCCCCCTGCCCCCGGCTCCTCTGTCACTTCCTGATTCCCGCTTCCTGCTTCCCAGAGGCCGGGATCCGGAGCCGCCCGAGGCCGGTGCCGCAGTCCCCGGCGTCCCCGGTGAGCGCGGCGGGCCGGGACTGGGGTCGCGGGCGGGGGACCCGGCTGGGCTGCGGGGGCGGGGCCGCAGGAGGCTGGGGTGGGGGTCGCGAGTCCGAGGAGCCCTTCCCCTCCGCGGCGCCCCACCCTCTGTCCCCACTCCCTGTGGCCACCCAGCCTGTCCCCTCTTGGTTCACCTTGGACCCCGCTCCGAAGGCGCCCTGGGATGCTCTGCGGCCGGGAGCGGCGTCCCGACCACCCCCCTCCCCCCCGCCCAGTCCTGCCAGGCCCCCTGGGCCGGCCTGGGGCTCCCGGCAGCTCCCTGCACATTCCTGCAGGCACTGCACATTCCCTGGGGCTCGGAACTGGGGCCGAGTGCGGCTCCACAGGGGAGTCCTTTCCTGCCTCTCGTGGCTGTCCGACCCATCAGCCAACTTCCAAATCCTGGGCAGGAAGGAGCCTGCTTGCAACCGACTAGGACCCTCCGAGGAGCTTGCCCTGCTTTGGCACCTCCCACTTCCCCCACACATACCAGAGTCAGGGAGGGGCCTGGGTAGGGTCCCGCAAAGCCCCTCCCCACTCAGCAGTGTGGGCCTTGGGTCAGTGCATTTACCCCCTCCCCCCAGATGCCACCTTAGAGGGGTGGCAGCCAGGGTCTGTCCCTGTGACCCCATTCTGTAACTGGAGAAACTGAAAGCCCAGAGGGTTACAATGACCAGGCCCCTGGTTGCGTCCTCCCCACCTCCCTTCACGCAGCCCCTGGGAGGGATGGGGGTTGTTGGGGTGGGTGAGGGCTGATCCAGGCCTCTCCGCCCTGCAGACATGTCCTTCCGCAAAGTGGTCCGGCAGAGCAAATTCCGGCATGTGTTCGGACAGCCGGTCAAGAATGACCAGTGCTACGAAGATATTCGAGTGTCCCGTGTCACCTGGGACAGCACCTTCTGCGCAGTCAACCCCAAGTTCCTGGCGGTGATCGTGGAGGCCAGCGGTGGGGGTGCCTTCCTGGTGCTTCCCCTAAGCAAGGTGGGCCCCATCAGGGCTGGGGGAAGGACTGGAGACTCGGCCACACCTGCCGGGCCTATCTGCTCACTTCACATTCCGTATCTCACCCATCCCCACACTGTTGGACAGGTGTCATATTCTACATTTATTGCCCAGGTGGTGTTAGCACAGATGGAGAAAGTTTTTTATTGCCACCGAGGCAGAGTCAGGGCCAGAGGCAGAGGCAGAGGCAACAAACATTTCCTGCCCACCCTTGACTGCCCCTCTCATGCCCGCAGACGGGCCGCATCGACAAGGCCTACCCGACGGTGTGTGGACACACGGGACCCGTCCTGGACATCGACTGGTGTCCCCACAATGACGAAGTCATCGCCAGCGGCTCAGAGGACTGCACAGTCATGGTGAGGCACGGGGCTGTGGTTGGGCCCGGGTCACAGGTGTGGCTTGAGGCTGCGGGCAGCGGGGGCCGAGCAGAGGCCTCCACGGGCATCCCCACCCCTCCCACAGGTGTGGCAGATCCCGGAGAACGGGCTGGCCTCCCCGCTGACGGAGCCGGTAGTGGTGCTGGAGGGGCACACCAAGCGAGTGGGCATTGTCACCTGGCACCCGACGGCCCGCAACGTGCTACTCAGTGCAGGTCTGCGCCGCCCGCCCCCCCGCCCCCACCCCCGCCCCTCTCTACGCACGGTTCTGGAGCCCCAAACCCTCACCCGGGCCCATGTGACAGGTGGTAAAGCCTGACCGCAGAGGTCAAGAGGCCGGGTCTGGGCCCGGGAGGGTGGTCCAAGCCAGCCTGGTGGGCTGATGGCCCCCTGCCCGGCAGGCTGTGACAACGTGGTGCTCATCTGGAACGTGGGCACGGCGGAGGAACTGTACCGCCTGGACGGCCTGCACCCCGACCTCATCTACAACGTCAGCTGGAACCGCAACGGCAGCCTCTTCTGCTCCGCGTGCAAGGACAAGAGCGTGCGCATCATCGACCCCCGCCGGGGCACCCTGGTGGCGGTACGTGGCCCTGGAGGGCTAGGATGGTACTGGACCGGCCCAGGGGCTCTGTCGGGGTGCTGTACTGACCACTGTGTCCCCGGACAGGAGAGGGAGAGGGCTCACGAGGGGGCCCGTCCCATGCGGGCCATCTTCCTGGCGGATGGCAAGGTGTTCACCACGGGCTTCAGCCGCATGAGCGAGCGGCAGCTGGCACTGTGGGACCCGGTGAGTGGCCGTGGCCAGCCTGAGGGGGCAGGCTTGATCGAGACTTGGGCCCCACCCTGGGCACGGAGGGCAGGAGTCACCCCGGAGAGAGGCCTGTGGTTCCCAGGTTCTCAGCCTAGCACCTGAGGCTCCCGGGACCTGGAACCCTGCCAACCTCTTCTGTCCTTGCCCCTTGCTCTCCAGTCTCCCCGACTGCCTCCAGCTTCCTCCGAGTCTCAGCCCACATTATTCTTGCCAACCGAAAGGCCATTCCCTCCTTTGCTTGCCTGTTCCCATCTGGCTGCCCTTCGGGACTCCGTGCAGAGGCCCCCTCCTCCAGGAGGCCTCCCAGCCCTTCCCCTGAAGTGCCCTGTCCCACAGCCCCGTGCTTCTGTATAGTGACCTCCACAAGTCCCTCTGAGACAGAGCTGGTGCTGCCTGGTGCCCCCAGCTGCCACGTGGTGGGGACCTTCTCAGCACCGGCTCAGTGGCCCGCAGTAGGCTAGGAAAGTGAGATCCTGGGAGTGGAGGGGATCCAGGAGGGTGGGAGAGAACCCGTCTGGTGTGGTGGGGGCAGTGCCAGCTGGCATGTGAGGCGGCTGCTTGGGGCCAGTCCTGATGGGGGGCTGGGATGGTGAGGAGAGGCGGGGGAAAGACTCTGGCCTGACTGCCCCCCCCACCCCATGTGCCAGAACCTCGAGGAGCCCATGGCCCTGCAGGAGCTGGACTCCAGCAATGGGGCCCTGCTGCCCTTCTACGACCCGGACACCAGCGTGGTCTACGTGTGCGGCAAGGTGGGGCTGGGCAGGCCTGACGGGGGGCAGGGGAGAAGGCTGCCCGCCTGAGCGCTGACCCCTGCCCCCTCCCCCGCCACAGGGTGACTCCAGCATCCGGTACTTTGAGATCACAGATGAGCCCCCCTACATCCACTTCCTGAACACGTTTACCAGCAAAGAGCCCCAGAGGGGCATGGGCAGCATGCCCAAGAGGGGCTTGGAGGTCAGCAAGTGTGAGATCGCCCGGTAAGAAGGGCCTCCCAGGTGGCTGGCTCCAGCGGCAGAGGCCAGGCCATGGCGGCCGTCCAGGGTGAAAGGTCAGATCTTCGGAGGCTGCTCAGAGCAGGAACCAGCCCACAGCAGGGCCAGGGTCAGAGGTCAGAGTGTGGAGGGGCTGGGGCGAGGCCTGGGAGTGGAGAGTGCAGGGAGCCAAGGGAGCCAGTGAGGGGGAGGCTCCACCCATGGCTCCTCCCTCCCCCGCCTTTCCCAGGTTCTACAAACTGCACGAGCGCAAGTGTGAGCCCATTGTCATGACCGTGCCAAGAAAGGTGAGGCCACCCGGTCCCCCGCCCACCCACTCGGGCAGGCGTGAGGTCTGTGAATGGGACACGGTTGAGTATGGATGTGGTCAGTGGGCTGGTCATACCCAGCCGGGCGCTGGGCTCTGCCAGACAAGACAGGCAGGGATGGGACAGGTTGAGCTGAGGCCCTGCTCCGGAAGAGCCACAGGAGATGGACAGGAGCCGGGCAGCCGTGGAGGGCTCCCTGTAGTAGGCGACACAGGACCGACAGCATGGCTAGGGTGGGCATAAGCCAGGCAGGGGGAACAGAGGTGAGAATGGAGAGCGGACAGGAGTCTGGCTGTAGGGGAGGCTCCCAGGAGGAGGGCATCAGTCCCGTGTGGCCTAGCCTCAGATGTCCAGCCAAGAGCCTTGGACGAGCTTCGTCCTCCACTGAGTGGGCCGTTGTGCAAGCCGGGCACGTCCCAGGGAGCAGAGCTGTGAGGGAGGCTGACTTACACGGCTCCCAGGATCCCGTGAAACCACGTAGCTGGCCCCTGCTTAGGAGTGTTGGGAAGGCTTCTGAGGGGGTTGTTGGCGTGTCCCGAAGGGAAGTGAAATGACAGGTTTGTGCTTGAGAGAGGCCGCTGGAGGCCAGGCCATCGGAGGATGGGTTGGCAGCGTACAGGCCTGGAGGCCAAGGCAGTGATGAGAGGGCGGCTGCCCAGGGTCCCGATGAGAGGACCCTGACACTGGACCCCTGACTGATCCCGACCTCCCCCACCCCCTGCCCAGTCGGACCTCTTCCAGGACGATCTGTACCCTGACACGGCTGGGCCCGAGGCGGCCCTGGAGGCAGAGGAGTGGGTGAGCGGGCGGGATGCCAACCCCATTCTCATCTCCCTGCGGGAGGCCTACGTGCCCAGCAAACAGCGGGACCTGAAGGTCAGCCGGCGCAACGTGTTATCCGATAGCCGGCCTGCCGTGGCCCCCAGCTCGGCCCGCCTAGGAGCCTCCACATCCGCTGTCGCCACTCACACTACCGCCCCCAGCGGCGGCCTCGCCGGAGCCGGGGTACGTGCCTCACAGTCGGGGCGGTGTTGGGAAGCCCCAGGTGTCACCCTGGTCTGCTGTGTGCGCCCGAACCATTCGCCGCCTGTCTGCCGGGCTCAGGCCCCTGCCTGGTAGATCTGGGGAGGGCTGCAGCTCCACGACACCTGACCGCCTATCCCCCCCCCCACCCCCACTGTCCCTGCAGGAGGCTGGGAAGCTGGAGGAGGTGATGCAGGAGCTCCGGGCACTGAGGGCGCTGGTCAAGGAGCAGGGGGAGCGCATTGGCCGCCTGGAAGAACAGCTTGGCCGAGTAGAGAATGGGGACGCTTAGGACCGTAGGCCCAGGGGGTGCCACTCCCCCTCACCTCCTCCTCCACTCCCTTCTCACCCAGCCTCTGTTGGCAAGTCCCACCGCCAGCTGGCTGCCTCCTGCGCCTGCCCAGGGCCTCTCGGGCAGGTTCGGGGGCAGTCCACACCCTGTCCCATCCTGTGGGCCCAGGCTAGAGCCACCACCTGGCTCTTGTCATTGTTACCGTGGAGGGTTTTTGTACCAAGGCAAGCTTCTCTGAGGGACCATCTCCCCCCCCCCCCCCCCCCCCCCCAGTTCCCTGCTCCTTCCGCAGAGTAAGCGGGAGGCACAGGCTCTATATTTTCATTCCAAATAAAATTCTCTTTCTAAAAGCCAGGTTTGCCATTCTGCAAAGGGTGGGGCTGGGAAAGGAAGTCTGGAAGGCTGGGGACAAATGAGGCCCACGGGGATCCCAGATCTGAGGGAGGCCTGGGGGCCATGAGCATCCCCCACAGCCAGCGCTTCCCTGAATTCTGCCGAGTAGAGAAACTGAGGTCGCAGACCTGTGGACACCCGGGACGGCGTCCTGCTTTGGGCTGGTGCCATTCCTCCTTTCGGAGGCCTGGTCACAGGCCCCAGAGCCCAAGCGTCACCCGGCGAGAGACCTATGAGGCTCTGGTGTGGGTCAGGGTGGTCCCGAGAGGCCCAAGGCCCCCCACCAGGGGATATGGCAGGGAGTGTTGGGTGGGGTGTTGTGGGCAGGAAGCGGAAGCGTCGAGTAACCCCCAGCTGCAGCTGAGCGCGCCAGAGCTCACTTCCACTCAGCACAGTCAGAGCTGGCGGTGGGCGCCTGAGCACTGAGGCCGGCGGACTGATGGTGAGCCCAGGAGCCCACTGGGCCCTGCAGTGGGGGCGACAGGTCGGGGCTGGAATGTCTGGGCCCTGGGAGCTAAGGGAGGATTTCTCCCCCGCGCCCCATTGGGGCCCACGGGCAGAAGCAGCCGGTCAAGGGCAGAGGCGGGAAGACCCCGGGCGAGCGTGGGGCAGAAGCTGGGCCTTCCTGTCCCCTCACCGCTGAGCTGGGCCTCCCTGGGATTCAGAGTGTGCCCCTAGCACCCCACTCCGGGCCTAGACCCCCCTTCAAGAACCTTTGCTAGACCCTCTCTCTCACCTGCTCTGCTTGGGACCTGGGACCTGGGACCTGGGCAGAGCCTGCCTGCATCCCTGGAGCCCAGGCAGAGAGAGGGCCTGGGGCGCGCGAAGAGGAGGCTTGCTTGAAACCTCGGCACCCCTCCCCCCTCTGCCACCTCCCCCATCTGCCTTTTTCCAACCGCAGGCTTCCTCTGTTAGCAGCACCAGCCTCCCCCAGCCCCTGGCCCTGCGAACCTAAGGCCCCCAGGGGACGGGGAGTTGAGCGGAAGTGGTGCAGCTGGGGCAGTCCCACGTGTGGGAGGGAAGAGGGGCTTCAGGGGCCCCCATCCTGAGGCCTGGCCGGGTGGAGGGTAAACAGTTGTCCTGGAGGTGGTCCCTCCATCCCAGGCCTCAGGAAGAGCCAGCCCCGACAGCCAGCCTCGCAGGCCACCTCTCTCCTTCAACACCCCACCCCCACCCCTCGGGCAATGTGGACACTTTCAACCAGTATTAACTGAGCACCTGCTATGCGTGCTGGGAATTCAGTGCTGGAGCCGTAAGGATCCCTGTCTCCCTGCTGCTTACGCCGCTGGGGCAGAGACGGGGTAAACGGCAAGCACCTGCCGGCTGTGTGAGGAGCACAAGGGAGAGGAAAACAGAGCCAGGCTCGGCCAGGCGCGGGGGGCAGCGGCAGGGCAGTACTCCGGGTCAGATCGGGCCTCACGGAGATGGTCTGAGCCAAGGCGAGCGGGCAGCCGTGTGGCTCTCGGGGATGGGGCATCTGGGCGGAGGGACCAGGCAGCACACGGTCCCCTGGCAGGCGCAGGCTCGTACGGCGCAGGTGGGGTGGCGAGGGCAGGGCGTCAGAGGCTCCGTGGCCAGATCTCAAAGGACCGGGGCCCTGCTAAGGACTTGGGTTTTTCTGCTTGACTGTCCCCATTTTGCCCAAGAGGCAATTGAGGACCCAGGCACCAACTGCCCCCCGCTCCCCGCCCAGCCCCGGTGACGAGCCCCCGCCTGTCTCCCCGCAGGACCTGCCCCGTGCCCTAGGGCTTGGGACACTGCTGGCCCTGCCGGGGGTCCTGTGCTCGGGCAGCGGCGCCTCGGACGGCGAGGGCCCCAGCTCTGGCACGGTCGTGCTGCTGCTGCTCCTGCTGCTGCTCCTGCTGGCCACCGGCCTGGCGCTGGCCTGGCGCCGCCTCAGCCGCGACTCGGGGGGTTACTACCACCCGGCCCGCCTGGGCGCCGCCCTGTGGGGCCGCACGCGCCGCCTGCTCTGGGCCAGCCCGCCAGGCCGCTGGCTCCGGGCCCGGGTTGAGCTGGGGTCACCCGATGAGGACCCAGAGCAGCAGCAGGACGAGCAGGACGAGGAAGAGGACTACCACCTGGTCGGAGGCCTGGGGGAGACACAGTCCCGGGACGAGGACCAGCCATGCGGAGAGGGGCCCGGCCCACGGCGGGCGGCAGAGCCCGCTGAGGAAGCACGTGACAGTAACGCCGACGGGGGCCTGGGCCTCAGCTCCCAGGGGCCGGCGGGCTCAGGGGGCAGCGCTGAGGCCCTGCTGAGTGACCTTCACGCCTTTGCTGGCAGCGCGGCCTGGGATGACAGCGCTGAAGCGCCCGAGGGTCAGGGCCTCCACGTCACCGCACTGTAGGAGCCCGCGTGGTGTCACATCCCCGTCGCCGTGCCTCTGCTTCCCGAAGCCGCCACGGCCGCTTGGACACAGCCTGCCCTGGACCCACTGTCGCCCACATCCCCAGATGGAGAGTCTCAGACTATCACTCCCCCACCCATTCGGTCCCCAGAGCCGTGCATCCCTGTCCCCATCGGGAAGGCCACCCATCCCTATGGGCATTGGGCAGCCACCTGAAATAAAAGCCCTCCAGCCCTGTGGCTCTGTGGTCCCGTAGAGACCCTTTCCATCTCTTAGCAGGGGCTCCTCCCGGCGCCACCCCACCCACTCCTGCCCCCAGAAATCCAAGTTCAAGAGCCAGGTCAGTGCCATGATTCAATATTTTAATTCGCTAAGGGCACAGCTCAACTGCAGGAGGCCAGCTGGGCGGCCAGGCCACTCCACTGACAGCCACAGCCTGTGGCCCTCTGTGGGCACGGTCCAGGGGCACAGCCACCCCCAACAGAGACACACCCTCACACACACTCACTCCTGTACTCTTGGGCACACCTCCAGGCCTCTGCAACTGGCCCAGGGTCCCACCTGCCCTCACAGCCATCCGTCCTCCTAGCGCCCAGGGCGCCCACGGCCCCTCTTAGACTTCTTGGTCCCTGAGGGGGGTCGGATGGGGAGGGGGGCAGAGCTCGAGGGTGGCGGTGGTGGTGGCAGGAGAGGAGGCAGAGGGGACTCCGTGGGCTCCAATGGGCCAGGGCTGGGCTGGAATCCCTCAAAGGGTGAGAATTTCAGGGGGCTGCAGGGAAAACCAAGGCTGAGTCAGCACCTACTGGCGCTGGGGTCAGAGGGCCAACTTCCCCACCTGCCTGGGCACACAGACTATGAGGTCAGGTGCCCAGCCAGGCAAGCCTGTGCCACGAGGGGTCCCCAGTGGTGGACGACAAAGCAGAGGCTAGCACTGAGATGCAGCCAAGGCAGCCCTGGGGTGGACGGGGCAGAGCCAAAGCTAGAAGTGGCCTCCTGCTCCAGTTACACACTCCCTTCTGCCCTGTGGTACCTGACCGGGGTCCGGGGGCTGCTGTTCAGGCGCCTGGGGGAGCGTAGCTTGGGCTGGAAGGAGAAGCCCTCCTTGCTGCTGTCCAGGACGGAGGGTGCCACATACGTGAAGCCCTGGGAAGGAGGTGCAAGGCAGGGCTGGGCAACGCTCAGCATCCCCCACTCCTTAGCCACAATCCTTCCCGTGTCCCCATAACCCTCGGGCCACAAAGGACCTCACCAGGAAGGCCTGGTTGGCGCTCTCACTGAGGGCCGTATCATCTGGACTGTCCACTGGCGTCTGCCGTGTGAAGTGGATGTCAAACTGGCTCACGTCCTCCTCTGACTGCTGTGAGCGACCCGAACGGGGAGGAGGGGTCAGGGAGCGTCCAAGATGGGCCCTCCACCTGCCCCCAGGCCGGTGGGACCTCCACTCACCAGACAGGGCCTGAAAGGGGGGTCTACGCGGCGAGCCAGGAGGTCATCCCAATTAATGTGTCGGAAGAAGGGGTGTCTCTGTGGGTAGAGTGCCCCCAAACACCACCATTTCACCCTCTTCGGCTCCCTCAGTAACTCCCTCTGCCCTAAGGCCCTGCCTGCCCCCTGTCCTTTGGGGGCTCAGCCCCGCCCTCTCCTGATGGTCCCAGACCCACCTGCACATCAGCAGCGTCTCCTGGGCCGCCACCCATCCGTTGGCTGGGATTCCGCTTCAGAAACTGCGGGGCGAGGGCAGAGGGTGAGGGTCTGGGGGATAGACACTGACTGTGTGTTCCCCTGTGTTCTGGGGGCTGGCTGGGGCGGGGAAGGGTAGAGGAGGGAGAAGGCCTCTGGAGTTGGGTCTCCACCTACGGGCCACCCTAGGACTTCCAAACTTGGTCCAATGGGCCCTCTGCCATGAAGCCTTCGTAAAGGCACCTGGTCACCGGGATCACTCCAGCAGGGATCCAGTCTCCAAACCCACCCTTCCCACTTTTATCCCTAATGAATGCCTTCGTGATGGGAGAGCAGCTAGCTCATCATGAACGTTTTCTTTGGCTGATGAGAACTTGGACTACGAATGTGTACAGGATCAGCAGCTGGTCTACAACAGAGCTAAGGCACAAGCTCGGTGTCTTGGAACCCAAAGCAGGTGCCGCTTCATCCCAAAGGCATACTGCACAAGTGGGGATGTCGCACAGCCCAGAGGACCCCGTACGGGGCCTAGAAGACATGGGGGCTGGACCAGGGGCAGGAGGGAGCCCAACCCCCCCCCTTTTTTTTTAAGTTTATTCATTTATTCTGAGAGAGAGAAAGAGAATCCCAAGCAGGCTCTGCACTGGGGCTCGAACTCATGAACCGTAAGATCATGACCTGAGCTGAAATCAAGAGTCTGGACGCTTAACTGACTGAGCGCCCCCAGGCGCCCCCGGAGCCCACCTTTTTGACGAGGTCCCGGGCATCCGGGGTGAGGTAGGGGGGCAGCGTCAGCTTCCCTTTGATGATCTTGTCCATGGTTTTCTTCCGGTTCTCCGCAGTAAAGGGTGGCTGGAGAAAGCAGACGGTGAGAGGAGACTTGCGGGCTTCACCCCAGGCCCTGCCCCTGGCCGGGATGGGGACCCCCTCCCACCCCTCTCTCCCCTCCCCTCCTCCCAAGGAGGCTGGACTTGCCGATCCAGTGAGCATGTCGTACATCAGGGCCCCCAGGCTCCACCAGTCCACCGCCCGGTTGTGGCCACTGCGCACCAGAATCTCAGGGGCCCTGAGGGGACGGGTGAAACCATCAGCCCGGCCAGGCCTTTCCTGGCAGTTCTCCCCACCCCTGGTCCCAGCCAGCTACCACCTACATGTACTCAATGGTGCCACAGAAGGTGTGGGTGACGGCGCCCTCATGGATCGACTCCTTGCAGAGTCCAAAGTCTGTCAGTTTGATGTGGCCTGGGGAAGATGTTGGAGAGGGTGGTCAGGGCCCTGGCTCACTGCACGGTGCTCCTCGGCCCTCCCGGCAGATTCTGAGCCGCCTCGCAGCTGCAGGGGGCAGGGTGCACGCACGCATGCGCACCCTGGCTGCTGAGCATGATGTTCTCAGGTTTGAGGTCCCGGTAGATGATGCCTTGGGAGTGCAGATGGCCCAGGGCCAGCGTGATCTCTGCCAGGTAGAAACTGCAGAGACAGGACAGGGTGAAGGCAAGGGTAGGGGTGGGGCTTTCTCTGGGGAGAGGGGATCCCTGGAGCCCCTCAGGAGAGGCAAGAAGTAATACCTACCAGGCCGTGTCTTCCAGGAAGATGCCCTCTCGCTCCAGATGCGTGAAGAGCTCACCGCCTGCGACACAAACACGTCAGCAGCTGTGTGCTGGGAGCAAGTGCCTTCGCGCTCTGAATCTTGGTTTCTTCTTGGGGAGAGTGGGACTCATAATTCCGGCCCTACCTGCCTCACAGAGCTGCCGTGGGGATTCAATTCAATTCAGCAAACATCTACCGACGCCTACTCGGTGTCTGGCCCTGTGCTGGGTGAAGCTGGGGACACAGAGATGAAGAGACCCAGCCATTGCCCTCAGGACGCTCAGTCTGATGGGGAGACAGACATGCACACAGGTGCTCTAACATGCCAGACTGAGGCAACAGCTCCAAGAGCTTAACCCAAAAAATCTCACAGAGGCGGCAAAATTACTCCCAATGTGAGGGGACACAGCCCACGGTAGCAATGAGAATTAAGGGGGCGCTGAGACAGACACAGATGCTGGAGCTCACAGGGCCCATCTGGTGCAGATGGGACAGGGGGAGGGGTCAGGCCCCACCACTTCGTGGCCAGCAGGGGGCACCAGGCCAAGGAGGCCAGGCTTCTCTGAGCAGTTACAAGGAGCCATGACTGTGAGTGTTGGGGACAATTCCATGCCGACACGACGAGCACCCTGGGACTTCGTGGAGGAGACATTAGGAAGAGGGTGAGCTGAAGGCCTCAGGCCCGGTTTGGAAACAACTGTGACTCGTGCCCTCCCCTCAAGAGAGTGGAGATGATGGAGGACACTGCCAAGAATGAACCAGCTGGATCTGGGACCTGATGGGACACAGGGCACCCAGGAGAGAGGAGCAGGACACGAAGGGGTGGTGGATGTGGACAAAACAAGCCCCTGGGTTTCTGTACGAACTCCCACTGTTCCCGTCCACCCCCAATACAGGTGAGGGACACAAGAGGTGCTGGACAGACGTTTGCTGAATGAATGAATGGATGGATGGATGGATGGACGGACGGACGGATGGATGGACAGACAGATGGATGAGTGTGGGGGCCCCCTAGCCATTCTACACACCACATCTCTCCGGGCTTCCCCAGAGTTCCCAGTGCTTCCTGGCTGGTTCCCTGGCCCTGGTTCCCCCGCTGGGCCCGCGCTCATACCACTGAGGCACTCGAGGATGAGGTAGAGTTTGCCACCAGTCTGGAAGGCATAGGCCAGTTCCACAATGAAGGGGTGCTTCACTGACTCTAGAATGTTCCGTTCAGCCCGCGTGTGTGCTGTGTCCTTGGCGTTGCGCACAATTTTGGCCTGAAGAGGCGGGGATCACAGTCAGAAGGTGGGTGCCTCGGGCTCCTTTAGTCCCTCCAGCCATTACCCTTCCGCCACCCTGTCTCACTCCATTGTATTTTTTCACAATCCCGCTAACGACGGTCATCCTTCTCAAGGACTGATTTATCCTCTAGAGGTATATCTCCACTTTGGCACGGATGGCATTTGGGGCAGGTAATTCTTTGTTGTGGGCGCCGTCTTGTACATCGGAGGATGTTTAACAGCGTCCCGGGCCTCTACCTACTGGATGCCAGGAGCACCCTCTCCAGCTGTGACTCAAAAATGTGGAAATTGCCACATGTCCCCTGGGAGGCAAAACAGCCCATAGGCGACAACTACTATACAATAACATAACCGCAATGGACAATAAACCAGCAAATGCCCAAGACTGGCACCGTTTCCACCATCACGTTCACTAGTGTCTTCCCAAAGCCTGGAAGAGTGCGTGGGGAATGGCAGCCACCGAGTAAGGATTTGCTGGCTGAACAAATGACTCACCTTCCTCAGGACTTTCATGGCATATATTTTTCCCAAATTGGTGCCCTGCACCTTTCGCACTTGGAACACCTGTAGGGCAGGGGAGACAGGATTAACCTCCCTCTCCATAGCCTACCTTCCCAAAGCTCCACCCTAAAGCTCCGGCCTTGAGAGCGAGAGGCCTAGGCCCACCCAAGGGTGGGGCAGGAAAGAGGTCGGGGCAGACTCTGAGAGGATTTGCCTTTCCCTCCTTTATGTTTTTACCCCAGAGATCTACAGAGGCTCTAGTGATCTACAAGTCTAATTTGTTTTGGGACCCTCTGCTGCTGCAAGACTGAGGCAGGGAGACCAGCAGGGGAGAAGGGCCAGTACCTTGCCATAGCCCCCCTTGCCCAGCACACGCAGCAGCTCAAAGCAGTGGGGCCCGATGCGCTCGGGGCCCAGGTTCACACTGGTCTCCGTTAACTCCACCTCCTCGCAGTGTCCCACAGGCCTATTGACGCAAGAGGTTAATGGGGGCAAGGCTCCAGTTCGCCCCAGCCCTTTGCCTCCCTGCACACCGCCCCCCCCCCCCCAACACAACCCGCACTCACTCCAGGCCAGCCGCCCTCAACTCGCCATGGGGCCACACGTCCTGTGAGAAACCGAGGGGTAAGAGCCAAGGAAGGTACCAGGAGCCCTCCCCCTCAAGCTGGACTACTTGGCCCGGGAGAGGAGGGGGTCAGGAATGGGAGCTAGGGGGCGACGGGCCAGCACTGGGGAGGAGAGGCCGAGGGCAGAGAAGGGAGAACCAGGGGAAGGGCTGGGGACCTGGAAGACAGGTCGGGGTGGGTGAGGATGGGTCAGAACTTAATGGGGGCCGGGATCTGAGACACCGGCTGGGGGGAAGCCAGCGCCATTCCACCGCCTAGGGGGTGGGATCGGCTCCGGGATCGAGCCGCGCCCAGGAGGACCACTCACCGAGGGGCTGAACTCTGGCTCGCCCTCGCTGCCTTCCTCCGTCTCCAGGTCCAGGTCAAACACGGCCGCCATAGCGGCGCCGGCCCGGCGGGCCCCTCGGCCCTGGCTCGGCCGCGCTCTGACTGACAGTCCGGGGGGGCGGAGGGTAGTCTGTGCATCATCACTCCGCGACCGAGGCCGCGGCGGCGCGCGCCGATGACGTAGGGGCTTCCCCCTCCCTCGCCCAGGGCCGCTTAGTCAAGGAGGGGAGAAAAGATGGCGCCCAGCGCAAGGCCTCTCGGGAACCGGCTTAACTCTCTTGGGCGGGACCTTCTCAGTCTTGCCAGCACTGTTCTCCCGGGGCGGCACCGGACAAGGGCTACCTGGAAGGCGCTCATCTTGGTTCTGGGGAGAGTTTGAGTGTGCCTGGGACAGAGGCACAGGCAGGTATGGCTGTAAACTTAACTCCCAGCCCCGTTCAAGCCGTGCGCTGGCTGCGTGGCTGGGTGGCTGGGTGCTGGCTGGGTGGCGAAAGGCAGGTCGCGTCTCTCTGTTCGGTCCTGAAAGAGAGGTAGCTGCATCTCAGTCTCCTTAACGTGCCACCTGACTCGAGGACCCTGCAAGTCAAAGCATATACTGGGTGACGACGGCTCCACGCCCAGGTCAGGCTGGGCATTTTTTGCCAGCTTCCTGCCAGAAAGGATTTGGGTCTCATTGATCCACCCGTAAATACGAGCTTGTGTTGAAGTTTGCTCCCGAGCCAGTTTAAGTACATTTCTTAATTTTACTACTGGTACAAAATAGGTGCTTAATAAAACTTGGTTAAAAGAATGAATGAATGAATGAATGAATGAATACACCAAACCGGGTCTGTGACTTTAGATTTGGGCATGGATTCTTGTTGGGGTTCTGGGCGGGGGGATGGGGGGGTGGGACGTGAATTTGGGCCACACCAGGTCCTTGATTGCTGGAGGCTGTCCGAATGTGCATTCCAGGTGGATGGGGAGGTGAAATATGAACTCAGACGGACAGAACTCAGGAGTCTCCAGGCTGGAGGAGGTTTTATCTGGTTGGATGTGGCCCTCTGTTGAAATCCCACCCTCCACAGACTCTCATGTTTGGGTCCCGTTGTGGGTGACCATGGCAGGCCCCCGCTCATGGTCAACCCAGAGGCCCGGCCCGTGTGGTGTTTTATCCTTCGCTCCAGATGTATCCCGTAGCCACCTCTCCCTCCTCCCTTCCCCACCTCCCATCTAGCTGAACCCGAGAGGTGTTGTCCAAGTCACAAGAACCAGATACCAGATACTTCATTAGTCTAGAAGCCTTTATTTGGAGAGGGATGCTTGTGGAGCTGGCCACAGCTCCTGTGCTGTGCAGAGGCAGAGTTATTAAAACAGCCTCCCCTGAATTAGGAAGCGAGTGTAGCCTCTCCTCTGCCAATGCTAGTTATGCCAGAGGCCAAAGCACCAAAGCTTGGTGGAGAAGGTGCATGCTGCATGGGAGAAGGCGTTCACTTGTCTTAAGGCCACATACGAGTGAGGGCGGGGAGGTGAGTGGGGTTTAGAAGCTGAGTGGGCACATGAGGCTTAGTAGAAGTGGGAACCTGAATCTTGTATCTCGTCCCTTGATCCTCTAGCTACTGTGGTATGACCTTGAGGCAATGGTTGTTCCTCCCTGGGCCTGTTTCCTCATCTGTAGAATGGGGCAGTAGTGTCTGCCTGGAGAGGAGATGGTTACTGCTGACCCCAGGCCACCTGCTTCTACCGCTCAGGCCAAATGAGGCAGGCCGGGCACTGCCGAAAGTTGTCAGCAGGCTCTAGAGAGATCCTGGAATTTGCTAAATGAGGGGTGAGAGGAAGAGGACAGGGTTTAGTCTCAGGTTTTCATAGGATTTGTCCAAGGCCAGGGGCCAGCCAGCGTCTGTCTTCCTGTAGGCTGCAGGAAGAGAGGCAGACCTGGAGGGATGACAAGGATGGGCTAAGTTTGGGCCTCTCTCACCTCCCTGGGGCAGGTGTGCGTGTGTGTGTGTGTGTGTGTGTGTGTGTGCAGCTGCTGTTGCTTCTCCACGGCTAGAGTCTTGGGACAGGATTGGGGCCTTTGGGCTGAACTAACAGCAAAAGGGGCCAGCGGCCCCCCCAAGATACTTTCTTTTGTGGCCCTCAAGCCAGGATGCCTTAATGTCAAATGGCCCTGCCACTCTGGAACAGACCTGAGGCCTCCGAGTGAGCCAGGCCAGAATTGGGGCAGGGCTATAGGAAGAGAGGCACTATTTGAAGTGGGACAGGAAGTGGGCAACAGGGTAGTGGGGCCCATCGATGCCCAGACCCTGGCAGAGGCCCAGCAGGCGGAGACGAGCCTCAGCCAGGCTGGGCCCAGCACAAGCCACACTGCAGTAGGGCTCCTCGTATTCACCAGGCACCAGGACCTCCTCCAGCAAGTTGAAGCGCAGCAGGCCTTGGTCATGAAGAGCCTGCAGGGTCTCACGGCTGGCGGTGGAACTCAGAGCCTGAAGGTGCTGGGAAGCCAGGCACATGACGCCCACCAGGTGGCCACGGGCGCGTGGGTGGCTGGGCAAGGCAGGCCGCAGGCCACAGGCCACCATAGCTGCAGCCAACAGCAGGTCCACACCATAGAGCTCCAGGATCCAGTCTCTCAGGTAGAAGCCACCCATCCGAGGGTTGATCTCGATGAGTTTCGGCCCGGCCCTGGTGAGCTTGAGCTCCACGTTGAAGACCCCATCCAGCAGCCCGCAGCCCAGGCAACAGCGGAAGGCTGCCTGCACCAGCTGTGCCTCCTGCTCCGGTGCCAGCCCAGTGGGCATGCAGGCCGCCGTCTCAGTGAAGCCAGGCAGCCTCGTGGGGCCATTGTCGGAGACGAAGGCGGCCAACAGTCGCCCACCGTAGACCACCAGATCCACGTCGTGCTCGGTGCCCTCAATGAACTCCATCAGCAGCATGGCATTCCCCCAGCCCAGCCCGATGCCGGGGTGGTCGGCCTCACCCTGCAGGTCGCGGGTGATCCGGGAAAAGTGTTCGTGGCACTGCGGTGCGTCCTCCACCAGCCGCACGCCCACTGCGCCTGCCCCAAACTCCAGCTTCATGACACCCGGCAGGGGCACCTGGCGGACGGCCCTCTCCACATCGGCCTCACTCTCCAGCGGGCAGCAGGGCACGGCATGGAGGGAGGGCGCGGGCCAGGGCGGGCCATGGCAGCGCAACAGGTGCAGCTGGGTGCAGCTCTTCTGCTTGGCCAGGCGCATGGCAGCCGGGGGGCTGCAGGGCAGACCCAGCTCCTGGCAGAGCAAGGCCGTGAGTACTAGGCAGTCGTCCCAGTAAGAGAAGCAGCCATCGAGCTGCAGGCCACGTGCCCGCACCAGTTCCGCCAGCAGCCGCGCGTTCTCTTCGTCCCTCCGGTGCTCTGTCACATCAAAGTGGATGAAAGTCTGCACCAGTTGGGAGGCAAAGTGGTTGGGATCCGACTCCACTAGGTGCAGCTGCAGAAACCACCAGAGGGCAACACACCCAGGTCAGCCTCTGCCGGACGCTGGGGAGATAGGATGGGGCCACGAACGTGGTTCTGGCCCTCAGAGGCGACGGAATCACCGGTTCTAAGTGCTCAAAAAAACATCTGTTGATGACTGACTAAACGGAAGGTGCAGAGATAACACACTTAACCCAGCCTGAAGGGGAAGGAAGGCATCTCAAAGGAGGCAATACTTCGGTCGGGAGCTGAGTAAGAATCAGCCAGAGGAAAGATGGCAGGAGGGAAAGGGTGTGATCTGAGTGGGCAGGGGCTGGAGCAAAGAGAGAGAGAGAGAGAGAGAGAGAGGGCTGCTGGGCTCATTCTCACTCTGACCAGAGCTTGTAGGGGAACCACCAGGGTTAGGGTTTGGGACAGGTGGTCTGGTGGCTTTGGGCATCATGTTCTTGGCCATCATTCACCCAAAGAGTTCTGACCCTCAGGGGGTGCCCACAAAGGAATCCAGTGGGGCCCTGTGCCCCAAATCTCACTGCCCGCTGGGGGAACACAGACACAAAGCAGCGGGTAACCAGGGCAGAGACAGCTCCTGAAGAGAGGGGAGGGTGGCTGTCTGCACAGTAACACTAGGCGGCGGGAGGAGTGGACATTCCAAGTGGAGAACGCCGTGTGCAAGGCAGGGAGTGAAAAGACGTGGGAATGGCCGGGGGGAGAATTTCCTAGGGCGCGTTGTACTGCGGAAGAGGGAAGAGGAGGCCACTGTGGTAGATTAGGGCCACAAAGAACCTAGACATTTGGCCTCTGTTTTATCTGTTCAGTGCAGATAAGAATGTCTGCGCCGCCTGCATGGCCCCGGATTCTGTGATGTGAGGCCACTGCTCTGAATCTGATTCGCGATGTGTAAGCTGCTCCCCAGCACTCTCCTCACGCCCTCGGGAATCCAACCTCGAAGGGTCTGCCCTTCCCGCAGCGTAGGGCCGGGCTCCTCAGCCTGGCATTCGGGGTCCCGGTTCTGATACTAACACTGAATGACCCTCTCCAGCCCTTCAACGCTGGTTTCTTTTTGCCCCGAAGGGCTCTATGCCCTCCCGGGGGACCTCTTACACCCGGCTGGAGCAGAACGTGGCCAGAGGCCGAAAAGTTTAGCCTTCTAATCTTGGGCGGGGCGGTGGGCCCCACCCCTACTCCTGGGCTCTAAAGCCCCCAGCGGACCCGCCCGGCTCAGGCTCCGCCCCTAGCGGTGCTGGCCCCGCCCCCGCGCCCAGGGCACCGCCTCCACCTCCACTGAGGCCCGGGGGGGTCAGGCCCGGCCCCGCCCACCTTGAGCCCGTAGTCGCGCGCCGCCTCCCACACGAACTTCTTGCTGACGCCGCCCGCGCCGATCAGCAGCAGCTGCTTGCCCTCCATGAGGCAGTGCGCCGAGCGTCGCAGCATGGTCTCCACGAGCGGCGCGGCCGCGGCCTCCCGGGCCGCCGGCTGCGAGCGCTGCGCGGCCCACAGCCCCTCGAGCGCACCGCACGCCTCCAGACACAGGCCGCCGTTCAGCTCCAGGGCTACGGGGGTCAGCGCGCGGTCTGCCACAGTCAGCGCGAAGTCTACGCCTGGGCCGGGGCGGGAGGACGCGGGCTCAGCGCCGCCTGCCCTCCGGCCTCGACCCCCGCCCCCGGCCCGGGCCGCCCGCGCTCACCGAGGAAGTCAGTGCGGGCCCGGCGCCCGCCGCGCTGCTCAGCGCTCAGGCCGGCCTCCAGGGCCAGCACGGCGGCCAGCGCGGCCTCGGCCGCTGCCTTGACGCGCCGCCGCACGACCGCCACCTGCGTCGCCTCACCCAGGCCGCACCGGGCCAGTGCCACCTCCAGCGTCTGTGGCAAGGAGCTCCGGTGCCGCAGAGGCCGGTCCTCACGGCCCACACTGCACACCACCTGGGCAGGGTGTGGCTGAGGGTGTCGGTCCGAGAGCAGCCCTCCCAGGACTGACACTGCCCCCCCCCCCCCCGCCCCTGCACTCCTACCCCGGTGCCCGGAGATCCAGGCCAGACCTCTCACCACGCATTCAAGTAGCCCAGTCCTCCTTTGTGACTTACGCTGCACAAGCCACTTTCCCCTGCCACTGCCCAACTGGTCCTTTACACCCTGAGGGGCGTCTACCCAGGCTTCCGGGCCCAGCTAGGGTCTCTGTTCCCTGAAGGCTCCAAGCCTACTTGCTGCTGTGAGCCCTGGGGGCCCGTGCCACCCCGCTTGGCTCAGAGCTACGCTCCCCGGAGGGTCCTCAAACTGCCCTAAGTTCCCCAGCTTGGAGGCCCCCTCCTAAAGGGCCCTGGACACTGGAGGTTCAGGGACCCTCCGTCAGCCCCTTCTGTGGGCAAGAGCTCCTTGGGAATAGGATTCAGCCCTGGACCCTGGTGCCTAGTATGGAGTATCAGAGCTCCTGATGGAGGAAGGGTGCAGGAAGGGTGCAGGAAAGGGAGGGAAAAAGCTTCAGACCCAGGAGTCCTCTGGACACCATCAAGGTTCCCCCCAAAGATTTTGTCCTCTCTCTACCCAGGGGCCCTCAGCAGCTCATTGGAGCTGGGCTGGGTTGGGCTGGCCTGGGCTGTGGCAGCAGGGTCAGGACCTGAACCTGGGCCACACTCACCTTGCTCAGCAAGGGCCTGTCACCCTGTGTCCGACATACCACAGCACAGATCCGCACAGCCAGCTCAGGGCCAGGTGGGGGACTGCCTGGGGAAAGACATGAAGCCTGAGCCCAGCACAGAGCAGCCAGGAGGCTGAGCCGGCACCCACTCCTGGCTGGCCCAGGTGGCTCTCACCTGGGAAGGGCAGCCGGGCAGGTGGGCACACAGCCTCCACCAGGACACTCTCCTCCTCCTCCAGTTTCTCCAGCAATGCCAGCACCATGTCGACCACTGTGCCCAGCTCCTTTCGCGAGTACAGACGCAGTGCCTGCCGCCCCCGCCAGCGCCAGCCACTGAGCTTCACGGCCACCTGCAACAGGGAGGGGAGGGGGGCCTCCTTACCACCCCACGTACGTATGGGGTGGGATGCTCACACGGAGGATCCAATGTGTAAACTGAAGTAAGAAGGCAAGGGGTCGCCACAGAGATAGGCCAGCAGCAGGACCCCAAGTTGGGGACAGCTTCCCAGCAGGACTTGGTCACCATCCGTGGGTCCCATCCCGCTGGCATCTGCACAGACCTCGGGGGCAGGAACCTGTTACCTGCAGGGCATCACCCAAGGCCTCGGAGTGCAGAAAGGCCTCTACTTCCTCCTTCACCAGTGTCTCCTGGCCCTCTTTGCCACTCAGCTCCACCAGCCGCAGTCCTGGGCTGGCATCCCCTACCCGCAGCAGTGCTGGTGGCTTGTAGGTGAAAGCCAGGGTAGCTGGCACAGCCACGCCACCCTGCTGAGCCAGCAATCTCCTGGTCAGCAGCCTGTCTTCCAGCAGCCGGGCCAGCTCAGCTGAGGCTCCTGTGGGGCAGGTCAGGTCACGGGCAAGTTCAGCCGCCTCTCGACCCCGGCCAGGTCCCAGCCCCAGGCCCGCCAGGAAGTAGGTGGCTCGGCGTGGGGGGACAAAGTCATCCAGGAATGTCAAGCCCCCCGGGTAGAAGCTCACGGCCTTGGAGACCAGCAGGGCCGACTCGCCCGGCTGCCCAGGTGCTGGCACCTTCATCAGCCAAGCAGGGGACAGGCAAAGGAGCATGTTTCCTGCGGGCAGAAGGAGGACGGCTGCTGGCCAGGGAAGGCTTAATGCCCCCAAGCCCTCCACCTCCAGCCCGGGGACCCCGGGTAGTAGGGGGCAGCTGCTCCCAGAACCCACCCCCACTCAGAGCGTGGCAGCTGGCCCAGTGGAATGCAGGCAGTTGCCAGGGTCAGTGGGTATTTTGGGATGTGGCCGGGCCAGGGCAGGGCTGCCCTTTCTGCAGGAGGGGGTGGGGGAACTTGGGCACACACTCACCCGGGCTCTGGACCCCTCCTTCCAGCAGCACGGACAGAAAGGTGCTGGGGGATCCCAGAATGCATAAGGTCACCTCCGCACCAGGGCAGCCTCGGGAGGGGAAAGAACGTGGCCAAGCTCAACAGGGGCTCCCCCCGATATCTTTCTGCCTACCCTTCCCTGTTCCATAGCCCTGCCCTCTTCTTAGGTCCCCAAGTCCTTCCCAGAGTGGGATGAGAAGAGTAGAGAGGACAGAGAAGAGACTGGAGAGAGAAGGGGCGCTGCCTGCCCATCCCACCCCATGAGGGTGGCTCCCTTCTCTCTGCAGCTGGCCTGGAAGATACTGGAGGCTGGGTGACCGGAGACCTGGGTTCTAGCCTGAGCTCTGACACTGACTTTCTCTGTGACCCAGGGCCCCCATGTCTCAGTTTCCCAGTGTGTGATCCCCAGGAGAGCCCAGTCTGTGATTTTCATGTCTTCTACCTGTGAACCCCTCTGTCCACACGAAACCTTTGTGGCCATCTAGTATATTAAACAGATAAAGCAGGGGAGGAGTCTTGAGTCCCAACTGTTAGCAGCTCCCAAGGCACTTCTATAGAAGGTTTCGCTCCACAGAACATGGATTGCAAATCCCACGGCTGGGTCTTCCGGAATACGAGGGAAGTCCGGATCTCTGCTTTACTGGTGCCAGATGCCCTTTGAAACAATACTTACCTGCCCAAAGTTTACTGGCCTTGCTTCCCTGGCTTCAGATCTAGACAGAGCCTGGGGGAAGGGGCTGACCTTGACAGGGATGGGAAGCAGGCCGGGCTGAGGGTGCCTCCCTCCCCCTCCCAGGGATACACCCCTCCACGGAGCCCTCGGATACCTGTGCGGGGCACCTGGCTGCGGTCCTGGGTCTCCGGCAGGCCAGCTTGCTGCAGACAGCTCTGGAGGAGGCTATAGTGGTAGACGGTCCACGCCCGGGCCTCCGCTTCCTCGAGGGAGCCCTTGCAGTCCAGGCCCACGTCATGGCGCCAGGAGCCAGAGAAGCAGCCTGGGGGTGGCAGGCCAGCGCCTCCTCCCCATGGGCCCTCCTCTTCCTCCAGGTCCTTGGAGGCCAGCGGGCAGTCCCACGCGGGACCCAGTGGATCCAGAGAGAGCTGAGAGGGGCAGAAGTGGTGGGTCTTGGGCAGAGTGGGCAAAGGACACATTAAGTCACCCAAGGGTACAAGCCCGCCACGCTCCTGACCGTGGGTGATGTTTGGGGCAGACACTGTCCTAGGAACCAGGAGAGGATGGAGTCGGATTAGGGGATGAAGGCCTGTCCCCAGGAGCAGGCAGGTGGGAGTGCTTTGTAAACCGGAGGTGCAGTGCCCCCGGGGAGGGAGGGGTGGGTAGAAAGCGACGCGCTGCTGGCTGGACCACTGCCCCCCATCCCACGCCAAGGTCCGCCCTAGCTTGGTTCACAGGACCAGAGGTTTTGGTCTGTTTGTTCATCAAGGCAGTCCTGGTGCATAAAACAGTGGCACGCCATAGCTTCTCAACAAATGTTGACCGAAGAAGAAATGAACAATCGAGCCGAGCGATCTCTCTCGAGCTGCTCATTTCTCTCTGCTTGTCCGTAACCTGCCATCACAGAGTTCTGCTGAGGCCTAAATACGTAGATGGATCTGGTCCACTGCCATCGAAGTAGGTCTTGAGGACCTACTGTGTGCCCAACCCTGTGCTAGGCATTGGCAGGGGAAAAAACCGGTGCCCTTTTTACAGACGTTCTGAGTCATGGAAATGCTTTCTTTGGGTGAAATTTTACACCCCTGCCCCTCTCTGAGTCTGGCTGACTCCCACAGGAGGCTGCTCAGAGGCTCAGTGTGAACACAGTGGGGGACACAGGTGGGCCTGTCCTCCGGGGGACAGGCGGGGCTACCTTGTGAGGTTCCTTTGGGCTCTGTGGGGGCCTGGCATCTGCCCTGTCCCACCCCAGGATGCCAGTGAGGCTTGGACTACAGTCATGGGGAGACCGCGTGCTGTGGCCCCGGAGGGCAGGTCTGGGCCCGAGACCTGGGCTTGAATCAGAGCTAACCAGTGCCAAATTCGGAGCCTCGAGCCTTCTCTTGGAAGGTGTGCTCCCCGAGAGCCCAGACTGTGTGTTCACTGATACATCCCCACCCCCAGAATGGTGTGCACAGATGTACGTGCACAATAAATGTTGCAGGATGAATGGGTGCGTGCCAAAGGGGACCAACAGTGCCCATCCCCGGGGCTGATGGGGGAGCGCCTGGCACACAGAGCTGGGAGGCAGCAGGGTGTGTGCAGCTGGTCGCAGGCCCCAGTCGTCTGCACGGGGGTGCCCCCAGGGTTAGGCTGTTGGATGCCAAACTCTGCCCTCTGAGCCCTCCCTCTGGCCAGGGGTTTGGGCCTTTGGGGGGAACGACCGGAGGATACTCACCATCTTACAGGTGGGGTGGCTGGCAGACTAATGGCAGAGACAAGGGGAGAGAGACCAAGGCGGGAGTCAGGGCAGCGGGGTCTGTACCCCACTGCCCAACCCCTAAGACGGGAAGAGAGGTGGCCGCCGCGGTGCCTCCCCCTCACCCCCGTCCCTGACAACAGGTGTCCAAGGCTGCCCCACCTCCACCCCAAGGAAGCGGGGAGATTTCGGCCTCCGGGACCCCACGGATCCTACACCCCTGAGCTCACACATCGCGGGCTGAGCCAGGCGGTCCTGGGCCCTTCCAGCGGGCGGTGCGCTGGGTCCCCGAGGCCCCTGCCCCCGCAGCCCCGCTCCCTGGCTCTCCCCGGGGCGCGGGCAGGAGCCGGGGTACCTGGAGGGCTCCCTGGCTCTCCCCGGGGCGCGGGCAGGAGCCGGGGTACCTGGAAGGCGGCGGCGGCGGCGGCGGCGGGGCTTGGCGGGCGGCGCGGCGGCGGTGGCAGCACGGCGGGAGCGGGTGGCGCCGCTTTATATAGCGGTCCCCCGGGAGGGAGTGCCCAGTGCGGGGCGGGGGCGGCGCGGGGCCCCAGCCAGCACCCCACCCCCCACCGCCCCGCCGCCCGCCACCCAGCCCGAGACCTGGGCTCCAGGGTGGAGCCGGGAGAGACGGACAAAGTGGAACAGCCGGCCAGGTGCCAACGGACGGGGATGGTCAGAAGAGAGGGTCACAGACACGAGGCTGTGGGGAAGAGAAGGCACAACCGGGACAGGGGCAGAGAGAGCCCGAGAGAGGGACAGAGGGAGAGAAAGTCCGGGAATGAAGGAGGGATGGAAGAAAGGGGGAGGGAGGCGCGGAGGGAGAGGGAGAAGCCGGAGAGGGCAGAGACCGGTGGCCGGGCTGCCCTTGGCCTTTGGGGGTGGGGTGGCCAGGAGAGCAGTCGGGGCACACAGTCTGGAGCCCTGCCCTTGGATAGAGTCCTGGGCTCCCTAGCGCATCCAGCCCACAGCAATGTGTCTTAGCCAGAGCACTCTGGCCTAGGGCAGACTGTCTCAGAAGCCCCTGTTAGGCAGGGGTCCCCGTACATCTGTGGGGTTCCTGCCTCACCTCTCCTGGCCCCCGCCAGAGTAGGCACCAATCAGTAAGAAGACCCCACCAGTGGGGCAGTCCCAGTTTCCTGGGGTACCCTCTGCCCTGTAGGGGGCCAAGAGGGAAGGGGGTGCCCAAGCTGTGGGGTTCCCAGGGGATCTGAGCACTGGAGGGGGGGATGCATAGGATCTGCTTTGCCCAAGTCTGCTGGACGCCAGCGGTCACACCCAGTCTCCCCAAGACAACATGACGCCCGGGTGCACTCACCCAAGCACCCACAGAAGAACACCTCAAGAACTTCTCGAGAAGTCCGTTCTCTTGCTGCGCGGGTAGCCCGAGCTCCACTGTGATCCCACTGGTGGGTGCAGGGGTGGGGCACGGATGTCACCAAGGAGCACGAGCCTTGGCAGTTAACAAGAGTTAAAAACTGAAACTCAACCGAGGAAATTTTAAATATTCTATTGGCTTTATCCAACGATGCATAAATTGGCAACATCCCATCTAGCAGATAGGAGCTCTGAGAGGCTGTGCAGAGTGGAAGACTTATGGGCAGAGGGGAGCAAGGGCAAAGAAGTTGCACTGGGCAAAAAAAAAGTGCGTTCTTGTAAGATCACTTTCCTTTAGGGAACGGAAGTCTATCAAGCACATTGCCCAACTAGTACTGACGGGTGATTCCCGATCCTGGTTTAAGAATCCATTTCTGAGGGGCGTCCGGGGGGGGGCTCAGTCGGTTAAGTGTCCGACTTGGGCTCAGGTTATGATCTCACAGTTCTCGAGGTGGAGCCCCGCATCAGGCTCTCGGCTTTCGGTTGTCAGCGTGGAGCCTGCTTTCGGATCCTCTGTGCCGCCCCCCCCCACCTCTCCCCTGCTTATGCACATGTTGTTTCTCTCAAAAATAAATACACATTAAAAAAAAATTCAGGGGCGCCTGGGTGGCGCAGTCGGTTAAGCGTCTGACTTCAGCCAGGTCACGATCTCGCGGTCCGTGAGGTCGAGCCCCGCGTCGGGCTCTGGGCTGATGGCTCAGAGCCTGGAGCCTGTTTCTGATTCTGTGTCTCCCTCTCTCTCTGCCCCTCCCCCGTTCATGCTCTGTCTCTCTCTGTCCCAAAAATAAAAAAAATAAAACGTTGAAAAAAAATTTTTTTTTTAAAAATTCATTTCTGGGAGAGCTGAGACTGGGTTTGGCAAAGTGGGGCTAAGCATAAGCATCTCCATTTTGAGCCTCTGGGGGTTTTTTGTTTTGTTTTTGTTTTTAATTTTTAATGTTTATTTATTTATTTTTTAGAGAGAGTGTGAGCAGGGGAGGGGCAGAGACAGACGGAGACACAGAACCTGAAGTAGGCTCCTGGCTCTGAGCTGTCAGCACAGGGCCCCACGCGGGGCTCGAACTCACAGACCGCGAGATCATGACCTGAGCTGAAGTCGACGGAGCCACCCAGGCGCCCCGAGCCTCTTGTTTTTAACACAAGCCATGCAGCCTCTGCGGACTCAGGTTTTTCATCCTCAGAGTGGGGATTATGATGCAAACGTTAGCCCAGGCTTGGCAGGGCAGGGGGCACCGAGCAGAAGGTAAGCGCTCCCCCGTAGCGCGTCTTGACTTTGTGCTGTGCGGAGGGCTTTGCGTGCTGTATCTCCCTTCACCCTGTGAGGTGGCAGTTGCGAGTCTCTGCCGCTTACAGATGAGGCAAGCGAGGCTCAGAGGGTAAGAGGGCATTTCCTGTGTGGGGACTGCGGGGAGCCCAAGTATGGCTTCCGGACGGTGTGGGGATGGGGGGACCCCTGGGGTGGGTGGCGGCCCAAGATGGGGGCCATGGCGGGGATCCAACTGCCTTCCACGAGTAAGTTTGTTTATTTCAAATGTTCGGTTATTTTGAGAGACAGCACGCAAGTGGGGGAGGAGTGGGGGAGGAGTGGGGGGGGGGACAGAAGATCTGAAGCAGGCTCCTCGCTGACAGCAGCGAGCCCGACGTGGGGGCTCGAACTCACAAATCATGAGATTGTGACCCCAGCTGAAGTCGGCCGCTCAACAGACTGAGCCACCCAGGCGCCCCCGTTTATTTGTTTATTTTTAAGTAATCTCTCCACCCAATGTGGAACTCAAACTCATGACCCCGAGATCAAGAGTCACATGCTCTTCCGACTGAGCCAGCCAGGCGCCCCTGCCCTTCCACTTTTTTGCTTGGCCCCTACTCCTGTCCCTTGGGCCGTCCCAGGCCAGTGGACATCGCCGGGCGCCATCCCAGCTTCAGTCCCTGTGGGCTGAGTGCTGTCAGAAGTATGGCTTGCCTTCCCTGAGCCCCCTTTCGAGCAGGTTTGTCAGGAGCTGGGGCTGCCAGGTTTTCTGAGTGTGGTTGTGCAGGTTGCTCACTGCACAAAGGTACCCAGCTCAGTGGTGACCTTCCCTCTGCCACGTGGAGCTGCATGTGCCTGGAGGAGACAGATCTTTTCCCAAGTAGCCTGCAGGTGTCCTAGCGGCTAGCATAGTCTTATGAGGACGTCGTGCGCAGGTAAGGGTTTACATGAGGAGGGAGCTAGTTCTCTTCTGGTTGGACGCCCCCCCACACCCTGCCTGGCTCGGGCTCCCCACGTAGATGGTTGATAATGGCACCTGCCCACAAAATGCTTCCCCGAGTAGAAAACGCAGTGACTCAGCCCTAGCTGGAGGAGTCCTGCCGGAGACCATTTGCCCCTAGGGTCTCTAGCCAGTGGGACCCACTGTCACCATGGCCTCCCTCCCAGCCTCACGACAGATTCCGGGGCCCAGGGCCGAGATTGCTGCTTTCCTGCCTCCCCACTCTCCCAGCAGAGGAGCTGAGCCCATGGAGGGTAGGGAGTTTACGAGCAGACTCTAGGAGCAGATCCCCCCACTCTATCTGCTACAAAGACTGCATTCTATGCCTTAAGCCTAAGGTGCCTAGAACTCACTGAGCCCTGTACCCTAGTGGCTCTGCCCCTCACTGTGATCTTGGGCTGGGCACTCAGCTTCGCCAGCCTCCACTTCCCCCCTTTTGTAACGAGGCCATCAGTGCTACCTGCGGGGCGGGGGGGGGGGGGCTCTGAGAAAGTATTCTGGGAACTGCAGATGACTAGGTTATTGTTAAGCTACAGACAGGTACTTTAGTGGGGTGGGGAGGAGGAAGGGAAGGCCCTGGAAGCTCTCTTTAACTCACAGGGGCCCAGCCGCTGCCCCACATTCCAAGGGGCTGGGGCAGGGCTAGGGAGTGGGTGGGAGCAGGAGAGAAAACATCCCCAGGAGGACAGAGCTGGGTGGGTGCCCAGCTTTAGGGGGGACAGGTTCATGGCTGCCGGTACGGAGGCAGGGATAAACCTTGGGTCTGCCATGGGCAGCGAGGTCTTGGCCAAGTTCCCTCCCTTTCTGAGCCTCGGTTTCCCCCAGGAAACTCCGCAGATCTGGATCCGGACCTCTGTGTTCTCTCTTCCAGGCCATAGGCTCCTTGGGTGCAGGATGGTTGGCCCCAGAGCCAGGCCAGGCACATAAGAAGCGCTATATGAACATATGTAAGAGCAGGTGCGTGCCTACAGCCGGTGGCCCTGTCACCAGAACATTCCAAATCAGGGGTCTGACCAGTGGCCAGGCTGGTGTTCCAGCACAGCCATTGGGAGGAACAGATTGAATATTCCACCATCTAAGTAAGTGTCCAGATGCTTTGTCCCAGTACTCCAGAGTCCCACCATGCCCTGCCACCCTCCACCCTCCACTCTCCACCCTCCACCCTGCAGGGGCGGGCCTCCAGGGAGGCAGGGCACCCGGGAACGGGCACTGTAGGGACACAGCCTGCATCGGAACCGGCCCTGTTGTCCTGGCGATGGCTCGTGTCCCAGGCACCCCAGGCACCCACAGGGGCAATTATCGAATGTGGGAGGGAGTTTCCATGGCGGCAGTCCCGAGGGGGTGCAGTCAAGGCTTTGGAAGGGGGCAAGGGCCCTTTGTCCTGGCACAGTAGGCTTTTGTTCTTGCCCAGCTGTCTCCGAGGACCAGACCGGGACCATGGGTGGGGGGTGGGCTTGGGTTAGAGTACCCCCATCCTTGGGGGTCCTGAACCAGCCTGGTGGGGGGGAGGGGAGGAATAGGGGACAGAGCCCCCTCCTGGGCCCAGCATCCACTGGGAGAACCCTCCTTCCACAGGTGCCAGAGCCTTACCTGCCCCGCCCCCCACCAGAGGCCCGGCAAGGCGGCTTACCATTGGCTCCTGTTGCTGGCAACCACCTTTCATCAGCCAATGGGCAGCCGCAGTGGATCCTGTTCCAACCAAACCGGGGCTGGACTAGGAGAGGCCGGGCTGTGAGGGGTTGAGGGTGGGAGCGGAGGGGCAGCTGGTCTCCAGTTGGGGGTGGAGAGCACTCAGTCCAACTCCAGCCAGGTTTCTGCCCAGACTTTATTCTAGGCCTCCCCAGGAGCCCCGCGGGGGCCCCTCGCCCAGCCAGCTGCCCTTAACCCCACAGTCCTTCAGCTTCCATTCTTCCAAGGGCCCAGCACCGGGACGGCTCCGCGGGAGAATGGCAGGTCTGGGCCCCTGAAACCACACCGTGTGACCTTCCTTCACCCTTGTGTCCGACACGGTCTGCGGGAAGGGAGCTGATCTGCCAAATCCCGGCGGTAAAGTGCGGAGCCATTTGTGGGGCAGGCATCGGGCAACCGGGCCCTTGGGGTCAGGGGACGCCGAGTCCATGGTACCTCAGAAGTGAGACCTTCAGAATCGGGTATCCAGGAAGGAGGTGGAGCTTCGATGAGACCTGGAGGGGCCCTCGACAGGAGGGCCCCGGGACCGAGTCAGGAGCCCGTGGAAAGTCTTGCCTCGGGTCTGGGGCTTGCGCCGCGGTGGCCTGGGCTCCTCCGGGGGCTGCACCACTATTCGGGGCACCTCGGGTCTGGCGCCTCCCCGCGCTCCTGCCAGCTGCTGGGCCTCGAAGATGGCCTGGGCCCCAGGCAGGCGGGCCTGCGGCCTTGGGGGTGGCCCGGACGTTGACTGAGGCAGCTGGGCCAGCTGGGCCCTGATCTCCCGCTGAAGGTCACGCTCAGACAGGGCCACGCTGTGCACCTGTGAGGGGCGGTTGGCGCTGAGTGTGCCCGGACTGGGGGAGGGCAGGAAACCGTCAGGTCCCCACAGGGCGGGCAGGACCCAGCCCCAGGAAGCGGCTGAGGGCTGAGGGACTGACAGCCAGACTCGCTAAGGGAACCATAGAAAGCCGCTTGAAGCCTGGGGTTTTCACATTCTCTGCTGCTCAGAGGACAGGAACTGAGCTCCGGGGTCTCACTCTGACTTCCTGCCGTGAGACTCAGTTTCCCCAGTTGAGCAGCAGGAGCTGGGCCATTGTGGAAGGCAGGCAGGGGGCACCCACCTGAGACATGAAGACCTCCTCCTGCAGCTGGGTGGGGGGGATGGCTCGTAGGGCACCGAGCGTCTCCAGGAGGCCCGGGCAGGCCAGGCGCTGTTCTGTGGTGCCCAACGCCAGGCGCACCAGCGTCAGCCCCACACGGAACAGCACCTTCACACCTGCAGGCCAGGGGCTCACTCAGTGCAGGGCCAGCCCTGCCCCTCCTCAGTCCTGCACCTGAACCTGCTCTTGGCCACACTCCTTCCACCCTCCTGCAGTTCTGCGGCCTTGACTCAGACCAGGAGCAATGAACAACGGTGGGGCTGTAACCGGGGGCACTGATGAGTAAGTCTCTGCAGCCGCAGACACGTGGGAGCAAAGCAGCCCGCCAGGAGCCGGGGGCTGCCCCCGCTTCACCCAAGCCTGTTCTCTGGGCCTCAGCAACTCGTCCTTACGAGGCAGGGCCAAGTGGGTGCCAGTTAAGACCAGTGACCTTCTTGCTCTGGAGAGATTCCAGCCAGAGCTCTTCACCCCTGAGCCAAGAGCACAGTGCACACGGGCACACGCACATGCCTGCACGCTCTCAGGCACACTCCGGTGTGACCTCGGGCTGTTCCCGGGGCCTCAGAATCCCTTCCGAGCAGCCTCGGGGACCAATGAGGCCCGGTGACAGCTCTGACTCATAAAGAGATGAGAGCCACCAGTCATGTCACCATCACGATGAAAGGAGCCCCTCACAGTGCCCGTCCTGTCCTCAGCGGAGAGGGCGGAAGAGGGCTCAGCCAACTGATCCAGCCCTGCCCTGCCGGGCCTCGGAGGTCCGAGGCTGGAGAGGCGGTGATGCGTACATGACAACTTGAACACCTGCGGCCAGAACTCCAAGGGGGCCTGGAGCCGATGGGGCACACAGCAGGTGCTCGATAAATGTACCGATTGACGTCTACCAGCTTTCAGTTGCGACTGCCAGACAACCCACACAGAACAGGACGCAGGTGGGTTGCCCATGGGGGCCCCGAGGCAGAGCCCCCACGTCCTGAAACGTCCGGCTCAGCTGGGCCCCGACTCCACTCACTCTCAGCCCGACCTCTCTGGCTTCATCTTTCTCCACGCCCGTGCCCGCCAAGTCATCTGTAGCCGCGACCCTGTGGACAGTGTCTCTCCTGGCCTCGCGGCCTCCACACGGGCCCTGCCAGTTTATGCCTCCCCCCAATGCAGAGGCCAAAAGCATCTTGAAAACAGCACTCTCCTCCCACTGCGCCCCTAACACTCTGTCACGTTCCTTGTTTTATTTTCTTCGTGGTACTTAGGACAATCTATAAATACCTGCTCTCTCTTTTTTTAAGCTCTATGCTCACCGTGGGGCTTGAACTCACGTCCCCAAGATCAAGAGTCGCATGCTCTACGACGGAGCCAGCCAGGCACCTCTATAAATATCTTGTTATATGGTTACCGCTGTCTCCCCCGCCCCCCACCAGAATGTAGGTGTCCTTCATGCTGGTGATCCCAGTGTCTACAGCAGTGCCTGGCACCCAGTGCCTGTGGGCTCCGGGGATGAGCGCTGTTACGCTCCCACTGGCCGCGTCCCTGCCGCTGGCCGTGCCTACCGAGCCCAGTCCCTGAACAGCTCCACTGCTGCGATCGATCTCCCCACCTCTGCCCCCAGCCCGCCTCCAGGCAGAGCCTGCCCTCCCTAAGGGGGGTCTCACCACAGGCGCAAAGCTGGGGATGACACTGGTGACGTGCAGGCAGGGGCTGCGCTGTGCCCCCAGCGCCAACCCGACGCCATCACCCTGAACACACTCTGGCACCCCCACCCAGGCCGGGATTGGCAGCGGCAGGTGGGGCCAGGCACGGCTGGTGCGCTCGTCCCCGTGCGCACCCCAGGCTCCCGGCGGCCCTGGCCATGCCCCGCCTCCAGCTGCCTACTCACCCTCGCTGAGGAAGGCATCCCAGACGCGCAGCACTGTGGGGAAGGGCAGGGAGCGGGCGAAGAGGCACAGGAACCACTCGGGCAGGTACAGCAGAGGCCCGACGCCCACCTGCTGCAGGTGCTTGTGCACGCGCGGGAGCAGCCGCCGGAGCAGGGCCGCGAACACTTCAGCGTCCAGCTGCACAGCCTCCTGCAGCCACGTCCGTCCGTCCGTCAGCACGACTCGCAAACCCCAGGCTGCCCCTCTCAGTCCCTAGGCCCCTGCCTGCCCAGCCCCTCCCCTGTGCCCTCCGACCCCCTCCAGCCTCTCACCATGTGGGGCCCGTAGTAGCCAGGGAGGTAGACCTCACAAATCTGCACCAGGCACCAGAAGGCCTCCTGCGGGAGGGGCACAGGCCATGAATGCCCGCACCGAGGGGACCGTAGAGGGAAGCACAGGGCAGGGGAAAAGAGCACGGGGGAGGGCCTGGGCATCATCTGGGGGTGGCTCTGGAGCCTGGAGCCTAAACGCAGCCTAAACTCAGGCTCTGACGGAAAGACTCCTCACTGCCCAGGTAGAGGCCGATGATGGGTTTAGGAAGGTGGAAGTCACAGGGCTCACAGTATTGATTTTCAGAGTCACAGAGTTGGGGCGCACTGGTCAAGGGTTGGGAGGGTCCCAGAGTTCAAGTCCTGGGTTCTTGGGGGGTCATAAGGGTCAGAAGTCATGGTCACGGGGCTCAAAATCAGGAGTTGTGAAGTCAAGGTGATGACATCCAGGTTCTCAGATCACCGGGACAGGGGTCAGGGACCAAGGGTCCCAGGTTTCTGGAGTCAAGATCGTTGGCCTTGAAGGTCACGGAGGTTGGTGGTCATGAGGCCCCAGGTCACTAGGACAGGATCTGGGAGTCAAGGATCCCAGGTCCCTGAGTCCAGAGTTCCTGGGGTTGGGGGTCACGGGTCACTGGGGTTGGGGTGTCAGGGTCTCGAATCCCTGATGTAGGGTCTAGGGCACTCACCTCTGGGGGCAGGTGCATGAGCAGCACAGCAGCCACAGGGCCCTGGGCCTGACAGTAGCCCTGTTCGGGCCGATGCAGCGTGTAGGCCTTGAGTACCTGCAGGAGCCCCTGCTGCCTGTACCAGAAGACCCCATTAGGGGTCAGTCCTCCAGGCACCCCTTCCCCACCCACTGGCGGCCCCTTCCCAGGCCTCAGCCCCCCTGGGCCTCACTGGGTCCCCCGAGATGGAAGGATATAAAGCTGAGGTGGGGGCCTGGGCCGAAGTGCCCTGGGGATCGTGGGGCCGGAGGTCTCTGGGGGTCCCTGGCCTCCTACCCATGACCCTGAGGTGACACAAACATCTCGTGCAGAGGGAACTGGCGGTGCAGGTCCCTGCTGATGGTCTCCATCCAATGTGGGTCTCCAGGGGCCTTGGCCAGTTCCTGTGGGTGGACAGGAAGGTGGGGGTGAGGGCTCGGAGTGGCGAGGGGCTCTGAGAAGGGCAGGCAGGACCCCTGCCAACTCTATTACCTTATAGGTGTCGGGGCTGTTCTTTTGACACACGTGGGCCCCGCACAACAGAGGCCAGCACCGGGCCCGCAGAGCCGAGGGGATGCCTTTCCGGCACTGAATCTTTACCTGTGGGTGAGGCCAAGGAGTCCCGTCAGAACAGCGAGGCCAGCCTCTCCTGCTCCTGTTGGCAGGTCCCAAGCCCCAGCCTGTCGTGGGGCAAGGGTCACCTTGGGCGGTAGGGGAAAAAGGCAGGAGGTCCCGGGATCCGGGAGGGGTAAATTTTGCCAGGGCACGGGCAGAGGCAATGGGACCATCGTCCCCTCACCTTCTTGTATCGCCGAGACATGGTTTTCTCCCAGTGTGAGGTCATCTCTACCCACTTCATCTCTCGCTGGCGGATAAGGTCTGCAGGAGCGTGACCGGGCCTGAGGGCACACGACACAGGTGTCGAGGTGTGGGCCAGCTGTCACCTAGAGCCCACATCTGCCACCCTTCATGCTACCCAGGTAAACTCAGCTCCTGGCCCTGGAGATCTCTGGGGAGCCCTGGGGCGGGAGGGGGGTGACCTGTCACCCAGGAGTTGCCAATCGTTGTCATGGGGACAGGAAAGGATGTGGCTCTGCTGTGGGCAGAAGCAGGAGAGGCTGAAGGGGGTGTGTAGGTGTGTGCTGGGGGAGGGGCTGGTTGGCCGTCCCCCAGGGTAGGAACACAGACAACTCCTAAGAGAAGCTAAGTGGACAGAGCCCCGGACTAGAAGCCAGGAGTCCTGAGTTTGAATGTAGTTCTATTTGGTCTCCGCGGTGACCTCGGGCAAGTTCCTATCTGCACTTGTTTTCCTGTCTGTGTATTGGGAACGGGAGAGGGTGAGGGAAGAGGTGTGGGTCCTTTGGTTAGGTTCTGGGATCATTGGGGCAGAGATTAAAAGGGGAAGGATGTTTGGCCTTAAGGATAGGTGCAAAGCATTGGAGGTTCAGGGTAAAAGAGACAGACCAGAGACACTCTTGTCTCAGCCCTGCTGGCTTTAGGATTCTACCTGGAGTGTGAGAAGGGGTGACGCTGGCTGAGCCCCCAGACCCTCCAGGACCCTCGCGGTTGAGCCTCACTCTAAAATTCATCCCTCAGCCCCCATCCTCAGCCCCAGCACCCCGCTGCCCCCCATCTCTCCCCCACTTACCCTGGCTCTGCTGAGCTGCCCCCAATGAAGCCATAGCGGTCAGCCTGGCGATATGGGCCGGGCCCACTCAGCTCGGAGTCAGATCCCAAAGAGCTGGAGTCATCCTGTAGCTCTGAAGTTTGCACCAGGTCCTCCCCTAGGGCCTGGGCCATGGTGCCCCAGACCCCTGCTACAACAGGCTGCAAGATGTGGGGAGAGCCAGGGTGAGAGGCAACTCCTGAGCAGCCTGGGGCCTGGGCTCCCATCCAGCCGGTCCCCAGCCCGAGGACCTGACTGTGTGAGGTTCAGAGGGAAGAGGCTTTGGGGTATCTCACCAAGCTCCTTCTGTCCCCACTTTTATTGGGGGAGGGGAGGGTGGGCCCTGAAGTGGCAGAAAAGCCAGACCTCTGCATAGAGGCCCAGCCCCAGGCCCAGCCCCTGCCCCTGCCCCCCTCCCCCCCTCCCCCCCAGCCCAGCTTACCTCCCTGCTGCACCTCACCTCCTCCTCTCACTTCCTCCTCAGTAGCAGACAGCAACCGGCTGGGGGGCCCCTCCCACACTACCCTCCCGAGTGTGTGGGGGGGGTCACCCCTTCCTCCCCGAGGCTCTTCCGGTCTGCCCCAGTGCTGTGGGCTCCTCCCACCCTTCCCGTGGGCTCTCCGTGGGCCCCCGTGGGCTGGATGGCGGCAGGCTTAGGTTTCCGCCATGGGTGTGACGGGTCAGGGCCCAGCAGAGGTACAGAGGCCAGGCCACCTCCAGTTTCGAGGTTACCGGCACGTAAAGCAGTTCAGGATTCCAGTGAGAACTATGGTTTATTATAGTTTTGCTCTTTGCAAAGTAATGCTTTGGACACGCACATCATGCAGCGTTATTATGCACTCAAGAAGCAATGACGGAACTTATAAAAAAAATATTAACTTAGCGCGCACCACAGTGTGGACCAAAACGCGGTGGGTGTCTGAGTCTGGCCAGCTGCCTGGGGGCCACAAAGACTCAGGAGGTAAAGGTCCTCCATGAATGTGAAGCTGGGGTTTTGGCCCAGCCCCTTGCTATCTCTGAGCCTCAGTTTCTTTTTCTGCACCTTGAGGACTTAATCCGTAGTGTTTGGGGAGACAGTTATTAACGTACTCACACCACACTCCCGCCCAGGGTGGGTGGGAAAGACTGGTCAGCCTTTGATAGAGAAAAACAACTTCCACAGTATTTCCGGTCCCATACCCTCGGAACTGGACTCGGTCATTCGTCAGGGGAGGGACCAGACTCGACCCCGCCCCACCAAGCCCCACCCCACTGGCCGGGCTCCGTCCTGGACACACACACCCAAACTCAGCGCAAGCCCCGCCCCGCCCCGCCCCGTCACCTATGCCCCGCCTCCGGACCGCCGAGGCCGCTGCTCCCGGCGTCCGGCGGGGGCGCTAGAGCGCGGGGGCAGCGCGCGCGGGGCGGGGCGGCAGGCCGAGGAGGCGGGGCGGCAGGCCGGGGCGGGCTGGGGCGGGCGGAAGGAGCGCCAGGCCGGAAGGAGGCAGCGGGAGGGCGGGCGGCAGGAGTGGGCCCGGAGCTGCTGGGCCGGAGCGGCGGCGCCGCCATGTCCGACAGCGAGAAGCTCAACCTGGACTCTATCATCGGGCGCCTGCTGGAAGGTTGGCCGGGGCGGGGGAGGTCGGCGCCCGCCGCGCCCGGGCCCCCTGCCTGGCCCGGAAGTGGTGCGCGGGCGGGCCTGCCCCTCCCAGGGCCAGCTTAGACTGGGCGGGGACGGGCCGCGAGGTCCCGCCGCTGCGGCTGCCCCCCAGTCGCAGCGCGCCTGGGGGGGCTCCAGGGACCCCCTGGCTCGAGGGGACAGCCCCCTCTCCTGGGCCCGGGGCGCACGGGTCGACCTGCGCTCTCGGGGCGAGGGAGAAACCTAAGAAACCTAGCTCCACCCCTCCCAGGGGTCCTGCGCCGTAGGGTGGGGTGTTGGATGGCAGGCCCCTGGGCACAGCAGACCCCCCTCCTGGAGGGGTCCCGACCTGGGAGGCCCGAGGCGGAGGTCCTGGGAGGCTCAACAGCGACAGCTGCCCCTGGGGCAAGGAGGGGCCCAGAAGGCCCTTGAGCCCCCAGATGTGCCCATAGGGCCACTTGCGTCGTCCACCTTCCTCCTGCCTGAGGGACCAGAGTCTTGATGCCCCATTCCGTCCCCAGTGCAGGGCTCGCGGCCTGGAAAGAATGTACAGCTAACAGAAAACGAGATCCGTGGTCTGTGCCTCAAATCACGGGAGATTTTCCTGAGCCAGCCCATTCTTCTGGAGCTGGAGGCACCCCTCAAGATCTGCGGTGAGCCCCCTGCCCAGGCCCCTTTCGCTTTCTGAAAGTGGAATCTTCCTCCCCTCCAAGTCCTTGGATTGCTCCTCCCTGGAGCCCAGACCTGGTCCTGGGTTCAAGTGTAACCCCTGCACCTAGCGCTGAACAGGTTCTCTGGGTCACAGGTGACATCCATGGCCAGTACTACGACCTTTTGCGGCTATTTGAGTACGGCGGCTTCCCTCCAGAGAGCAACTACCTCTTCCTGGGGGACTACGTGGACCGGGGCAAGCAGTCTTTGGAGACCATCTGCCTGCTGCTGGCCTATAAGATCAAGTACCCAGAGAACTTCTTCCTGCTCCGTGGGAACCACGAGTGTGCCAGCATCAACCGCATCTATGGCTTCTATGATGAGTGTGAGTAGGCAGAGTATCTGGGGTTGCCCAAGTCCGTGAGGGACTCCGCTCCTCGGTGGGACCCTCACGTTGGCCTGGCAGTAGAGGTATTAGTGTCTGGCAGGTACCTGCAGAGTACGAGCTCTATGAAGGGTGCACGTCGGTTCATGGCTCTCCACCCTGCCCTCCTGGCACGGGGCCTGGCACTCAGGAGGGGTCTGGTGAATGGCTGTTGACTGAGGACCGTATATATTCTAATGTGGGCCCCTGCCTGATGACACTCCCCTCCAGTACATCCATTAAGCACTTAGGATGCCTATCTGGACTGGGTTCTGTCTACCAGAAGCTGAGATAAACCAGACCTAGTCTTGGCCTGGCCCTGCTCACCGGGTGGGGGTGGGTTGTTCCATATTGGAACTCAGGTTCCTGTGGACGCCGCTGCTTTAGAATTCTTCCAGGACGGCTGGTAGGCAGTGGAGTCGGGGAAGGGGGGCAGGGAAGGGGGCTTCTCTTGCCTTCCATTCTTCCCCCAGCTGTGTCTGAGCGGCCCACAAAGTGTGCCGGGCGGGGGGGCAGCTGGGCCTCACGAGGCATCTCCCCCCGGCAGGCAAGAGGCGCTACAACATTAAACTGTGGAAAACCTTCACCGACTGCTTCAACTGCCTGCCCATTGCTGCCATTGTGGACGAGAAAATCTTCTGCTGCCATGGAGGTGAGGGTGGCTCTGAGGCACGTGTGGAAGGAATGTCTGGGAAGCAAGAGCCCCAGGCCACATCCCAGGGGTCTTGGTTTGCATGTCACATCTTCCAGAAAGCCCCCCCCCCCCGCCCCCCGCCCCGGTGTTAGGTCGCACTCACCCCCATTTTGGCCTTGGCATCGTGAATGTACTGTGTCTCCTTTGTTCAGAGAGCTCTTTGGTCCTTGAGGGCAGGAACCTGAAGAGGCAGAAGGCGATGACTTCTGCCCGCCTGGCCTCCTGGGACTCTGGGAGAGAGCCAGGCGGTGGTGGGTGAGGGGAGACTGACCGGCAAAGGCTTTCTGGAGCAGGAGGGCTTCGAGGCTGGTTTGAGAAAAGTGACCTGTGTCCCCCTTCCCCCCACGCGCCCCAGGCCTGTCCCCGGACCTGCAGTCCATGGAGCAGATTCGGCGTATCATGCGGCCAACAGACGTGCCTGACCAGGGCTTGCTATGTGACCTGCTGTGGTCTGACCCTGACAAGGACGTGCAGGGCTGGGGCGAGAATGACCGTGGCGTCTCCTTTACCTTTGGGGCTGAGGTAGTGGCCAAGTTCCTACACAAACACGACTTGGACCTCATCTGCCGGGCACACCAGGTGGGCTGGCCGCCCTGGGCTGGGGGGTGGGGAGCCGGGGCCTGGTAGCTAGCACCTACTGAGCTAACTGCCCCCATCCTCCTCCAGGTGGTGGAAGACGGCTATGAGTTCTTTGCCAAGCGGCAGCTGGTGACACTCTTCTCAGCTCCCAACTACTGTGGCGAGTTTGACAACGCAGGCGCCATGATGAGTGTGGATGAGACGCTCATGTGCTCCTTCCAGGTGGGGATGGGGAAGGAAGGGGCCTGTGACCCCACGGCTTAGCCCGTGAGCCTGACCAGCTTTGTCTCTTTTAGATCCTCAAGCCCGCTGACAAGAACAAGGGGAAATACGGGCAGTTCAGCGGCCTGAACCCTGGAGGCCGGCCCATCACCCCACCCCGCAACTCCGCCAAAGCCAAGAAATAGCCTCCACGTGCCCGCACTCTGCCCCAGATGGTGGATTGTACAGAAATTATGTGGCCGTTGGGGGGTTCGTGCTGGCTCCCCCCAGGCCCACCTGTCACGGGGAGCACGGAGCCTTGGTATATTTTTCTTTTTCTTTTTTTTTTAATGAATCGATAGCAGCGTCCAGTCCCCCAGGGCTCCTTCCGCCTGCACCGGCGGTGGTGACAAGCAGGACCCTGGGGCTGAGGCTGCAGCTCAGGGCAAAGCAGGGCCAGATGTGGGTTTCCAGCCTCGCTTGGCCTCAGGGCCAGCAGACAGATCCTGGGGCGACCCATCTGGTCTCTTGAATAAAGGTCAAAGCTGGATTCTCGCCACGGCCTCTGTCTCCCTTGTCCCAAATACTGAGCCTGGCAGCCCTTCTGCCCAGAGCCGCTTGGGAGGACAGGCTTGCTGGGCATGGGGCGCCAGCCAAGGCAACCCCAGCCACAGGCTCGGGTCCACAGGGGCTGAGAATTCCAAACCAGGGCCAGACAGCATAGAGAAAGCAAGAAAAATAGTCTGCCGGCTAAAGGGATCCCAGGGGCGTGCCCAGGGTTTAAGGAAGGGACACGTCATGATTGGCAAAGCCAGGAGAGCAGCAGGGGCCAAGAGCCCCTTTGTGACTTTTGTCTTAGGGAAGGCAGGTGTCCACCCTGGCTGCGTAGTTAGGAGTCTGGCCTGAAGGCCTATGGGGAGGAACAGGTGAGGGACCTCCCATCAGGTGGCAGTTCAGTGCCGAGCCTGGGAACAGACATGACTGGTTGGGAGTTGGTGAGAGAAGACAGGACCCAGGCTAGTCGCAGACAGCCGGGAGGGGTCTGAGGTGGGGACAAGACCAACCAGCTCCACTCCAGCACAGCCCGCCTTTACCACCCACCAGGGCAGAGATCAGCCCTCTGGGGGAAGGGGGAGGCCGTGGCTTCGTCTAGTCCAGGGCCTCTGGACACGGGCTTGTTCTCAGCTCAGCCTTCACCCTCACTATCTTCAGCCAGCACAGGGCTGGGGCCGGGAGGGGAGTGTGCAGGGGCGAGGACGGAGCCAAAGAACAGCGAGCGGAACTGGAAGGGAGCAGAGGAAGCGGGGTGAGTTCCGGAGGCTGCTCCCTCCTTGCCTCCCACCCCTGCCTCCATCTCCAGCCCCTACCTTCTTGGGGGGGGGAGTCCCAGGCTCTATACTGGGCTCAGTGTCGTTGTCCTCTGAGTAGGGGCCAGGGCTAGAAGGGGGCTGGCGGCCAGGCGAAAAGGACACAGAGGGTACTGCCCGGGAGCCCTCGATGTCTGCAGTGGTTTCCATGGCGATCATGTAAGAGTCAATGTCGTCATTGGCAAAGTCATCCAGGTGGGGTGTGCTGTAGGCAGGAACACGGTGTCAGGCACAGAGAGAAAAGAGGGTACGGAGGCAGGGCGCCTCCTTAGAGGACTCAGAGGGGGCTGTAAAAGCCTTGTGACCAGTGAGGATCCCTTGGCTTTACTACTTTCTCATTTAGTTGGAGGTGAAAAGACGTAGTGGTTAAGTGGAGGCTTCCTGCAGGGAGTGGACCTGGAATCCATTTGATCAGAGTTCAGATCAGGGCCTGAGGGAGGCATCCTGGGAGCGAGTTTAGCTCAGTTTGGGTAGGGGAGCATCAAATCCTCTGAGCTAGACCACCTGGGGCCAAAGCCTCCACCTTCCCGGGAGACAGAGCTGGAGAGCACTGGGGCCCAGGGACGTGCTGGGCGGGGGGCCAGACTAAACTTCCTCTGTTTCAGCTACACTGGGCCCATCCTCCCCACCCCACCTGCCCTTCCAGCCACCTGCTTTCCCCAGCCCCAGGCAGCTCCCTGCCTCCCAGCAGCCTGTTCCCTCCCTGGCCTGGGAAGAGGCTCAGAGGGGAGGACTCGGCCAGAGAAGGAAGCCAGCCCGACCTTGGGGACACTTCCCTGGGTGGGAGGGATCTCTGAGCACAGCTGATCAGGAAGGCTGAGCCTGTGAGGCTGGAAGGGGCTGTGAGTACTGTAGGGGCTGGGGCCTGACAGGAAGTGTGTGTGCTGGGGGTGGCACACGGGCGGCAGGCTCAGGCCAGGGTACAGAGATGGCAGTGGGCAGGCGGGTGGGCATCCTCACCTGTGAGCCTGGAGCGGAGGCGCCAGCCTGTGTAGCTCTGGGGAGCGCAGGTCCGACTCGGACATCGTGGCCAGGACGAAGTGTCCGTCCAGCAGGGAGTCCTTGATGGCAAAGATGGCTGGCCTAGGCAGATGACAGGTCCTGGGCCAGGTCAGGGCTTCTCAGCTCCCGGCAGCCCAGAGCCTCCCCTCCCACACCCGAGGCTGGGAATTACCTGCCTGGCACATCGAAGTGAATGCTAAGAGACAAGTTTGCGGACTCTGCGAAAGTCAGGAGTCCCTGGGAGTGGAGAGGCAGAGCAGTGAGCCTGGGCGGGGCCGGGAGGGCAGGGTGGGGAGCGTGTTGGGGGGACACTCACCCGGAATTCCTTGAGGCAGAAAGTGATGGCCACCCCTTCCTGGGCCTGCAGCTGCTGGAAGTCCTCCTCCCCGATGCTCATCTCCGTCACCATGGCTTTGACAGTCTTGTCTGGAGGCAGGAGCAGGAGGAACCCAGGCCTCTGGGCCCTGTCCCCTCCTACCCCAGCTGCCCCCCCTCCCCCCCGCCCCGCCCTGAGTCATCCCAGGCTGCATCTGGCTCCCTCACCTGCCTCCTCCTCCTGGTAGCTGCGCAGGATGACCCTGCGGCCAGAGCCGATGCCCAGCGTCACTTCTGCCAATGTGGGGGGGAAGGGCTGAACAGCCTCCCCCAGGACCCTGTGAGAAGGGCACAGCATCACACCAAGGCTTAGCCCTGCCCAGGGCCTTCGCTCTTGGTGAGCTGAGGCAGAGCCGTGGCGCGGGTTATTAGCGCACAGACACCTACCATGTGCCAGGCCTAGCATGCCCTGGGAGGGAGGACAGGGTGAGGAGGACCTGGTTCCTACCCCATCCAAAGCTCTCGGGCTGTTGGAGAAAAGTCCACCGCAAGGGATGGGGCAGACCAGAGCAGAATCCAGAGGAGGTAACAGGAAGGATGGGCTGTTGCATGGGCCGAACCAGGCAGGCAGTACCTGCCCGCCGAGGGGTGGGAAACCACAGCGGCACCATCTATAAACGCGGCCTTCAGAAAAAGGCCTTAAATCTTCATCTTTTAGAACACACGTTAACAAGTATTCACGTACGAGACAACGTCTGGAATTGGCCTCGAGACAACTGAGACAGGAGTGGGCAGCTGCTTCTACATATATTTGAAATTGTCCATGAAAAAAGGAAAAACAATTGCTCATTAGAAGAAAAAAATAGCACCCAAATCCAGACTAGAGGGGATACCCTTCCCTCTTCCTTTACCCAGAGGAGTCCTGAGCGCACTACCCTAACAGAACTCAGAAAAATAGACTGTAGGGACTCAAAGGGAACTTCAGATACCACACCTTATGGCTACCAAAATGAACATGACCTTGGGCTACTCAAATACAAGCAGCATCCAGCAGAGGGTGGGAGGGGAGCTACCCCTCTCCACACTAGTGTTCTCCACTGGAGCCCCCATCTGCCAGGTCCTGCACTGCCCCTGGGTGTTCAGATTTTCCCAGAACAGAGCCCCACCCCCATGGCTGCGTATTCAGGCAGCCGTTCTGGACCATGACCTCCCTGTCCAGCCTCCTTCCTTGGGCTGCGGACTCCTCAAATCTACAGTCCAGGCGGATAGGGAAAGAGGCTGCTCTCGAAAGAACACAGTCCCAGAAGGATGACCCCACCAGAGAAGGGTTTTGAGCTCCTGAGCCACAAAGCTTAAAGATGGACGTTCAAGGCTGTTCAGGCCGGAGAGAGGATTTACGTGCAAACCAAAGACATGCTTGGTTGGTTGCCTGCTTGCTTTTTTTCTTTCTTTTTAAATATTTTTTAAAGTTTATTTTGAGAGACAGAGAGAGCGCAAGTGAGGGAGGGACAGAGAGAGAGGGAGAAAATCCCAAGCAGGCGCCACACCCAGCACAGAGCCCAACACGAGGCTTGATCCCATGACCCTGGGATCGTGACCTGAGCCAACATCAAGAGTCGGATACTCTGAGCCACCCAGGTGCTTCAAAGACCTGCCTTCTAAAAGAGGAGTCAGAATGGGTCTGAATGGCCAGAAAGCCAAGCTGGATCTTTGGGGTGGAGAACACAGGCTCCTGAAGATACTGAGGCCCCTGGGGCACCGCCCTCCTCCATTCCAGCCTCTGCCTAAGAGCCAGACCAGACCCCGACAGCAAATGTAGAAGAGAAAATGAAGAAGGCGTCTCCTTAAATTGACTCTTGAAGCTCCAAAGAAGAAAAAAAAGACCCACGGCTCAGCTTGTAGCCAGCCGACGGACTCACCGTGCGGGGGCACGGAGCACATGGGAGCACAAGGCTGGGTCGAAGACGGCCTGCAGGGACTCGCATTCCTGGAAGGACAGGTTGTGAGTCTTCCTCACCCCTGGACGGGCAGACAGGGTCTCAGTGGGTCTTGCTAACCTCCACCCCAGGGACCCCGCGGCCAGCCGGCTGCCCGCTCACCGTATCTGCAGTGCAGCTGGACCACCAGGCGGCTGTTCCTGCCATTCAGCGAGATGCAGCATCTCTCCACGGTCTTCTCCACCACCGCCAGCGAGCGGAAGACGGCCAGGAACGACTGAGCGGGGCAAATCCATCGGCTCAGTGCTGTGCCTCCACCGACCAGCTTCCACATCCCGTGGAGGACCTGGCCATCCCAGGCTCAGCACTGTCTCCGCAGGAAAGGAGGTCCACAACGTGCAGAACGTTTACGCCTTTCTGGGCCTTTGTTCATGCTGTTACACCTGTCTGGGATGCCTTGAAAGACCTACTTACCTTTCAGGGCCCAACTTGAGTATCACCACTCTCTCCAAACCCCGGCAGAATCAACCACCCTCTCCGTATCTCCCGTTATGCTCTGTGGTCTTTACTGTGCCCCTCACTGCACTTGACACTGGCTCGCTCCTGCAATACCTCTCCCTCCCCAGTCAGTATCTACTGGATGTCCCCGAGCAGACACATTCCAGGGCAGCGGCACAGGGCCGCTGATGAGGGAAGGGCCTCACCTTCATCAAGATCTTACAGCGCAGGGCTTCCTGACCAGGGGTGGCTGCCTGGTACTGCTGGAAGAAGAGTGGGGCAAAGAGGAAGCAGGCATAGGCAGAGCGAGAGGAGTTCACCGTCCGGAGAGAGAGCTGGGCCAGGAAGAGCAGGGAAAGGGATGCGGTCAGGGGGCAGAGACGGCCCTGCCCTCTGGCTGGCTTCTGTCGCACACTTGCCCTACTGTCCTCCGCCGGCACCTGTGGAAATCCTCCCTCTCGGTCCCGTCAGCGGATGCCTTCTCCCCGAAGCCTTCCCTGAGTCCCTGGCGGCACTGCTCCCGCAGCAAGGGGTCTACATACTCTGCCTTTTCCCCTAGTCACCCCCCACCCGCCACCGGGCACTTCAGGGACCAGGGAAGACGACAGGGCCCAAACTGACGCCACAACAACGGGGTGGGGGGAGGGGGGGACAAACTCAGCAGACAAATCTGCCCAAGGGCATCTGGCCTGATGGGAGGCGAAACCGGCTCCCTGCTGTAATCCCACCCACCCCCTCACCCCGTCTTCCAGGGGCTCCAGGTAGAGCTCATCCCCGATACGGGACAGGGAATGGACGGCCTTGCCGAGCACTGCGGGGAGGAGAAAAGAAACGGGGGTTAGGCTGGCATCTCCCGCGGTTCCACGTGCCCCCGCCCACCGGTCGCCCCCAACTCACCCTTCACGTTGCCGCCCGTGACCAGACACTTCATGCTGCGCCCAGGACCGGGGCCGGGCCTGGCCCGCGACCGAGCTGAGACTGGCGGCCGGCCCGCAACGGATCCCTACCCAACCCCGGGCAGGCGGCTGGTCCCCGGGTCTCGCCCGCCGCCGCCGCGGGGCCCCCGGGGGGTTCCCTTCCCGCGCACCGCCCCCCGGAAGCCCCGCCCCGCATTCTCATTGGCCCACACGCCGGCGCCTCCGTCACGTGAGAAAAAACGCTCGCAGGCTCCGCCGTCACGTGACGGAGTCCTCGGTCGGGAGGCGGGCCGCGCGGGGACTGGAGCCGGGAGCGCCGGCCCCTGCGTTTTCGCGCCCCTGGGCAGCGGGCCGGCCGGCTAGGCTGGGCCTCGGCGGCCGCGCACCCGCGGCCGCCATGGAGCGAGCACCGGGCTCGGAGCCCTGAGATGCACGGGCTCGCCCGCCTGGCTCGCTTAGTACAGATCTTCCTGGGTGTCGTCTGGATACCTGGTGGAAGCTGGACCTTCCGCACGGACACAAGCCGCAACCACCAGTTCTAAAGAGACTAAATTTGCTTCAGGATCTCAGGGTGGGAGGTTGGCAGGTGGTTGTGCAGTCTGGCTTGGAGGATCCGTCATTGATCTTGAAAAACAGATTATCGGGGCTGAAAGGGGTAGAAGGGTGTACCTAGCAGGGGCAAGCGGGAGTAAAAGGTCATTGGTGCGTGGGCTTTGCCCCTCGTCGGGGGGCGGGGGGAAATGCTCCGTGAGCCTAGCAGAGGGGTGGGGGCTGCCAAATGATGAGGGACACCAGTGGGGAGCGCTGGAAACATCTTCCGAGCGTAGAGTCACATTTGTGTGACCATTTTTTAAAAGACCCCCCCCCAAAGGGGCGCTTGGGTGTCTCCGTCGGTTAAGCGTCTGACTTGATTTTGGCTAGGGTCATGATCTCACGGTTTGTGAGATTGAGCCTTTCTTCTGGCTCTGCGCTGACAGGGCGGAGCCTGCTTGAGATTCTCTGATCTCTCTCCCCCCCCCCCCCCCCCGACCTTCTCTCTCTAAAAAAAAAAAAAAAAAAAAAAAAGACTCCCAAGAGCGTGCAGCCAGGGAAGTTTCCCCCCTTGCCCTGGGCCCCAGGTTGCAAGGCTGCACAGTGGAAGGAAAGTCTTGGAGGGACTTTCTGAGCTCTAGCCGGCACAGCACCAGGGTTCCTAGTGCTCTGAAGGGACTTGGGCATCGCTGAGTTCCTTAGGGTCGGGGCTTGGCCTTGTCCCTCTGGTATTGTCTGCAGTGAAGAATCTACTTGTCTACCTGCCCCTTGCCCTCCAGCTCCGGGCCTGCAGTTCTGGATCCCCCTTTGTCTCTCCCTCTCCTGCCCTAGGTGCAGTTTCTCACCAGTCTTCCCTAGAGCGCTGGCGGAGGTTTGTTTTTTTTTTTAAGTTTATTTATTTATTTTGAGAGAGAGAGAGAGAGAGAGAGAGAGAGAGAGAGAGACAAGAGGAGGGGCAGAGTGAGAGAAGGAGAGAGGGAATCCCAAGCAGGCTCTGCTCTGTCAGCGCAGAGCCGCTTGTGAGGCTGGAGGTCAAGAAATGTGAGATCATGAGCTGAGCCTAGATCCAGTTGGATGCTTAACCGACTGAGCCGCCCAGGCACCCGTGGGGGAGGTTAGTCTTGCCTTCCAAGGGGATCAGTGCAAATGGCACCACCTTTACCCAGGCATTTAAGTCAGTACTCTGGGAGTCATCCAGTCTCCATCATCCCACGTTACAGTCCTTCAGCAAGCCCTGACTGCTCCACCTTCCAAACAGGTGGCACCCACGTCCATGGCCATGGCCATCATCCTGGCTCCGGCCACCATTCTCTCTCACCTGGATGCCTGTGGGAGCTCTCTGAGTGCTCCCCTGCCTCCAGCCTGTCTTCCCCAGTCTACCCTCCATACAGCACCAAAGTGACCTTCCTAAAATGTCCCCCTTCTCACATACTGGCTCCTGTTCCTGGGGCTCAGCCGCACTTGCTCGACCTCAGATAGGCCTTCTCTGTGCCGCTCCCTCCCCCCCCCCCTTGAATTTGAAATAATGCAACATTATTTCATATACGTCTACTTAAGGTGCTGTGATGAAACTTCCAGCTTCTTCCCACAGTCCCATCCTTCCCTGGACAGTAGCTGCCCTTCCCCCCACCCCACCCCCACATTCTGTCAAAAAGTAAAACCCACAAAAGAACCTAGCATTAGCTATTCTCTTCCTTCCCTTTCCTCCTCTCTCCATATCCCTCACTCTCTTTTTACCCCAATGTAACTCAGCTTAGCCTTCACACACTCTCCACCGTGGCCCCACACCTGTCGCCTGGGCAGCCCAACTGGGACAGGAGCAGATGTCAAAGCTCCTGGAAGGCGAGGAGGGGGCACAATAATCACACAATTGTGCCTCTGCCCCGACACCTCTGACGCTGTAGGGCCCTGTGGCCTTGAGGTCTTTGGTGCAAGGCCTGGGGGAGGGAGAGAGAGACATAAACTCTCAGGATGTTTAATGAATCTTCAGACATACACCCACACACATAAAGTCTTTAGGATTTTTTTTTTTAAGTAATCTCTATGCCCAGCGTGGGGCTTGAACTCACAACCTCGAGATCAAGTGTTGCATGCTCTCCTGACTGAGCCAGTCAGGCACCCCTCTTTAGGATTCTTAATGAGTCTTTTCACACACACACACACACACACACACACACACACACCCTGCCAGAGGTCAGTTATCACCTGACCCTTCTGAAGGGCTCAGACCAGAAAGGAGCCTGGAGCTGGGAATCAGGGGTCCTGGGTCTCTAGTCTGTGCTTCACCACTGACTCGCTGTGTGACTTGAAGGCCCCTCTCTGTCTCTGCGGCTGTGTCTTCATCTGTATGACGTGGCTGGCGGTGTGAGATGCTCACTGAGGTTCCTTCCAACCTTGACGTGTTGTGATCCTGAAGGGGCCCTCGGCTTTCCTGGGCCCGTCATCTGGCCGCAGTTCCGGGAGGAGTTGTAATTGGCTGTCCTGCTCCCCCTAGGCTGCGGGACTGGAAGGATGTTCTCCTGTCTGAAACCAGGCAGCCTCTCTGGGCTTGCAGTTGGCATAGGCACCGACGCCTGTCAGGTCCGGACGGAGCAGGAGGCACAGTGTGTGGGGGGGGGGTGGGGGGGAGGGCCTTGCAACCGTGAGGCGCACCGTGTGTTGGGAGGGGAATAGGAACCCAAAGGCAGTTTGGGGTCTGTGCCGGAAAAGACCCGGGACAGCCCCAGCCCTGCTCGCAGATAGTCTCCAGCAAGTCAAGGCCTTTTTTTGGGCCTCGGCTTCCTCCCTGATAAAATGAGAGGGTTGCACGAGATGCTCTCTCAGGATACTTTCAACCCCCAAATTCCTAATCTTCACCCCACAGGTACCAAAGTATGTAAGATATGGATGCAGGAAGGTGGTTACCATTTCAAACGTTTAAAATAATTATCTGCTGGGGCGTCTGAGTGGCTCAGTGGGTTAAGCGTCCAATTTCGGCTCAGGTCATAATCTCACGGTTCGTGGGTTCGAGCGCCGTGTCGGGCTCTGTGCTGACGGCTCGGAGCCTGGGGCCTGCTTCGGAATCTGTGTCTCCCTGTCTCTCTGTCCCTCCCCTGCTCGCACTTTGTCTCTCTCTCTCTCTCTCTTTCTCAAAAATAAATAAACATTAAAAAAAATTTTTTAAATAATTATTTGTTGATGGGGTTCCTGTGTGGCTCAGTCAGTTGAGCTCCTGACTCTTGATTTTGGCTCAGGTCACGATCCCAGGGTCGTGAGACAGCCCTGAATTGGGCTCTGCGCTGAGTATGGAGCCTGCTTGGGATTCTCTCTCTCCCTCCCTCTCTCTCTGCCCCTGCCCCGTTCGCACTCTCCCCAAATAAATAAACCGAAACAAACAAACAAACAAAAGCATGTACTGAACGACAAGGGTATAGCATTCGGAGAGGTTGCAGGACAGGCTGTCGCGGGGGACTGATGGCATTCTAGGCCCTGGTCTGCCCAGATCTGGCTCCACTGCTCCCGGGCTGGACACATCGTTTCTTTTCTCTGAGCCTCAGTTGTCTCACCTGGAAATCGGGGGGAAGGGGCAATACCAGTCCTTCCCTCAAAGGGCTGTGTGAGGGTTCACTCGGTCCGCGTCCGTGAAAGCTCTCGGTACGCACCGTGGGCGTTGCCGCTGTTACGTCGTGGCTCACCATCCCCGTCTCTGGAGTGGGCCCTCAACCTCTTGTAGGGTCAGGACCAGAAACAAAATAAACCAGCGTGGACGGAGCCCCGGTGAATCCCACTAGGAACCTGGGAGGAGAGCCCCCCCCCCCCCCGGAGAAACAATACACAGAAAGGCCTGGAGGCCCGGGACTGGTCAGGGGGCTCCGGCGGAGGAGGCAGAGGTCAGCCCCGCAAAGAGGCGCGGTGCTGGGAGCCTGTGGCTGCCGCCACGGGGCCGCCCCGCGGTCCTGGGCCCTCGGGGCCCTCGGCGTCGCGGGGAGAATGAGTCCTCGCTGGCCTGGCTGTCCTCGCTCTGCCGGTCGCCCCGCGCGCAGGCCGGAGACCCGGGCTCCTCAGGCTGCAGACTAGAGGTGGGAGGCAGATGGGATGGAAACCTTAAACCCACAGCAGGGATGCGGAGGGGAAGCTCCGGCTTGTTCACCAGAACCTGGCATGCTGGAGTTACAGGGCCCCCTCGGAGCTCGAGTGAGGTAAGTTTAGGACAAATCAAAGGCAGCGTGCTTCACCCAGCAGGGGAGGACCCCGATGGAACTCATTACTCCAAAATGTGGTCTCGGCTGGAAATATAAATAGCTGCACAAAAGGTTTAGATAAATCCACGGATGACAGTTCCATTCATGGGTTGGAAGGGGAAGGAGGCTGTTAGGGGCCTGCTGGCCTGCGGGGAAGGCATCGGGGAGGCCACCTGGCCTCCCTCAGACCACCCCTGGGGGCCCCTGTCGGAGACCGGCTTCTTCGGGCCGCAGAGACCCAGGAGGCGGCGGTGCTCCTGAGGGCGGCAGCCGGGCCTGAGTCCCCCGGCCCTCTTCGCCGCCTCCCCGTGCTCCCCATCCACTGCCTGGGGAGACCTGGACACCACCAGCTCTGTGCCAAGCGTCCTGGCCAGGCTGTCCCTTAAGGGACCGGTAGAGGGAGACAGACACCGCGTACAGCCCCGGCTTCCAGAACAGAGACCAGGCTGCTCTGCCCTGGGCGAGCGCCTGTGGGTGCCCAACGCGGGGCTACACACCCAGGGAGAAGGGGGCCGAGAAGCCGTCCTCCCTGGCCGAGATGGGGTCACCAGAGGGCAGGGGGAGCGCGGGGAGACTTCAGGCAACCGGGGTCGGGCAGGGGGGAGGCCACTAATTAAGAGCAGGGCCCCGGCGACTCTGGAGCCATCTGGCCCTCCGTCCCGGCAGCCCCGAAGCCCCTGGTGGGCAGGGTGTGGGTCTCTCTATGTCCACGCTGTTCCTCGGGGCACATATGGGGGGTGCTTCCCGAATGTTTGTTGGGGGGCTGCGCCCCACCGGCCTGAGTGCCAGCTCCTCCCCAGCCCCGGGCACGGCTTCCAGGCCAGGTGTGGCCTTCCCCTCTTTGCCACCCAGACCCTCCTCGGCCCCTTCCCAGGCCCTGCCTGCCCTCCCCTTCCTCTGCACCACAGCCCTTCGTGGGCCTTGAGTTCTCGAGCCCTCTGTCACTTCACGCATTTCGCAGCGGCTGGCGAGTGCTCAGGGCGCTCCGGTGGGAAGGACGGGACCTCTGAGAGGTGCCTGTGGGGGCCGGGGAGGGGTGAACTCCTCACAGACCCAACCACCACTCGAGTGTTGCAGACAGACGGCCTGGAAGCCCGGACGGAGTTGCGCCCAGTACAGCCCGGACTCCTTGACTCCACTCAGAGCCCCCTGTGCCCTGAGTGCCCACCCTTCCCCCTCTGTCTCTCCCTCAATACACGCAGGCCCCCCCCCACCCCGGGGTTGCATAGTCAAATGCTCCGAACTGGTCGTCGTGGGAGGAGGGTTGAACGACGGCCCAACTCTCCAGTCTCGTATCTGTGTCCTGTGGTCTACGCCCAGCGTCACAGGGTCAGATCACGTTGGGGTTGTGGGGACAGGCTGTGGGAGGGAAGCAGGGTCTGAAGAACAGAAAAGGTGCAGACACGTGGGCATGGGGACTGGAAAGGGGGAGGTGGCGTCATTAGCCGAGACAGGAGGATAGGGCGCGACGGGGCAGATAACAATAATCCACAACGTTATCAAGTGCTGAGTGCCGGAGATTTGACTTGTATTAGCTCAATTGTCCTTACTCCGAGGAAGGTACCATTATCATCATTCCTGTTCCGTGCAGGAGAGAAGTGAGGTGTAGAAGCGCCAAGTGACTTGCCCAAGGTCACACAGCTAGCGGCGCCCTTACTCCTCGTCACTGTCCCAACAGTGCTGGGATGGCGGTCACTCGGGGTGGGACTCCAAGTCATCTCAGGGAGATGCTGTCTGTCCTCTGACCCCTGGGGCCCCTGAGGAACCCAGACAGTCTGGAGAAAGCCGGAGAAGTCTGAAGGAGGGAGGCCGGTAGGGAGGGAGGGGACAGAGCGGGAGGAGCCGGCAGTGACTCAGCAGGGCAGGATAAGGATCTTCCAGCCCAGGGAGAGGTAACCCCACTCCTCTGCCAGGGGAGACGGAGTCACGGAGCCCGAGGCATGGGTTGGCCAGGGCAATGGAACATCCTGGGAGGATGGCGGGGAAAGCTCCTGACAGGCAAGGGAGGAGTTGAACATCTGGGGCTACCCCCTTTGCCCCTGCCTTCCGGTACCCACTCACCACCCAGACATCCTTGCAGATGGGGAGACGCAGCCTAGGTCGGGCAGGGGAGAGGCAGGCAGCAGGGCCGGGGTCCCCTCAGCTTCACGGGGAAGCAGGGGGCGGGTGGGCGCGGTGTCCTCCGGGAGGCTGAGCCCGTCCAGGTGTGGGTGCAGGACGCAGGGCAGGGTAGGGCCGTGGCTGAGGTAGGAGGAGGTCCTCGGCACCCTGGGGTTTCCGCTGACATCACCGCCAGCTCAGGGCGAGGCAGGGCCCTCTGGGCTCGTGCCCACTGGAGGGAAAGGGAAAGTGCACAGCCCTGCCGGTGGCCCCCAGGCCCGCAGCCAGTGGCGCGTGCACGAGGTGATGGAGAGGAGGCCTCCCGTCAGGGATGCGGATCCCGGGGAGCCCCCGGCAGCCCAGGCAGAGCCTCTGAGCCTACGTGGCCCTCACTTTGCAGGCTGAGTAGTAGGGCCCTCGGAAGCCCAGGGAAGCCCTCTCCCTCCCTGGCTGTGGGTGGGTGGGGACCTAACACGCGGTTCGGTCCTCATTCCGTGACTCAAACCCACTCGCCTGCTCCTGGAATCTACAGTTCTAGCTGAGGGGACTGGAGCGCTTTTCAGGGGGCTGACTCTCGCCAGCCCAGGAGGGTCCAGGTCAGGTGCCTGCCCCCACGTGCCACACAGTCCATGTCAGCAGTGGGCAGAGAGCAGGAGGGCCCAGGTCCCCCGCTCCAGGCACAGGGAGATTCTCTTTCTGTCCAAAGGGACATCTTAGTGTCCCATAGCGGCAGGCTGGCCCCAGCTTAGATAACCTCATAGCCAGGGGGCGCTGGCTAGTCCTGGTGCCTCTGGAGCCCGCTCTCAGCCCCCAGCCCCTTCCCCTCTCGGCGTGCCCCATGTTGGCATCTGAATGGTGTAATTCAAAGGGCAGACAGTGCTGGGTTCCAGTCCTGGTTCCGCCACTTGTGTGACCTGAGACAAGCGACTTCATCTTTCCAAGCCTCAGGGACCTCACGTACAAAATGGGTAAATCGCAGCTCCTGTTTTCTGGGGTTACAGCAAGAATCAAATGGTCTCGTCCACGAAAAACCTTAGCACAGGACCCAACACGTGGTGAGAGCTCAGTATGTTTAAACTATTGTCATCAGTTAAGCCTTAGGGTCCTAAAAGGAGTAAAAGTGTCACCAAGAAATGCCAGGCATTGCAGCAGGCACTGGCAGGCCCCTGCCTCTCCTGCCAGCACACAGGTCAGCCTCCACCCCTCATCCCCATGGCCCCGTGGGGCTCCTGTCTGTGCACTCAGGACATGTCTGGTCAACACGTGAATGAATTAGTGAGCGTCCTCACTTACCTCTGTGGGCTTCGCCCACACTCTCATTCCTGCCGACCCATCAGGAGGGGACTGGATCAGAGGCTTCCCTAGTTCAGGAATCCACGACATCCTTGGGGCCCAGGACCCCTTCAGTGCCAATTTTCTGCAGCTGTGTGGGACATGGGATGTTGGGGGTGTCTGGAATGCCTTTCCTGGGGGTACCAGCTCTGGGAGTAGGAAGGGAAGGTGAGAGGGAGCGGTCTAGCCTGTCCCTGAGCCCAAACTGACTCACCCCACCCCCTTGGAGGGCAACCCAAGCATCGCCAGGCGCCAGACCCGCCCCCCTCCCGGCCACATCCCTTGGGGTCTGGCCTGCCACTCCCTGTGGATAAGGCCTGGAAGGCCAGAGAGGCAGCAAAGCAGTGTCCTCCTCATGAGCTCCCCGATCTCCCACCATCCTGCTGGGGAGGAGGGCACAAGGGGTCATACCCCATCCCACGAGAGGCGATGGCTTTTCCCAAGGCCATGCCGCTGGCCAATCGGAAGCCCCTGGTCCTGACTCCCAGCTTGACTCTCCGCAGAACAGGGAGCCCCGTGGGCCAGGGCCAGTGCGCCCTCGGTGCATCTTCCTGTGGCTCCAGCTATGTTTCCCACCCTGAAGCTCCACCTCCTCCCAGAGCTCTCCTGCCCTTTCCATCCTCTGATCGCTCAGTTTAAATGAGTGCCCCTTGTCACCAGACCATGACATTCGCAAAGGCAGGGGTGGGTTTTCCTTCCCTCTTCTGTCTTCCTAGCGCCTAGCACCCAGCAGGGTTTCGGAAACGTCTTGCACACCATGTACCAAGACAGATGGCTCTGGGGCTCAGGGGGCACGAGTCTCCTGTAGCCTCTGCCCTGCCCTCACCAGCAATCCCAGAACAAGAATCCCAGTCTGAGAGCCACAGGGGAGTGGGAAGTTGACATCCCCAGCTGGAAATCAGAGGGCAGCCCCCTGCGCCCCCACGCCACCGAAATCCTGGAGGGGAGCTATCACGCTCTGCCTCTCCTTTCTTCCTTCTCTCCCCCAATTCCCACAGCCCACCCTATTTAGGATTTGGCAGCGGAAAGGCAAGGTCTTTATTCCAGCCCCCACCCCAACCCACCTGGCAGCTCCTAGCCTCCTGCCTTTGCCCAGACATGGCAGAGGGGCACTGGCAGCTTGGAGATGGAACCGATTTTCCCCTTGGCAGTGGGGAAGATGGGGGGAGGGGGGGGCTTGGCCACCCCCTGGTTGAGGGGAGAGGGCAGGGATGCAAGTCTAGACAAGAGGCAGAGGGAGAAGGCGACTTCTCCAGCGTGCAGTGTCACCGTAACAAGCTGGGTGGGTGTGGGGGGTGGCTGTGCGTAAAGTCAGTTGTCCCTGCTCCCCCTCGGCCTGGGTTTCATTTCAGGGCCACAGGCCCTCAGCTACTGCAAAGCAATGTTTTCTGGCCTCCCGAGGCGAGTATTTGCTGGGCGTGTGGTGGGATGGGGGGGTGCTCCCCTTCCACTGCAGTCTGTTCCTCTTCCTCCCTGGGCTCCTGCCTCCTCCCTCCTTCCTACTCCCACCCAGTTACTTTCCTGCCCTTCCCTCCTCTCAGCCCCCCACCTCCCTCCTTCAGCCCCCCTCTCCCTCTTTTCCCTTTCTCGCCCGGCCCCCTCCTCCTCTCCCGAGTGGGGGCTGCTTTCTCCCTGACTCAGCAAGGTGCTTTATAAGGTGCTGAGGGGGCTCAGCCAAATCCAAACCACATTGTCTGTGCAGACACTCTCCACAAGGAGCACAAGGACGAATTGCACGCCCCACTTCCACTTCCCTGCCGTGCGTGTGCGTGCGTGGCTCCCTCCTTCTGAAAGGGAGGCTGCTTGAGGACCTCATGGCTGGCCTCAGTGCCAGTCACCCACTGGACATCTGCCTTCTTGACCTTGGCGTGGGCATCAAAAGACCTCAGGGCTCACCCGCCAAGAATGCCATTGAGACTGCAGAGTTCTGGCTGAGGTGGGGGGGCGGGTGGGGGGAAGAAGGAGGCCCTGAGCACTTTTCAGAAGGACACCCCCCCCAAGACAGGTTTCCTTAAAGCTGCTACTGATGCCCCGGAAAGCCCCCTGCCCCCAACCCCCAGCCAGCTCCCCTCTCCCAGCTGTTTTTCTCCTTGTTTAGAAAGAAAAAAGAAAGAAAGGAGGAAAAAAAAAAGCAAAAAACAACCCAACAACAAAGTCTGTCCCACTCCAGTGAGGTAATTGAAAACAAACTTCTTCCCCACCCCCCCACCCCCCCACCTCAGTCCACACAGTGCAGAAAAGGGAAGAGCTGCCCTGGGAACCTAGCGCTGGTCCTGACCATGCCGCCTGCTCTGACCCGCAGGCTGGAGGGGCTGTGGCAGGGCTGGCGGGGCACCCTCCTTTCTTCAGGGACACGGACACGGGGCAGGAGTCGTGGACTGAAGACTCTGATGCTGTTGGGGGGCGCGGGGAGGAATCCCCTTCCAGGGTTGGCCCACCACCACCTCTCCCACTTTGAAAAAACAAATAAAGGACAGACGCAACTTATTACCAAATGGTTTAATTGGTGGTCTGGATCTAGAGTACTCAAGCCTTGGGGACCAAATGACCGTCCCCCAAGAAGTCACCAAAAGGAGATGTCTGGAAGCCCCAGACGGGGAGAGCTGTTTCCTCTGCACTCTCCCTGGCAGCTCTCCGTCGGGGGGGGGGGGCGGGGGGGGGGAGGAAGGGGCCAGGAAGGAGACCCTCCTGAGAGGGTCTAGGCTTAAGGGTCCCCCAGGTATCCCACAAAGCAAGTCCCAACCCAGGCCTGGGGAAGGAAGGAGGGAGAGCACTCCACAACACCAACAACCCCAAACCCCGAAGGCGAGAGAAAGCCAAAAGTCTTTATGGGGAAGCGTTTCACAAATGGGGACTCTGGGTCTGTCCATCGCCTTGAATGGGAGCATTCCCGCTGAGTCACCCATGCAGCCTCTGGTGTTGAAACTGGTCCGGTGCCTCGTGCTGATTAATGAACTACAATTCCCCCACCCCTGTGCGCTCTCCCGGCCGGCTGCTGGGAAGAACGAAGAACCTAGTGAACCTGAGAGAAAAACCCTCGGCCGAGGGCCCTCTACTCTCCTCCACCGAGCTGGGCAGTGGGCCTGGGGTGCCCTCTCCCTCCCCCGCCCCAGGGGGCATTGTGAGGCCGTTAGTCACCTGCCCCGACCCCAGCGCCTCACTCAGCCCCAGCTTTTGGAAATGGGGCTGGCGGCGGGACAATAGGCCAGGGGGGCGGTCAGCCCAGACAAAGGGCAGCAGGAAAAACACCATCACTTGCTACGAGGCCAGCTCGCTGGCATTTGGGAGAATGTGTCATTGCGTTTACTCAGGGGGAGGGGGAGGAGAGGGAAGGTTAGAGATGAGGAGTCCGAGGTAGGGTGAGAGCAGGGACCCCGCACCCCGGGTCCACGCCGTCGGAGAAGAACAGGAGAGGGCGGCCCGCTCCCCCCAGCTCGGGGAGTCTGCCGGCGGACTGATGCCCTCCCCGCCCCCTCCCCCAGGAGGCCCAGGGTGGTACCGCCGCAGCCTCGCCTCACCTCACCCCCCCTCGGTGTTGTGGGAGGGAGAGGAGCCCCAGAAGCCCTCCCTTCCCTCCTCCCCCCTCCTCCCCCCACCCCGGGGAGGGCCGCTACAATTTGTGGTTACAGCTTTACACGTCAGAAAAAAAAAAAAAAAAGTTTGCAGAATGTCCCACACCGAAAAAAAAAAAAAAAAACCCGAAACCGAGCGAAAAAAACCTGCGAGTGGGCCTGGCGGATGGGATTATTAAAGCTTCGCCGGAGCCGCGGCTCGCCCTCCCACTCCGCCAGCCTCCGGGAGAGGAGCCGCGCCCGGCCGGCCCGGCCCCCAGCCCCATGGACCTCCGAGCAGGTAGGAGCCTGGCGTCCGAGGCCCCGGCCCCCGCCCCCGCCCGGGAGCCGCGAGATCCGGTTCCCGTGCTCCCCCCCGGGAGCCCCGAGCCGGGGCCGGGCGGGGGAGCCGGCAGCTACCCCCGCCAGCAGGGCTCGGGCCGGGGGTGGGGGGGGGTGGTGGGGGGGGGAGGCACGGCCGGGCGCCCTCGAGAGGGGCCGGGCGGGGACGCGGCATTCCTGAAGTCCGCTCGCCGGGGCCAGGAGGTGGCCGGGAGCGCGGCGGGAGCCCGCGCGACCCGCTGACCCCGGGAGCCGGCGACCTGGAGCCCCGGCGAGGCGGGGTGCCGGGAATCCCGGCGGAAAGAGCCCCGCGCGAAAGTCGGGGAGAGCGAGTCCCAGGCGGGGAGCGGGGCTGCGGGAGGGAGACGCGGCGCGCGGGGAGGCGGGGGCCGGGGAGGAAGAGGGGAGAAGGGCGGGGAGCCCGAGCCCGGGCCGGCGGGAGGCGAGGGGAGGCCGACACCTCGGGCCCGCCGCGCTCCCTCCCCGGCCCGCCGGGGAGGGGAGGGCGGGAAGGAGGGCGGGCGAGAGGAGAGAGGAGGGCGGAGGGCAGAGCCGAGCCCGGTTGGGCCGGGCCGGGCTGCGGGACTCGCGGCTTCCTCGCTGCGCGCTGCGCGGCCGGAGCCCACCATGCTGCCCGCGGCCGGGGAGCCGGCGGCAGGTAGGGCCCGGGCGGCGGGGCGGGCGGCGGCGGCGGCGGCGGCGGCGGCGGCGGCGGCGAGCCCCCACCCCCACCCCCCCACCCCCCACCCCGGCCCGGCCCGCCGTGGCCTGGGAGTGATTAGTGCGGGGGGACGGGCGCAGCCCGGCCGGACCGGGCAGGAGAAAGCCCGTCACCGGCCGGGGAGCGGCGGCGGCGGCGGCCGCTCGGCCCCGGCGGCCCGCGGGAGGGCGGACGGGCAGGGCGGGGAGCTGACGCGCGGGAAAGGGCAGCGGCCCGGCCGAGCCCGGAGCCCGGCGCCCCGGACCCCGCCCCCGCCCCCGCCGCCGGGAAGGGAGCGACCGGGCGGGAGCGGGCCGGGGGCGGGGCCGGGGGCGCCGAGGCCACACAGGGGGAAGGCGCCGCCGCCGCCGCCGCCGCCGCGGGGAGGGGGCCGGGAGCGAGAGGTCACCGCCGAGGGGGAGGGCCAGCGAGCGGCCGCCGCCGCCGAGTTCTCGGGCCGAGCCCCTCGAGGGGAACCCCGGGTTCCCCCCCCCCCCGCCTCGCCAGAGCCCCATCTCTTTCCCCCTTCCTTCCCAGTTACTCCACACTGCGCTCCAGAAGCCCTCCCCACAGACCCCCCAGTCCCAGAGGACCCCGTCCCAGTTTCGTCCGGTGCCCGGCCCGGCCCTCCCCGCTGGGGTAGGAGGGAGCTGCCGGGACGGGAGGGGAAGCTGGAAGTCCCCAGCCTCGGAGAAAGGTTGTGGGTGAGGACGCCGGACCCCACACCTCTGTCAGGCACTCTCTGATCCTGACCTTGACCGGCTGACCTCTATCTCCCGGCTTTCACAACCCCCACAGACCCCCTTTCCGGCTTGGAGCACACACTGCCCTTCCCTGGGGACACAGGGATACATTCCTCCGACAGACCGGACACCCCCCCCACCCCCCACCCCGCAGTTTGGCTCTGGCACCCTCACTGCCCTGAGCCCCGCACTCAACCGGAGGAGGAAACAGGCAGATGGCAGCAACTGTCACCTAGCAGCCCCCCCACCCCCCGTCTCTCTCTCTTCCAGACTGGTCTAATGGCTCCCTCTCCCCTCCACGGAGCCCTGCACTCCTGCCCCGTTCACACTTGTGCACACCACCCAGCCACACCAGCTACTTTATTGGTGACACTTCACATTCCTCCCCACAATCCCACCTGCCTATTCACACCCTGGCTCCTGCCCGCTCCCTCCCAGCCCCTCCCACGCCTCTGAATAACAACACCCTTTCAACCCACACGCTGGCTGGCCGGGACCGTTTCCTTCACTGGGTCCCCCTGCCTGGCTCTCCGCCGGCTGCCTCGCCTAGCTCCCCTGGCTTCATCCTGCGCCCCTTGCGAACAACTGGGGTCCTCTCGGAGCCCGGTCCAGAACCCCCTCACTCGGCGACAGCCCAGCTCCTCTGTCGGCGGGGCAGCTGGCCCACTGGCCTGCTTCCTTCCCTGGGCCTCAGTTTCTTCTTCTGTCATTTGGGCTGGAAGAGAAGGGCAGGGAGGGGGCTGCTGAACATAACAGCAGAGGTGGAACCCCACGCGCTTGGGCTGAGAGGGACCTTAGCGGGCACAGCACAGCCCTCTCCGGCGAGCCCAGTCACGGGCTGTGGCAAAGCTAGGTCTCCGGACTTCTGGGCCTATGCGGACTGGCTCACTAAGCCACTTCTCAGTGGCCTGGGGCACGGGGAACCAAAGAGAGGACGAAGGGGAGAGAGGACGGAGGGAAGGGCAGCCAGCCAGAGGACAAGGAAAGATGGGCTATTTCCGTGGGCCTTTCCCTGAGGAGGCAGGTCAGGAGGAGCCCCTGAGGGTCATTGCCTACAGTCTCAGTGCCTGGATCTCCCACTACGGCGGACACACCACCCCCTAAACCACTTCCTTCCCCCAATTCCCCTCAACACATCCCTCCAAGGTCGCCAGGAATCTGGCCCTGGTCTGGCCTGAGGGCATCCCGGGTGCAGAGTCTCCTGGACAATTGTCTGACTCCCCCTGGCCACCCTGCACGTGTGCCCTGCCGAGCCCCCGACCCTTGCCGGAGGAGTTCAGCCTGGAGGACACAGTCCAGGGATCGAGGGGCAGCTGGCTAAGGACACGTGGACCCTGGTATGCCTGCCCGTGCAGCCGTGTCAGGGTGGCCGTGCGCTTGCGTGGGCTGAGTGTGTGTGTGTGTGTGTGTGTGTGTGTGTGTGTGTGTGTTCATGAGGGGGGCCTAGGTTCCCAGGGCCCAGGGATCTGGATGGAATTAGGGGCCGCTGGGGCGGGGGGCCAAGATGGGGGGGGCGGGGGGGCTCCAGCAGGAAACGTGAGCTGTGAGCTGCACTCATTAGCTCCTCACGTGCTCAGCCGGATTTATAAACACAAGGGAAGCCGGGATGTAAACAACAGTGGGCAGCAGCCAGAGGCAGAGCTGGGGCGGGGGGCTGGGCTGGGGGCCAGGACTGGGGGAGGGGGCCCGGTCCACCTGCACACCAGGAGCCTGGAGAGAAGGATGGGAGAGGGCTCCACGATGCCCACCTAATGCTCCCTCCTGGGGACGCAGGTGAGCCCAAGCCTCACTGAGTTCCGGGGCTCACAACTAAGCCACAGGTGTTCTCTGCCCCAGATGGCCGTCAGTTTGCCGCCTGAGATATGGGGACATCTTGCCCAGAGTGGAAGCCGGAGCCTACAGCCTAGAGCCCTGTCTCCTTTCTCCTTCCTAGCCTCTTCTCCCTCTAGATACCTGAGACCCCTTCCTTCTTACTGGTTCTCTCCATGGGCCGGTCAGTCCGATCTTTCTGCAACTTCCCCTGCCCCCCCCCCCCTCCCCGCCTGCAGTGACACAGTTACCTCAGAACTGAAATATTCCTGGAAACACCGGCCTCGTCTGGTTAATTTCATGAGCCGTTTTTCTGCCCAGATGACTTAGTTCTTGTTTATCCAAAGGCTTCTCCCCCTGCTGTCCCTGTGTAGGGAGCCAGTTCTCCCCAGGGATGTGCCACAGGGCCCAGAAGAGGAGGGGAAAACAAGGCCCAGAGCTGGGTTCCTGACCCGGTGCCCCCCCCGCCCCCCCCCTCCCCACCACCACAGCAGAGGCAAAACTCAGTCCCAGAACTATGGACCGAAAGGCTGACCAAAGCAAGGTCGGGGAAAGAGGTGAGCCCAGCTCCCAATGTGGGCTTCAGCTGGGACCCTCAGCATGCTGCTAACTGTGAGTGGGGCCAGACTCCGTCCCGAAGAAAGCTACCTCAAGCCTGGAAGGGCTGCCGCTCGCCTCAGCAGGTCTCCGCCTCCAAAACACCCCATAGTGTACCCTTAGGATCTTGGAGGTGACTCTGCCAGATATCCAGGCTGAGGGTAGCCCCAGGCTTCGTGCAGAGGAGGGCCTGGAGTTGTCTTGGAATATGAGGAAGAGTAAATAGAAAGGAACACAGAGTCAGCAGGAAAAGGCCGAACGAGGAAAGAAGCACCAGGAGGGAAGCCGCGGGCCGCAGATGCGGACAAGGACAAGGGAGCGGCCATGTGCCTGACACCGCGCTCTGTCCTAACGCACGCACGCACCCGTGCACTCAGACCGAGTCCCTCGTCCCTAAGAGCAGGGTCTCTGAGACCGGTGTTCCCCCCACCCGACCCACTCCCCTGCTCTATCAGTAAACTTGCCAGCCACCACGCATCTTAGTGAGTCTACACTGATGGCCTGGGCCGCTGCGCAAGTCCCCGCCTGACCCCTACACTCTGTGAGAGGCATTCTGTACAGTTTGAGTCTTAAGCCCTCTCCAAAAACTTGACCCAGCATTATGACTAACTCCAAACTCCCCCTAACTCAGTACAAACTGTCAAACCCGTATCCAACTCATTTCTAACTATCACAGCAACATATGTCATGATAGAAATTTGAAAGTCGAAAATAGAAAGTAGAAGAAACGACTCGTGAGCTCAACACCTACCCAAGCTTAAAACCCAGACCAGCCCTACTCTCAGTGACATGCCGTGCATTACCCCATCTGACATCTAAATCAACACATTAATAAACCTTAGCCCCAGCCAACCCTGTGCCTGTCCAAACCTCACCACATCCCCCAGCTAGACTCAAACCTCAACCGCACTCAGTCAGCCAAATCCCAATAAACTAACCTGAAACTTTAAAAGTAACCCAGTCCTTAAACCTAACCTAGCCCCATACCAATTATAGCCTTGCCTGATCCTAACCCTAATTGCCTTTACCCAGTCCCGGTGCCCGCTGACTCCTGGCCTAGTGCTCTTCACCTTGGCCCACACCTAAAAGCTGGGAAAATCATGTTTCCCAACTGCCTCTGGGTATCTCCACATTGTCAACCCCTGGCCTCTGGTATCCCAGGATGTCCAAACTCTCCGGCACCATCAGCTGACAAGCCGAACCCATCAGATACATCATATTCCCCCTCTTTCTCTCTTTCACATCCCCCACCCCGACCCTCTTTACCGTAGGTTCATCAGAAGACCTCACTCGGGTCAAACTTTTCCCCATCCAACCTCCTAGATAAGGACAGGGCAAACCTCCACCCCACAGCTCCACACCCAGGAATCCTGTTCAAGAATGTACCCACCACTGACTGCATGAGCCAGCCCTCTGTCCTTCAGCCTGACCCCCTTCAAGCCTACCCCTTGCCTCCTATGGCTCTCTGTGTGGACTCATCTCAGGGCGGCCTGTCTCGTGCCCTTCCCGGGGCTGCCTGCTGGCAGCTGGCAGAGAGACATGTGCTGTTTCCCACCCCTTGGCTCCCTAAACTGCAGAGGGTCTGGATTCAGAGTCCCTAGGCCTGGTCCCGTCCCTCCACGTACACACACATAGGCATCGGCATACGTATACTGGCTCTTTCTTAGCTGACACACAGATATGCTTTCCGATATATACTGGTAGATACACACACAGAGGCCAAGTTCTCGTCCTCAAACACATACATGCCTCCATACACACACACACACACACACACACACACACACCCAGGCCAGGAACGCTCCCCTCCTCCATCCCCCCTGCCTCCCATCTGGCGGCCCACCCTCACCAACCCTGCGCCCGGCCCAAGGTGGGGACAGACACCTGAGGGGCTGCCAGCTGGGCATCCTCCACTGGGCCTGGGCCCGCCCTCATGTTTCTCGCCCCTCCTGCCCGCAGGGGACTCGTGGGGGATGCTAGCTTGCCTGTGTGCTGTGCTCTGGCACCTCCCTGCAGTGCCAGCCCTCAACCGCACGGGGGACCCAGGGCCTGGCCCCTCCATCCAGAAAACCTACGACCTCACCCGCTACCTGGAACACCAACTCCGCAGCTTGGCTGGGACCTACGTGAGTATCCAGGGCAGCTGAAAGGTCTGGGAATTGGCAAAGAACGAGGAGGGAAGGTGGTGGAAGAGAGACAGAATGGCGGAGGGGTCCCGGTGAGCAGTGGTCACCAGGGGGCCCTTTGGTTGCAAACGGTCCCCGTGTCTGGCCCATCTCCTACCCTTCCCTCTGAGGTGCCCCCCCTCCTTCCCGTCCCCGGCCCCAGGACTAGGCATGTGGGCAGGCCTCGCACCCGCCTTGGCCCACTGCCCCACTGGCTGCCGGCCCAGCCGCCCGCCTCCCCCTGGGGGCCGGGGAAGTCTCTTCTGTTTACACCGTGTTGTGGTGTCTCTTGCACGGGCGGGGCTGGGTGGGGATGGAGGGGCCCCACCTCCCATGCCTGTGTTCCAGCTCGCCTCTGCCCCAGACCTGGGGCCCTGCTGCTCTGGACCCATGGGCCTCCCTTCTGTCTGCCTCTCCCATCCTAGCTGGGCCTCCTAGGGGGGACTTGGGGGAAGGGGGCTGCGGGGAAGATAGGCCAGGAGTGGCAGGAGGTTCAGGGTGTGGAGGGAAGTTGTGCCATGAGGATTTGGGGGCAGTCCAGAGGTGTTCAGAGAGCCCAGGAGAGAAGGAAAGAGGGTCAGAGTCGCCGAGGACCATGGGGAACCGGCCCCCTCTTCCCGTGTTCCTCTTCCACATCCCAGACCCTACTCTGGAGCCAGGGAAAGAAAGGGGAGGAGGGTGGCGGGGGAGCTGGCTCCAGCCCCAGGATACACCGAGGAAATTAGTTTGTCTCTGTGCTTGTCAGCGTGTGAACCTCCCCCTGGGCCCTTGCCTATCCCAGGCCTCGCCCCTCTCTTCTCCCTTTCTCTCCAGCTGAAACGTCCCCCTCAGCCCTTTCCCTGGGCCCCAGGCCTCTCCCTTGAGGGTTGGCAAAGCTCTGTCCTCTGCCCTAGACTGCCTCCTATACCCTTCCTCCTGCCCAGCTCTTGAGACTGCCTCAGTTTCTTCCTTCTGCAGCCCTGCTCCTAGGAGCTCTTCCTCGGGGGGACTCGCTGCTTAGTGAGTCCCATCCGCCCCCTGGCCTTCTGCTGGTGGGACCAAGCGTGTTGGGCGGCAAATGGAGCTCTGATTCCCACGGGCCCCTCTGCCTTCCCACCCGCTTTTCCCTTCCCTGGCCAAAAACCTTTGCCTGACTCTGCTACCCCCTCTAGCTCCCGACCCTTTTTCTCTCCTGGCCTTCCCTGCCAAATTTCTCGAAGGAGTGGTCTACACCCTCTGCCTCCGCTTCCTCTCCACCCACTCACTCCTTAACCCCCTGCAATCTGGCCTCCAGGCCACTGAAACGGCTCTCTCCAAGGTCGGCAGGCACCTCCTTTTCGCCAAACCCAACAGAATTTTCTAAGGCCCGTTCCCCTTGCTCTCTGTTTTGCAGCCACACTGTCGAGTACTCCTGCCTTCTCGAACTCCTCTTCTTGGCTCTGCACTCTTCTGGTCCACCTTCCACCTCTGCGGCCTGGCCACCTGGGTCCTTCCGGCTCCTCTTCCTCTCTGCTCTGCCCCGTGGTGGGCACGCTCCCAAGGCTTGCACACACGGCCGATCGGCACGTCCTCCCCGAGTATCTCCTGCGTGTTTTTCTCTCCCTACACCTCCCATCACCCCCCACTGCCTCAACCGCCACCTCCGTGCAGATGACATCCCCGGAGAAACTTAGGGGAGGCCCTCGCACAGAGAGGCCTAGCGAGGAGATGGGGCCAGTGTCAGGGGACACAGGAAATAGGAGCTTTGGGAGCAGGTTGTCTCCCGGTGGCCCTCCTCCTCCTCCTCCTCCTCCTCTTCCATCGCCCTCTCCTTTCCACAGCTGAACTACCTGGGCCCCCCTTTCAACGAGCCTGACTTCAACCCACCTCGGCTGGGGGCAGAGACTCTGCCCAGGGCCACTGTCAACTTGGATGTGTGGCGGAGCCTCAATGACAAACTGCGGCTGACCCAGAACTATGAGGCCTACAGCCACCTTCTCTGCTACTTGCGTGGCCTCGACCGCCAGGCTGCCACGGCCGAGCTGCGCCGCAGCCTGGCCCACTTCTGCACCAGCCTTCAGGGCCTGCTGGGCAGCATCGCGGGCGTCATGGCAGCTCTGGGCTACCCGCTGCCCCAGCCTCTGCCCGGAGCCGAGCCCACCCGGGCCCCCGGCCCTGCCCACGGCGACTTCCTCCAGAAGATGGACGACTTCTGGCTGCTGAAGGAGCTGCAGACCTGGCTGTGGCGCTCGGCCAAGGACTTCAACCGGCTCAAGAAGAAGACGCAGCCCCCGCCAGCGGCGGTCACCCTGCACCTGGAAGCCCATGGCTTCTGATCTCTGACCTTTACCGCCTCCTCTCTCCTCTCCTCCCTCAAATCCTGCTCCCACTCTGGGAGGGAGAAACCCGTATGCCAACGTCTGTTGAGCCAGGAGGCAGAAGCCGTGGGCCTCTGGCCCTCTCCGGACTTGGAAGAGGGCACGGTCGACAGGGCCTGTCCCCTCCCCGCTTTCCAAAGCCCTGCAGGTCTCTTCCACAGGGAGGAGCGCTCCCGGGGGCAGTGGTTCAAGTTGGTGCGAAGGCTCTCGCGGCTTCCTGCTTCCTGCCCGGCGCTGGCCGGCGCCCACACGGCCCCTCACGCGGCACTTCCAGGAAGCATGCCCGTAGGCAGGGAGGGGGGCCACCGCAGCATGTGCCTTTCTGGGGCGGGGGGCGGGGGGGAGCCCTTTGGCTGCCCCACTCTCCTTGGATGGGCGTCGTTCCCCTATCCCCAAATAGCTCAGTACATCCGATTCAGGAAACACACACGGTGGCAAGTCCAAACGGGAAGAAACGGGATTTAAAAGCGGAAGAGGTGGGATCTGCATTGGAGGTCATACTAAAAGCATAGGGGCAGGGACAGAGCGGACCCACGGCTCACCAAGGCAGTCGGTGGCACAGGACGGCAGCCAAAAGGACCTTGCCTTGCATCTTCTTGCCGGCATCATGGTGCCTCCTCTCCACCCCCTTTCCAGGGTATCTGTGGGTTGCCCAGGCTGGGGAGGGCAACCATAGCCACAGCCACAGGGTTTCCTGAAAGTTTACATTGCAGTAGCATTTCGGGGTGCGGGGGGCAGCTCCCCCAGGCCCTGCCCCCCAGCCTCACCCACTCATGACTCTAAGTTTGTTGTATTAATATTTATTTATTTGGAGATGTTATTTATTAGATGATATTTATTGCAGAATTTCTATTCTTGTATTAACAAATAAAATGCTTGCCCCGGGACTTCATCTCTTTGCTTGGCCTGGTGCTTCCCCTCCTGGGCCCCCGCGTGCCTGGTGGCTTGGAGCCTGGCAGTCCAGGGCAGAGCTCGGAGAGGCAAAGAGCTTGGGGAAGAGGCTCTGCCCTGTCCACGGAGCGCGGTGCCCACAGCACACTCCGTTCCTCCACCCACGGTGCGTCCCTTTAGTCCTTCCAACATCCTCTTGTCTGGCCGCGTGTCTTCCCCCTCCCGGCCTTTGCTCGGCCCGCCTCCCCTCTCTGGATTAAAGGTCTCATAGGTCTCTCTTCCCTGCGAAGCTGTCCACCTGCGCCTCTGGTCAGCCACGCGCGGTCAGCCCTCAGCTTCACCGGGACCCCCACCTGTGGTGGCCCCCGGGGGCCCCCGCAGTGACCCTTCCCTTCCCAATACCCTTCATCTCCTAGGGAGCGTGACTGACTGTGGCCACGTCACAAGTCTCAGGCGTGACTCTACTCCCTTCTTGTAGACTCTTTTCAGTGTAAGACAGCAGGTTGGGGGGGCGGGTGGGTAAGAGAAAAACTCATACTGGTCTGAAAAGCGAATGGGATAGATGTGACTCAGGGATGACCTCAGCTCCAAGCCCAGCCTCACGGCCTCCTAGCTGAGTGACCTTGGACAAATTACTTAAAGCTCTCTATTCTCCGATTTCCCCATCTGTGAAATGGGGATAATTAAATACCCTTCTAAGACTGTTTGAAGGATGAGAGAGACAATAAAGGTAAGGTGCCCGGTCGCAGCCGCAGCCGCAGCCGCAGCGAATAGTGATGTGATCTCCAGTTATTTGTGACAGACTGGCCTGCACTGACACTCTCATGAAGAGCCACTGGGTCAGCTAGGGGGCTAACTGCTCCCAGGTAACACAGAGGTATTTCACCAGGGCCTCCACGAGACAGTGCCCTAAGCACAGGAAGTAACAAATGATGGTGACGTCAATCAGTTGACGAATCTTGCAAAGGTCTGCCCATCACTGCGCCGACTGGAGTAGGAAACCCAGCAGACGTCTGAGACCTGACTTGGCTCCTGCCCTTACGGAGCCTGCGATCTCTCTGGGAAGAGAAGACCAGCCGACCTGAAACTACTGACAGGTGCGTGAGCGTAGGTGCATGAGCTATTGGACTTGCTTGTGGGCGAGCCAGGTCCTGCTGAATGTCCCGGAGTCGCCTGGCCCAAGTTGGAGGGCACATGCCCCCCCAAGGGGTCCGGGCCCTTCAGGCGGACATATCTGCCCAGACCCTGTCTAGATATCCTGCGGGCCTGCTTTCTGCCTAACGAGAGGGAGGAGAGGGCATCCGGGCTGTCTCCACATCGCAGCAAAACCTAGCAGCCTGTAATGTGCAAGGCAGCAAACAAGGGGGCTATGCAGAATACAGGGAGAAGGAAGGTATATCCCATTCCACTGTACTGTGTGTTTCTTAGGGGCAAACTCAGTTTTCCCCACCTCTCTATCCCAGTTCAGGCTCAAGCCCACAGAAGGTGTTCAGTTAGCGTGTCGAACAAAACACTCGAGAGGAGGGACTGGGACTCCCCCCGCCCTCCCTTGCTCCAAATGCTAGAATCCAAGGCAGAATTGGATCAACTGTGGAAAGACACAGGCAAAATACTTGGAAGTCAGGGAAGGAGCGATCGCGTCCCTTCAGCGAGGGTGCTGGTCTGTAAGTCCTCTCGGGGAGGCAGCGGTGTCCGCAGCCACCACTGTCCTTCCAGTGCCCAACACACAGTAGGTGCTTCTGCACAGACTCTCGGGGTCGGGTATGGGCAAGGGCAGGGCAAGGGTCAGTTCAGTGTGTCTGTCTCCCTTGTAAGCAGATAGCATCTCGAGGGCACGTTCCACAATTTATTCATCTTTGCATCCCTCTAGCATTTTAGTACAATGCCCTGCACCGAACTAAAGTACTTGATAATTTATTTATTTTTTTTTTCAACGTTTATTTATTTTTGGGACAGAGAGAGACAGAGCATGAACGGGGGAGGGGCAGAGAGAGGGGGAGACACAGAATGGAAGCAGGCTCCAGGCTCTGAGCCATCAGCCCAGAGCCTGACGCGGGGCTCGAACTCCCGGACCGCGAGATCGTGACCTGGCTGAAGTCGGACGCTTAACCGACTGCGCCACCCAGGCGCCCCAGTACTTGATAATTTAATATAAGCCGATTTAAAGAGTGTCAAGACAATAGTGTATGAGAAGCCAAGAGAAGAGAGTTTTAGGGAGGCAGCTGGTCAACAGTGTCAGATGCCCCAGAAACGCTAAGAGAAGAATTTGGGGGAAACCCGCTGGGAAATTGGGAGGTCACAGGTGACCTTTGCGGGAGCATTTGGGAGGTAGACTCCAACTGTGAGATTAAAGGAGGGGGTGAGAAAGAAGGGAAAGGGGTGAATGTGTTCTCTCAGGCATTTGGTGGCAGGATCAAGGAAGGTTTTTTGTGTGGTTGGTTGGTCTGCTGTTGTTTTTAAACAGAAGAGATGTAAACGCGAAATGGCTGCGGGAGGGGTGGGAGCTGGCGAAGAATGGAGAGGGACAAGCAGAGAAAGGGAATCAAAAGGGCGGCCGGCCAGCCACATGGAGCCAGGTGACACCAGCACACACATCTCTGTCGTGGATTGTGACACCCCCTAGCAAGCCAGGGATGGCAGGAGGAGAGGACGGGGCGAAAAGAGGGCACTTCCCAAGGCCGAGGACTGACAGGGCAGGAATGGCAGAGACTCGAGGGTCAGAGACTCCAGAGAGCTCGAAACGGTGCTTCTGAGTGGCCGGGAGCTGCAGCACACGCGGGGTCTCAGAGCCGGGCCTGCAGCAGATGGAAACAGAGGAGGAGAGCGACCGGGGGAGGGCGGGCAAGCACACAAGTTCGCCCGGCTGAGGACACAGAGGGGGCGTCATCAAGAGTAAGGTGGGGGAGGCGGACACAGGGGACAGCTGAGCCGGAAAGGGCATCTCAGAGTCTGAATTCTTGAACTCTCCCCCAGAGAGCCCCCTACTGATGGTGACTGACGGTGTCGGGGTAGGAGCCCGTCCTTTGGGTTTTGGAGCTTCGGACCGTGAGCAGGTGGCTCTGGGTAAATGACAAGTCATCAGGCTCTTCTATGAGTCCGTTGTTGGTTCTCCACCCACCACTGCTCCGGGACCGGTGGTGAGTCTGTGTCGGTTACTCAGGTTCCACCTCTTAAGTGTGGCCTTAGCGTCGGGGGCCCAGGTACGCAGAGGTCAGCTTAAAACCCTGGACTGCCCGGGGCCTGCGGTGCCATGGGAAGGAGGACATTATCTCTGGAAGTCCTTCTGTCCCGGGAAGGCTAGGGAGAGTAGGAGGGAAGCAGAGAAGCCCTCCTCCCCATCCTCTCCATCCAGACAGCACAGAGCGGATTAGGAAGCTCGGCATCCTCTTGGGCATCTGGAAACGCACCCGTGTGCGCGAGGATGGGCACGAGTTGGCGAACGGTCCCTCGGGAGAGGCAACTTCGGGGGCAGGGGTGGGAGTGGGTGTGGAAGAGGTGGAGGGTGGCCAAAGGCCGGTGACGCCTTGCCAGCTTCCTGCCTTTGCAAAGACCGACCCAACATCCAGGACTCAGGGCCCTCGCGGGATGTGAAGAGACTCATTCAAGTGCTCGTCTCACAGACACGCGCACACATTCGCCCACTCGCCACAGCCACCCCGAATGGGGAAGGGCCAAGGGAGGCCCTTGTTCCCCTTAACCTAGAGGGTAAGGGCCAGTGATCCGGGCCCCTGACTGAGTGCTCTGATGGGTGGTTCCCTCTCAGCTCCCCCTTCTTCTCTGGAGCCACAACTGTCCCTGCCTTTGTCCCTTCAGTTCTTGAGCTCCCTGACTCAGCCTGGTTCCCCAGTTCCCAGCAGTAGACAAAGCCCTTGTCAGCGGGGTGGGGGTGGGGACGATGAGGAAGCAGCTGTGAGCTTTAGAACCAGAGTTCCAGCCCTTCCTCTCAACCTTCAGGGTCTTCCAGCCTCCCTAGTGCAGAGGTCACCTCTAGGCCCCTCCCCAACTTGCCCTGACCTCTGAGGCCTGGCCAACCGGGTGGAAACGAACTAGGACCTTCCTCCCAGCTAGACAAAGTCTGACACCTGGTGGCCAAGGTGAGAAATGGCCAGAAGGATCCCTTTTCAACTGTTCCCAGAATTTCTCCAGGGCCAGCTGGCCAAGGTGACAGGGGCAGTAATGGGAGAAGGCTCCGAGGGGATGGTTGGGACATAGCAGAAAAGCCAGCCAGTGGCAGAAAAACCCAGATGGAGGGGGACCTTTGCCTTCCATCAGGCTCCTGCCCCTCAAAGCCCACAAGGCCAGAGAACCTGGAGCCGGGAGAGGTGGGGTGTCTGGGATGGACCAGGAGGAGTTGCCTGAAAGGATTCTGGTCCACAGGGTGGGGAATGGAGCCCATGGTGTGTGGGCATGTGGGGGGGGGGGTCAGGGATACGAGTCCGGCTGCCCAGAATCTCTAGCTCCCGGTGGGTGGCAGGGCCTGAGGGCCTGAGGAAGGGGATGCTGGGGAGAGGGAAGGGGAGCAGGCTACACCCACAGTCTGCTGGGCCCCAGGCAGCTGCTTCCCTATACCTGCCCCAACCTTCCTGGCTCTAGCTGACTCTCTCCACGACGAGCCCCACTGTGAGCTAGGGGAGGGAGAAGGGGCTCCTAGGGCACCTGTGCAGTGCTGAGGCCCCCCCACCCTGCCACGTTGTCTGAGCTAAGCCAGGCCTAGTCCCCTTCCCCTCGGAGCAGTAGACAGTGGGCCTCAGCCTTCAGGAAGGTGCTGGGCTCCTGTTCCGGTCTTCGCTCTCCTTTTCCCTTGGGTTCCCCCAAGACTTTGGTCTTGGCCTCAAGCAAGGCCCTTGAGTGTTCCCAGGCTGAGATGCATCGGCCACTCCTGCCAGTCCCATAACCATCCTCTGGGGGTCAGAGCTGACCTGGAAACAGGCTCCTGGGTCTCAGGAAACTCCCTGAAGGAGGGAGAACTCAGCTCCTAACTCAGACCTCTGGCCTGGCCCTCCAGCCTGAAGCCTAAATTGTGATAGGCCCCACGACAGCAGTTTGGGGGATAGGCTGGGAGGCCGCTTGAGTAGGGACAGGGCTTCCAGGAAGAAAGGAGATGGGGGCAGACAGGAAGGGAAGGAAGAAGGACAAGACCTGTTGGGTGGGTAGGCCGAGTTACAGAAGGATGCCAGTTGGACAGGGATGGCTCCAAAGCTCCTGGGTGGCAGCTCCTTCGAGCCTTGGAGCTTGGTCCCACTACTGCATGACTAGGACAGGAGGGCGATGCTGCCTGCGGAGAGTTCCCTTGACTCCAGGCCAGAAAAACAGACCTAGGGTGCCTGCACTTGAGCCGACTGCCTTGATGGGGGAAAGCTACAGGCCAGGCTGGGTGAGAGAGGCTAGCAGGGCCTGGGCCAGGCAGAGCCGGGGGTGGCTGGCGGGGACGGCCCAGACAGTGCCCACAGAGCAGGCCAGGGTGCCAGGGGAGAGAGGGAAATGGGCTCGGGCGGCAGTAGGAGCCACTGTGGCCTCCCAGCGGCACACCTCATTTCACGCTCCCTGGGCGGTGGCAGGGCCCCACGGCTATCAGCTTTCAGGGGTGGGAAGGACTAGGAATGAGGAGGGGTCTGCCCCGCCCATGGCTTCCTCCTGCCTCGGGGCTCTGTGGACTCAGGAGTGAGGTGCCACACACCTCTGGGACGCCCCCTGGGGAGAGAGTGGTCAGTCCCACCGAGCCTGGGCACGATCCCTCCGATCCCTCCGTGGCGTGCTCGGTGCCTGACTGGACTCCGCACCTCAGCCCTTCCCGGGCCTGGTGGAGAGGGCCTCCCTGCTCCCCTCCCCAGTGCAGCAGGGCCCCTGTCTCCCTCAGTGTGGGCCCCACTTAGTCCACGAGGCAGATGGGGGATTAGGCCAGGCCCAGCCCAGAAAATAAAGCAGGGAAGGGCCCTCCAGCTCTGTGCAGTGCATTCGCGAGCTCTGACTCCCACTCGGCCCTCCTCAAGGAAGTGGATGGGGAGAGCCAGGCAGGAGGAGGCCCCTGAAGACATGTCCTGTCCCTGCTCCTCCCCTTTGGCGGTCCACTCTGCAGACCATTTTCCCCTCTTGTGCCCACCTCACTCCTAACGCAGCGCACCCGCACCCCAGAGCAGTGGAAGAGGGGGCAGGCAGAAGCCTCTGAGCAGGCCCGGCTCTCCTGGAAGGAGGAACTAGATGGATCTCTAGAGGGCAGTTAGAGCTGGGCCGGTCCCTGTGCCGATTCCCAGACTCCCGCTGACCAGCGCCGTTGCCTGCTGCCAGGAAGTTGGTGAGGGGGAGGAGGGTGTAGGGGTGACTCAGCGATGACAGGAGCCCAAGGGACAAAGGTCATGGGCGGAGAATTGAGAGACACTGTTTACAGCAGCCTGCCTCCTCCAGGAGGTCTTCCAGTGCTAAGGCAGCCCTGTGGTCCAACTCATCTCTGACCCACCCTCTCCCCTACCCTTGTTAGGAACTTTATCCCCGCACTGACAACTTGTGCGTCCTGTTTGCCTCTGCTATTAGCCTCTGAGCTCCTGGGAGGGGAGGGGTGGGGAGGGCACGGCCTGTGGTTTAACTGGGGCCCCACAATGCTGTGACTGTCAGCACTTCCTACTTTCAAGAACCATTCTATGGGGCGCCTGCCTGGCTCAGTCAGTGGGGCATGTGACTCTTGATCTCAGAGTCATGAGTTCAAGCCCCATGCTGGGGGTAGATATTACTTAAAAAAATAAAATCTTAAAAAAAAAAAAAGAATCATTTTACATCTATTTTAGTTGAGCGAATATGTGGGGAAATGCTGAGAACAGTACTTGGCATACTGTAAGCGCCATATAAGTGTTTGGTTTAGTGTGGGTATTTTCTGCTCATACTGTCGTATTAGTGAGATGGCAGGTTTTACTGATGAAGAACTAGGGATACCAATACACTCTGGCCTCCTGCTCAGTGTGGAATCTTCCTGACTGGTAGGGTGGGCATGGGGCAGGCTGCAGGACTCCGGGAGAGTTGACAAGGCCAACGCTTGCCTGGACTAAGAGTGGGCAGGGTCTTTGGGCACAGACTGTGAGAAAGGAGCTTTGGAACCCATGGGCTTTTCCAGCCAGGTCTCCTGGGGCCAGTGGGGGTGGGAGGGGAGCAGGGAGGGGGCTGGATTAGCCCAAACTCTCATCGGACCTCCAGACCTGCCCCCACTGAGCTCTGCGGGACAAGGGGTGGGAGCGGAGGCTCCAGCTGGACTCTGGGGAGTTACCAACCGGCCACGGGGATTAGTGAGGCTGAAAAGAACATTTGCCTAGGAAGGGCAAACGGGAAGTGAGAGGCTAAGGATAACGCTCTATTAAGTCCCCCGGGACCCACTGCAGCCCAATGGGGCGGAGGGGGGGCAGGAGGAGGTGGTGCCGTCTGGGGCATCTTGACAGGTCTCCCACCCCAGCCTCGCCCCTTCTCCCCCAGAACACAGCTGCAGCAGCGGCCCCGCCCCCTCTGCCTGCGCCGCCTGCCATTGGCTGAAGCCGGGCCCCGCCCCGCAGAGGTGGCCAGCCATTGGCTCAGGTCTTTAATGTTTGCGTGCTTGTGGGGGTGGGGGACAGGCGTCATTCCCTGGAAGCAGCGGACTTCCTCTCGGCTAGTCTGGGTCACCGTGTCTGCCTGTCGCTGGCCCCAGGCTCGCTCTCTGGCCTCAGCCCTCTCTCACTCTCTCTCTCTCAGCAGCTGTCTCTCTCGTGCCCGCTGGCCTGTCTCCTTCCTCGCAGTCGCCTCCTTCTTTGCCTGCCTGGGTGGCCGCCATGGGCCGGAAGCGGCTCATCACTGACTCCTACCCTGTAGTGAAGAGGCGGGAGGGCCCCGCTGGGCACAGCAAGGGGGAGCTGGCGCCAGAGCTAGGTCTCTAAAGATTGGGGGGCGGGAGCAGTGGACACCACCGAGGGGCATGAGAGGACGTGGGTGGACGCGGGCAATGGCAGGGGAAGCGAAGTGCGTCCTCTACTTCCTAGTCCAGGCCTGGCAACGGCCGGCGGAGGCCAAGGGGTGGCGAGGGCCGGGGAGCAGTGGGACAGCTGTGAAGCGAGCAGCCGGGGGCTGGCCTTGCAGGGCATAGGCCCCGGGCAGGCCTGAGAAGCAGCATGTCATTGCAGGGGAAGAGCCCCAGCCTCTGAGCGTGGATGAAGCAGAGCTGGAGCTGCTGAGGCAGTTTGATCTGGCCTGGCAATATGGGCCCTGCACAGGTGAGAACCCCCTCAGGCCCCAGGAGCACATCCTGGAGACAGTCCTGTCAGCCACACGTCCCTGAAGCAGGCCAAGCCCCTGCCTGGGTCTACTGAGACTGGGGGGTGTGGAGGTCCCAACACACCCCTCCACACACATTCTCTAGCCTGGACTCAGTGTCTTCTTCCCACCCTGGCAGGGATCACGCGGCTGCAGCGCTGGCATCGGGCCGAGCAGATGGGCTTGGAGCCCCCCGCTGAAGTGCGCCAGGTGCTGCAGACCCACCCTGGAGATCCCCGCTTCCAGTACAGGTCAGAGACAGGCCAGGGAGGGCTTTCAGGGGGGCCAGGGTTTTCGTCAGGCACCAGCAGCCTGCTGGCCCCAGGTGGGGGCTGCCCTGACCTGAGGAAGAAATGGGTGAAGGCTCTTGGGCTTTGCTGAACGGGCGAGAAGGCTCTACAGGGTGCCTGGCTCAGGAAGGCAGAAGATGGCTTTAATACTTCTTAGCTCTGAGCTAATGGTGGGGGAAGAGTGCACCCAGGGCCCAAGGGACTCTCTATTTAGTACAGAGGGGTTGGCCAAGGACTATAGGCCATGGCCAAGAATTGGGGCTGGTGAAATCAGATCAAGGACTTAACTGACTCGCTCTGATTTTCCCCTCCCCCTCCCCTTGCACAGCCTCTGGCACGTCTATCCCCTTTGAGGCACCGCCCCAGGCCTCCTGCCTGCCATCCCAGGACCTCGGGACCCAAGCGGGAGCCAGTTTGCTGCCCCCTTGGCTCAGTTCTGCCATGAGAGTGTTTGGCTGTGAAGAGTGTGAAGAGGAAAGAGGCTGAATCTGGAGGTCTCTGGGGCTCAGCCTTCCATCTAACCAGCAGGCTCCTGGCGCCCCCTCTGGGAGCCAACACAGCTGAAGTTTGCACTTCCTACATGGAGAGTGGTCTCTGAGGACCAGGACCTGACCATGAGCCTTCAGATGCCTGGTACACACCTCCCTGACCCAAATGCTGTGGTCTGGGGAATAGCGTGGCAGAGGGGCACAGCCTTGGACAAAGCCAGACTCAGGCAGGTGTCTAAGAGGCAAAGGCACACTCCCCACTTAAGGCTGGGAATCCGAGGGCAGAACTGGCAAGGGGTTCATTAATGCTTATCAATAAAGAACAGAGTCTGGAAGCTTGACCTCCAGTGCCTCAATGTGGCCCTGTTTGGGCTGGCAGCAATCAGCAAGTTGATAGGTGGGAAAGAGCCGGCACCGTGCTTTCCCTCTGTTGTCCCATCCTAGATCTGAGATGGAAGAAAGACGCCTTAATAGATGGTGGGACAAGTCCTCATTAGAGCTGAGCAACCTCTGGCGCCCCCTGGTGGTGTACAGGGAAACTACTCCTTAGTCACCTTCAAAGAAGTCGCCTGACTCTCTACCTGACCTGCCATCCCGCCTGTCCAGTGTAGCCCACCTCACAAAAATGGGTCCTTTGTCAGAGGGGACTCCATAGGCCCACGCATCATAAAGCCCAGACCTACGCATTCTTAGCAAGCACCTCTGCTTCCCCACACTGGGGCCACCTGGATCCGAAGTATACTTGGGGAAGTCCAGCCTGCAGGTCCTGCTTGGAGATGGGCATCATCTGATGGGCTTTGATGGGGAACTGGGTGGAGCAGAAACAACGCTTAGGGGACCTTGGGATGGCATGGAGTCAGTACTCCTCATACTAGTTTACCTTCACTCCATCCTGAGCGGACAGAGACCGCACGACTATAACTCCTTGGGGACAGGCCTACAGAGCAGCCAAGTGGCCCCCTCAGCCCCCACTGTACTGGGCGCTGCCCATGCCTCAAGCTCTTTAAATGAATAATCTCTAAAGTTCCTAAAGGGCCATCAGGGTACGTTTTACGGAGAAGGAGCCCGAAGCCCAGAAGGGCTCTGCGGAGTTGCTCAGCAGTGCCAGCAGGTCCGTGGTGGCACAGAGATGAGAGGCCACGTGCATCAGGCTCTTCCCATCCATACCCATCCATGCCCGTGCCCCTGCCCATTTGCTGAGCATCCTCCGTACGCCGGGCTCTAGAGGTCCTCTTGGGTGTTGTCGGTGGTGAGAGATGAAGGAAGGCCCACGGGCAAATATTATGCCACGTGGCGGTCGGTGGCAGGCCACATCAGGGTTAGAGGCCAAAGAATGCCAGGGGTGCTTAGAGAGGTTGATCAGGGAAGTTCCCTGACAGGGCGGCATTTGAGCAGACCTGAGCGAAGTACAGGAATGAGCCTTGCACCTCTGTGGTACTTGGGACCGAAGGAGCAGCAAGCACACTCCCCAAGGCAGGAGAGTTCACAGCCTGGCCCTGGAGCAGCATGGAGGCCGGCGCAGCCAGGGCAGAGGGAGCGAGGGCAGTGCCAGGGGAGTGCGAGGGGAAATGAGGCCAGAGAGGTGGCGGGCCGGTCCCGCAGGGCCTCTCAGGCCTAGATAAGGAATCTGGATTTTATTCGGAGTGAGAGAGGAAGACAGTGGTGGGTTTTGAGCCAATAAATGACACAATCAAGCTTATGTGTTGAAAACACTACTCTGGCGGTTGGTGGAGAACAGATTGTGGGGTTGGGGGAAAAAGAGGCAGCAAAACTGCTCAGGCTTTCGGGGTCGGCCTCGAGAGAGGTGACGGTGATTTGGACCAGGGTGGGGAGATCAGTCGGTTGTGGGCTTGAGGGAGAGAGGAGCGAAGGAGAACTCCAAAGGCCTCGGCCTGAGTGTCTGGAAAGCCAGAGTTCCCATGACTGAGATGGGGAAGGCTGTGTGAGGGGTGGGGGTGGGGGTGCTGGGGAACCAAGAGTCCGCGCCTGAAGTGGGTGACGCCCCAGCGGAGCGGGGGAGTAGGCGGTGGATACGCCAGCCTGAAATTCTGGGGAGCTCTGGATGGGAGATGTAAATGAGGACGTTTCTTAGGTGGCATTTAAAGCCCTGAGCGTGGATAAAGTTACCTCGGTGACTGCAGACAGAGACGAGAAGTGGTCCAAGGACAGGCCCGGGACTTCTATGCTTCGAGGCGAGGAAGGAGACTGTGGGCGGCAGGGCCGGAGGAAAATCAGGAGTTGCAGGCCCGGGGGGCCTGGACAGAAGGCATTTCAGGGTCTCAGGTGCTTTGGAGAGGCTGGTACGATGAAGCCTGAGGGCCGAATGCTGGACTTGGCCATGCAGAGGTCACCAGAGACAAGAAGTTTCCGTGACTGCCAGGTAAGAGTGTGCTGCAGGGGGCTCAGAGCGAGTGGCAGAAGTGGAAAGGGGAGTGTGCCAACTCTTCCAGGGAGTTTTGCTGGAAAGGGAGCAGAGGAATACAGCGGTGACCAGAGGGACGTGGGATCAAAGGAGGGGTTTTGATGTGCCGTTTTGTCTTTTGCTTTAGAGAGAGTGACACCACAGCATGATCACCCAGTGAAGACAGTGAGCAAACAGGGAGGGTACTGATGCCGCAGGAGACAGAGACAGCAGTCATATGAGGCCTTTGTGAGAGTGACAAGGGCCAGGACTGGTACCCAGGGAGAGGCTGGCCTCAGGTAGGAGCATCCAGCGTGACAGGAAGGGAGGCCAAGGATGTGGGTGTAGACGCAGGTGGGAAGGTATAGTTATCAGTGGGAACATTCGAGAATCCGATGTTTGCTGAGAGCCTCACGTAGCTCGGAGGGGTCTGAGGTTTACTAAGTGCCCTGCGTGCCATCTGCTGAGCTGAAAGCTGCACATGCCTTATCTAGTTGACTGGAGTGACTCAAAACACTCTCATTAGGTAAGTATTAGCCACAGTTGACAGATAAGGGGGCCGGAAAGAAAAGCAACTTACTCCCTCAGTAAACCCCGGGGCCGGACTCACACCTGGGGCTGCCTTCCGCAGTGCGTTACCCAACACCTGCACCCCGCTGGGCCTGCGCCCTGGGTGCTGAGGGCGCTGTTGGAGAGATGAGATCTACCCATGTGGAAAGTTAAGAAAACAATATACAGGCTACTTTGGGGCAACTGGGAGCGGTATAGGTACTGAGTCTTCAGGGAGGAGAGAGCGCTGCACTTAAAAGGACCCTCATTGTGGGGACCCCGAGCACAGAGACAGCCACCTCCCGCTCCATTGGCCGTCCCTGCCTTACTTTAGCACCTCACCCCTTCCGCTGCAGAATGAATGAAGACCCCCTACCGCAGCTGGGGGGTGGCCTGAGACACCTCCACTCTGAATATTCTTTTTAAAAAATGTTTGTTTATTTATTTTTGAGAGAGACAGAGAGACAGAATCCGAAGCAGGCTCCAGGCTCTGAGCTGTCAGCGCACAGCCCGACGCGGGGCTGGAACTCACGAGCTGTGAGATCATGACCCGAGCCAAAATCGGACGCTTAAGTGGCTGAGTCACCCAGGCGCCCCTGAACATCCTTACTAGTTGCATCTTTTTTCTTCAAAATCTTCTGCCAGTCTTGCATTCTACTCCATGATATTACTGAGGTAGCTGCTGCAGCATTAAAAATGGGTGAACTCACTCGTCAAGTAAACCGACCCCTCCAGGAAGCTGTGCCGAGAGTGGCCTGCGGCCGGCTCGACACGCCCAGCACCACCCGACCAGGCGGAGCGGCCCTGCAGGAAGTGGCCAAGAAACGTTTATCGGAAGCAAAATGGGAGGTCAGGGGCCCGTGAAGGGTGAGTAAGAGGAGATGGGCAGAGAAGAGCATTCTAGATTGAGGGACCGGGCCGAGAGCAAAGGTAACAAGCAGGGGCGGCCGTGTGCGCCCAGGGGAGGGCGCACAGATTGCGGCACTTGCTTAGTGAGGATCGGTGCACTAAACAGCTAGCATCTCGGTGCCTGCTCCATATCCAGACTGTTCTAAGTGCTGTTTATCCTCTCAGGTGCTAAAATCTTTACAAAGAGACTTTGAGGAAGAGATTCAGGCAGAGTGAGGTTAAGTGCTTGCCCGAGGGTCACACAGCACGTAAGCGTCGGGAACGGAATCTGACGCCTGCACTCGCGTCATGTGGGCTAAAGCCAGCAAGGAGGGCTGGGGCCAAACGTAGGGCCTGGAGCCTGAGGTGAAGGAATCTGCACTTATCCACAGCGAAGACAGCGCCTGAAGGTTGTTGAGCAAGAGAGACATAGGATAAAAATAATCATTCCGGAGAATCTGTCTGGCCAGGTAGGAAGAAAGACTTGCAGGGAAGAAAGCGCAGGCAGGGAGACCGCAGCAGAAGCTATTCAATATTCAGGACATGGGTGCTGAGATGCTGGGTTAGCAGTCAGAAGGCAAAGGACAGGGAGCAACGAGAGATGTTGCAAAGGCAGGGGGCAAGGCCTGCGTTTGGGAAGGGAGGAGTGGGGAGGAGGCGTCGAAGATGACTCAGGGTTTGAGCACGGGTGCGTGAGAGAAGGCTGGTGCCACGGGCAGGAGACTGGAATCTGGGAGGAGGAGCCGGCTCGATTTCATGCCTGTTCAGTTTAAGACGATGACAGGACTCCCAAAAGGAAACATCCAGTAGGCAGCGGCAACTTAGAGGTCAAGTCCAGTGGCGAGGTCAGGGAGAGGTGGCATCCAGGGCAGGGGGGACCGCCTGCACAGAAGCGACAGCTGAGCCCATGCGCGTGGAGGGGTCCTCAGGGGGTGAAGAGAGACAGGGAGGTGGTGCGACAAGACCAAAGATGGCGCTCGGGAAACCCTCTCTAGAAGGTGGAAGACCAGCCAAGGAGAAGGGACAGTGGCCGAGTGGCAGGAGAGCCGAGGCAGAGCAGTGTCCGGGAGGTTCCCGAGAACTTCGCAAACGGCTGGTGTCATGCTGCCAGGCGTCAAGGGAGAGATCACGAGGAGGAGATGGAAAGAGGAGGACGGCCCGCCCTCTGCCCTCACATTTCCTATGTCCATCTGTCCCCATTCTGCCGTCCCCAGCTGCCACAGTGACTACCAGTGCCACACCCACCGATGAAGGCCACACTGATTCATTCTCTAGTGACTCAGGTGTGGCGGCCTTTTTCCACCCTCAAACTCAGACAAACGTGCCGGTAACGTCAGGCTTAAGGAGCTAATTTGCCAAGAAACTCAAGTAAATCAGGGAAAGGAACATGTCTCCGAAAGGGTCTAGAGGTGGAATGAGGCCACAGCAGTGGCAGCTTGACGTGGTTTGGGGTCAGCTCCACCTCCAGGACTTACGGGATCCTCAACGTGACGGCTTGTGTTCTCCATAGTTCGTTCAGCCGAGTGCTACACCAGAAAACAACTTCGTGCCGGTCACGGAGGATGCGGACGGTTGGAGCTCCGGTGCCTCAGCTCCGAGGGCTTCCTGGTGGGAGAGGGGGGCCTGGAGCTAATGCGAATAGGGCCACAGGACAGGAGTGCACGCGGACTTCCCGAAGACGGCCCCGTAGCTAAGTATTTCAGAACGAGCAGGGAGGACGGAAGGTGGACAGGGTCCCGGGTCCTTCCTGAGCTCTGCTGTGGTCCTTAGTCTCTTGAAGGAAAAGGCATTTCCCAGAAACCTCCTTTGGGGCAGATGCCTCCACCTCGCGGAGAGGTTCTGCTGGCTTCCAGACCTGCAAGTCCCGCCCTTGGCCACATGCCGTTTCTCGGGGCAGCCTTCCCCAAGAGGAGTTAAGGATTTCTGTGTTTATATTTTATGAGGGCACGTCTCATTGCGACAATACATCTCACTGCCTCCGCTAGAGACTGCCTCATCCCGGTGCTGTGTGTCCAGCCCAGGGTTGGCTATGTAGTAGGCACTCATGCCTCCTGCTTGGGCTGTTGGTCCTGTCCAGCCTGTGAGGATTGTGTATGTGCCGGACGAATGAAGTCTGGTCCCTGTCTAAGTCGCTTCTCCTGGGGGTTGTGTGGCCTTGATGGCAGGAGCCGTCTTTTTCTAGAGCCTGCTCAGCATGGAGGGCGTCAAAGCTGTCAAACTTCAGAAGCTGTCAAAGCGGGCTCTGTTTCACTTCCCGTTTCGAAGCCTGTGCCTCCACTGGGCCTGCCCACAGAGCGCTCATCCGAGGTCCGCTTAGGTGCAGGGCAGAGAGGATCATCCCATACAGAGTGCAAAGGGCCATCAGGCGTCCCCCCCCCCCCCCCCGCGCCGCCCACATGCTCTCAGGGGGATGGCAGCCCAGGATCCTCCCCCACAGTCCCACCCTGCTGGGATGTAAACTGGTACAGCTCCAAGGACGCCACATGGGCACTATTTGTCAAAATTACAAATGCACATATCCCTTTTGGTCCACATCTAGAAATGTATCCTACTGACACACTTGTATGTCTAAAAGAACATACATAAGGTTATTTCTTATCTTACCATTTGCAATAGCAAAGACTATAAACAGCCTAAATGTCTATCACTAAGGTACCGGTAAAGTAAGTTACAGTATACGAAGGACACTGTACTGTGAAAAAGTTCAAGCAAGCTCTGCATGTTTTGGTGTAGAATAGAATGAAATCTAAAATATATGTGAAGACGACCTGGGTGGCGCAGTCGGTTAAGCGTCCGACTTCAGCCAGGTCACGATCTCGCGGTCGGTGAGTTCGAGCCCCGCGTCGGGCTCTGGGCTGATGGCTCGGAGCCTGGAGCCTGCTTCGGATTCTGTGTCTCCCTCTCTCTCTGCCCCTCCCCCGTTCATGCTCTGTCTCTCTCTGTCTCAAAAATAAGTAAACTTAAAAAAAAAAAAAAGCTGCTGAGGATTCAAATCAATTTAAAAAAAAAAATATACGTGAAGAAAGTGAAGTGGGGAAAAAAAGGATTTATAGAACAGGCTACTATTTGGGTAAAGATGTGTGTATTCACTTGTATTGTGCATAAATATCTCTGAAAGGACACCTAGGAAACTGATGCCATTAGTTACCTTTGAGAGGAAGGTAATTTGGTGGGTTGGAAATAGGGAACGAAGGGAAATCTTCATTGACAGTACTTTTGAATTTTGAACTATGCGGCTGTATTACCTGTTTAATCAATCAATAAGAAAAAAATCTCAGGGCGCCTGGGTGGCTCAGTTGGTTGAGCACCCAATTCTTTTTTTTTTTTTTTTAATTTTTTTTCAACGTTTTTTATTTATTTTTGGGACAGAGAGAGACAGAGCATGAACGGGGGAGGGGCAGAGAGAGAGGGAGACACAGAATCAGAAACAGGCTCCAGGCTCCGAGCCATCAGCCCAGAGCCTGATGTGGGGCTCGAACTCACGGACCGCGAGATCGTGACCTGGCTGAAGTCGGATGCTTAACCGACTGCGCCACCCAGGCGCCCCAAGCACCCAATTCTTGATCTTGGCTCAGATCTGATAGTTTGTGAGTTCGAGCCCTGCGTTGGGCTCTGCACTGATAGTGCGGAGACTGCTTGGGATTCTGTCTCTCCCTCTCTCTGCCCCTTTCCCACTTGCACTCTTTCTCTCAAATAAATACACTTAAAAAAAAAAAAGAAGGAAAAAAAAGTCTTACCATGTTCATGCCGACATATTTAACAAATAGTATAAATACTAGAGGGGCGCCTGGGTGGCTCAGTCAGTTAAGCATCCAACTTCAGCTCAGGTCATGATCTCACGGTTCCAATCGTGGATTTGAGCCACGCATCGGGCTCTGTGCTGACAGCTCAGAGCCTGGAGCCTGATTTGGATTCTGTGTCTCCCTCCCTCTCTCCCCCTCCCTCTCCTCAATGATAAACAAACATTAAACAAAAATACTAGAGACAATTCTACTAGGGTAAAGGGGGCATTGTGTCATGCGTTGCAGTGGCTCTGTGGATATCTCTGGACTCGTAAAGCTGTACTCTTACTACGTTCCACGGGGACAGAAGGGTCTTCTACCTGTTCTGGGGGGGAGGGGGAGTGTTGGCAGGGGGGGGAGACCCGTCTCCTCTTCTTTTTCACTAGCTCCCAGCCAGGCGTCTGGCACTGCCCACGCTGGGACATGAGTCAACTGTCATGGTGACCGGTTTCACAACAGTCCCAACATGATGAGTCCGGTAGAGGTCCGACCAGTTTTTTCCTTTACTCATTTAACAAGTACAGGGCAGGGGCACCTGTTAGTGTGAGCAGTATGTGAAGTCCGCACCTTGGGTTCTGAGCCTTAAAGAGTTTCTAGTCTACCCTTAAATATATGACAAGATGCCCACTTTTTTTTTTTTTTTTTTTGAGAGAGAGAGAGAGAGAGAGAAAGCTAGCAGGGGAGAGGCAGATAAAGAGGGAGACAGAGAATCCCAAGCAGGCTCCACACTGCAAGCGCAGAGCCGGATGTGGGGCTCGAACCCACGAACTGCGAAATCATGACCTGAGCCAAAGTCAGACGCTTAATCGACTACTGAGCCACCCAGGCATCGCAAGATTCCCACCTTTAAATAAGATTGGCAAAAACTAAAAAACTTGGACAGTGTATCTCAGTTGGCAAGCTGAGGGGAAACTTGTAAGAGCATAAAATTGGCCCAGCCTCCCAGAGAGAGGGATTTGGTAGTGCTAATAAGACAGAATGGCATTTACCCTCTGACCCAGAAAAGCTATTTCTAGGAATTTCTCCCGAAGATTCACTTCCACAGACCTATAGCAACGTGTGCACAAGCTTATTCACTGTGGCATTATTTGTAATGACAGAATGTTGGAAAGCACCTAAGTTCCATGGAAGCTGATTAAATAAACCCATCAGTGCAATACTGTGTAGCTATTAAAAAAAAAAGCTGATACAGAGTGATTTCCATGATAGATTGCCAAATATGTAGTATGCTACCTTTGTGTAAGAAAGAAGGGAAAATAAGAAAATAAGATATATATCTGAAAAAAGAAACACAGGAGGAGTAAACCAGAAACGAATGGTAACATAATTGTACAGAAAAAAATAACACAAGAATTCAAATAAATGTTCAATACAGTTCATGGACTTCCTAAGGACCACAAAAAAAAAAAAAAAAAAAAAAAAACAAAACACTTGAGCTTTACTTAATTGGTTTGTTGTTGATAATATCAGCGTAGGAATTCTAAAACTGTTGTTGTTTTTGTATGAAAGATACAAAAAAATGAATAAATATATAGATGTTGGAAATCAGAGATTACACTGTGAAAAAAGGGAGATAAAATATGGAATGAAGGAAGGTGAGGAAAAATCCAGAAATGTCAGATCTGAATTAGAGATAACAATATGCAGAATTTTGTTGTTGTTGTTGTTGCTGTTAAGTAAGCTCTACACCCAATGTGGGGCTTAAAATCATGACTCCGAGATCAAGAATTGTGACCTCTACCTCCTGAGCCAGCCAGGCGCCCCTAGAATTCATAAATTTTTTTCACTTTATTGAAATATAATTTATCTACAGATTTTAAGCATATAGTTTTGGTAAATGTATACACTGGGGTAACCATCAACCCAATTGAGATCTAGAATATTCGATCAGCCTGAAAGTCCTTACTCTCCTTTGCTCTCTTTCACCCTTTTGTTCTTGATAATTGGTAATTTGCATTTTCCCTCTTTTTTTTCTTAATCCATCTTGCTAGCGGTTTATCAATTTCACTGATTTTTTTCAAAGAACCAACTTTTGGTTCTGCTAACTTTCTCTGTTCTTTATGTACTTCTATTTCACTAATTCCTGCTCTCATTACTCATTTTTTGGGATTTAACTTGTTCTTTTTTTTTTTTTTGGCTTATCTTATTTGGCTTTTTGTTTCGACTTTTTGACTACAGGACTGATGCATCTATAAACATTTGTGTACTGGTTTTTGTGTAAATATATGTTTTCAGTTCTCTTGGGTATATATTTAGGAGTAGAATTGCTGGGTCATGTGGTAAAAATATTTAACTTTTTGGAAAACCTGCCAAACTTCTTCCAGCTTCTTAGGGTAGAATCATAGAATACTGATTTTAAAGCTTTCTTTTTTTCCGATGTAAAGTTCTCAATTTCCCTCTAAAGCACTTCTGTCAGCTGCACTACACAAATTCTGATACGCTGTGCTTTTGTTTTGTTCAGTTTGAGATATTTTGCCTTCATTGTGTTTTCTTCCTTGACTCATTAGTCATATATATACATATATATGTTTTGTCTTGTTTTAAGATTTTATTTTTAAGTAATCTCTACACAAGGTGGGGCCTGAACTCATGACCCAGAGGACAAGAGTTGCAGGTCCCACCAACTGAGCCAACCAGGTACCCCTAGAAATATATTCTTTAATTTTTAAACATTTGGGGTTTTCCAGATATATTATTATTTCTTTCTGATTTAAGAGAGCATATTCTGTGAGATTTTAATCTTCCGCAGTTTGTCTCGTGCCGAGGATACGATCTATTTCAGGGAGCGCTCTACGTGTGCTTCCAAACACTGCGGTTCTGCAATATTACGGGATAGAGTTCCCGCAGATACATGCAATGTCGGCTCTGTCAAGTTGGTCGTCCTGCTCAGACTTTCTATATCCTATTGCTTTTTCTGTCCAGTTATTCACTTATCAATTACCAACGAAGAGTTTTCCAATCTCTGTGATTACGCATCTGCCTTTTTTTCCCCTTAGTTCTGCCAGTTTTTACTTCAGTTTTTTTGTAGCTCTGCTGTTAGGTGCATATACGTTTAGGGTTATAGCTTCCTGTTCAGTGGGTCCTTTTCGGATTACGAAATGCCTCTCTGCACCAACTTCTTGTGCTTTCTAAGTGCCTAGGATATCTGTTTTCATCCTTTTACTTTCAGTGTCTGTAGAAAAATTCTCTCTCTTTTACATATTATATGGTGGGGTCTTGACAAGCTCTGTGTTTTAACTGGAATATTTACATCTACTGGAATTATTCATACAGTTGGCTTTAGGTCTATGTTTAGTCTGTGTTAGTCTGGGTTTAGTCTGCTGGGGCCACCATAACAAAGTACCACAGATTGGGTGGCTTCAACGACAGAGATTTCTTTTCTCACAGTTTTGGAAGCTAGAAGTCTGAGATCGAGGTGTTGACAGAACTGGTTCCTTCTGAGGGCTGTGAGAGAAGGATCTATTCCAGGCTTCTCTCCTTGTCTTGTCGACGGCTGACTTCTCCCTGCGTCTTCACGTTCTTTTCCTTCTGTATGTGTCTGTATCCAAATCTCTTCTTGTAAGGACACTAGTCATATTGGATGAGGGTCCAGCCGAATGACCTCATTTTAACTTAGGATCTCTGCAGGGGCTCTAACTCCAAATACAATCGCATTCTGAGGTGCTGGAAGTGAGGATTTCATCATATGAATTTGGAGAAACAGAGCAAGGTCTGTCACCTTACTACTTTTTTTCTATGTGTCCTTTAATCCCTCAGTTCATCTTTTCCTGCCTTCTTCTGAGGAACTGAATATAATTAATACCATATTTACATATTATAATTCGATAGTCAGGATTTAAATATCATTAATATTATATTTTACTTCCTTTCTTTGCTTTTTAGCTAGATCTCTTTTTATTATTTTTTAATGGTTGCCTTAGAAATTATAGTATGTAGGGGCGCGTGGGTGGCTCAGTAGGTTGAGCATCCAACTTCAGCTCAGGTCATGATCTCACAGTTCGTGAGTTTGAGCCCCGCGTCGGGCTCTGTGCTGACAGCTCAGAGCCTGGAGCCTGCTTTGGATTCTGTGTCTCCTTCTCTCTCTGTCCCTCCCCAGCTTGTGCTCGCTCACTCGCTCTCTCTCTCAAACATAAACATTAAAAAAAAAGAAATTATAGTACACATCACTAGTTGATCACAATCTAATTGAACTTCACACTTCACAGATATTAGAGCCTTACAACAATATAAGTTTATTTGCTCTCCCATTATTTCTACTATTATATTTTATTCCTCCATATGTCATAAACTGTATCTTATGATAATATTACTTTTGCTGTAAACAGATACTTGTCTTTTGTGGAAATTGAGAAAACAAAAAAGTAACGCTTTTAAATTTACCCAACTTTTACCATTTCTGTGGTGCTTCATGCCTTCCTATGGATCCAAGTTCCCAAATTTCCTTTCAGACTGAAGAACGCCCTTTAGCATTTCTCGGAGCGCAGGCCCGCCGGCAGCAAAGTCTCTTCTCTGTCGCTCTTTTTCTTTTTAAGTTTTATGTATGTGTGTATGTATGTACATGTTTATTTATTTACTTATTTTGAGAGAGGGAGAGAGTGGGGAAGGGGCAGAAAGAGAGGGAGAGAGAATCCCAAGCGGGCTCCACGCCGCCAGCACAGAGCCCAGTGCAGGTTTTGAACTCACAAACCACGAGGTCACGACCTGAGCCCAAATCAGGAGTCGGCTGCTTAACTGACTGAGCCCCCCAGGAGCCCCACCCTCTATCATTTCTCATAAAATGTCTTTACCTGTCTCTCCTGCTGCAAGATATTTTCATTGGCTACAGAATTCTAGATTGTCTTCTTTGTCAGCACTTCAGAGTGCGAGCTCACTGTCTCTGTCCTCCACTCTTCCACATCACTGTTCCCCGATATGGAACCTACCTGCTTTCGAAATGCTTTCTTTACCTCTGGTTTTCAGCACTGGGACTATGACATGCTCCAAGCTTCTTGAATCTGTAAGTGAATGTTTCTCATCAAATTTCACATTTTTTTTTTCCTTACCATTATGTCTTCAAATACATATATTTTTCTGTCCCATCCTCTCTCGCCTCTCTTTCTGGAACTCCAGACACATACGTTAGGCTGCTTGAGATGGTCCTATAGGTCGCTTGGGCACTGTTAATTTCTATTCAGTCCTTTTGTTTCTGATTTTCAGATGAGATCATTTCTCCAGACTTGTCCTTAAACTCACAGCCTATTCTTCTTCCAAGCCTTCTTCAATCTTTTGGTAAGCCACTCCAATGGATTTTTCAATCTATTTGGTTCTTTACAGTTGTATTTTTTTTTTAATGTTTATTTATTTTGAGAGAGAGAGAGAGAGAGAGAGAGAATCAGAGAGAGAAGGAGACATCTCTGAAGAAGCAGGCTCTGAGCTGTCATGTCAGCACAGAGCCTGACGCGGGGCTTGAACTCAAGGACTGCGAGATCATGACCTGAGCCAAACTTGGACGCTTAACCCACTGAGCCACGCAGGTGCCCCAATTCTTTACAGTTTTAATTACTCTGTTAAGACTCCCAATTAAGACCACTATATTTTCCTTCAAGTCCTTAGTCATATTTATAGTAACTACTTTGCAGTCCTTGTACGCTAATTTCAACATTGGTATCATCTCGTGATTATGTTTCCGCTGACTTTTTTCTTTTTTTTCCTTTAAGTTTATTTATTCATTTTGAGAAGGACAGTGCAGAGAGAAAGAGAGAGAGAGAGAGAGGGAGAGAGGAAGAGAGAGAGAATCCCAAGCAAATTCCACACGGTCAGTGCAGATCTCAACGTGTGGCTTGATCTCATGAATCATTAGATCATGACCAGAGCTGAAATCAAGAGCTGGATGCTTAACTGACTGAGCCGCCCAGGTGCCTCAGAATAATAGATTATACAAAACACATAATAAATGTAGAAGGAATGATAGAATTAAAAAAAAAACACAATGAAATAATAATGTAGGCCAAGATCATTCCTTGATACTAAAACCAATGATTGACAGATTGTTGGGGGCAGGATATTCACGCAACTTCAACTTACCACACAGCTCATGACTACAAAGGGAAAGGGTTCCTGGACAATGGAAAGATCTAGCAGATGACATCTTAACCAGCAACCAAATTCAACATCAGCAATAATGAGATCGGGCAACATTAAATGGTTGAAGTAACGAAACAGAGAGAACTTTCTGCTCATACAATATTCTTGCAGAAAGGTTTAATCTGAATCTAACTGCAAGGAAACATTCAAGCAAATTCAAATTGGAGGATATTCTATAAGACAACTGGGCTGGGTTCTGCAAAAATGGCAGTGTCATGAAAAACAAATAGGAAGGAACACTATTCTAGATCAAAGAAGAATCAAGAGACATGACAACTAAACGCAGTCTGTGATCCCTGATTGGATCTTGAAACTTTTTTTTTTTTTTTTAAAGCTGTAATGGAAAATTTAGGGCTATTTGGGGAAATATAATTATGGTAGGCAATCTAGATAATAATACTGCATCATCGTGAAGTTTCTTGGCCGCTGTGAAAACGGTTTGGCGACTCCTCAGGAAGTTGAACACAGACTTTACCATATGATCCAGCAACCCTACTTCCAGGTACGCGCTAAAGAATCAAAGCAGGGACTCAAACAGATGTTTGTACAGCCGTGTTCACGGCATCATCCAGAGTGGCCAGCAGATGGGCATAACCCCTATGTGCATCAGCAGGTGAAAGCCTAAGCAAAATGTCGTCTATCCACGCAGCAGGATGTTATTCGGCCTTAAAAAGGAAGGACATTCTGACCCATGCTAGAAAAATAGGTGAATCTTGAAGATATTAGGCTAAGGGACATAAGCCACACATAAAATGACTACTGAATGATTCCACTTGCATGAGGTGGATGAGCAAATGTATGGAGATAGAAAGTAGAATAGAGATCGCCAGGGTGGATGGGATGTTTAATGAAAAAGTTCTGGAAATGGCTAGTGAGGAGGGTTGCACGACATAATGAATGTAGTTAATGCCACGGGCCGTGGAGGAGGCCCACCAAGTGAAGAACCCAGCTGCGCAGCCGTGTGTACTGCTGGGATAGACAGGCAGCTGCTGTTCTGGACACTTCCGCCCAGTTCCAAGCCTTCCCGGGCCACATAACTTACGGGGGGCGGGGTACGTATAATGAGCTCTGTCTCCCCGGCCTTTAGGGGCACCCTCCTTCACCCAGTCTGTCGCTCTCCCCCACGATTATGTCTGACTTGAGCGAGGCCAGCATGTGGCCCTTGCTTTTATCCGGGTCTTCTTCCGCCCGCCCCTTTCTGCCGCACCTCCTTCTCCATCTTCACCCCCGGGGCTCGCCGAGCTTCTGCGGGTCGCGCCAGTGGGGTGGCGTGTGGCATCTGTACCCAGGCCGGGGAAGCTCACCGGGCAAACTTCGCCAACTCGCCTCCCCACCCAGTGGGAGGACAGCTTTGTATTCTCAGTTCTCCAACCCAGACCCGGAATCCCCTCTGGTGTGCCAGCGGTCCGGGCAGCTGCAGAGTAGGAGAAGGGGCACCGGCTCCCCGATGCGACACGCCGCCACGGGAACAAGTCAGAGTCTAGCGCGGGTACGGGAGTGAGACTCTGGCCAAATGTGTCTGAGAACAGCTGGGCCAGGCTGGAAAACTGAGGCAAAGGGGTAGGAAATTCTGACTGAAATGAGAAGGAAGGGGCGTACGGGTCTGTTTTCAGGTCGGCCTACGACTACGGCCCTGCCGGTAGGCAGATGGCACCCCTTCAGTGACAGCCGAGGGAGCGGAAAGATCGCCGGTCTCCGTGCCACCGTCTGGCTCTTTGGTCTATAACCCCAAAACTCAGATCTCTCAGGTGGAAAAGTCAAGGTCACGATGTAAGACTTTCTGGCCGTTGTGAATTGTAAAGGACCGGCACGCCCCTGAAGCAGGCTGACGTAGGCCTCCGGGGCAGGCACTCGGCTGTGGTGACCTCCTCTCAAACGCCAGGCCTGGAGTTGCCAAAGCTTCGCGTGGCACTTGGCTACTCGGGAATCCCGATGCCCAGTGGGCACTTACCCGCAGCCAGTGGAGTGGGAGCAAACTGGAAGGGCAGGACTCCAGAGTGGACGTGCAGGCTGCCGGGAAGATGAAAGACAGCCGGTTCTGGGTCCCCCCAGAAGTCCGGCGCCATCCCCCATCTAGGGACAGAACAGTCAATCAGTCGTGCCCCATCCCTTCTTTGGTTGAACCCACTTAACCCTCCCCCAGTTTCTTCAATCCGAGGATGATTTCACGCTTTGTGAGCAACAAAAGGACCCCAGAGGGGAGCCTAAACAGGACCTGGGAGGGTCTGCCCTGTCCTCAAGCCACTCTCCTCTCAATATTCTCTGCTTTGCGACACCTCTGTCCCAAGTGCTGAGGTGGTTCTCCCTTTCCCGGGTCTTTGGACAGCTGTTCTAGGTGGTCCCCCCTTCAGGGCTAGAAGGGCACGGCCCTGAAGTCAGCCTGAAGATGGCGCCACCGAGGCCAACTTCCTTCCTCTGCGGGGGCTACAGGCCTTGGCAATCTGTTGGCATGGGGGACACAGTTTCCGCTCCCAGGTGGGTCACAGACGGGAGAGACATCCTCTGGGGAGGAGTGGGCCGCAGACAGAGGAGAGCCAAGAACAGCCACAAATGCCACGAGACCAAAGTATCCATGACTGGCCCTCAAGACTGCTTCACAATCCTGCGCTGTAGTTTCCTCCCCTTGTGGTAGTTCAGCTCACTTCCGGGGAAGGAGGCTCACGAACCCTCCTACCCGTCCACCAGACCCTATTCACTTGACTCCTAGTCACTGTACTAGACATGCCAATGATATGGCCCCCCAAACGCCTGCCGACCACATTCTTCCCTTCCCGGGGTGTCTGTAAGACAGCGTGTAAGCTTAACACAAGGGTCTCAGGATAATACCTTGTCTCGCCAAGACTCAGAGCCCCTGTTCCTCCACTAATATTTCCTACACGTGTGTGCTGTGCTGGGAGTAGAACACTGACCAAAATCCAGTCCCTGCTCTCAAGAGTTCACATCTAGATGGGGCTCCAGACATTTCTCCCCCATTCTCGGGGCTACTGGGGGTGGGGAGTGCCCACAGTATCTCTTCCCCACTCCCTGGCACATCCACGTCGTCTACATCCCTCAAGGCCCCGCTGAAGTGCTGTCTGCTTCTTGCTGCTCTCCTGACACAGCCACTTAGCAGTGGTGTCTCCGGCCTCTGAATGTTCACAGTAGACACCTGTATCTCTCTCATGATGTGTCATGTTCCTCTTGTATTACGTGTTTGGTATGCATAGTCGATCTCCTCTACAGACTCTGTTTTCTTTTTTTTTTTTTTTTTTTTTTTTTTTCAACGTTTGTTATTTATTTTTGAGACAGAGAGAGACAGAGCATGAACGGGGGAGGGGCAGAGAGAGAGGGAGACACAGAATCAGAAACAGGCTCCAGGCTCTGAGCCATCAGCCCAGAGCCCGACGCGGGGCTCGAAATCACGGACCGCGAGATCATGACCTGGCTGAAGTCGGACACTTAACCGACTGCGCCACCCAGGCGCCCCCAGACTCTGTTTTCTTGAGGGCAAAGATCATCTCACACATCTCTGGATCCTTCAGACCACGCCACACAATGCCAGGTACATAATACGTGGTCAAAAACTATTCGTACAATGTGGCTTCCTCATACAGATGCTCTTTGGATGAACGGAAACTTGTTTGTGAAGCCACTGGGAGTTCCCAGATTTAATAAATAATACATTTTATCACTAACTTAAAATTCCTTGTTGGGATTTTCCCAATGAATACAAAGTTAGAACTCAATGCAAGTAGTATACGATTCTTACGTATTCCTTGTAATTGTGTGTGTATTCATCTGGTCTTAGGTAAATGTTATATAAATATTATAATTCAATATTCTGCGGTTTCTGCATCATAGCATGTAAGTGCTCACATCTTGCTTTTTTTTGGTAATGTTTATTTATTTTTGAGGGAGACAGAGCATGAGCGGGGTAGAGGCAGAGAGAGAAGCAGACCCAGAATCCGAAGCAGGCTCCAGGCTCCGAGGTGTCAGCACAGAGCCCTTCGTGGGGCTCGAACCCATGAACCACTGCCAGCTCATGATCTGAGCCGAGGTCAGATGCTTAGCTGACTGAGCCACCCAGGCACCCTGGTGCTCACATCTTCTATGAATTATAAGGAAGAAAAAGTATTTTCAATACTGCGTGGTGTTGGGCTTTGCACGCTCCCTCCCTACCAAGTGGTAATGATATAACTCAGACTATTCCTGAAGGAAGGAGATACACAGGTTGAGAGCATCCAGCCTTGGGTAAGAAGACTCAGGCTTCCCCATTGGAATCAGCCTATGAAACCATCCTGCCTAGGAGAATGGATTTACCCATCAAGAAAAATGACTCCAAAAATTAGGTAAAGGTCTCACGGTAGCTAAGGAATCTTCTTTTTCTTCTTCTTCTTTTTTTTTAATGTTTATTTATTCTTGACAGAGAGAGAGAGAGAGAGAGAGAGAGAGAGAGAGACAGAGCATGAGCAGGGGATGGGCAGAGAGAGAGGGAGACGCAGAATCTGAAGCAGGCTCCAGGCTCTGAGCTGTCAGCACAGAGCCCGACGAGGGGAGGGGGGCTCAAACTCACAGACCGAGAGGTCATGACCTGAGCCGAAGTCGGACGCTCAACCGACTGAGCCAGCCAGGCGCCCCGGAATGTTCTTTAAAGTATCGGAAATGATGGCTGGGACTTGGGACAACGCTTACTAGGTGCAGGCCTAGGGCTAAAAACTTACGTGCATTATCTCATTGAACCTTCAAACACTTGAGGTGACGGTATGATTACCCCTGGTTTTGCAACTGATGAAACCGCGGCTCAAGAGATGTGATAACTTTGTCCAAAACCACACACCCGAGTTTCTCTGACTCCAGATCCTGAGCTGAGATTGTCGCTCAAAACCATCCAGCTCCCCGTGTCTGGCACGCGGGGCGCACTGTGGGGGTAATGATCCCATATTCTCTAGAAGAGGCCATAAAGATCATCTGCTTCAACCTCGTCACTTTGCAATAGAGGAAAACGGGCTCAGAGAGATGAAGGGACTTGTCCCCCCACACCACCCCCCCCCCCGCCCCCGTGGCACGGAGCCAGAGGCTGCTCTGCAAAGAGATCGCAAGGTGCCCTAGAATTCCAGCCCAAGCTCCACTTGACGGAGGAGGAGCTGAAGCCACGTTTGGTGAGCCCCGGGTCCCGGACCCATGAGAGGCAGAGCCGGACTCAGCCCCGGGGGCGCTCCCTGCCTTGCCCGGCCGGCGCCCCTCCACGCTCACCTGCGGCGCCACCCATCCCGCGGGCGGCCGCGCCCGACCCGCGCCCCGGCAGTACCTGTCTGCGGCGCGCAGGCTTGCGGCCGGGGACAGGGCGCTGGCGCGGAGCGAGGCGGGCTGCGCGGGTCAGAGCCGGACGGACGCTGGCCTCGCCAACCCGGGCCTCCCCGGGCCCCTCCGCCTCAAACTCCGAGGCCCAGGAAGCGCGCGGACCGCCGGACGCCGAGAACTTGGCAGCGCTGGTCCCGGGAGGCAGAGCCGCCTGGCCTCCTCCCCTCGAGCCCCCTATTCTGCCCCCTCGGCTGTCCGCAGACCCAGCCTAGCGCGAGGGCACCCGAGGGGGAACAACAGCCAGGCGCCCCGCAGAAGTCAAGCACCTGGGACCCTAGAGGGCGAGGTTCCCATGGAAACGAGAGAGGCTCTTCGCGCCTGCGCGGACGCGCTAGGCACGGTGGGAATCGTAGTTTCCGGGCTGCCACCCGGCGGCCAAAGGCACGGACGCGAGATGGCGCCCGAGCAGCGCGGTGGGTTCCGCGCCGCCGGGGTCGTTTCCCCCACTACGCCCAGGCCGAGCGCTGCCGGCGTAGGAGAGGCCGCGGAGGCCTGAAAGGTAGTTACTCCTGGCAGCCGCGGCTCTGAGGTGTCTAGGGTGTAGGGGGAGGAGGCCGGGACGCGCTCTCTTCGCCGCGTTCAGTTGTGCCGTTTGAAATGTGGTCCTGACGAGGGGCCTCCCTGGTCCCGGCCGACCGGGGCCGGGTGGAGGGAGAACTCTGGGAAGGGGGTTGCTGGGAGGCACCTGCTGTCCGAGGGAGGCGAGCTTCGGGCAAGGGTTCGCGTCCGGGCTGGGCGACCGGCCCGGCTCCCGAGAGGCTCCGGCTGCGGGTGGGAGTCGACGTGGGATTTGCGAGCGACGGCCTTGAGCAGAACTGGTGAAAAAGCAGTGCGAGTTGGACGCCGCCCTGTCCCTCCGAGTTCGGCCTCCGGGCTGAGATCTAGAAACTTAGGATCGATTTCAGGCCCTATCACTCAGTTACTTCTCTGGGCCTCAGTTTCCTGTTTCCAAAACGTGGTAATTATAATGCGTGCTTTTTCTCCTCTGGGAGTGTTGTTAAGATTCGCTGGAGATGACGTTGTTGTGGTGTAGGCTGGACAGTCCTTTAAGGACACGCACAGACATTCCTGTTTGCTGTACATTGGTGCAACTTCGTGGAGGGAAATTAGGCAATGCCTTCCAGATTAAATGCATATAGCCTTTGCTTCAGCAATTCTAGAAATATGTCCTCCAGTAGGCGCCTGGGTGGCTCAGTCGGTTAAGCGTCCCCACAGTCCTAGAGTTCAAGCCCCGCGTCGCGTCGGGCTCTGTGCTGACAGCTCAGAGTCTGGAGCCTGCTTCAGATTCTGTCTCCCTCTCTCTGCCCCTCCCCTACTCATGCTCTGTCTCTCTGTGTCTCAAAAATAAATAAAAACATTAAAAAAAAAAAGAAAAAGAAATATGTCCTACAGGTTTAGTGGCCCTGTGTGCACCAGAAAGTATATGCAAGAGTACTTAAGCATTACTTGGAATGAAAAAAATATATATCCATAAGCAACCTGAATGTTCTTTAGTAGATGAGCACTTAAATAAATGGAGTCCATAGAATAGAATGTGTCTGTTTTAGGAATTAGGCAGAGCTTTCTGAACTGATGTGCCACTCTTCGTTCTATGAAAAAAATGTCAAAGTGTCAATGTTAATATGCTGTAATTTATGTTTTTTTTTAACGTTTATTTGTTTATTTTGGAAGAGACAGAGCACAAGTGGGGGAGGAGCAGAGACAGAGAGGGAGACCGAGAGAATCCCAAGCAGACTCCGCACCACTTCCAGTGCAGAACCCGATGCGGGGCTCAAACTCACGAAACCCGGAGACCTGAGTGGAAACCACCAGTCACGCTTAACCAACTGAGCCACCCAGGTGCCCCTATAATTTATGTTTTTATTTTTATTTATTTATTTATTTATTTATTTATTTATTTATTTATTTTTTAACGTTTATTTATTTTTGAGACAGAGAGAGACAGAGCATGAACGGGGGAGGGGCAGAGAGAGGGAGACACAGAATCCGAAACAGGCTCCAGGCTCGGAGCTGTCAGCACAGAGCCCGACGCGGGGCTCGAACTCACGGAGTGTGAGATCATGACCTGAGCCGAAGTTGGACGCTTAACCGACTGAGCCACCCAGGCGCCCCTATAATTTATGTTTTTAAAACAATACATAAATATATTTGATGACATAAGCATGGAACGTCTTTGGAGGGACTCAGAAGAAGCTGAAACAATGCTGCCTGTGAAGGATTGGAAAATAAGATCTAAAGGACACATACTTTTCATTGCATATCTTTTTTTTTTTTTAACTTTTTTTTGCCCCTTTAGCAATTTGTGTGAGGTGTGTGTGTGTGTATGTGTGTTAAATCATTTGCATTCTTTTAAAGTAATCTCTACACCCAATGTGGGGCTCGAACTCACGACCCTGAGATCAAGATTATCAGTTGCTCTACCAACTGAGAGCCAGCCAGTTGTTCCTGTCCATAGATTCTGGTCAGCCCCTAGCTCTGAGTTCGTGATAGGACTCTCCATTCCCAGCCGCAGAGGCTGTAGGAAGGCAGGGCCTGGCCTTGGCTTCCTTCCTGACATTGTCACCCTACCTGCCCCTAACCCTGGCTTAGGACTGCTGAAAGGGCAGCCTGGGTGAGACGCATGGTTGGCCGGAGGATGACAGGCAGCCCCACTGTTTGCTCAGAAGGGTGGACCAGCGAGGTGGATCAAGAATCAGGCGAGCCTCTCTGGACCCCACCTGGGCCCCTAGGCATGTCACCTACACACAGGTACACATGATTCTTCTAGAGAGCATGTTGGGGGTGAATTCTGTCAATGTGTAGGTGACATGTATCATTAACACACCAAAGTGGGAAGGGGGCACTTAGGGATTTCCTAGTCTAATCGATTTGTTTTACAGAAAGAAACAGAGACTTGAAGGGAGGTGAGTTATAAGTGGCAAAGCCAGGGCTAGATCCCAAGTTTCTTGTCCCTTGGTACTCTAGGAGTAGAGTAGTGCTGAGGTCCCACTGGGGTCTAGGTGAGAAATGCCCTTACAATGGGGCATGAGTTCTCAAGTGGTGCCAGCTCCTACCTCTGAGTCTGCTTTGAAGGAAGGAGTTGCATATCCACCACTACCCCCAACCGAAGTAGTGTGTTTATGGGGCAGAGGATATGATCTTGGGAAGAGAAGACAGAAGTGACAAAGATGGAATAACTTACTCTGTTTGAACAGTAAAGAGCAAAAGGAACCTGGATGCAGAAGGGGAGGGCCCATCGAGGGTCCTTCTTCCTTGACAGGGAGGGACTGGCTTGGAAGATCAGGCTGTCTTGCGTTGTAGCAAGAGGAAGATTCTTGGGGCCCACAGCGTGCTCGAGAACAATCATCAAGTGTCCAAACAGAGCCTTAGCTTCCGGAACAGGCTTGGTCCTGTCCAGATAGGCGTCGGCAGCCTCCACTTCCTCATGGGTAACTCGCTTCAGCTGTCCCAACAGAGCCGAGCACCTGCTGCCCGGCGTAGACTTGTCCCCCACCCCAACCTGCCTGACGGGCGCAGGGGCAGCTAACATTTACCCAGGCCCTGCCCTAGGAAGTGAGGGAGATAACACCGGTCTCCCCTCTTCTCTTCCCCATTCCTCTTCCGGCCCCACCCCACCACTACCCTCCCACCCCGCCAGTCCTCAAAACGGGGCCTGCCTAAAGACACCTGGTGGTTGCTATGAGGAGGCCGGAAGGGCTAAGCGAGGCCAAACTCCGTGTGTAACCAGAGAAGAATCAGACTCACAGGCACACAGCTTTATCATAAAAGTGAAAATAATATGAAAATGGTTTTTTTTTATTTCTAAGTACAAAGCCAGATACTATTAAGACTGTGAAAAACTGGCCAGAGGCCGTGAAGGACAAGAAGAAGACTTTCTTTGGCCTGGTGCCCTGTGACCCAGCGCACTGCTGTCGGGGAGTGGCGTGGGGCGGGGGACAACAGCAGAAGACGGGCTGGTTGTGGAGTGCGGGAGGAAGGCCCCATCGGCGGGACCGCTCTCTGCTCCTCAGAGCCTCCAGAACTGGGAACTGAGGTTACTCTTGGCCTTTAAGGGCCACTGGTTCTCTGGCCTAGCGGGCCCCAGGAATGAAGAGGGGCAGGGGTGAGGCACATGGGAGTGGGTGAGGGAGGAAGCATGAGCCTTTCTGCACTGGGTTTATTCCCTGGCTGCAAGTGAGTGTTTCAGGCAGCAGCTGGGAATGAAGCAAGGTGCTCTGGCCCCCAAAGGCACTTTCAGTCTCTCTGTCACATCCCCGTTATAGAGAAGATCTTGAGCCCTTGGAAAGGTGGACATGTCATGTCTGAGACTTAAGGCCATAGGAGCTGAGGCTGTAGTGATGGAATCTCGGGGCCACTGGGGAGGAGCTAAAAGGAACGTGGACAAGCTGACAGGAATGAAGGGCGCTCGTCCCAGGAGCTGTGTTCAGGCGCCTCTATTTGTGTCTAGGGGGCCACGAGCATGTGTGAGGGCTCAAGCCTCGCCCTCCTCCCCACTGCCATCCACACTGGCCTGCCTCACCACCTTCCGGAGCCTGGGTGTGGAGGAACGGCCGGCCTCTGCCTGCTCCTGCAAGGCCCGGGTCCGGCTGGCCACCAGGGCGGCGCTGTTGAGGGCAACCACAGACTGGTGGGACTTCAGGGCAGGCCAAGGCCCCTTGGGACCCGGCTCGCCTCCCTTGGCCTTTGAGAGCTGAGGGAAGGGCACCGGAGGGTCTTCTTCTGAAGACTCGTTTGAAGAAAACACCTAGAAGGGTCAGAGTGCAAGGAGAATCACTGAGAAGTCTTTCCAGGGCAGAGTTATTGAGCACAAAGCCTGGGAAGGGGTAGGTGTGGAATGTTAAGTGGACGTAGAAAATCTGAGCTACTCATGGTCGTATTTCCATAGGAGGGAAGATGGCAGCCCCGGCCCACCGCCCTGCTCCTTGGCCCCCACCGGTCTTCCTTCTGGCCCCAGAAGCCCTCCTGAGCTCCCCTGCACCTGCCATATCCTTGAGGCCCCCTCCTCCTCCTCTTGCCCCCCGCCTTTGTGCAGTCCTGAGAGCTGCAGGTGAAACACCTTCCGGGTACCGAGTGAAGACACTACCTTTAGGAACACCCACGCTCGCTCACCCATCAGCCATCCATACCCAGTGCCACCTCCTCCAGGAAGCCTCTCCCAAAGGTTCCCGCCCTCTGTAAGGAGCTCTCTCTCCTCAGGTCAGCCATCTTGGCCTCCAGTCCCGTGGTGGGTCTGGCTTCCTAAGGCAAAGGCTAGTCTCTGGTCTTCTGCTTGTGCCCTGCAGCACTTAGCACAGAGGATGCTCAACTGCCCAGCTGCCATGGTCACGTGAGTGCCATGACCCCTCTGTACCCCAGCCTCTGGTGGGTTCCCCTCAGATCTGGGAGGGGCCGCAGAGCATCTTCTCCACCCCGTCTGGGGTTGGCAGTTGGGTGTCCAGCTCTTGGCCTGGGGAGGATGCTCGTGCCATGGCTGGGCAGCCCTGCCCCTCAGGAAGCAAGTCCTTTCATCGGGCTGAGAGTGGTCTGCAGCCTTCACCCCGGGGCTGGCTCGGCTGAGAAGCCCACGCGGGTGCCTCCGGCCCCGTGGCTGCTCTGCAGCTCCCACGGAGGGCAGTGCTCGCCGACCGCCCACGAGGTCTCCTTGGCTGCTTTGAGGGGACAGAAGTGAGCTGCCCGGGGAGTGGTCCCCATGGGAAGTTGGGCCCCGGTCCTGGTCTCTCTCCTTCCTCCTGCCATCTGCCCCTCCTACTTCTGTCCCCTGATGTGCCTCAGTCTGGGCTCCTTCCCTAGCCCCAGCCTCACCTCTGGCAGATCACTGGCCCCTGAAATGCTTTCCAGCTCCGAGGAAGGCTCCAGGAGGCTGATGGACCGCATGACCCCTCGGAGGTTGATACGGGGCCGTGGCCCAGGCTCCTCTTTCAGGGCTGACCGGCTCTCCTCCAAACCCATAGCCTTCGCCTCCCCACTGCCCCCTGGTTCCGGCGGAAGAGGCGGGAATGGTGTAGACATCTCCGGGGCGAGGGGCTCCTCTGGGGAAGCCCCACCCACTTTCTGCTCCCAGATGTGGCTCTGCCGGCTGGAAAGAGGTGGGCCTCAGTCAGCTTTGAGTGACCCAGCAGCCACACCCACCTGCTCCCCGGCCCCGGCTTGTGGCTTGTACCTGGCGGTCAAGATGCCCTGGTAGGTCTGCAGCTGGCGCAGAAAGCCGGGGTTGGGGCGGGCGATGGGCCGGAGCTCCTGCACGTGGCGCAGAGCCTGCTCCAGACTCCAGCCATACTGCTTCATGGCATAAGCTATCACCGTGGCAGCCGAGCGGCTGACGCCCATCTTGCAGTGGACTAGCACCCGAGTGCCCTGTGCTCTGTGGAGGCAGAACACGGTCAGCACCCCCCTTCCCCGCCCCATCGCTGTGAGGGGCCCTGCGGTGTGGGAGAAGGACAGGGAGTGATCCGCCCAGAGCAGAGGAGGGAGCCGAGACCCTGAGGGCCGGGAGAGGTCCTGAGCCGGAGGGAAGAGGCCAGGGGACCGCTTGAAGCTGGGGCAGGCGGAGCCCCACCTCGCGGCCTCCACGAAGCCGTGTGTCTCCTTCCAGTGGGGTAGCAGCTGGGCTGACTCCTCATCCCAGAGGCGCACGTTGTGGTAGACGAAGCGATCGGGGTAGAAGTTGTCAATCTCGCGGGCCACGTTCAAGATGTGGCTGACCCTGTAGCAGAGGGTATGCGGCCCGGCTGACGGTGCCAGGGGCACCAGGCCCATTGGCCAGCAGACCCGGCCGACCCTGCTGGTTCTGTTTAGTCCTTGGTTCTGAGAGTCGGGTGGGGACGGTGCAGTCGTGAGGGGAGGAGAAGATGGCCGTGACCCTGAGCGAATCATGCCGCCCCACCGGGGTTTGAGTTTCCCCCTCTGGTCCAGGTAGCTGCTGGGCTGACTGAAGCACTAAGCCCACTAGTCTCAGAAGCCAGTGGGAGGACAGCTTTGATCTAAGCTGAGACCGGGTGGATCCGCAGCAGCTGGGTGACGGTGACGGGGGCCACAGTAGGCTTCCCGGGAGCCCGTGGGGGACAAATGGCAGGAACCAAGGAGGGCAGGCAGCCAGCCCCCCTGCCTGTCTCTGTGAGACGTGGTCAGGTGGAGAGGGGCTTTTCCGCTTGGGAAAGGCCCCCGGGGCGCCCACCCCACTGCCGCCCCTCTTCTCTGTGTCACTGCGGCCTTCCATATGGGGCTTGCTTTACAGAGTGGGGAGGAAGCGGGCCAGGGGAGCTGCCAGCAGGCCCCCAAGACCCTGCCGGGGGGAGGGGGTCGGAGGCAGAGCTAGCAGCTGCTCAGGGGGATCTGGGGGTTTCTGGCCGGGTTGCCCCTTGGGGTGAGGTCAGGGGAAGGGGAAGACACAGGGTGGGTGGTCCTCAGGGCCCAGAGCCCTACCTGTTCCTCTGGAGTTCCTCCAGGTTTGCCGCATTCCACTCTGAGCCCTGCGGAGGGACAGAAGCTTCACCCTCCGTCTCCCCCACCTGCGGCGCCCTCACGCCGCCCTCACCCTGCTGCTCACCAGGTAGAGGTGGGGGAAGATGCGGGAGGCGCGGTCCTGCTGGGCCATGAGCAGCAGCATCTGGTTATCAATGAAGTCGCGGTACTGTTGGAGAGGCCGGCCCAGGCGCAACTCCAGGGCCTGGCGGATCTGCAGGCGGAGCCAAAGGGGAGGAGAGGCTGGGGGGCGGGGGGGGGGGGGGGGGTGCCTTGCAAGCGTCCTGATGCCCCGCCCTTCCCTCCGGGGCCTCAGAGGACAGCACCTGTCCATCTAGACAGAGGAGCTGAAGCCAGGCGTGGGGGACTGGCTCAGGACTGGGGGAAAGCTCTGCCCCCGTGGGAGGATTCCCCACCCCCACCCCCACCCCCACTCCCGGCCCGGGGCCCAGCTCTCTCCTGGCCCCTGCTCCTCCCCAGCACCAGCCCAGCTTTTATTATTTTTTTTGAGTAAGCCCTACACACGACGTGGGGGCTTGAACTCATGACCCCGATGTCAAGAGTCGCATGCAGCACCGACTGAGCCAGACACGGAACCCCCCGGCCCACCTCTTTGGAAGTGACGCTCTCCAGGTCGCTGGTGTCCAGCACCTCCCACAGCTCAGCCCGGATCGCCTGCTCCATCCGCTCCTGCTCTGAGGGCCTGGGAGCCGGGCCCGTCAGTCCAAGAGCCCCTTCCCGGCTCCCCCATGGCACCCTCCCCTCTCCTCCCCTGCCCGCACTGACCGGCCAGGCTCGGTGCTGGGAGGCCGCAGGGATTCCAGGTCGGCCATGGCCATCCACTCGTTGAGGCAGCTCTGGTCAGAGCTCAGTCTGTCCTGGTAGTATCCAGCCCAGGTAAGGGCACTACCCCCTGGCACAAGACCGCTGCCAAGAGCCGCCTCACACGCCTGGTGCAACACCTGGAGCGTGGCCCTAGGACAGAGGACGGGCTGGGTCACACTCTCCTCCCTGCCGCCCCTCCCCAGACCCTCCAACCGGCTCTGAGAAGAGGAGGTCGGCCGGAGACCGGGGCCGCCCTAACCCTTACCACATGGTCTGGATGGAGATGGGCTTGAAGATTCGGCTCTGCCCACCGGACGTCACACTGAAGCCCCTGAGGGAGACCAGGTGCGGGTAGAATCCAACTCCAAGCTCTGGGACAGAGCTCCTGAGAGGCCAACCCACTCGCCACCTCGTGAGGCTGGCCCTCAGAATACGTACATACACAGCATTTGGGCTTCAAAATGAGCCCCATTTGCCACACCTGGGGTGGCCGAGGCCCAGAGAAGTTAGGTGACTTGCCTAGAGTCACACAGCAAATCCGAGGTGGAGCTGAGTCGGCCCAGGCCCCAGACACCCAGCCTGCGTTTCTTCCGCTGCTCCCCACTGCCCAGTCACCCTATCCGGTCCATCACCCTGCCGGCCGCCCTCTCCCCTCTCTCCTCCCTCCAGTCGCCATCTCTTACCCGTCTCCATCTAGGTACACCTGGGTGTCACTCCAGAGAGGCAAGACCAGGCCCAGGGTGCAGCTCGGGGAGCTGGCAAGGGACAGAAGAAAAGCCATTGTTCCCCAGCATCTCACTTCCTTGCCCCCCTCCCTTCCTCTCCCTGCTCGCACCTGCTGTCGGGGAAATCCACTCCCAAGAGGACTGTCTCATCCTGGCTCTGATGTTCTCTTGTGGAAACTACCAGCAGGTAGCGGAGCCGAGGGGGCCGTGCCGCCTCCAGCTGGGCTGCCTGGGGAAGATGGGGAGGGGGAAGCCCAGGGTCACAGTGGCCCAAGAAGACCCTGCATCCCCCGCCCCCCCCCCCCACACCTGACATACACGTGGGCCTAGAAGAGACCTGCTGCCTGCCTGCTCTGTGCCCATCCTCCTCTTCCCAGGTTCCAGATTGGTAGTTATAACCCAGTGGCTGCCAACTTTGGGATTCCATGGTCCAACAGAATGTTTAAGAAGATTTTTCGTGGGGCACCTGGGTGGCTCAGTCGGTTAAGCGTCCAACTTCGGCTCAGGTCATGATCTCACGGTCCGTGAGTTCGAGCCCCGCGTCAGGCTCTGTGCTGACAGCTCCGAGCCTGGAGCCTGTTTCGGATTCTGTGTCTCCCTCTCTCTCTGACCCTCCCCCATTCATGCTCTGTCTCTCTCTGTCTCAAAAATAAATAAAACATTAAAAAAAATTTTTTTAATAAAAAAAAAGATTTTTTCGTAAAGGGGGTATGTATGGAAAAAAGGGGAGAATGGGCCTAGCACCCATTGCCCGTTTTCAATTTCTGCCCAGGAAAGAGGTTTAAAAAAAAACCAAAAACCTTTTCCACTTGCCATTACCATCATTTGATTCAAAAAAGGTTTCTCATCAAAGAAATACTAAAGACACAATCTCATAACAAAGGACAGTGCTTCCGTGGAATAAATTCGGCTTTCGGAAAGACTGCCTCCATTTTGTTTTTCCCATCTTGCTGCAGACAGTGAGATGCCCCACAGGCATCTGGGAACTGGTCCACCGGCTCCCACCTGTGCCCCACCCCGCCTGGCGCCCCTCCAGCTCAGCAGGCCCTCCGGAGCGGCCGGCCAGGCCTGAGGTGTGCGCACAACTCATGGGGTCAGGAAGGTCCTGTGCTGGTTGCACAGAACCCCACCTCCGTGTAATTCCCAGCTCTTGGACCCGATCGGGCCTTACAGGCTCGTGCAGGGCAGACCCCCATCATTTCCCGCTCCTCCAGAGACCTGAAGACGTGATCGTGCCCTGTTTAAGCAACTAGCTGAACCGGGAGGCTCATCAGGGTTTGGGGGATCCGTATTACTTGCCCTCATACCACTGCTCCCCAGCAGACACACACGCTGGCTCCCTTCTACCCTCGCCTCCCCCCACCCCACCACCCCTCAAGAGCTGGCTCTCTCCCCTTCTCCGAGGGTTCGGTGGCCCCTCACCAGGCGGATGTCGTCCTGTGGCCTCAGCAGCTCCACCATGAGGTGCAGGTGCTGACTCTGCTGCTGCTTCTGGGGACTCTGGGGCCCCTGCCCATCGTCTGTCTGGTCGCTGTGGGGCTGTTCTTCCCCCGGGGGTCCCTCCACTGCCTCAGGGCCAGCGTCAGCTGCTTCTCCATTGTCCTCTCCGTCCTGCAGTCCCAGGACAGCACCACGGAGCACCGCAAAGCTCTGCCTGGCAGGGCAGCAGGGAAACCACTTTACGTCGTCATCCCCCTCAGGGCAGACGTGCATCAGATTCACCCACCAGGCTTGTTAGAACAAGTGTTGGGCCCCGTCCCGGGGGAGTCAACAGGTCTGGGGTGGAGGCCTGAGAATGTGCATTTCTAAGGAGTTCCCAAGTGCTGAGGCCACCACATTTGGGGAACTACTGTCTTGGAGGCTGCCAAACCCCCGAGCCACTTGTTTAAGTGGGGGGAGGGGGGGCAAGGGTTGCTCCCTTTCCCTTCCCCCCTGCCTATCTCAGGAGATGTTGTAAACTTGGTGGGGACCCAGGAGCCCTTGGGCTCTGCCGTCCCATCCCTGCCCTTTGGCTTGTGACTACTGGCCCGAGCCAGGGTCCAGAATAGTGGTGGAGGAGCCCCGACTGACTGGGAGGAAGATAAAAGCAAAGGCAGCCCGGTCAGCACTGCAAGCCCACTGTGCCCACCAGCAACATTGCCCCACATATGCAGTAGTTGGTTCTGGCCGAGTCCTCCAGAAGGGCAGGGGCCAGGCCTGGCAGCTGGAGGTAGTTGTCTCTGTCCGGGTGGGAGAGGTGCTCACCTTCGCTGGAGCCGGCTTCTCCGCTTGGATGCCTGGTCCTGCTGAGAAAGCAGCCCCCGGGGCAGAGTGAGGTGGGGGGTGGCAAGGACTCTCCTCTCTGCTATCAAGGCTGTGGGGGTGGGGGGTGGGGGTGGGATCGCCCCACCCCCCAACTGGAGACTGGAACCAGGAAAGATGTCAGATCCCTTCCCACCCCAGTCCACTCCCCACCTGGAGGCACCGGCGGGGAGCCTGGGCAAAGGTCCAGGTAGGGCAGCTGGGGTGAGTGGGTGGGGGTGCTGGAGGTGTCCAAGGGGTTGGCCCAGATCTGGGCCTGGAAGAGGGTAGGGCCTCCGCAGGCTGGGCTGGTGTTCGGGGCTCCGGATCTTGCCTTGGTCTAAGTTCTTGGGAGCCTCCAGACCCCCTCCCAGACCCCTCCAGCGAGACACTTAGGGTCCCCCTTCCCACACCCCCAGCCTCAAGGGGAGGCTGGCAGTGGGCAGGACGCGCTCCCCGGGGCCCAGCTGGCAGCCAACTGCGTGGGCCGGAGCACGGCAAAGCCAGACTTACCGTGGGCCCTACAGGCGTGGAGTGGCCGCTGGCCGGAGGGGAGCGGCTCACTGTGACCAGGGCCATGGGGCCAGGCCGGGCACACCTGGGCCCGTCCGGGTCCGGTGCCCTACCACGGCCCCACGGACAGTCCCTGCCCCGCAGGACCAGGAAGGAGAGACCGGAGCCACCAGGGCCTGGCACCTCCTCGGGGGCGGCCCTTAAAGGGCCAGACGCGCGTCCAGCCCGCGTCCAACCCGGTCTGCGGAGCCAGCACCGAGCAGCCGCCGCCCCTCCCTTTGCGTCTCCTCGGTTCGGCCGCCTCGCCCCCGCCCCCCCAGCACTTTGGAGGCGGGCCCGGGGCGGGGCGCAGGTGCGGAGCGCGGCGACTGGGAGGGAAGTGGCCAGAGGTCCGGCAACTTGCAGTCTTCGTTCCGGGGTTCCGGGGTTCCGGGGTTCGGTCCCTCCTTCTTGGAGGCGCCCCTGCCCCTGCCCCTGCCCCTGCCCTCCTGGCTCCGCCCACCTAGGTCACCTGAGTTCTGCTTTGGGCTTCAACCGTTCAGTTACCCAGATTGGCACCTAGGGAGGCAGGACTGGGGACACAGGTCTCGGAGAGGACCCGACATAGTAGGTCTTCAGTTGGAGGGCACTCCAAAATTATCTCTTCTTGCTGACCGGCCCTCACGCTTCCACTCTCTGCACAATCATTGGGAGACATGCAGAGCTTCGGGGGGAAACCAGGCAGAACTTAGAACTAACCCATCGCAGGGTCACAGGCCATCCTCAGGGCCACCTTGGAGGTGGGCAGGGCAGAGTTGAGCAGGCTCACACTGCAGCCTGGGAAGGGACTTGTCCAAAGTCACTCAGATAGAACATGCTCGGGTAGAACAGGCAGGAACCCAGGCCTGGGGTGCAGGGGGCTCCTCCCAGTTGGTTGGGAATAGTCTGGAGGCCCAGCCTTTCCCCTCCTTGATAGGAGCAGGGGTGGGTTCTGGGAAAGCCCGAGAAGTGGCAGGAGGAACCTGGGTCCCCAATAGGTGGAACAAGACTACAGGGAGCGGACGTTTGTGAGGCACATACTCTGTAAGGGACTTGACGTATGTTGGTTTGTTGGTTCACTTCACCCTCCCAACAGCCCTGGGGGCTGGCAGGTGGTCTCATTTTACAGCTGGGGAAACAGGCTCAGAGAAGCCAAGGGGGCCACAGCCAGGATTCAAACCCGGGTCTGAGGCCATTGCCCACAGTGTCTCCCCTCGATGTCGCCTCCCCCGCTTTGTCATCCCACTGAGCAGAACAAGCCTGCTGCTGAAAGTCTCTTTATTTCCACCTTGGTCTCCAATGCAAGCCCATCCCCAGGGCTCCGGGCCGGCAGCTTAGCAGCAGAGAGTTTATAAATAAATAAGTTACAAAAGCAGGTGGGGGCGCAGACCAGACAACCCTCCCAGGGACTGGGTACTCGGTGCTCAGTGCTCCGTGAGCGAGAGCCGCAGGATCCTCTGTAAGTCTTCCTCCTCCTGCTGCCCCCGCCGTTCCCGCTCCTCCTGCTCCCTCGAAGACAACTCCAGGGCCAGGCGAAGCTGCTCCTCAAAGCTTGGGGGGGCCGGGGCCGGGGGTGTCCTGTGAGGGGACTCTGGGCCATTGGGCTCTGTGGACATCCGCAGGCTCTCTTGGAGGGCCCTTCCAGGCAAGGCGTGAGAGGGGAGAACAGACCAGTGAGCGCTAAGGCTGGGGAAGAAGGCCAAGTGTTGGGACATAGCTATGGAGGACAAGGTGGCTGGGACCTGGGAGACCGGAGAGAAGAGACGAGGCAGGGGACCCTGTGTCTCCCATCCTCATGCTGCCTTTGGTGGCAGGCCATGTTGCTTCTGGAGGGTGGCCTCGGAGAGGGCATGGCGTCCTGGGACCAGCACCTCCCCGCTACCCACCGCCACCAGCCAAGGACCCCCTGGCCGGCAGGCTCCTTGGGGCAGGGCAGGCCGAAATACTGTCCCAGTAGGGGCTAGCGGGCCTCACCGCTCCAGCTGAAGCTGCTCCTCGTAGGCGGTGGCTTGGGGAGGAGGGTGGGCACCGGGCCGGGTGTTGGTCAGGGCCTCCCAGACAGTCACCTGCAGCAGACGGAGCCTGGAGCTGTCACCTCTGGCGCCCCTGCCCACCCCCAGGGTCTGGCCGCTGCCCGGGTCCCACCTGCTCCGCCTCCGCGCCCGCCTCAAGCAGGCTCTGCCTGATGGCGAACTGGAGCAGGGCGTCATCCTCGTCGCGAAGGGGCTCGCTGCGCTCCGTGCCCAGCACGCTGTACCCCTCGGGCACCTCAAACACGGCGGGGTCCACCTCACACGGGAAAGGGCTCCCTGCGCAGAAGGGCAGCACTCAGCCCCGGGGCTCAGAGACCAGCGAGCAGCACTGCCGGCCCCCCTCGCCCGCGGCGGTACCTGAAGCTGTGACGGCAGAGCCAGAGCTGGGGGCCGGCACCCACACCGAGCTCAGGGGCTCGTCACAGCCACACAGGTTGCTGAAGGTGATGCGGGCGTTGAGCACGTGGAAAAGGGGGATCTCTGCGAGGAGACAGCCGAGCCTGAGCCAGAGGCCGGCACCACCCCGGGAGCTGCCCCAGACCCCCGGCTGCCCTAGACCGCCCCTCACCAATCTTGACTGGGAAGCCGGGGGGCAGGCGCAGGGTGATGAAGTCACGCAGCTTGGCAAAGTGAGCGTTGCTGATAGCCATCAGGTCAATGATGGGCGTCACCTGGTCGCCCAGGGACAGTGGGTGCTCCTCGCTCAGCCACAGTGTTGCCTTGAACCTGCATAGGACGTGAGTCAAGGAACTCCTGGTGGCCCCTCTGCTAAGACCCACCCACTCTGGACACCTGCCTTGACTCACACCCTCTGCCGGGCCTGAGGTGCCCTCTCATCTGCTCAGCCGCCCCCGCCTGCCTACCCCAGGAGCTTCTGTCCTTTGGCCCTACCGCCCGAGCTGCACCCAGACCCTGGGCCCAGGCTGGGGCCTATGGCAGCTTGAGCCAGCTCCACTCATCTGGATGGAGAGGGCAGGGCCGGGCTGCTGGCTTCAATCATGGCCTTGTCCACAGCCGGGTCCTCCTCCCCAGCCCACAGCTGGCCAGCACCTCACACTTTGCCACACTTTTGGGTCCAGCAAAGCCCAGAGGTCAGGACGACCAGGGTTCGAATCCACCACTCGGTGGCTAAGTTCATAGGGCAGTGCTAGGCTCACCGCAAGTTCTACGTCATGGCTCATGAGATCCTCTTAGCACCCTTGTGGGCAGGTGGCTAAGTGTGACTGGTATTTTACTGAGGAAGAGAACAGACTCTCGGAGGAGAAGACGTTTCCTGGGGCCACAAAGCCGGGAGACAGTAGAGCTGTGAGCCCTTCCCCGCGGTCACAAGCTGGCCTCCAGGAGGTGCTCATTCAGTTGAACAGAAAACCATAAATGGGTGGTGCTGCTCATTCACTCATTCACTCACTCACTCACTCACTCACTCACTCACTCACTCACTCACTCATTCACCAAAGAAGAGTAACCAATCCTCTGGTCCAAGCCCTCTGCCAACAACCATGGTTAAGACAGACCTGGCTCCTACCCCCAAGGAGGAGAGTCTAGAAGGAAGCTGGCTGGGTGAGTGGGTCCCCCACTCTGGTGGGCCCCATGTGTGACAGGAGTCTACAAGGGGCTCGGGGGACCAGACGGCATCCGTGTCCCTGAGGGAAGTCCCCAAGCCAGCCCCACGACCTCACCTCTGCACTTTGCTGGACATCTCAATGGGGCGGCCGATGTTCCTCGACTCCAGGCTGAAGTTGGGGTCGAAGTATTCACTGGGGGAAATGGCTGTGGGGTTGGTGGGGCTGGCGGCCTGCTGCACAGGAGCCTGGGAGGGCCCCAGGACTGGGCTTAGTGCTCGGGAGGGTGGCTGCCTAGCCCTGCGTCACGGCCCCCTGCCCGTGGCCCCCAGCCCCCTGGGCCCGGCTCACCCCGCTGTGAGAGGAGTGCTGCTGGGCCATCCCGAGGAAGGACTGGAATGGAGTCTTCCCTCCTGAGAAGGGGTGGGAGCCCGTGAGGAGACTTTGGGCCACTGCCCCCCGACTGCCCCCCCCCCCCCACCATCCACCCTGGGAGCCTCTGTCGGGTGGGAGACTGAGCACACGGGAACGGGGAGGCCTCCCAGCTCGCGCCGGACTCTGCGGCCCTGACCCCGGAGCAGGGTGACCCCGGCATATGGTGTGACTGGGCCACAGGCAGGCGCACCTGGGTTTACCTTTGCTCCTCGACTTGTCCTGATCAGAGAGGTGCTCCGTGCGAGTGCGTGTCACCAGCTCCACGTTGGTGGCACTGTATACCTGGGGAGCAGGGGGGACACAGGCAGGGCTCAGGGCTCAGTGCCTGTCCCCCACACTCAGCCTCACCAGTACAGAACCCAAGCCCTCCTCTCCGCAGGGACAGACAGGACCTCGCCCCCCCCAGTGGAGGAGGTGGCAGGGTCTGAACCACGGGGACTCAGTAACGAGGGGAAAACGCTCACTTCATCTCGGTACCCTGGGTCGGGGCTGGTGCCGGGGTGATCCCTGTGTGCTCGGCGGGGCCTGGGCACTCGGGGCCCCGCTGAGTTCCCATCGCCGCACAGGGCCTCCAGAGCCCGTGGGCTACTCTGTCTCTCTTCCACATGGGTGGACATGGAGAAGGGGGGGGGTTCCTGGGCCTTGTCTCCTACCCCAGCCCCCACCACTAGCCTCTCCTGCCTTGGCCTCGTAGCCGCTAACGGTTTCCATCTTCTCAGACCGCCAGCCCCAGATACCACATTTGTTCCTGAAACAGACCAAACAGGAGCTCATGAGGACCCGTGCCCCTCAACCTTAGCCAAAGCCTTCCCTTCCAAAGACCCCTTCCAATTAGCCTTCCCACTGTGAAACACGCAAGGGCCTTGATGAGGATGCCTGGACGGCTGGCGACCATCAAACAAGGACTGGGGACTAAAAAGTACTGAGGGATTATCATTGATTTTGTCAGATGTGATGACGGTGTTGGGGCTGGTTTAAAAAAACATCCTCTGGGGGCGCCTGGGTGGCTCAGTCGGTTAAGCGTCCAACTTCGGCTCAGGTCATGATCTCGCAGTTTGTGAGTTCAAGTCCCGCGTCAGGCTCTGTGCTGATGGCTCAGAGCCTGGAGCCTGTTTCAGATTCTGTGTCTCCCTCTCTCTCTGACCCTCCCCCGTTCATGCTCTGTCTCTCTCTGTCTCAAAAATAAATAAACGTTAAAAAAAAAAAAATCCTCTGTTAGAGTCGTGTGCAGAGCATTTACTGTTAAAATGATAGGACAGCTGGGATGTGCTTTAAGATAATCCAGGGTAGGGGCGCCTGGGTGGCTCAGTCGGTTGAGCGTCCGACTTCAGCTCAGGTCATGATCTCACGGTTTGTGGGTTTGAGCCCCGCGTTGGGCCCTGTGCTGACAGCTCAGAGCCTGGAGCCTGTTTCAGAATCTGTGTCTCCCTCTCTCTCTGCGCCCCTCCCCCCACCCCCACACTCACACTCTGTCTCCCCCTGTCTCAAAAATAAATAAACATTAAAAATTTTTTTAAAAAATAAATAAATAAAATAAAATAATCCCAGGTGGCTCAGTCGGTTAAGTGTCCGACTTCAGCTCAGGTCATGATCTCACGGTTCACAGGTTCAAGCCCCACATCGGGCTCTGAACTGACACCTCAGAACCCGGAGCCTGCATCAGATTCTTGTCTCTCTCTCTCTCTCTCTCTCTCTCTCTCTCTCTCAAAAATAAATAAATAAACATTAAAATAAAATAAAATAAAATAAAACAAAGCAAAACAAAACAAAATAAAATAATCTGGGGCAAAAAGGAAAAAAGCAAGAATAGATTCAACAAGATAGGCAGAATGTTGGTAAGTGTCGAAGTGGGGTGATGGGAACTTTCTAACTATTCTCTCTCCTCTCAAACGTACATGTTTGAAATTTGCCATAATACAAAATGAAAGATAAAAGTACGACAACAACAATTGCAACACATCAACAGACATCCGTTCCAATAATGGACAGGACAAGCAGACAAAAGATCAACAAGGAAACAGAAGACTTGAACAACCCTATAAGCCAGACTTAACAGACTTCCCTCGAACACTCCACCCAACCACAACAGAACACATTTTCTTCTCAGGAGCACGTGGAACATTTTTCAAGATGCATTGTATGCGAGGCCATAAAAGAAGCTTCAATAAAACTGAAAGGAGAAAAATCCTATAAAGTATGTTCCCCAACCACTAGGGGACGAAATAAGAAATCAATAACAGAGTAAAGATTTGGGAAACTCACAAATGTGTGGAAAGTAAACAGCACGCTCCTAAAAAACCCAAAGGATTGAAGAACAGATCAAAAGAGAAATCAGAAAATGCTCTGAAATAAATGGAAAGAAAGATACGATACATCAAAACTTATGGGACGCAGCTGAAGCAGTGGTTAGAGGGAAATTTACAGCTGTAAATGACAAGGAAAAAGTAAAGACCTAAGTAAGTGGGAAATGACCACATGTCCTTGGTAGGGGGCACCCAACATTGTTAAGATGGCAGTACTCTGCAAGCTGAGTTACAGATTCAGCGCAAACCCTATCGGAATCCCACCTGGCTTCTTTGTAGAAATTGACAGACTGAATCTGGAATTCAGGTGAAATTGCAAGGGACCCAGAAGACCCAAAATAATCGTGAGAAAGAAGAGCAAAGTCAAAAGACACACACTTCCCAATTTCAAAACTTACTACGAGGCAGCGCTTAATTAAGACAGCGTGGCACCAGCACAAGGACCGACAGAAATCAACAGAATGGAATGAAGAGTCAATTGATTTTCCACAGGCGTGCCAAGACCATTCAATGGGGAAAGAACAGTCTCTTGAACACACGGTGCTGGGACAAGTGGATCGTCACCTCTAAAAGAATGAAGTCGGACCCTTAACCTCCCACAAATATGAATTCAAAATGGGTCAGAAGTAAGAACTAAAAAGTATATGGGGCGCCTGGGTGGCTCAGTCGGTGAAGCGTCCGACTTTGGCTCAGGTCACGATCTCACGGTCCGTGAGTTCGAGCCCCGCGTCGGGCTCTGGGCTGACAGCTCGGAGCCTGGAGCCTGCTTCGGATTCTGTGACTCCCTCTCTCTCTGACCTTCCCCGTTCATGCTCTGTCTCTCTCTGTCTCAAAAAGAAATAAATGTTAAAAAAAAAAAAAGTATAAAACTTTCAGAAGAAAACACAGGGGAAAATCTTTGTGACTTTGGATTTGACAAAGTCAAATATTGGTAGATGTGTGATGGTAGGAGCACAGGTGACAAAAGAAACAACGGATGCATCGGATCTCGTGAAAATTAAAAACCTGTGCTTCAAAGGACACCATCAAGACGTGTGAAAAGTCAGCCCATAAGATGGGAGGAAACATTTGTAAGTCATGTACCTGATGAGGGATGTACATCTGGAGTATGTAAAGAACTCTTGCAACTCAATGATAAAAAGATAACCCAATTGTTGGGGCACCTAGGTGGCTCAACTGGTTAAGCATCTGACTCTCGATTTCAGCTCAGGTCATGATCTCACATTCGTGAGTTTGAGCCCTGCGTTGGGCTCTGCGCTGACAGCACAGAGCCTGCTTGGGATTCTCTCTCCCTCCCTCCTTCCCTCCGTCTCTACCCCTCCCCTGCTCGTGCTCTCTCTCTCTCTCCTCTCTCTCAAAATATACATATATATATATATATATATATATATATATATATATATATTTTTTTTTTTTTTAGAAAGATAACCCAATTGTTTAAATGCGCAAAGGATGTGAACAGACACTTCTCCAAAGAAGATATACAGATGGCTAATAAGCACATGAAAAGGTGCTCAGTATCACTAATCGTTAAGGAAATGCAAATCAAAGCCACAATACCACTTCTCACACCCACCACCACGGTGGTTATAATCCAAAAATAAATAAGCGAACATCAAGTGTTGGTGAGGACGTGAAGAAACCAGAACCCTCATACACGGTGTGTGTGTGTGTGTGTGTGTGTGTGTGTGTGTGTGTGTGTGTGTGTGTGTAAAATGCTGCAGCCCCCTCAGTAAAGGGTCTGGCAGTTCTACAAACAGTTAAACATCCAGGGGCGCCTGGGTGGCGCAGTCGGTTAAGCGTCCGACTTCAGCCAGGTCACGATCTCGCGGTCCGTGAGTTCGAGCCCTGCGTCAGGCTCTGGGCTGATGGCTCGGAGCCTGGAGCCTGTTTCCGATTCTGTGTCCCCCTCTCTCTCTGCCCCTCCCCCGTTCATGCTCTGTCTCTCTCTGTCCTAAAAATAAATAAACGTTGAAAAAAAAATTAAAAAAAAAACAAAAAACAGTTAAACATCCAGTTACCATGTGACCCGGCAATTCCACTCCGAGGTATACACCGGAGAGAAATAAAAGCTTATGTCCACACAAAAACTCGTGTACTGATGTTTCCAGGAGCATTATTCATAACAGGCAAAAGATGGAAGCAATCCTACTGTCTGTCAGTAGATGAACCCGTAAACGAAATGTGGCATAGCCATACGATGGACAGCCGTAGAAGGAATGAAGTGGTCACACGCTACAACCTGGATGAACTTGGAAAACACTCTGCTCGGTGAACGAAGTCACAAAAGACGCCCTAGTGTAGGATTCCATGCATCTGAAAGTCCAGGATAAGGAAATCTGTAGGGACAGTCCATCACTGGCTGCCTAGCGCTGAGGAGGTCGGGGGCTCCAGGCACTGGAGTTGGTAGCCAAAGAATTTCTTTCTGGGGTGAGAACAGTGTTCTCAAATCAACTGTGGGGATAGTTGCCTATCTGTGAACACACTAAAAACCGCTGCACTGTATGGTGTATAAAACTATATTCCAATTAAGCCGTTTGCCTGTCTGTTTTCTAAGGTAGTCCTGAAGTCTGTTCCTGGAACTGGGACATACGTCGTCAGCGAGAACAGCCGGGCCGGTAGGGTCAGATTCCTCAGCTACTACCCACAAAGGACTCTGGCCCAGAAACAGCCATCCTACTGAGAAACCAACACTGGGGCACACAGCGCCCTGAGCCACAGCCTAAACCCTTGTTGTTATGGGAAAACACGTGAGGCCAGAAGTGAAGGCGCTGGGGACCCCTGACCCAGCCTCCTCTGCCCACGGACAGCCATGCAGGGCCCCGAAGGTTGCCACAGGGGGTCTGAGCGAGCCGCTGGGCCCGCAGCGACCCCCGCCCCCATCTGAGCAGCCTCTGTGGGTGGCCCAGCCTCCCAGAGGCCCGAGCCTACAAGGGCACCACCTACAGTGTGGCCAGGCTCCAACTGACCTCTCGAAGGCCACATTTCGAGTGTCCAGGTGGGTGGAGACGATAGGAGAGGTGAGACGGCTGGCCACGTGCTCTTCACTGGGCCGCATGGCGGCCAGCAGCGCTTCCGGCTCGTGCAGGGCGAGCCCCAGCGTCTCGGTGTGCACCACCTGCCGGTCGTGGTCCACTTCCATCACCAAGGCTCCCGCCTCTGCCAGCCGGAACGGGTGTGTGAGGGGGACACGTCAGTGCTGGGCCGCAGACAGTGGGGAAAGGGCCGCCACGGTGCCCTCAGCCACCTGCTGCTAAGTGGGTGAGGCCCCAGCCCCCGGGTCCCCTCCGCCCTCAACCTCTGTTTCTACACCTGGGAAGCAGAGAAGAAGGGCACTGTCCTCACGAGCCACGGGAGAACCTGGGCTGCCCTGGCCTGCCGCGTGCCCGCGGTGAGTCCCCCACGGCTCACCCTGGCCCTTGAAGATAAAGCTCCGCCGGCCGCGCTGCCAGGTCATGTGCTCAAAGCCCAGGAGACTGGTGTCCACCCGCAGGCTCTCGCCCCGCTTCCACACTCGGTACACGTCACTCGGGCACATCTTGGACACGAGGGGCACTGCAGGGGGTGTGGAGGTCACCAGGGTTCTTTCCCAAATCGCCCCTCCCCGGCCCCCGGGAAGCCAAGAGGTCCTCACTCACCCCAGCTGGTGAACTCCCACTTCATTTCCACGTAGAAATCGGGGGCCTGAGATAGACCAGAGCACCTGTCAGGGAGTGCCTGGTGCCGGGGACCAGCGGGCCTGGGGGGCTCCTTGTCTATAGCCCCCTCTGGGAGCCCAGCCCCTCAGCAAGTCTTAAAGTGCTGCTATGTCCCAGATATGCCCCCACCACAACCAAACCCCACCCAGCAAAGGGTGGGCTAAGTGGGGCCCTAAAAAGGTCCTGGAATAATCAGATGGTAAGTATCTGGGACCTGGAGGTCAGTCTCCACCTGGCCACTAGCCTGCTGAGGGGCCCTGGGGGAACTTCTGCTCCCCCTGGGTCCCAGAGTCCTCATCACTGATCTGGGCCTGCCCCTGGGGCGGGGGTCACGAGGTAGGGTGCCCTCCCAGCCAGGCTTCTTCATGCTTGAGGAGGGCGGACAGGTACTCCGGGGTACCAGGCCACACCCGCTGGTCAGATGAAACTCTCCCTCCAGGATATATGCATTCACCAGGAGGCCCACATCTAAAGCTCTGCAGAGACTTCTGGTATGAGGGACCCGGGATGTCGTTGGCCACGGCTTTCCTCCCACAGGGCCTGATGTCACCCGTGTGGGCCTGGACTCCTGTCTTTCCTACACAACCCCGGGCTGCAGTCCAGAGAGAGGGATGTCGTCTACAGCGTTGGGAAAACAGGCTGCACGGACCGAGTAGGTGACCCGAGGGACCCCCGTGTAGTCCGTCATGGCCCCTTGACGTGGCACCCTACCCCTCCCTACCGGCCACACCTGTGCACCCTGCTGTACCTGGCGGAGCTTGCTGAGCAATTCTGGAATGCCAGCCAGCCTCTGTGTGGCCCTCTGGTAGTCCCGGTACTGGAGCACCAGCTGCACCATCTCCGGGTCCCCAGTGCTGACCGCCTCCTGCAGGACTAGGGGCACCGGGCTGCTGGGGGGGGGGAGCTCACCAACGGCCCCAGGCCTGACCACTCGCTGCCGCACCAACCCCACTGCCAGCCTCGGGGGAGCCCCTCTGCCCTCTGTAGTACCTGCCCAGCCCTGGCAGCTCTCTTTGCCCACATTGGCATTGTGTCGAAGGAGCACTCTCACGGACTCCAGGTTCCCCAGGGACACAGCCAGCTCCAGGGGAGTGCGCCCCCGGGGGTCCTCCTGTTCAATGTCGTGCTGGGAGAGATGGGACACTCAGCACAGGGCAAGTAAGGAGAAGCAAGAAGGCCACTAGGCTGAACCTGGTCGGGAGTCATTGTGGGAAATAAAGAGAGCAGACAGACCATGGAAATGGCAGAGGATGGCCTGCGTGTCCTAATAGGAAGGGGGAGGGGGCAGGTGGGAAGAGCTGGGGGCCAGAACCAGGCTGCTGGCTCTCGGCCTGGCTCAGGGGTGGTGTGGCGCGAATTCGGGGGCTGGATGCAACGTGAAGCGGGGTGACGGGCCGGGCAAGGCCCAGCGCTGGAAGCGGAGGCCAGTGGCTCAAGCGAGAGGGGCAGGTGACCCGGGCTTCGGATCAGGCCTGGCGGCCTCCAGGACGGAGACCTGGCTTTGGGTGGGCGGCCCGGAGGACGGCCCGGGTGCCCGGTGGGCCTCACCTGGCGGCTGTGGAGCGCGGCCTCCAGTTCGCGGTGCCGGTTCGCCCAGACGAGCCGGTGCAGCGGGAAGGTGGGGCCCGGGCCGGCCATGCTGGGCTTCAGCACCGCATCCCGGGAGGGAGGGCGGGCGCGGCGGGGGCGGCCCAGCCCCGCCTCGGCTTCGGGCCTGGCGCGGCCCCCTCGCCTCCAGTCCGCGCCGCGCGGAGTTGCGCCCACCGCAGCCCCCGCGCCCCGCGGCTGTAGCGGCAGCGGCGGCTACGGCGCTGGCGGCGTGGAGGGCGGGCCGCGCGGGCGGGGCTCGCGCGGGCGGGGCGGGGCGTCGGGCCGCGCGACCCCTTGCCTCCCGCAGCCATGGCGACCGCAGCCGGGCCCGCGCGCGCGCGGGGGGCCGGCGGGGGGGGGGGCGCTGCCCAGTCGCCTTGGCAGCCGCGCGCGCCGGGGAAGGAGCCGGGGCCCGCGTCTGCGGGACCCTGGCCTCAGCCGGGCCTGGGTCTGCGAGGGGCGGGCTGGCGGGCTGGGCCTGACTACGGCTCCGCCCTCAGCCTGCAGGGGGCGCCCCAGGTCCAGCTCAGACCCGGGTTGCGGGTCCGGAAAAGGAAGGAGGGAGTCCGGGGGCGGGGCGGTTCAATCAGGGGCGGAGCTTGGGCCCCCGGGACGTGCGCACGGATGTGCGCGTGCGTGCTCAGCGGGCAGTGGTCCTCCTGTCCTTGGGTTATCCGCGTTACTCCCGCTGCCGCCCGCCCGTTCCCGGGTTTCCCTACCCGCCGCGGGTACCGACTGTGCCTGTAAGGGCGGGTGAGCTGGGCCTCCGAGATGTCCCTAACTGCTGGCCGGCTTAGCGTAAAGCACCTTCCCCAGGGACCTAGGCCAGTGTTCAGTGGTCGCCACACCATGGGCTGGGCCCAGCCATGCGGGGAGACGCCCCGCGGGGGCACCGCAGCCAGGGATGAGAGTACTGGGGAGCGGGGGCAGTGGGCCTGGCTGGAGTCAGGCCTCTCCTGGTGGACTGCCCACCGTAAATGGCTGCCTTCGCCCACCGCACAGATCCCTTTTGCAGAGGCTGCACTTGGCTGCCAGTGTCAGGAAAGGAAGGAGAGTTTCGAAATCAGGGCCGGTCCCTCAACCCACACCGGAACTAGGGTGCAGGCCTCAGCTAGCTGCCTGAACTCTGGCACTGTTACCCTAGACTTAGCCTGGGGTCTCGTGTTGGTGGGTGATGAGGCAGCCGCCAGGCTTGGCCGAGGCTGATCCTCTGGTCTCAGTCTCCCGGTTTGTAAAATGACTGACTACGTATTTTAACCTAGAAGTTTGAGCTGAATCTCTGGGCTGGGAGGGTCAGGTTGCCATTTTCACCCTGCCCTCTCATTGGGGCCAGGTGACTCCTGTGCTATCTGGGATCACTTTGCCACCCCACCCTGTGGTATTGTCGGGTCACCGTGATGTCCTTGGTTCTCTAGCAGTTCAAAGGCGTCTGAAGGTCCGGAACTCTACATCAGGCCCTGCTGGCCACCCCGCTGCCGCCCTCTCTCACCTCCACCTTTTTTGAAAGGGGCTCCTCCCTTTCCCAACCTTTTCAACCCAAACCTAACAGCACTTCTCAGGCCCAGCCTCTCCTGATTTCTGCAGTCTTGAACACAACTCCCCACCAGCCTGTGAATCCTGATTCCATTGTCTTCTCAACCCTTTTCCAGGACCCCTTGTCCCTCTCAACCCCCAAGTCAGGCTTCTTTCTCCCTGCCTGAAAGCCTGTTTCTAATGACCCTGATGCCACCCCGAGGACTGCATTTCATCAGTCATCATGGGACTCTCATGGGACATCTCTATGCCTGGTGTCCCATGCTATCCCATTAGCATGACTAAAACCAGATCTGGTCACATTCACCCTCTTTCCCCAGGCTGCACTCACTGCCTGTTGTAAGGCTGAGCATGCCCCAGACCTCCCTGTGTGCCCTTTCAGACTCCTACCTCTCTCTTGTCCCCAGGTGCAGCCCATTCCTGGTGGGCAATGTTCTTCCCATCTGGCCTCCCTGCCTCCTATCCTTTGCCTCCCTCCATGCATCATGTGCTGGGAAATCAGTGACTTATTCTACAGCCGGCCCTCATCATGCAGCTTGTCCAGAGCCTTCAAGGGACTTCCCAGAGTCCTAGCCAAGTTCAGACCCCACATCCATTTCCAACTTCATCACTAAGTGCACGCTGGGCTCTGGGCCAGGATTAGCCCAGCGTTCAGGGCCTCCCGGGCTGGCTCCTTCCCACAGTGCTCCTACCAACCTGAGGCACTCCTGACTGCCTGGCCGTTTCCTCCATCAGGAACATCCTCCCCAACGCCCCACCCCAGTGCTGCAGGCCTAGCTCAAAGGCCTTTCCCTCCCAAGTCTCAGCCTCTACCCCCAGCAGCCTTCCTTCTCCACCTGCCGTGCTGTGCTCTGGCTGTGGGCCCCTCAGCCCCGCCCAGCAGAGTCCAGCACGGAAGGGGCAGCAACTAGCATCACCACATGGGCCTGTAGGGCAAGTATGTGGGGAAAATGAGGTTGAGCAGAGCCTCCGGGTAGAGACCAAGTGCTGGGGGATCCCTCAGGCCGCAGGAACCCCTACTGGGGGGGCTGCACAGCAGGGCGAGAGGGGAGGCCAAAGCCAGAGCGGTCCAAGGGCCCAGAGGCTACTGCGTGACCCCAAGGGCAGAGGTGCCTGACTGCCCGAAGGGTGTCCTCAGCACAATGCCTGGCGAGCTGAGGTGCTTGGCCGATCAGTCCAAATGTGACACCAAGCCCCTCTTCCTGCTTCCCCTTGTGTGGGAGGATGAGCCGGTGGGGCGGGAGAGGAGGCGTGGAGCCCCCCGCCCTACCCCGGGGAGGGATTGGGCCAAGGCAGGCTGGCCTGGATGCCCGCTGTGGCAGCAGAGGGGACCCGGCACCACCAATACCCTCTCTCCTCAGGCCCTAGCCCAGCGGTGGCTGAAAATGGTCACTGGGCACAAAAGAATCGGACACGGTCAAGTCAGGCACCATTTTTTATAAAAACGCATAGTCTCATTTTCCACTCTTTAAAATCACATTCAAAAATCGGCAAAGGAGCGCCCCCGGGAGTAGATGGGAAGGGAGGGTGCACCAACCCAGCCCCAGGGGGAGGGGGCGCGACACCACACACGGCAGCGCGACTGGCACAAGGGGGCATGCGGCGGGCGGGGTGGCGCCCTGTGGGCAGTGGCACTGACGGGACGTGGGGCTATGGGGCTGGACAGCCGGGGGGGGGCGCACACTGACCAGCCCAGGGTGGCGAGGGCTGGCCCCGCCTGGCCCCTCTCACTGTGCTGCCCGGCCCGTCAAGGCTGGTCACCTATGGTCCCAGGCAGATGAGGCCTCGCCCAGCCCGGGGGGGGGGGGGCGGGGGACCTCAGGGCCAGGCTAGGCCAGTGTGACACAACCCACAGCTGCCTTTCTGTGGTCCCTGAGCCCGGATGCTCGGCGGGGGAGGGAGGGGGGACCGCAGGGAGGGCAGCCGCACCTGCTGCCAATGCCAGAGTCCCTCAGTGTCCAGGGAATGTGGGAATGGAGGCGGCCAGTGATACAGGGGCTCTTCCTGGGCAGGGGCACAAGAGCTCGAGTCACTGTGGCCGGGCCCTGGGGTCAGGGAGATAATGGGCCCCTCCTCCACCGACTGGCTGGAGGACAGGACAGTGCAGGACTGTGCCCCTGTCACAGGAGGGGCTTCGGTGGGAAAATTCAAGTAGTATCCCTGTGCCGCGGCCTCCCCTGGGGTGGGGGACGCTGGGCCACCCCGCTGTGCTGCGGGCACAGAGCCTGAGGGGACACAACGCGGTGCGGCATCGTCCCTGGAGAAGGGCCAGGAGGGCTGCAGGGGCTGCTGCTCCCCCCCCCCCCCCGCCCGCCCCCTGCTCCCACCCACAGGAAGACACTGGGAGGGGAGGCCCCTGGAGGGTCGGGGCTGAGGGCGGCCGGACAGTGGCTGGGTCGGTGGCAGCAGGAGCCAAGGCAAGCGGGCCCCCCCTGGGGGCTGGGCCAGGCTGGGGCCACAGGAAATCACAATAATTACAAAATAAAACCTTTTCCGCTTTGCGGGAAAACAAATAATAAAAATTCGACAAAATAAATTAGAGGTTTATAAAAGGCGGGCGGGTCAGAGGCCGTTGGCACTGCCGCGCTGGACCAGCGGCACCTTGCTCAGCTCCACCACGGGCGAGCGCGGCTTGTTCTTCATCTTGGGCACGCGCTGCACCAGCTGCTGGGCCTCGCGGTACGCGTCACGAAGCTCCTTCTTCCACTGCACCAGCTCAGGGTCACTCTGCGGGCACCCGGGGCCGTCAGACCGGGGGGGGGGGGGGGGGCGTGCCTGGGTGCCCGAGGCTCCCTTCCCAGCCCGCCCCACCCGCCGCCGGCCCCTGGCCCCACTCACGTCGCACTGCAGCACAAACTGTTTGCCGCCGCGGATCTTGAGAAGGAGGCACTTCCGCTCCTTGATCTGCGTCTCCTCCACAGACTGGATCTCCTCCATGGTCAGCAGGCTCTGCTGCAGGGCGGGCGGGAGGGGGCGGTGAGGCCGCGGCGCGGGCTGACGGCCCGGGCACTCACCCCGCCTCCGGCACCCGCGGGCACCAGCCCGCTCCTTACCGGGGCCTCGCCCTCGCCCCGCCACTCCAGCCGGTTGGGAAACAAGTAGAAGTACCGCCTCTGCCACTGCGTCAGGAAGGGGTTGCCCATCTTGGACATGTAGCCATGCATGATGCAGTCCTTGCCCAGGGCATAGTCTGCCGCGAGAGAGTGAGAGGCGCGCTCAGCCAGGCCCGCCCGGATCCTTGCTTCGGCCTCCCAGTGACCTCGGTGGCTTCCCGAGACCTGAGCCGATTTCTCATCTCCAAACTGCCCAGTGGGTGCCCACGGCAGCTACGAACCCTCACCTTCCTCGTGGCCCAACTGCTTGTTTTTGGTTTTCTTGCGGGCCTCCAGCCGGTCAGTCTCGGCATTGATGGTGTCGAAGACCGTCTCGGCCACCTCCTGCTGCCACCGCTCCGAGATGGTGAGGGGGAAGTTGCGGTAGAGTTCCTGGTCACTGTCCAGCAACTTCAGCGAGTAGACAGGGCAGGGACATCCATCCATCAGCCACAGGCCTGCCCAGCCCCAGGGCTCCCAGGCGGGAGGGGGTCTGGTCTCACACGGCCCCCCCCCACCCTCCCAGGCACGTTTGGGGAGGAGGAGCCTGAGGCCCAGCGGCTGACAGAGCCCTGCAGGCCAGGATCAGGGCTCACGTGAGAGGCCAGGGCAGGCCCGGTACCTTGATTCCTTTTGTGTCCTCCTCGTCAAAGGAGCCAATGTCGAAGGCGTCAGCAGCGTTCACCTCCCCTCGAGGGGGGATCAGCGGGGGAGGGTACTGCAGCAGAGCACAGGCCGGGCATCAGCACCAGGCAGGGGCTACAGGGCGCCCGCCCGGCCCTGCCCCAGGCTGGTACCTTCTGCAAGAAGACCATCTGCCAGTCCAAGGAGCGGAAGAAGGGGCTCTCCTTTACCTCCTGGGCCCTGTGGGGAGATGTGGGTCATCAGGCGGGGGCGAAGCCCGGGCGCCGGAGCAGGTGGCCCAGGCTAACTCCTGCTGCCGCCGTTCTCTGGCTCTGCCACCCCGGGAAGGTTCCTTAAACCTCAGCCTGTTTCCTCATCTCTAAAATGGGGAGAACGGTTCCCACATCATAGGGCCGTTGGGAGTTTTCACATTTGTAAGTCTTGCGACATCGTGCCCAACAACTTGGTAAATGCTTAACAAACACAAAAAGCTGTTGCCATCATCATTATCATCGCCACGTTTGTTACAGGGGCCCTTCTGGAAGCCGGTCCCCCAGCAGCTCCGGCAGCTGTGCGCCAGGCAGCCCCGTCCCCTGAGAACACTGGATGGGGCTGGCCATCTCGCAACCCCGTGAACCCCTCAAAAGAGGCTGGCACCAGGAGGGGGCTCCAGTGACGGGACACAGCCCTCATCCTCAGGCTAGCCTAGCAGCATGCCCAAATACCCAGGGCCTGGCAGGGAGGGAGGGCCTGGGACGGTTGGCCCTGGTCCCGGGCACTCACCCTCGACCCAGGCAGCCCAGTCTCCGGTTGACATCCCTCTGCAGCAGCCCCTCCAGCAAGGAACGGAGCTCGGGGGAGAAGGAGTCGGGCAGCTCCACAGCCTGCGGGGAGGAGTGGACACTGGCAGGGTCCGAGGATGGGACCTGGCCCCCGGCATAGGGAAAGACAGGGCCCAGCTTCCTCATTTGCCCCCAGCGGGCACATTTGTTCTGACAACACAGGGATGGGCAGCCTCTGGGGCAGGAGGCCAGAGTAAGGATGAGTGGCCCAAGTTTGTTGTTATTTGGTGAGAACCAAGAATCCACGACCCTGACACGCACAGGAGACCCCATCCCCACGGTGACCGCCCCCCATGGACTCCACCCAGCCTCCCCACACTCACCATTGTCAATGTCATGCGGTCAATCTCGTGCTTATCTTTGGTCTTGTGCTGCCGAAAGGGGCTGTGCCTGGGCAAGAAGCACAAGGTCAGAGGATAGGAACGGGGAAACCGAGGCAGGGAGCGACAACGATCCTCATCCAAAGCCAGGGATGGTGCCGCCCCAACACCCAGGCAGCCGTAGCCCCCCTCCCCTAGACACCTACCTGGACTAGGGATGAGCTCTTCCCTGTCCCGTCCCGCCCGCCGGCCGGGGAGGGCCCACTCACCCCCGCAGCAACTTGAAAAGCATGCAGCCCAGGGAGAACCAGTCAGCGCTGCTATCGTAGGCCACGCCCTTCTGCAGGACCTCAGGGGCCATGTACCCGTGGGTGCCCCTGTGGGAGCAAGGAGGCCATGAGAGGGTCTGGCGGAGGGTGCGGGAGGGGAGAGTGGGGGGCCGGGCACTCACACGCTGGCGTGGGGCTTCTTCTTGGAGAAGTCGCAGGCCAGGCCGAGGTCCGAGATGCGCACGTGACCGTGCTCGTCCAGAAGGATGTTGGCTGGCTGTGGGGGAAGCCCAGTGAGCAGCCTCAAGGGTGACTCAGGACAGGGCCTGGCCAGGCAAGATGCCAGCTAGGTCACCGTCCTCACCCTGGAGTGTCGTGGGTGTCCAGGGACAAGGCCCCGGGGGGGGTCTTCCCCTCCTTTCCCCAGCTACAACCGGAGTCCAGAAAATGGCGGGGTAGGGGGGCCGGTGAAGAAGGGAGCAGCCAGCCGACTCTGTCCCAGACGCCACTGCTCTGGGCCAGGCGGGCCAGTGGCGTGGAGGGGGGGGGGGGGGGGCAGAGCCTCACCTTCAGGTCCCGATAGACAACGAAGCGGTTGTGCATGTGCTCCAGGCCCAGGATGATCTCGGCCGCGTAGAAGCGCATGTCGGCCTCGGAGAAAACCCCGTGCTGGGACAGGTGGTAGTGCAGGTCCCCGCCTGAGGGAGGCAGCCCCGCAGGGTGGCGCTCAGCTGCCCGTCCCAGCCCCCAGCCCCGCGGCCCACCGGGGGCCAGGCCGCGCACTCACCGTTCATGAGATCAAGGATGAAGCTGAGCTTGTCCGGCGTGTGGAATGCGTACGACATGCACACGATGAACGGGCAGTCCTGGGAGGGCACGGGAGGCCAGGTCAGCAGAGGCCGCGCACGGTTCCGGGACCTGAGGCTGCTGCAGTGACCTGCCCGGGCCCTCCTGGCTCACCCCAGTGCTGACGAGGGACAGCATGATGCGCTCGTTCAGGGCCAGGGTCTCCCCCTGCTTCATCTTGATGCGCTTCTTATCCAGACACTTCATGGCGTACCTGGTGGGGGGGGGGGGGCGCGCTGGCTGGTCAGGCAGTCCACACGCACCTTCAGCGCAGAGCCCGGGGCTGTGTCTGGGGGGGCGGTCCATGGGGGGCGGGGGGGGGGGCAAGTCCTCAGGGCTCTTGCGGTGAGAACTGGACACTGAGACGAGGCAAGACGGAAGGCAGAGTACTGAGAGTACTCTCAGAGACAGAGAGTACTGGTGAGTACTGGTGAGGCGGGGCCTCTGGGGGCCTGTGGGGGGCGGCAGCACCGACACAGAAAGGGGGGAGACAGTAGCCTCTGCAGAGACCTGCCCACGTAGGACCCGGGGGCCCCGATCCCCTCTCGGCTCTTCCATGCACACCCCCAGGGGGCCCTCCCCTCCCTCAGGCATCCCGCTCGACACTGGCTGAGCTGGCGCTCACATCTTGCCCGTGTCGGCCTTCCGGCACCCATAGACCTCGCCGAAGCCCCCTCGTCCGATGATGCGGTGCACGCTGAAGTCGTTCATGGTCAGCTGTGGGGCGGCAACAAGCAGGGTCAGAGCGCCCAGGGCAGAGACACCCAGGCAGCGGCGGGGGCCAGTCCCAGGCCCGGGACCACCCTTGCCACGCACTTACCTGCCCTGAGCCACCCTCACTGGGATCCTGGCACTGAGCCCACAGCCACCGCCCTGGGGGCCGAAGGGCAGGCTCCCCTGACCCGCCCAGCCCCGGCCGAGCTTCGGTGCCCAGCTCCCTGGGAAGGGTGGAAGGGAGGGGGCAGTCTTCCATGCCCACCCGGCCCACTCACATGGATGTTGAGCTCCACATTCTTCCACTGGCAAAATCGTGTGAATTTATCGCTGTAAGAGAAGAACCAGGGCTCAGATGAACTTCAGAAAGTGGGCAAAATGATGCTGGGTACGAGCCTACCCCACACCACTGCCATTGTCTGGGGTCCCGAACCTCAGATGTCCTCTCCTGGACTCCCAGGAGTAGCGCTGGCCCAAGTGGGTTTCAGATAAGCTTAGGAAAGAGGACCTCCGGTCTGACCTGGACTTCCTCCCACTGTATCCCTGACAATGCTCATCTCATCCCTGCTTGTACACCTCTAGTGACGCAGCACTCACCCCTGTGAAACTCCCCCTCCGTTGCCTGGCAGCTGGGACCCTAAGAAAGCTGTTGCTCACATTAAGCTGAAATCTGCCTGCAACTCCCACCCACCAGGCCAGCTCTGGCCACGGGGGCCACAGAAGAAGACGGTGTGTCCTTTTGTGCCACCCTGATGCTTCTCAGCATAGATGGGCCCAGCAAGGTGCTCAACAGTCCATGAGAAGGAATGACACTTAGGTGGTCCTTCACACCCGGGAGAATCCCCTGGGGCTCGAAGATGCCTGGCACTAAGAAGGACAGGGTGGGACTATGGAGGAGGTGGCGGCTAGGAGCCTGTCCCACTTCTCAGGAGTCCCTGCATGGGGCCGTTGGCGGGGCCCAGGCACCCGCCTGCCTGGATTCTCTCCTCCACACCATCCACACCCCTTCTCAGAGCTGCCTCTTCCTCCCCTGCCCCTCCCGCATATGCTCTGCTCTCACCTCTCGATGAATTTCTGGAACACATCCCCTCGGAGGTTCTGACAAATCTCTTCAATGTATGGCTAAGGGGAGAAGCTGGAGGTTGGTGACTGAGCCAGACTGGGAGCCGGCCAGGCTCCGTGACCTCAACGGTCCCAGGGTGCCCCTGGCTGGGCAGGGAGGCAGCGAGGATAAGCCCAGCACGCACCTGGAAGAGATCCGGAGGAACCTGCTTCTTCACCAGGTGGCCCTGGACGTGCTCAGTGGCACTTTTCGAGAAGGGCTGCAGAAGACAGAGGTGGCTGTGAATCCTCTGCAGGGCCCCTGCATCCCTGCCCACACCCCAGGCCGCTCTGGGCCGGCGCTGGGGTCTAGACCTAGGGACGGGCTGGCCGCGGCACTCACGTGTGAGCAGGCCAGCAGCTCCTTCATGATGTAGGTGTCGAAGACCTCCCGGCTGCGAGCCAAGCGCTCCTCCTCCGTCTCCAGCTTCTCGTATTTCTTGATCTAGAGGACAAGATCCCCACAGGTGACACAGAGGCACCAATAGCAGGCATCTTAGAGACTGAATGAAAGCAGCCCAACCTTCTCCCCTCTCTGCAGGCAGCGGGGGCCTCACCTCCTCATAGAACTCCACCAACGGCTTGGCCTCCTCTAGGTGTTTCAGGCAGAAGTCTCGGAAGAGCAGGTACCCTGAAAGCAAGTGTGTTGGGTCACACGGGGCCACGCCCCTCTCTGGCCGTCCCATCAGGGCGGGCGGCGTGGGCGTGGGGCTCCCTGGGCAGAACTGGCCAAGGAGGCAGCAGAGGTGGTCTCTGCCCCAGGCAGGGACAGGACGAGGCGGCCCCAAAAGCTGTCACCAGCTGAAGATTCTCAGTTTCAGGTTGTGGGGTGCCCGTCTCCCAGAACCCCAGATGTCAGCTGGAATGTGATGGGTGCTCCGGGCGCTCTGGCGAAGCAGAGGCTGACTCCGGCTCCCCGCCCTCTCCCTGCCGTCTAGGGCCTGCACCGCACCCCACTGGGCGGGCTGTGTGGGTGCAGATCCACCTGGGTCAGGCCAGAGCATGGCGGGCAGGAGGAGGGCAGCCTCCCAAGGGGCCCACGTCCCTCTCCCTGGACGCCCCATATCGTGCCCCCGCCGTATCTGGCCGATTCTCACAGCAGCCCTGAGGAACAGTTGCAGAAACACACCGGCGGAGGCCTGTCAGGTGGGCCGAGTAGAAGGTTCGGCTCTACTACCCGCTGGGAGGCGCTGGGAAAGACAGGCCAGGGGGTGGGGCCTCGAAGGGCACGAGGCCACCGGGGAAAGTAAGAGGCGGGACAAGCTATGGGAAGGGCTCCCAGGCCTCACCCCTCCCAGGGAATGGGGGCCCGAGGCCCGGCCCCAGAGCAGCCCTGGAGAGCAAGGGGGAAGTAAGGGCAGTCCCCATTCCCTCCAGCCTGACATGGGTGACCAGCCTTGCACTAGATAGCTTCCATGCCTCTTTGGGGGCACTGCCTGGACACCTCCGGCAGAGCACACAGCCGTCACTTCTGGTAAAGGCGGCCTGGCCTTTGAGTCACTCGTGACCTGGGTTTCCCAGTGGGCAAGGGGCTTTCACTGAGGCCAACTCATCTGGCCCTCCAACAGTCCTGGGCAGCAAGGCTTCTGAGTCCTAATTCCTAGGTGAGGACACCAACAGGCTCAGAGAGGTAAAGCCACGTGCCCAGGGTCACACGGCAGAGGCAGGGGGCCGACCCAAACTGTGCTTTTGGACGCACTGGCTCCCCAACACTGACTTCCAATGCCTGGTCCGGCCAGGCCAGGCCAGGCCACTCCCACTTCAGAGCTGAGATCCTGCTCTCCTCTCGGGAAGGCCGAACCAGAGCTGTGCGTGCCCGAAGCCTGCTTCCCGGGAACCACCCCAGCCCAACCTCGCCCCGTGGGCCAGTGCTGCAGCAGCGGCTCTGTAAAACAGGGGCCCTGGAGGAGGAGGCTCGAGGGGCCACTGAAGCAGGTTGCTCTCAAAGAGGGCCCGTGGGGGCGGGGGCGGGAGACCACAGCTCGGCAGGCGCCACAGGAAGGGCCCCGCCCCTTCCTGTCAGCTCTACCAACGGCCCCGCAGCAGCTGTGCCTGCGCCAAGGGGAAGCTGCAACTCTCAAAAACAAAAACCCAAAGGAGGAACTTCCCCGGCCGCCCTGGAAGACTGCTGGGCCCCCACCCCCTTCACGGGGCTCCCAGGGCTGACCGCCAGGGGCCGGGAGGCACAGTGGGTCACCATCCCGGGGGGACGCGGGGTGCTCGTCACAACCCTGCCCCATCAGATGGGAGGCCAGACCTCCAGGGAGGGAACAGAGGCCAGCCGGCTGGGGTGGGGGCAGGAGAGCGGCCTCAGGGTCCTCCTGCCCCCTCGCCCCAGGCCCGGGGCAGCTGGACGGTGGCGGGAAGTCCTTGGGGCTGGCAGACCTCGTACTCACCCAGCTTCTGGGAGAAGATCTTCTCAAAGGTCACCTCGCCCCGGTCTTCCAGGTACTTCTGCATGACGCTTCGGATGCTGAAAGACAGCGGGGGTGGGGGGGTGCCCTCAGTGAGCCGGAGCCCCCGGGGCTCCTGCCAGGCCTGCTGGCCCTGCCTCTTCCCCCCGGGATCCAGAATGTCACTGTTCCCTCCAAGAAGGCAAACTACCAGCCCGGGCCTGCCCACCTGGGCTCTGTCCCCAAAAGCTAGGGTGGCCAGCAGGTGGCTGCTCAGAAGTCCGGTCCCAGTACTGCCTCATGCTGGCTTCGGGAACCTGGCCAAACCTCAAAAGCCGGGCCTCACCATCAGCAGATGATGGGTAACCAAAATGGGGCCTATCCTTACCACGGAATACTGCTCGGCCGTAAGGTGGGACAAAGCACTGATATACAGAAATGCTACGACATGGATGAACCCTAGCACGCAGCGAAACGAAAAAAGAGAGTCACAAAAGGCCCCCAGTTCTATGATGCCACTTACGTCGCATGTCCAGAACAGGCAAATCTACAGAGAGCAGATTAGTGGGTGCCAGGGGCTGGGGCACAGAAGAGGAGTGACTGCCAACAGGTAGGGGGTTTCTTCTTGGGGGTGATGGAAATGTTCTGGAATTAGGGTGAGAGCTGCCCAATTAGGTAGGGTGAGAGTTGTACTAAAACCCACTGGGCCGCACTCTTTAAAATGATGAATTTTATGTTATGTGAATTATATCTCAGGTTTTTTTACACAGTAATAACAAGACGAAACAAAAACCAAGCCCCGGCTCCTATGTTCCTAACATCTGAATTAAAAACATGCCCCTCTGTCCCTGGGTTGCTCGGGAGGGCAGCAAGGGAGAGGCTGGCCGTTGTGACCATAGAAAGCCCAACCCAACGGTCCCCACCCGGAAAGCTCACCTTCAACGCCAAGGGCTGTCTGGGCAAGAGACACGGGGCTATCCTTTGTGCCCGAGACAGACCTTACCGTCCCCTCCTCCCCGCTCCTGGGTCACCTGTACACCAGCCCTGCCGGCCTGCCTGTCACGCCTCCACTGGCTCAGGCTCCCGAGGAACACTCTTAGCTGCCTGTACCGGGGACCAAGCTGTGCAGTCACACCTGAGCCCAGGCAATGCTCACAAGGCCTTTAGGATTTGTGGGGCCACCGGCAGGCCACCGACAGAAGATGTCGCAGCTGGTGAGGACCAGAATCAGAAAGTCTGGGCTCTGCGGCCCTGCATCCCTCTTGGAGCCCAGCGCGGGTCACCAGGGCCTGCTGCACGTTTTCTACTGGAAGGTACCACGTACCCCTGACCTCCAGGCAGGCCCTCCCAGGGCGCAAGTTCTGCATGCGTGGCTCTAAGACATGACACGGTGTGTGACAAAGCCTGACAGGACCCACTCAGGAAGGGAAGAGTGTTCTGAGCCATCACGAGAGGCTGTGTGGAGGAGGAACTTCACTGGGTTCCTCAGTGCAAACAGGATGTCAACAGGTGGCAAAGGCCAGGGCAGGCGGGTGGATGTGGGGACAAGCAGGGGAAGACCCGGCCAAGGTGAGCAAGAGGCTATCCCAGGCAGGAGGGAGCTCGGCTAGGGACGCTTGGGAAGCTCAGTCCAGGGAAGGCAGAGTCTGCTGGAGGCCCCACAGGAGGAAGCCCGGGTAGTGAGACACTAGAGGGACGGCCAGTAAGAAGGGAAAGAAACAGGGCTGGGTGCGAGCAGGCTCGGGCCATCGGGCAGGCAGAGGAGTTGACCAGGCCAGCGGGATGGCAGCCCAGGCCTGCAATGGTCTGGCCCACGAGAGAGGTGTCTGAGGTGAGAACGTTCCAGGTAGGGCCAGTGTGGCCCACGGACGCTGCCCAGCCGCTGGGCCTATGCTCGGAGGCGGGGGGACTCCTGCCCTTTTCTGCTCAGCACTCTCCTTCTGAGACGGTCTGAGCGGAAGCCCAGGCTCCACTCCCCCCAGGCTTCCGCTCGAGTTTGAGCCACACAAGGAAAGGCCACGCAAGATAACAGGAGACTTTAGAGCTATCTAAATGACTCCCCCCTCTGCTTCCCCACCCTAGAAGGCTGGAAGATGCCGTGACCTCCTCCAACAGCAAGAAGGGTGCTGATGACCAGGACAGCCCTCCCGTGTCCCTATCCTGCGACTCCAACCAACGAGAGCGGAGCTCCCGGCTGAGGGCCGGTGGCTTGGTGGCCCCACGCCAAAGTGGTGGCCACTTCAGAGCTGGTTCCCTCAGGAAAGCAAGGATGCCCTCTGCAGTGGACAGGGGCCCTGAGGCCAGGATGTGGTCCTCACCCAGGCCGGCACCGTCTGCCCTCCTGACTGTCACATGCCAGCTCGCTTCCACCAGCCACCATCAAGAACACATCTCCCCAGCCCCAGGGACCCACAGAGACTCACAGGCACTCGGGAGGCGAGGCCTGATTCCAAGGCCTGCTCTGTGCTCACACACGCCAGAAACTAGAGACACCTGCCCTGGGGCCAGCAGCCCAAAGACCAGAGCCCCTCATTTCCTGTGAGGGAGAGCTTAGGACCTCCTTTTTGGAGGACAGGAGGGCAGGCCAGGGGCGTGCTGGGGTGCAGCGTAGCAGCCAGGGCCCAGTGCAAGGCAGCGAAGGGCCGGCAGGGTCTTGAGACCGGGCAGCCAGGAGTTAGGGGCTCGGAACCTGGGGCTCTGTAAGGGCCAAGTGCCTGGATTTCACCTGTAAGGTGGAACAGGAAGGCTGGATCCTCACCACCCCTTGGCTCAGCTCTTGGCACGCCATGTCTGCACCCAAATCCTGTGTTTGGGGACATTTTGGTCTATGGAAGGGGATGGACAAGGTAATAAAGTGGGGGCCGGGGGAATCACAAAATGTCAATCCCCCACGGAGGTGAGTGGTCAGATGGAGGTCAGGTGCAGTCAAGCGGGATGATGTCCAGATGCTTCAGACCCAGATGGGAAGCCCCCCTGAGCCCCAAACTGGCTTCCTGGGAATCAGCGTGGCTGACACCAGCTTAGGGAAGGCAGCGTGATGGGAACACCCCCCGCTTCCCACCACAGGACCCGGTGACCCCCAGAACGGCTGGGAACCGGACCCTCCAGGGAAATGCCCTCTCCCCGAGGGCCCGTGGACGAGGGAGCCAGCCTGCAGCCCAGCCTTCTCCCTTCCCGGCGGCTCTGCTGTGGGGTCAGCCCAGGAGAGAGCAGAAAGTGGGGCACCGGTGGCCAGACCCCGCCTCCCCTCTGGAGCTGCATGGGACGCCTCTCTTCCCAGCCCACAGCACTTCACTTTCTTCCTTAAAAAGAAAAAAAAAAGTTTTCTAAATAAAATAAACAACCCCCCCCCCATCCAAACACAAGATTGGGCTGAGCAAAGCCTTGAATGGAAGGCCCCCAAAGCGACAGCGTTAGGGTTTCCTGTCTGTTCTCATGGGGCTGGTGGCCAAGGGAGCCGGTAGTTTAGAAAAACGTGTTATGGGGCACATTCCCGCCGGGTGGCAACACAGGCTGGCACGGGCAGCAGTGGTGGCCTCCTGGGCTGGGTCACCTTCATCTGCAACACCCGCTCCCTGATACTGGCAGAGTCTAGGGTGGCGACGAGCCCAGAGCAGCATTTCTGCCCCCACCCAGGCCAACAAGTCCGACATACAGGAGCACGTGGCTCCCCGACCAACTCTGGGTTGTCAGGAGAGCCAGACGCCTGCATCCTCCCCGCCAGAAGGACCCTCAGGCACTCAGTCTCTCTGGGGAAGGGCCCCTGGCTGCCTTGGCTCTTGCGGTCAGGGGGACACCCACGCCTGAGTTCCAAACGGCTCTCCCCAAGTCCCCTCCGTGGAGGAGGCCAGGCCAAGTCACAGACTTTAACCGTCCAGTTGGCCCACTTGTGAAATGAGGACGTCAACAAATTTCTAAACTGTCACCACCGCGCTGGCCAGTGGAAAAGCCTGAGGGGGCGCCTGGGTGGCTCAGTCGGTGAAGCAACAGACTCTTGGTTTGGTTTCAGGTCATGATCTCACGGTTCGTGAGATCGAGGCCTGAGTCCAGCTCTGCACTGTCAGTGCAGAGCCTGCTTGCGATTCTCTCTTCTCTCTCTCTCTGCCCCTCCCCACCTCATGCGTGTGTGTGTGTGTGTGTGTGTGTGTGTGTGTGTGTGTGTGTGTGAACGCTCTCTCTCTCTCTCTCAAAATAAATAAACTTTTAAAAATTTCTAAAAAAAATAAAATGAATACATAAAATAAAAAAATAGAGAGCCTGAGAGGACACAGCAGAATTGTCCTAAGACGCTAGCTAGCCTTGCTGTGAGAGCTCCCCTCCTGGAGGCAGCCCTCCCGCTGCGATCCCCCAGACTGCACCTCTTCTAGAACATAAGCTATTTGGTCTCGTTTGGGTCTTTGCCCCACACCCTCCCACATCCTCAGAGGGTGCCGCCTGCTGCCAGGCCTCCTGACTGGCGAGCTCTGACCAGGGCTGGGGCCAGGTGAGTGGCTCACAGACCAGCCTCCCACACTCATGCTCATCAGCCTGAGGACCCAGGGGTGGGGGGTGGGGGGTGGGGGGTGGGGGGCGGGGACAGAACCTGATACCAGCCCCTGACGAAGCAGCAAGGGCCCTGTGGCAGGAGGGCCTGCCCTGTCTGGCAGGGAGCTGCCGGACCCTGCTGCCTACGGCCAGGGCCGTTCGCTTTGGCCCCAGCTGCTCCCAGGAGCAGGCCAAGCCTGACACTGAGGGGGAGAGCGCATCCTCCCCCGCAGCCCGGAGTGTGGGTAGGGGTGACAGGACGGCAGGCAGGCAGGAAGGGGGTGAGGGCTGCGGGGGAGAACTTCCGGTGCCTTCTGGAACCACATGGTTCAGAAGAAAGGCAAGGTCCCTTGCTCTGTGGCACAGAGGCTGATCCTGGCCCTCACAGACGACTCCCACACAGGGTCACAGACGGCAGCTTGTGTGGACTAGCGAGGGCTGGGGGCAAACACGCTTGTTTTGTTTTGATGGTGAGGAAATCTAGGCTAGAAGCTGAGTGGCCTGCCCAGCATCCCACATGGAGACAGCAGCCAGGAAATGTCCAACTCTCCCCGAGAAAAGGCGACTCGCCAGGCAGGGGCCTCCCCCTGCAACCTCTGCAGAGGACCCCGGACTTGTACCCCGGCTGCCTCCCCCTCCGTCCACTGCCAGTGCTGCGGGCAGCGGGCAGCATCTCTCCTGGGAGCCCGGCGGGCTACGGGCAGCTTCGGCTGGCACCCGGCAGGCCGGGGTGTCACCGGGATGCCAGAGTTGCGAACGCCCAGGACGGTGCAGGATGGCACGGGGGCGGCAGGGCCTGGTGGGTCTGGCACGGCCACGCCTTGAATAGCCACGCTCTGGGAGAGGACAGTGAACAAGCCAGCGGAGCAGAGGCTGTGGCTGTGGCAGCGGCTCCTCTGTGGCATTTCCAGGAAACCTGGCACTGAGGTGGCAGCCGGAGGAGGAAGTCCCCTGGGGCTTCTTATTAATATTTCTCAATGACTTGCCCTGGGGCTCAGTGTCCTCAGCTCGAGAACAGGGCCGCATACCAAGTGGGAAAGACCAACCCTGAAGGCCACCCGGAAAGGCCAAGCCCAGGGAGGAGAAAAAGACACGCACTAGGTGGCACGCACACAAGCACCCCCCCCCCCGCCGCCCACGCAAACGCCCAAGCTACCCAGGCTCCCAACAGTCAGTGCGGTGGCCACGACGTGGCTCCTTGCGGGATGTGCGGGGGGGGGGGGGGGTGCTCTCTGGCGGCCTTGTCACATGTCACGGCTTCTATGCTAACATGACCTGAGTACCACACCCTGCAATTTACTGCCATTATGTTAAAACGCACCAAGAACAGAGTTCCGGGGCCCCGTGGCCCGTGGCTCCCAGGAAGGGGCTGTCCACCCCGACCCGGGTGGCCTCCAGAGTCAGAGAATGCCCCGTTCAGAGACAGAGCTGCTAACACTTTTACACCAGAAAACTCGCTTCTGAAACCCTGCTCCTCTGCCAACACAGATGCTACCCTTCGAGGCAGCAGAGATGCAGAGAAGGAATGTTATTTAGAAAAAAGCTGCAGCCAAACACGTCATTTTCAGTATCTCTTACTTGAAACAGATCAGTGATAACTTGAGCACAACTCTCTGTCTTATGTGACCAACAGAGCACAGTGGCCCCTTGGGGCCACAGGAGGAAGGGGCAGGTGTGAGGGAGGCTGTGCGATCCTCAAAGACTCTCACGTGCTCCTGGCATTGGCTGTCTGCTCCGAGGCAGGAGCAGAATATCCTGGAAGCACCAGCCGTGCGCGCGCAGCCCCTGGGTGCCCGGGGCGGGGAGGAGGCGCCGCTGCAGAGTGCCTACACCTGACGTCACCGGGAATTTACTACTAGGGATTGATCGTGCATTAATAGGACACGTTATTCCTGGTTTGACAGAGCCCAGATTCCCCTGCACAGATTCCAACCCATAATGCTCATGCTCCCTTCAAATCCACTTACCGAGGGAACAGCGGGAGGGCGGGCAAGCAACTTAATGGCAAAAATGTGAAACCCCATGGCCTGGAGAGGAGCGCAGATGGGAACAGACGTCCCAGAGACCCACTCCTGAGCAAAGGAGGGGCTTCAAAGGCCCAGAGGGAATGACTGCTGAAAAGATCACCTTGTTCGGCGGGGTGTGGGAGTGAGGAGGAGAGCTACCGCAGGGGTAGAAAGTTCTGGGTGAGGGACAAAGGCTGGAAATAAACAGCGTTTTGCTGGTGATGGAGAAGTGGAGGAGGAAGGGAGGAAACCTTCCCCTGCACCCCTTCCCCGCCTCCCCCCCCCCCATACAAATCGTGGGCAGGAAGTCCTGGAGGCAAAGAGTTAACAGGAACGAAAAAGCAGAGGAAGAGTGGCCCGGTCTGGGAGACAGGGACGCCAGAAAAGGGCAGGAAGGAGGAAATCCATGGTGGGGGAGGGACCAGGAAAGAGCTGAGAAAATGGGAGGCTGCAAGAGGCACCCGGCTCCGACAATCTGCTGCTGGGGCTGCCACTGTCACCAGGGAGGGCAGGGGCATCTCCTGGGACCGCCTGAGCGAGGCTCCCGAGCCAGGAGCCCAGAGATTAATTACACCCGGCCTCCGTGGTCATATTAAGCAAATGACAGTAATTACAGGACCGCTGCTGGTGGAGGGAGAGCAGCTCCATCGGGGAGAAGCACAGACCACAGGCCCGAGGGCTGAAGGAGCACTGCGAGGTCATCCCTGGGGGGCGGGCCCTGGCTTTACTGAAGGGGAAACGGAGACAGGTGCGGTCAGGAAAAGGGACACGCTGGCATCGCAGCAGGATCACAAGCCGGGTCTCCTGTCTTCCAGCTACACAACACTGCCTCCTTCCATGAGGAGGTCGAGAAATGGGTCTGTTCCCTCAGATTCTATAGGGTGACAGAAGGGGAGGACCCTGTGCCAACTCAAAGTGGCACTGTGCCTGCCCAGCAGCTCCTGTGCCTAGCCCTGACAAGTCAGAGCCGATGCCAGCCCCAGCTCCCGGCCAAGCCACAACCTGGGCACCAGCTGCAGGCAGGCTGCCAAGACGGACCACCCCAAGGCGGGAACGTCTCCAAATGGCATCTCGTCATGGACGAACCACGGCCATCCTTCCTGGCCATTCACCTTGTGGGTGAGGGGAAGACGTGACCCCAGGCAGGAGCTGCCTCCTCCGCGTACTAGCTTTGTCAGAACGGCTCCATTCTGTCCCAGATGACGGGGCGGGGGCCGGGCCTTGTGCCCTGCCGCTTCCAGGCCAACCCCCAGACCACGGCGACCCAGACGAGGGGTGCCAGAGGGGAGAGCAGCGGGGGTACAGCGTTGTGTGGAGGAAATGAAGCACAGCAGGGGGTCCGGACACCTGAGTTCAAATTCCAGCTCGCCTCTGGGACTAAGTCTCCTCCCCTTCCTGGGCCTCAGTTGCTTCAAATATTAAACGGGAGAATACCACCTTCGGGGCCCTGCTTTCCCACAGTTGTGGAAAGAATCAGCTGGAGTAAAAGCTAGCTTGCAAACTGGGAAGCGCTAGGCAAATGTAAGACACAGTCATCGTGACCTTCCAGGGCAGGAGGCATCCGACCCACCAGGTGTGCGAAGCATAAACGCAAAGGCTGGCATGTCCTCCGTTAGGAGAGGCCTGGCCTCAGGTCACCGACGGGCGCTGCGAGAGCCTCTATCCATCTCACAGCAGTGGTGCATCTGTCCAACGCTGTGCTGCTGGATGGTGACCCCCCATGAGAAGCCATGACACCTGGGTCTTGGTCTCCTGCTGTTCCCCTAAAACTCACAGCCTGGTTCCAGACAGCACCCGGTCCTGATATTTCTTGAGCAACTGCTACACGTGAGGCATGGCCATGCCAACTTCACAGGTTGGTTTTCGGATCAACTGAGATGACAGATGTCATAATAAATAATAAATTGTTATAATTTCCACCATCGTTCCTATCAGCATCGTCACTACCACAGATGGTAAAGGGGGACAGGAAAAGAGGAACATCTCGTTTCTCAGGGTTCTAACACCTGCAGGGCCAACCCAAGGCGGGGCCCCATCGGGAGCAATGCATTCTGGGGAGAGATTACCCAAACGCAGAGAGTTCCAGAAAAGGTTCTGCCTGACACTTTGCAGAGCCCCAACCTGCAGGAGGGTCTCGAGGCCGCAGCCACCAAGGAGAGCCGTTGTGAGCCCCAGAGGCTGACTCCCCCCCGTTTCCTCCCTCGTGGCTTTGTCATTTCTGAACTCATTTTTGTTCTAACTGTCGCTGCTCCCTGGACAGCCCCCAGCTGACAGTCAGCCTGGTTCCTGTTTTGAGAAATCTGATTGCAAATGTCTTAGAAAACAACGGGCCCTAACGGCCTTTTCAAAATGCAGACCAATTTTCCTCTCCCAGGCCTGGTGTTCAGTCAATCCGAAACCCAGTGAACAGGGCACAGAGAAGGGTGCCGGAGATGTAGCCAAGGCACTCCCCACAGCTCTGCGCTCTGCTTCAAAGGCTTAGGACGCCACGGGGTCACGACCCTTATTTCACGCTACCCACATTTCACAGATGAGAAAACCGAGGCCCAGAAGCGGAGGGGAAGGGACTTGCCCAAAGTCACACGACAGCTAGGACAGGCCCAGGTTCCCAGGCCAGCCAGGCGTCCAGCATGCCAGCTCTCAGGCATGAGCAATCGTGGTGGGCACACAGCTGTCGCAGATGCAGAACAGCCAGGCCCCGGCTCAGGCCTGAGTAGTAGACATGACGTGGACGTGGAAGCCAGAAGCCCTGATCTGGTGGCGAGGCGCCAGCCTGGACTACCTGTGACACGGGGCGAGCCGCTCACCTCCGGGGCTTCTGCTTCCCCACCCGTTCGGTGGAGACAAAACTGCACCTGTCCTACCTGCTGACAGGTTGCAGGGCGGCTCACACAATGGGAAAATACTCTAGAAGCCATAAAATGCTGGCCAAACCTCAGCAACGGTCCATATCCTGAAGAGAACGTGCCTACATCCTGAACAGTTTCAACTTTGATACCGGGTGCAGTGACATCAATAGTCTCACGGAGAGGTGGCAGCCGTGGTCCAGCTGCTGCAGAGGTGCCGGGATATCCTCTGGCAAACAGCAGCCACGGGACACCACGCGCAGGGCCGCCAGAGGAGGCATCGGAGGGGAGAGGGGCAGTGGGTGTCTCCCCCCGCTGGGCTGGGGCACGCGCGCCACACCCTGCTCCCCCCCACCACCACCCCGGCCCCCAAAGCACTCTTAAACCCTACCCCAAGCCAGTGACCCTCCAGATGGGTGGGGGAAGACCAGGAAGACTTGCTGCCTCCCGCAAAACCTCACGCAAGTGTCGACCAGAGAGAGGGGGCTAGGAGTGGGGGTGCTGCAACCCCAAGGCGGGGTGCCGGGAGTCGGGAAAGCTCAGGGATGGGGGATGTAGTCAGGCCAGGTGGCCGGTGGCAGGTAGAGGAGGAGACCCCACGGGGACCAGGGGCTGCCGGGAGGGGCATATAGGACAGCACGGGGCCCCTGGGGGAGAAGGCAGGAGCGCGGGGCCGCCGGGGGCGAGGGCAGGCAGCGTGGACGAAGGGAAGGGAGGCAGTGGGGCAGGGGGCACTGCGCGGCCCGGGGAGCCGGCGGGGCCGGGAAGCCCCGGGTTCAGGTGCACTGGGCCTGGGGCCGAGGGGTCGGGTCGGGGTGGCCGAGCCCCGAGCGGTGGCCGGGGCACGGGGCACTGGAGGGGGGGGGGGTCAGGGGCCAGCGGCGGGGTGGTCTGGGGCCGCGGGCTCCGGGTTCGGGGAGCGGGCCCGGCCGGCGGCCGCCTCACCTGGGTTCGGGCAGCAGGATCTTCTTGCTGGCGCGCGCGGCCGGCGTGGCCTTGCTCTTCTCCATGGCCATCAGGTAGCTCACATCGGCCAGCACCGCCTCCAGGTCCGCCATCTTGGCGGCGGCGGCGGCCTCTCCCGCCGCTCGGCTCGGCTCCGCTCCGCTCGGCGCGCTCGGCCCCGGCCCGGCCGCTCCGTCGGCCTCGGGCGCCGCCGCCCGCCTGGCCCCGCTCGGCGCCCGCGGCTCCGCTCGCCGCGGCTCACAGGCGGCGCCGCCCCATGGCGCCGGCTCGGGCCCGGCCCCGGCTCGCTCCGCTCCCGCCGGGACTGCAGTCGGGCCGCCGCCGCCGCCGCCGCCGCCACCGCCGCCGCCCGCGCCCCGGAGCCGCCGCCGCCTCCGGCCCCGCCTGCCGCGCACAGCGCCAGCGAGCCCGCGAGGGGCCGGGCGGGCGGGCGGGCGGGCGGCGGCGCCCCCTGGAGGCCGCGCGGGCTGGCCCGAGCCTGACCCCCCCCTTGGCCGCGCGGACCCCTTCCCAGACCCGACCCTGACCCCGCCCCGGGCCTGGGCCGTGGCCCTTGACCCCAGACCTGGAACTCGCCGCGGGGCCCGGGACCGAAGAAGACCCCGGACCCACACCTTGACCACAGCTCGGATCCCGACTCGGACCTCAGAATCCACAACAGACCGTGGCCCTCACGCCAGACTGGCACTTCAGAACATGATCTCGAGGACTTGGACCTCGGACGCTGGACGTAACCGCTGACTTCTGGATCTTGGTGGAAGTGTCTGACCTGATATTAGTTCTGGACGACATTCCTGAGCCCGGCCTCCAAATAGGACCCCAGGACTGGACCTCGGACCACTGCCTTAGACCACTGCATTAGACTCTGTGACCCGAGATCACAGCCCGGTGGCTCTCTCCACACCCAGACCTTGACACTGACCCCAGACCCCCCACGGGACCCCAGATATAGTTTTAGGACCATGATCTCAAACACTGGTCCCATCCTGGTTACTAACTCCAACATTGATTCGAACCCCAGACCCAGACCCAATATCAAGAACTCTGAACATGGGAGTGCCTGGGTGGCTCAGTGGGTTAAGCGTCCTACTCTCGATTTCGGCTCAGGTCATGATCCCACGGTTGTGAGACTGAGTCCCGCATGGGGCTCTGAGCTGGGTGTGGAGCCTGCTTAAGATTCTCTCTCTCCCTGGGGCGCCTGGGTGGCTCAGTCGGTTGAGTGACCGACTTTAGCTCAGGTCATGATCTTGCAGTCTGTGAGTTCGAGCCCCGCGTCAGGCTCTGTGCTGATGGCTCAGAGCCTGGAACCTGCCTCGGATTCTGTGTCTCCCTCTCTCTGCCCCTTCCCCACTCATGCTCTGTCTCTCTCTGTCTCTCAAAAATGAATAAACATTAAAAAAAAAATTAAAAAAAAAAAAGATTCTCTCTCTCCCTTTCCCTCTGTTCTCTCTCTCTCTCTCTTTCAAAACAAACAAACAAACAAAACAAAGTAACAACAACTCACTCTCAACATGGACCCAGGACCAGGACATCCAATGCAACCAGGGACCCAATCTAGACCTAGAACACTTAACAGGTCACCATGAACTTGGGACTTGACAACTGCAGTCAGGCTCCAGGTCTATGCTAGCTCCAGTCCCCACCCCTTCTGTTCTAGACCCAACTCTTGACCAAGGATTTCCACTGAGGATAAAGGACCCTGCACCAACCTCCACCCTTCCTGGACCAGCTTGTGCTTGGCCTGCACCCCATCCCATCTATGGAATCTAGTGGAATCATCATGATTCTACAACGTGGGGTCAAACCTCTCTCAGCCTAGGAGGACACAGGAGTCTCAGTGGTGCCTGGTAAGGGAAATTCGCTGTACGGAGAACACTCAGGGTGGGGAAGGAAGGTCCGTGTGTCTCAAAGCAGCGTCCTCTATCTCTGTAGAGCCTCTCTCTGTTTTCCAAGGTGACAAGATCCCTTCCTAGTCCCCGGGCACATGGGACTCAAGCCTGCCTCATGCCAGTTTATGAACCTCAGGCCAGTAACCAGAACCCTCTGGCAAAGCAGAGCCCCCTCAGCCCCTCTCTGTGCATTTCTCAGGCTACCGTCTGAGATCAGCACCAGAGCACATCAGGAATCGCAAGGTCCCTTCTCAGTGGGCAACACTACCATCCACCCAGATCCCCAAGTCAGAACTCCAGGTATCATCCTCAACAACTCCCTCGTCCCCTGGCCGAATCTCTCGCCACACTCTCTTGTCTGGCCTGAGAATCATCTTCTTCTTCTTCTTCTTCTTTTTTTTTTTAATTTTTTAACATTTATTTATTTTTGAGAGAGAGACAGAGCATGAGTGGGGGAGGAGCAGAGAGAGAGGGAGACACAGAATCCGAAGCAGGCTCCAGGCTCTGAGCTGTCGCACAGAGCCCGACGCGGGGCTTGAACTCAAGAACCGTGAGATCATGACCTGAGCCGAAGTCGGACGCTTAACCGACTGAGCCACCCAGGTGCCCCTGGCCTGAGAATCTTCTTAAACTTGTCCCCTTCTCAGGATCCCCATGGCTGCTACCCTGATGCAGGCCTTGACCAGAGACGCCTCTCCCAAATCTAGACCTGATGGAGTTACTAGGGACTTTGGGATCTGCTGAGAGTGGCGGATGGGGGTTGGGTGCTCTAGGCAACCCCCCCGCCCACCTCTACTCAAAGCAGATCAGGTGAGCAAGTTCCTCAAGTCAAGGAACGGGGATGACTGGACCCTGCTCGCCTCTCCTGCCTGTACTGCCACCATTGTCTGTACCTGCCCACCCACCCGTTCTCACCTCTGTGCCATTGTTCTTTCCCGTGTCCAGAAGCGCTCTGTGGGCCTTCTTCCCTGGCTGACTCCTGCGCATCCTTTTAAGAAAAGACCCACCTCCTCCAGCCTCCCTGACCCCAAACTGTGTACATCTCCAATTGTGTTCTTAGCACCTATTTCCTTGATTTGAAAACATCATCAATTGCAAAATGTATCAAGTTTTTGAAGGGGGTGGGAGGGTGGAGCTTTATTAAATGTTTGTAACAGTTGGAAAAGGCATCCTGATGTTGGATATCCTGACAGAAAAAAGAAAAAACAACGTACATACAGTCTCCAAGTGTAACTGATGCTCCTAGTTCATCTTTTGCCCCAGGGCCCACCACAGGACCTGACACAGAAGGGCATAGTCTGTTCGATCAATGAATGAGGGACTGAACGAACGAGCTCCTCAGCCCAACGTGGCATATAGAGTTTGGGGGCAGAACAGGGCCAGAGGCACACAAGGATGCCTCACAGGAGGCCTCTGGCCTCCCCTCCTCCTACCCCACCCGACTCTTCAACTCTCCAGGACTGACTACAGCCACACACTGGCCTGCGTTTTCTGGAACAGTCCCTATTTTAGTTTAGTTTAGTTTAGTTTTACTTTAGTGTTTATTTTTTGGGGGGGGGAGGGGCAGAGTGAGGGGGGGCAGAGGATCTGAAGTGGATTCTGTGTTGACAGCAGCGAGCTTGATGTGGGGCTCGGCTCATGAACTGTGAGGTCATGCCCTGAGCCAAAATCAAGGGTTGGATGCTCAACTGACTGAGCCACCCGGGTGCCCCCAGCCCCTATTTTAAAAATTCTTCCTGAGGGGGCAGCTACATGGCTCAGTTGCAGCCCCCCTTTTTTAATGTTTATTTTTGAGAGAGAGAGAGAGAGAGAGAGAGAGAGCAGTGGGGGAGGCACAGAGAGAGGAGGACAGAGGATCCAAAGTGGGCTCCATGCTGACAGAAGAGAGCTGGATGCGGGGCTTGAACTCACAAATCGTGAGATCACAACCGGAGCTGAAGTCAGATGCTTAACCGACTGAGCCACACAGGCACCCTGCCACTCTTGATCTCCGGGTTGTATGTTCAAGCCCCGTGGTGGATGTAGAAGTTACTTTTAAAAATACATCCATCCATCAGTTCTTTCTGATGAACTTGTCAGACTAGAATCCCTGTGGGTTCTGAAAGGCCAGCCGCCTGCTCCAGGAGGTGGCCCTACCTTCTCCTCCCCGGCTGAAAACCCTACGCTACCCCTGCTCAGGCCCAACCCACATCCCCAGCAGGCCTGAAGCCGGGGTCCTTTGAGAGAAAGCCAGCCTCCAGGGCAGCCCTCGCTAAATCCTGGAACCCCAGAAAGCAGCTTCTGGAGCCCTGGGTGGGAAGAGGTTGAGGTGCGTCCTGGCCCTGGGGAGGCAGGTTTGGGGGGTGATGCTGCCCTCTAGTGGTTGAGGGAAGGTTGATTGTAAATTTGTTCTTTTCGTCCTTTTTTTAATTTTTTTTTTTAATATTTATTTATTTATTTTGAGAGAGAGAGAGAGAGAGACAGACAGACAGAGGGACAGAGAGAGAATCCCAAGCAGGCTCCGTGCTGTCAGTGCAGAGACCGATGTGGTACTCAATCTCATGACTTGAGCTGAAAATCAAGACTCAGATGCTTGACTGACTGAGCCACCCAGGCACCCCAGTCATTCTTTCTCTTAAGCCTTTGCCCGGGGCCCAGACCATGGCAACCTCCAGCTGGGATGCTGGGGGTGAAGGAGAAGCGGAACCCCATCTCTGCCCAGCTGGCAGACCCACAGGCGACACCGTCACATGGCATCTCTCCCAGATGACTAATGGGTATTGCAAACTTAAAGCATCCCACACGGAGCTCCTGCTCCCCACCCCACCCCCACCACCCAGCCCGTCCAACCTGCTCCCCTCCCACCTACCCATCCCAATCGTGGTTCCTCCTTCTTCCAAACACTTGGGAGTCATCCTTGATTCCTCTCTTCCCTTGCCTGCCCCCGCCCCCATGTATCCTCATGCTGTCATGCGGCCTGTCCTGTTGACTACCTGGCGTGTCTGTCTCCGAAGTATACCCTGAGTCCTTCCACTGCGCCCCGCTAAGTCTCATCCAAGTCCCACCACCTCCTGCCTGGTGCTGACACCTGCACCGGCCTCCTCACTGGGCTTCCTGCCCCTCTTCTAGGCCTAAATCCAACCCCACCTCCTGTGACTGCTTCTGTACTTAGACACCCCCACCCTCCAGGGCCTGTAAGACCTACACCGTCTTGCCCCAGCCTGCCTCTCTCACTCTATTCCATTTCCCTTCCCCTTGCCTCTTGGTCTCTGGTCAGTCTGGTCTTCCCTCTGTCGCTACACCACGCTAAGTTCATTGCCACCTCTGGGGTTTTGACTTCAGAATTCCCCTTGCCTGAAGCGCCCTTTCGCTCCTTTCTGACAAAGAAGGCTCCTGCTCACCCCTGTATCTTGTGGTTGAGAGGTTCTCAGAGGGCTCTCCCTGGGTGGTTCGTTGTGGTCACCGTTCATTCCTCACACCTAGCATGGTGTGTGGCACAAAGTCAGAGTCACAAGGAGAGACAGGAATCGGTGGCGGCCCAGTCCAGTAGAGAAGACCTCTAAATGTATACCTCCAATTAAGCTGGCGAGAGCTACAATGTAAGGAGGTGGGGTGCTCAGAAGAAGACAGTCAGGGGAAGGGTTGGAAGAGCGTCAGGGAGGGCAGGGGAGAGATGGGGAGAGTCACGAACTTGTGTACATGTGAGCATGAGTGAGGTTGGGGTGAGGACCGACATGTGCCAAGACCCAGGAGTGCAAGTTCCTTCTTGCTGGGGCCTCCGAGACTTTGAAGATCCGGGAGGATAAACTCGGGGCCTCCCTGACCTCACCAGGAGTGTCGGGATTGACCAGGAGAAACTCCTGCCTAACAGGGACAGCTACCTCTCTGATGTCCAGAGCTTAGACAGTGCCAGGCTCTGGCTGGGATGCCAGGAGTTCGCTTCATTCACTCACTCAGCCAACAATATTTGTTGAGCTCCTGCTACATACTAGGCACTGGTACTTGACCTTGAGGATCCAACGTAGGGGGAGACAAACAATGACCTTATAGGCAAATTACACAGAATAATAACCACTGACATTTACTGGGTTCTCACTGTGTGCAGGGCACTGTCGATAGAGCCCAGATGATCTCATTTAGCGGGTGACAAATTATTATAAAAGCCAGAAGGCTTCTTAGGTAAAGTCAGGGAAACTTCTGAGGAAGGGAAGCTTCCAGCTTTTTGCTGGAGCCACAAGGATGGAAGGAAAACAGCTTCGTTCGGGGCAGGGAAAAGAGCTTTTCAGTTATGTGGAACAGGAAGTACGAAGACCCTGAGGAAGGAAAGGGCTCTCTTACATGGGAGGCTCCACTTCTCCAGGACGCTGGTCCTATGCTTCCTCCCGCACCGTCTAAGGCCCTTGTGGCCCCTTGGCCCCTAGGCACCGGCTCACAATCCGGGGCCGGGCTTCCAGACAGCCGGCTCCGCGCGACCCGCTTTCCCGAGCAGCGCCTCTCCGTGGAACCCTCGGGAAATGTCATACAATCTCGCACTGCCCCTGCCCAGCCTCCTTTTCCGCCTCAGAGCCTTAGCCCGGATTTGGCCTCGGCCAGTGGCCCCGCCCCGCCCCGCCCCGCCCCGCCCCGCCCCGGCCTGTGGCCCCGCCCCGCCCCGCCCCACCCGGCCTGTGGCCCCGCCCACCCCGCCCCGGCCTATGGCCCCGCCCCGGCCCGGCCTGTGGCCCCGCCCCGCCCCGCCCCGGCCTCGGCGGCGCCGCGCACCCGTCCTTCTCTAGCGCGCGTGCGCGCCGGCGTCCCTTGCTCCTCCTGGCGCTGAAGCACGCCTTGATCGCGCCGAGCGCGTTTGTCCCTGGATGCGTCTGGCCCGCGTGTAAGTGTCCGAAGCGCGGCCACGCTGACCCCCGTCATCTCCACGCTGTGGCCAGCGGTACTTGCAGTGTCCGGGAAAGGGAGGATGTGTGTGGAAAAGACTTGGGGTCGAATGCTAGTGTCACCTCGTAGTGCCCTGGCTGGGTGCCCCAGGCCAGTTACTTAACGTCTCTGGGCCTTGCCCTCCCAGCCTGACCTCACGGGATTGCTTTGAGGATTAACGAAGATGCAGTGCGCGCAGTGGTGCGCTCGGGGAAATGGCTTGCTGAGTGGTCATTGTCACATGGGGAGTATTTGGACCTCACTTGGATCTCCCTCGAGGCATCCTCTGTGGCCTCTTTTCTCTCATTTCTTTTCTTCCCTTTCCCTTTCTCTCCCTCTTTCTCTGCCTTTCCTTTTCTGGATCATTTGGGGGTGTTTTCCCTCTGTGTCTCTTTCGGCTTCTGTTCCTTCTGTTTTGCCATCTTAGCACTCTCATGACACACTCTGGGGGGACGGCAGCTGGACCTTCGTGTCCGCCGTAACTCTCTGGAATGGGTATTTGGCAGAGGCAGAAACTGGGTCACAGCACGAGGCTGAGAGCAAACTCAGGTGCCTGCTCTCACTTTCCTGCCCACTAGGGGGTCAGCTCTGAGCTTTTCCTTCCAGGCCTGGGTACCTGGAAAGGTGGAGGTAGGACGGGTCTCCCCAGCCAGCAACTGCCAGGCCTCCTCTGTTGCCTCGCAAACGGCACTTGGCACAGAACTGGCCTGGGAGGGAGGAGGAGAGCTAGGATTGTTCCTCCTCCTCCGCCCCCTGACTAGCTATATACATGTACCTATAGTGCAAATGAAATGCGGGGCCCCTTGTTTAAAAATTATTAAGATTTCAAGATAGAAAGAAAGAAAGGAAGGAAGAAAGAAGGAAGGAAGGAAAAAGGGAGAGAGAAAGAGAAAGAAAGAAAGAAGAAAGGAAGGAAAGGAAGGAAGAAAGAAAAAGGGGCAGTTAAGCGTCCAACTTCGGCTCAGGTCGTGATCTCACGGGTCATGGGTTGGAGCCCCATGTCGGGCTCTGTGCTGACAGCCTAGAGCCTGAAGTCTGCTTCGCATTCTGTGTCTCCCTCTCTCTCTGCTCCTCCCCTGTTCATGCTCTCTCTCTCTCTCTCTCTCTCTCTCTCTCAAAAATAAACGAAAGAAAACAAAAGATTTCAAGGTTTTAAAAAAAAGGGACGCCTGGGTGGCTCAGTCTGTTAAGTGTCCAACTTCAGCTTGGGTCATAATCTCATGGTTTGTGAGTTCGAGCCCTGTGCTGTGAGCGAGGAGCCTGCTTCAGATCCTCTCTCTCTCTCTCTCTCTCTCTCTCTCTCTCAAAAATAAACATTATAAAAAGAATTCAAGATGGCAATGGCAGAACATTAAACTGAGGAACCGAGTGTGGGGGTCCTGAGTACAGGGTCCTGTAACAGTGTAGATCACTTACCCATGAGGTCAGTCCTGCCTCCCCCTCCCATACACCCACCTTTCATTACGCTCAGTAAATGCCCTTATCCCACCATTCCTGGTACAGATGAGGGTGTGTTGAGCTACTTAAGGCTAACCTCCGCCCCCCCCCCCCCCCACCAAGGAGTTCGAGGAGCCACGGGAGAGGGGTGGATGCTCAGAGGGGCACGGGAGAGCTGCAGCAAAGGCAGTAGTCCCTGGCCCAGTGTTCACATACATCCCAGCTCTGCTGCTGACCCAAGGGCCCTCACTTCACCTCTCTGAGTTTTGGCTTTGTCATGTATAGAATGAGGACACCTGTCCCCTGGGCTGGGGTGTGAGAATGAAATGGCATCATGTGTACACAGAGAGGCTAGGGAACTAGGTGGATAGGACTGACTCGGGGGCTAGTCTTAAGGTTGGTTTTATTAGCCAAGACACTTCAGCTAAGTTGTTCAATATCCATAACCCAGTTGCTCACCTTTAAAATGAGGATAGGGGTGCCTGGGTACCCGGCTCAGTTGTTTAAGCGTCCGACTCTTGATTTCAGCTCAGCTCATGACCTCACGGTTCCTGAGACTGAGCCCCACGTGGGGCTCTGCGCTGACACTGCCGAGCCTGCTTGGGATTCTCTCTCTCTGCCCGCCCCCCCCCTCGAGTGTGCGCACGTGCACACACGCATGCCCTCTCTTCTCTCAAATAAATTAAAAAAAAATAAAATGATGATAATAATGGTATGCTTGCTGTGAGGATTATAGGAGTAACTACATGTAAGTGCTTAGAACAGTGGCCAACACATAGTAAGGCCCACTAGGTGCCAGCTGTTTTCACGACACCCTTGTTGCCTGCCAAAGGCACAGAATGTCCAGGTTAATCCTTTTTTTTTTTTTTAATTTTTTTTTCAACGTTTATTTATTTTTGGGACAGAGAGAGACAGAGCATGAACGGGCGAGGGGCAGAGAGAGAGGGAGACACAGAATCGGAAACAGGCTCCAGGCTCTGAGCCATCAGCCCAGAGCCCGACGCGGGGCTCGAACTCACAGACCGTGAGATCGTGACCTGGCTGAAGTCGGACGCCCAACCGACTGCGCCACCCAGGCGCCCCATGGGTTAATCCTTTTTGATTGGAGGGGAAATCGGAAGGGCTTCTGGAGGAAGAGATGTTTGAAGGAAGATTTTCATAGTTGCAGTGAGGGTAGCACATCTTTTTTTTAACGTTTATTCTTTTGGGACAGAGAACGAGCGAGCAGGGGAGGGGCAGAGAGAGAGGGAGACAGAATCCTCAGCAGGTTCCATGCTGTCAGCACAGACCCTGATGTGGGGCTCCACCCCAGGAACCACGAGATCGTGACCTGAGGGGAAACCAAGAGTTGGAAGCTTAACTGACTGAGCCATCCAGGCGCCCAGAGGGTAGAACATTTTAAACACAAGTTGTCGTTCAAGGTCTCTTAGAAGCACCTACCGTGTGCCAACCATGGTGCTTCCCATTTTAAAGATGCCAGTAGCAGGATGACTTTACTGAGTTTAGATACGACCCTGGAGGATTACATAAGTTTTTTGTGTGCATCTGAGGAAGATTAATTCATAGATGAATGCAGGCTATATTGGATAGAGCCACCCCCCCCCCCCCCCCCCCCCCGAAGAGGCTAGTAGCATTAGCACGTGAAAGAAGGGTAAAGATGTATGAGGTAATGGAAAAAGTGAAGTTTGAGAACATGGCAACAGATGGACTGCACTGGGGAGGGATGGGCCTCTGGGGATCCGAGCTGTTGGGAACGTCACCTATTATTAGGTGCCAAGCTCTGCACCAGCCACCGTGGACGATGTGAGCCACACAGAGTCCTCTCTGTCCTCGTGGAGCTTCCCGGCTAGCTGGGGAGATGACCTCTGCATCCCCAAAGCTAGTAGGGTACTGTGGGAGCACATGACCCAGTCTTGAACAGGAGGGACGGTGGCTTCCCAGAGGAAGTAGTAGATAAACTGAGGCAGGTGCACCAGCAGAGGGAACAGCAAAGGCCCAAGGAGGGTGGGACTGAATAGTTAGGTATGGGTGGAGAGGAGAAGGAAGGGCAAATGTTGAGTGAGGAAACTGAGGCCTTTATCCTGAGAAACACACTAAATGGGTTTTAATCAAAGTAGTCAAATTGGTCTTTTAAGGAAAATGTTCTGGCTGCAACATGGAGGACAGGGGTTGGAGTGGAGGCTGGGAGGCTCCATGCTGTGGTCAAGGTTCCAGACAATGGTGGCTTTGAGTAGGGTGGCAGAGATGAGATAAGCGAGAGGCAGATGGGTTTCTGAGATGGCCAGGACGCAAAACTGACACTGTTCCTCCCCCCGCTCTGGCAACATCCAAACATGGCCACATCCATATCCGTCCTCAGGAAACCAACATGAAATCAGCTCCTTGTCCAAGACCCTGTCCTTTTCTAGAATGTGCAGAATTGTAGATGGTCATTAACTGTCAGCTTGGGAATAGGATGGGCAGGGACTCCCCACTCCCTTGAAGATAGTGGTGGGAGGAAGGACTTCCCAGATGGGGGTTCAGCTCTCCTGAGATGCCACAATCGGGGCGAGGAGGCAGTCGGCTGGCAGCACCTGGCACGCCGGCTAAAGGCTGCGAGCTCGTACTCAACAAGCCAAGTGATGAGAAGGAGCAGGATGCAGTGGCACAAATGCTGACTGGAGCCTGTCTGGCCCAGACCTTGCTCGGTGACCTTGAGCGGGCAGTGTCGAAGGGCCTGTTCTGCAGCTTTAGTGGATGGAGGTTGGCCTCGAATCTCCAGAGATGGCAAGATTAGAAATCCCCAGGCCTTCTCAGGACAGCACCATGGGAGAGGCAGGGGGACTGCAGGGGATCATTTTCACATCCATCAAAAAGTTCACCTTGATGAAGTAAAGTATCATGGTGTTTCTAGAAGCAAGTAATGCTTTCTGTCATAAAAGAAAAAAAAAAAAAAAAGGCGAGTACTACAGGCGCATAGCAGTTCTGCTGCTTCTGCTCAGAGGAATGAAGCAGGCAACCTTGGCCTCCAGCACCAGAGCCTACACGACCTTCTCTTTCACGCACACACACACCAAGGCAGAAAAGGTTTTGTTTTTGTTTTTGTTTTTAAAACCTTTTTATTAAAAAAACAAAACAACCCCCCCCCAAAAAAAAACAAAAAAAAACCAACCCCCAAAACCCAAATCAAAATATTTCCCATCGGAGTCTATTTCTTTTTTTGTCTTTTAAAAATTTTATTACACAAATATCTCCCATTCCCACGTGTCAGAGGAAAGAGGTCCTTGCTCTTTCTAAAACCAATAGTGGAGAACGTTTAGAAAACAAAAGTCCAACTAGGTTCCCTCCTTCCCTGGCCCAAAATAACCCCCATGTGTCAAATGAGATAGCAGGACTTGCCCCCTTAATGCTTACATTTAATTTAAATTTTTTAGCACAACATTGGAGATTGACTCTAAATCAGCAACAAAAAATATATATTTACAATATTTCTCCGAAAAACAAAAAAACACAACCAAACCCTTTAAACATAGTGACTTTAGGAGTTTTATTTATGGAGCAGTTATTTTTTTAATCACCAAGTGATTTTATATTATATATATATAAATTTTCTTCCTTTCCTTTGTGGTTTTTCGCCCCGGTGCTCGGAAAGATGGAGGCGGGGTGTCTGGCCCTGCGGTCTGAGGAGGGCAGGCTCTCCTGGCAAGGCCACATCTCAGAGCAGGTTGCAGGAAATGCGATGGGACTCCCGGGATCCTCTGTCCCCAGAGACATTTCTGTCCTCCACACGGACCAACCCTCACCTCTAAAAACCGTTTCCCCCCTTCCAGTCCCAGAGATAAAGGAAACCCGGCAAGGGCATAGGTCCAACTGCTGCCCTCCTGGGCTCCCTTTCCTGCTGACCAATTTACGTGCACGGTAAAAATGCTTGTTTTTCCAAACCAAAAACAAACAAAAATTAAAACCAAAACCCCAAAAAACCCAAACCATCAGCTTGGAAATTTCTGTGGATGAAATGTCCCAAAGTCAGAGGCACTCTCCCGGCACAATCCCTGCTCTGAGGGGGTCTCTCCACCTCCCCTTTTATAAAAAGACAACAAAACAAAACAATCTTTTCAGTACTTTCCACAGGAGCAACCAAAAAAAGGCAGGAAGCTTCCAATTATAGGTCATTAACAATAATATTAATAAGGTTTTTGCTCAATACCCAGGGTTCTTTACAGAGAAGTTCCCCTAACTGAGGCACTCTGGAATAAGTCACTGGCATCTCCTCAAAGTTTCAGCCCCAGGTTACTGGGGCCTGGAGACCGATGGAAGGGGCAGGGGGTCGTGGGCGCAGACCGCTGCTTTTAAGGAGCAGCCAAGAGAGTCAGCGGATTGGAAGAAACAGACGCAATGCCACCCCTTACCAGGACCCAGTTTTCCCTCAGGAGGCCAGTCAATGCCAGGGTCGAAGCTGGGCCAGGTGGCAAAGAGGGGGCCCCTCTGCCTCTATTGCTTTGGAAGTGGCGAGCGTGCAGGTGGCGTCTCTCCTCAAGGTGGCTCAACGTTTCGGACCCCCGGGGCCTGGGCTCCGTCCCCTCCCCCTCCCCTGTAGGGTTTCCTCCCCCTGGAGGGTTTTGGGAGGAGGGGAGCCTGAGGCTGGGCTGCAGGAAAGGGGCCAGGGAGGGAGGGGCCGGAGGACGAGAAGGCGGGGCAAGGTTGTGCTATCGCTATCCTCACAGGTGGGGAGCAGAGTGCAAATCCGCGTCCGTCCTTTATAAGCTCTTGCCACGGGCTGCTGCTATTGAGCATCTCCTCACACACTTAAATATTGACCCAAAAGAAATTCCGACCTTTCTTTCCTTTTTTTTTTTTTAAAGTGCAAAAAGCTCTCTGCTGCCCTAGAGAGAGGATCTTTGGACAGGCCGTTCAATGCAAAGTAAAAGGGGGCAGCTGATGGGGCTCAACACAGGGCGGTGGGGTGGGAGACACCATGCTCCCCTCCCTCCCTCCCTCCACACACACGTGTAATACACTCAGCCACACACACAGAGGCACATGCACACCCCCTTCCACGGCTGCAGGCAGAGGGCAGGTGACTGGCTTCAAAGCAGGACCCCCCTCCCCCCCACAAGGTGCCAGATCAGTGAGCCACTGGGGCTAAACACAGGCCTGGGCTCTGGGGGCTACACCCACTGGAGACCCAGAGCCTGCTGGGAGGCAGGTGGGACGGAGCCCAGCTCTCTGCTCTCCCCAGCCGGGGGATATCGGCTGCTCCCTCTGAGGACACGCATCCTGGGAAAAGTCCTGTCCAGGCAGGAAGGAGGAACATGTGGAAAGGGCAGTGGGAGGCTAACGAGGGAGGGGAACAAGGAGATAGATGGTGCCTGTCTCAGAATCTGCCTAGGAAGCAATAAAATGGGGGTGTCCCTGGGGTACACAGTTCCGGCTCCTCTGAAGAGCTTCAACCCCGATAAGTGCAACAAGGACCTCGTAGAGACTAGCGGGCAAGTCTGGGGTGGGGTAACCTCATTACGTGAACCACCACGAGCATCGGACAGGATCAAGCTACAGGGAGGGGGAGAGCGTGGACACGGATGAGAGGTTTTAGACACCTCAACAGCACCAGTATGATCGGCACGGGTCTAGCCTTCCCGGGGCTGCTGCTGGCCCCTCCTGCATACGCGGGGAGAGTGTGGTAGAGGAGAGACACGCACTGGACACCACAAGGAGAACCTGGCCACGGAGACAGGGCCGCTTTCTTCCCTGGAAATTTGCTCAGAACCAGGCACGGCTGGGGACCGTGGATGGGGAGAAGGGCCCCAGGGCCCGGCACAGATGACGGTTGCACAGACACCCCAAACTGAGAGCCTGGCCTCCTGGCCGGTTGAGTGAGCGGGCGGGCGGGCAGGCGAGCAAGCGAGCAGGCACCTTGACAGCACAGAGCCTGTGCTTTCCCCTCGGATTCGGATCAATTTGCTTGCTACTCCTTTCTCCTTAGGAGGGAGAGGAGCAGGCAGGTAAGCCTGGTGTCTACCACCCTCTCTGCCCAGCCTGTAGGGAAAGGGCTCAAGGGACAGGAGAGCAGAGAGGGAGTGTGACGCTGGCCTCAGAGCCCGTGCAGGGTCGGGGAGAGAGGCTCTCCTGGCTGGGGAGTCAGGGGAAGATCGGTTTCCTGTTCAGTCTGGGCTGTGTGTGTTTTAGCTGATCTTCTGTATCAGCTTCTCGTCAGACAGGCAGTAGAGACTGTTGATGGACAAGTCTGAGATGAAGTGCTCGCAGGCTTTTCGAGTGATCTGCTTACATCCTCGAAGGTCAATCAAGGTGACATTGGCGATGCGCCGTAGGTAGATCAGGGTCTGGTCTGTCAATTTATTGCAACCTGTGGGGAAAGTGACAACGAGGACAATGCTGGGTACATACTGCCACAGGCGCCTGCCTCTGCCGCTCGATTCCCCAGCTCTTTCCTTTAAAATGCTCAGCAAAAGCCCTCTGTGTCTTGTAACTAACTACCTGGCTCAGAGACGGGAAGTGCCCCCTGATGCCTCACTCCCTGCACTGCAAAGCTGACCAGGCTGTGGCTGGCAGTTGGCCACGACCTTAGGCACCTGACAACTACTTGGGCTTCCACCCCCATCAGTTAAAACAGAGAGCGAGAAATCAGAGTCCTTGTTCAGGCGTGAGGAAACGAGTTAACACAGTTCAGTCAACAGACCCAAGTTCATTGTTTTACTGGTCAAGTTCCAGGGAGGGCTGGGCCCTCCAGGAGGCACGGGGTACCGTCTGTCATGAAACATCACAGCAGCATACCTGCCATGTTGAGCTCTGTGAGGGAGTAGCGAGTGGAAGACCCGACAGCGGTGAGCAGATTGGAGGACTGATCTGTCAGGTGGCTGCAGTGACTGAGGTCGAGTCGAGAAAGGAGGGGCATGTGGCGAATGATGAGGCGAAGTGTGGCGTCCGTGATGTCAAGGCCTGCCAGCCGGAAGTCAGTCATGTTCCGGAGCTTGCTGCGATTGTCCTGACCTGCACAGAAAAGAACCTAGGTCAAAACTCTTAACTCTGGTCCAGCTCCAAAGCCTCAGGCAGCTTCAGCTCCTTCCTGGCCAGGCCTTCTTGCAGCGGTTGAGCGAACTGCCCACACCCAGCCCTGCCTGTAGTGAGCAGTGTGTGGGGGCAGTTTCTAGGAAACCAGACACGTTTTCTTTCTTCCCAGCTGCTAGATTATGCCTCACTTATAAAGCAAAAGGGTATGTGTGGAATGCTCCACCCCTTTCCACACTCCCACACTCTTTCAGACCATAATGCAGACAGCTTTTAATGTTCCACCTCAACCATGAAGCCTTCCCGGCCTTCCTCAGGATTGTACTCTCTGGGCCCCAAACTCCAATACCCCTGAGACGGAGGAGCCCCTCCTTTATCTGCAGGCAGGTAACTGGCTGTAAATAGCTAACCTTGAGTCCACTGCTCTGTTCTCCATTTGCACTCATCCACAGCATCATTTGTAACACTTTTTTAGTTTCTGAGGACAAAGTCTGTCGAGAGACAAAGCTACCCTCAGGTGACCACAGAGAAGTCAGGCCCAGAGCACACCTGGTTTATCAGCCGGTGGAGTCAGCAAGTCCCGAATTTGAGGGTCCTTGATTCCCACTGCCCACCGAAGATCAAGGGTCCTGAGAAGGGGGCAGCTGGAGGTGCTGAGGGCAGAGACTGCAGACCAGGAACAGCCTGCTAGGAGGAGGTCTTTCAGTCCTGCAGCGGGAAGAAACAGACATGCAATCGTATACTCTATCAGCACATCCAAAGCCTCAACGACGAGCTGATGTGACCACGGTAAAATGGATTCTCAGTCTAGAAATCCAGTTCAAAAATTCCTATGGTCTCCCATATGACATTTTCTAGCTTTGGTGGTAAAACCAATTACTTAGTTCCTACAGGAGCAACGTAGTATGCGAGACACTGTCTTCCCAAGACCTCAAAATGCTGAGGGGTACAAAGCATTCTAAGGGGCTGGTCATGGCAACATCTTACTCAAATCTCTTCAGTGGTTGTGTTGAGAAGACCCATTCTCTTCATTGTCCGGGGCAATGATTGGCTAGTCCAGCTAGTCTGGGGTGCCGCCTGGGGACTGGCAGTTAAGGTGGCCCTGGGTGAATCCCTCGTTAAGCAGAAAGACAACAATGGAATGGGACTGTTGCCCTAAATTGCCCTAAAGCAGTTTTAAGCACTGCCTGTAACTCAGCTTTCCCTGCCTGCTCACCTGGCAGTCTATTGACGAGCCACGTCAGTTGTTTTTTGGAGATGTTGGTCCAACTGAGGTCCAGGCTAACTGGTTGCCTCTTGATGATGCCACTGAGGGCCTGGGGTACAATAGCCTTACACCTACTCAAGTCAATTTTTGTCCAAAGTCTCTTGTCGCAGCACCTGTGACAGAAGGAGAGAACACTAGCCGTCAATACTGTGATACTCCTTGTCAGAGGAGCTCCCATCAAAGGGTACTGCAGGCTTCTAGAAAACACAGAGCACCTGGAGTGTCACCCTCCCCAGGTTCTTCTATAAGCAGACAAGGATCATGCCCTGCTGGGGTTTTTTTGTTTGTTTTTGTTTTTTTAATCCTCAGACAAAAGGGCCTGTCCTCTATGGCAGCCCTACAGGTTAAGTAGTAGGCAACTTGACCAGTTCACCGATTTACTGTGGAAGGGCTGGGAATACAGCGCAGTGGTTAGGAACACACGACAAACAGTATACTATACTCTCTCATGTGCATTAAAATGGTATGGCTCCCACCAAAGTGTACATAAGGAATTATTTAAAAAATTGACTTCCTGCTGCCTGAAGCCTTAGGCTTGCCTTCATTCTCTCCTTTGTCAGTCATACCCAGCTGCCTGAGATGCAGGCGTTCCTCAGCATATCTACAGTCAGTCCTCCTTTAAGCTCTAGAAAGAGCCCACTACTGTATCAGGCAGAAAGAGGCTCTTTATTATCGGGCCCGGAGAGTCTTCTTCCCATCTTGCGTTTCTGCCTCAGGGCTATCTTTATATTTTCTGGTCCAGTCCAGGCCAGAACTGAAAGCGAAAGGCCTGCCTTTCCACTGCAATCTACAGTCCACAGGCCACAAATAGCACTGCAACATGCAGGCTTCTGTTTAATATTTTACAGCCCCTGCCTCCCAGCCCGGCTCAGAGTCTGGTTGGCAGGGGAAGGGGAGACAGCACATAAGGGCAGTCTTATGTGGCTCAGCCTGGAAACTGAGGAATAGAGCCAGGCAGGCCCACTAGCTCTACAAAGAGAAAATATTAGGAGAATTTGGGTAGATCACATATTAATTCAGATTTGGGAAATAAAACTAGTGTTTGTAAAGAATGAGGTCTTTATTTAAAGACTGAAAATATTTCACCAGTGGCACATAAGACTTCTACGGCAGAAACAAGCTGCTTATGATAGAGCAGTGTATCAGAAGCCCCTGGAAAAAGTGTTAAAAACAGTTTGCTTGGCTCCACCCCCAAAGCTCTGACTCAGGCCATACCGAAACGGACCCTGAGAATCTGCGTTTCTAACATGACCCCAGGTAATGCCAGTGGTCCAAGCATCACCCTTTTGAGAAGAAATGGTAGGTCTTATTGGGATAAGAACAAACAACTGGAAAACTGTGGAAACATTCAAATTTTTTGAAAAGCATGTCCACCCCTTTCATTAGATGGAGAGGTAATTGAGGCAGGGGCTTAAAAGCAGTCATCTGTGTCACCAATAACAGTGACCATCACATCATCACAGGCTCTCAACAGATGTGTGATGAGTGCAGCTTACTTGAGGGGGAAAACCGTCGCAGCTCTGTGGACTGAAGTTTTAGCACAAACTATACAAATCCATCCCCCAGATCAGTTTCATATGTTCAGTAAAAAGAGAGATGGGAAAGGTCGGAGCAGGGAGAGGAAGCAAAGGGCCACATTTCCCTGAAGGGCCACACCTATAGGCACGACTGGCCACATCTATAAGAGGACCCACTGTCTAGGGAACAGACAGAGTGGATTCAATCCTTTAAGACCCAGCAAGCCTCCAGATGCCAGGACGCATGCAGTTCTCTTATGGAAAACCTGCCACCTGCTCCCATACCCCTATTCCTGATCCCTGTATCCCTGCTCACCATTTATACCACGTCTTGCACACTCGCATACATTCACAAAGTTCTCTGCGGCTGAGGTAGCGGAAGACAGACATCCAGACCTCCCGCTGCATCCAGCTTTCGTCTCCATCCTGAGCCCAACTGCCCCGGCCATTCAGCCTGGCTGCACCCCCCTCCTCTGCACTGTCATCTTCCTCCTCCTCCTCCTCCTCTTCCTCCTCCTCTCCCCCCAGCCCCTCCTCATCCCCACGCTGGGGGGTTCGGGCTGGGCAGTGCTGTACTAGCACGCGGGGGGAATGGCGAAGGTTGGCAGAGGAGGCCGTGATGGCCTGCAGCTTGGGCACAATGGATGTCCCGTGGAGCTCTTTGGTGGGCCTCTGTAGCGTGACAGTGAGGTACGATCCCCGGATCTTGGCTTTCTCAACTTCAGACAGCTCCTTTTTGCCGCTGGGATTGTTCTCCTTTTCCCGTACCATGGTGCGCTCTGTGGCCTGCAGCCGCAGCAACTGCCGCCGTTTGAAGCGCTCATCCCGGCTGGCACTGTGGTGGTCGCTGGGGCCAGCCCCAGGGGATGACCGAGTCACCATACCCCGAGGGGAAACCGGGTCATGGATGAGCTGTAGCATAGAAGTGGGTGAGTGAGGCGGGGGCGTGAGGGGCTCGTCGCAGCTCCGCAGGGGCCGCAGGACTTTGGCTTGCACGGATTCTTCATCACTCTCTTCCATTTTCCGCTTCTGCAAAACAGGCCCCCAAAGAGCCACATCAGTGCTTTCTCCAAAACCCTCTACATTTACGGGGTGAGCCTCACTACTGCTCTCAGGAGACTAGAGAGAAGACAGATCACCGCTCTTCTATGGGGAAAGGGGTACCTGCACGCTACAGGGTGGTCACCTCCTCAGAGTCTAGTCTGCAATCTGCCTCGATCAGCAACCGAGCTCAAGTCTGTGCCGAGAAAGCTGATTACAGAACAAAACCCTTAAAATAGGTCACTTGGGAAATCTACCTGTGACAAAAAGGTTTGTGTTCAAGTATAGAGGAGTGAGATCCAAATTTGGGCTGCACGATTCCACAGCCCACCTTATTCATCTCTTGCCCCAATTTCTGGATTATAATTCCCTGGATAAAGATACCCTCTAAAGAGGCCACAACTTTACCCCGATGCAATCTGACCGTTTTTAGTTCTATCTCTAATTTAACTCCTTCACCCAGGAGATGCTTTTGACAGAAGAGAGATGCCTGTGGTAGAAGAAAAGCAGCCTCCATATACCATTTAAACTAGAACGCAGAATCTGACAGAAGTAAACACCACTTTTAGCTCCGCTGTGTCTGAGCTGGACTCCACCCGGCTGCTGCTTCCACTCAGCACCCTACCCTATCCTTAGAGACCAACTGCATGGAATATAAAGCAGAGAATGGGAACCTCTGAGGAACCACCCTGCTCCAAAGGAATCTACTCTGGATGAAGAAGAGGAATTTTGGTTCACTGAAGCTGACATTCCATAAAGGTCCACGACCTCATCCTACGCCACTTGTCTCCTTCTGGGGCCACCATGACTCCGCCGTGATGAGGCTGAACCAGTGTTCCACTAGGGATCAGTGAGCAGTGGTTCACATTTTCCTCAAGGAGATGGTTTCTGTCCCTCAGCAACAAGCCTGCTCCCTTTCCTCTACATTCATAGGGCACTGTGGTTGGAAGAGAATGACTACCTTGTGGGTGCTGGCTTTTACAATGCAAGAAGGCAATACTAACATACAGCCACCTGGGGCACCTGGGTGGCTCAGTCAGTTAAGCATCTGACTCTTGGTTTCGGTTCAGGTCATGATCTCATGGTTCATGGATTCGGGCCCTGCGTCAGGCTCTGTGTTCACAGCACGGAGTCTGCTTGGGATTCTCTCCCTCCCCCCCCCCCCCCCCAACTTGTGTGCACACATGTGCTCTCTCCCTCTCTCTCAAAATAAATAAACTTAAAAAAGATAAAATGAGGCATCTGTCCCTCTACCTGCTGTGGCAGGGAGGCAAACACCACCACTACTGCCTCCACTGTCGTCAATGAAGAGAAAATGTTTAAGAACCCCTAGTTTAAGAACTTGGGATAAGGAGAACTTCAGCACTAGTCCACTCTAGAAATCCCTGCCCTTCAAACATATATAGAATGAAAATTCAGTCACCTCAGTACCCAAGTGGGAAGAAACAGACAGACCAGGAAACTTGTCCCTACTCCTGTGCAATGCGCCTGGAGGAGACCACTGCGCCTGGATGGCTGCCACTAGGCCAGCTGCCTCCTCTGTCTGTGCCCTCAACAGGTCTTATTCCTCCTGGCCTGATCAACCAGAGTCCTCTTGGCCCTTTGGTATTACCCATCGGGCCAGCAATGTCAGCTACTCAGGGCCAAGGTCATGGCACGGGTCCCCTTGCAGGGAGGGGCTGCCTGTGTAGGGCACAAGGGTAGGGTTTTCTGTAGGGCCATAAAGGTGAAGAGGACAAAAATGTGAGCCCGCTTAACTGGAAACTCCGGCACACCACTGTATTTACTAGCTGCCTCAGGTCACTGCCTTCCCTCTAGTGTCATTCCTCAGGAGCAACCGTGCTCGCCTCACTGCCCTCCTCACAGAGCCTAGCTATGCTGCCTCTTTTTCTAGGGTCTCAGAGTGTAAGAGGACCTCAGCAATTTGCAGACCCCAAGTGGAACAATATTCAGTAACACAAAAACTCAAACAAAAGAAAACCAAATAATTAACCGAAGAGGGGGGAAAAAAGTTATCAAACAAAATACAAAATCATCTCCATGGTCAGAAAAACCATGTGAACAAAGACGCAAAGGCAAACAGACTCTAGCCATCCCCTAAGCTGGACGTTTCTTTTCTTCTCCGGTGCAGTCTGGATAAAGCTTCCTTACCTGGGCTTTCTCTGAGTTGTCCTCCTGGTAGCACTTTGGACACTCCCAGCAATTTGGCAATTCCTCATTAAGCAACCCCTCTCCATCCATCTAGAGGAAGACAGGGATGTTAAAAATCTGTCTCATTTAAAAAAAAAAAAAAAAAGCCTGTTTCTTAAGGCTCCTTTATCAAACAATAACAGCCACATGGTTGGGAAGAACCTGGAAGTTTTACCCATTTGTAAACACATCGGCCCATCGGGGAGAAAAACCAAGAGTCATTCAGCCCCACTCCTAGCCACTAGGAGACTGGTCACCTTCACTCTTGGTTACTTGATCAAAGTTAGATTCCACAAGGAGATTCCCAAGAGTCTGCGTCAATCTGGGGTCTGCAGACTCCTACATGTATCTTTCCCGACACATTTATTTCTTGAGCATCTCATGCCTCTCTGCTAAAGGAACTGACCACACTATTCGGAATGGTGCCAGACCTCATCTTGATAGTGGGGCATAGTAATTATGATTGCTTGGGTTCAGAGACTGTAGCCTAGTCTCTGTGACTCTGTTCTCAACTGTACAGTGCACATAAATACTCCTATAAGGGTGTGGTGAGGATTAAATGAATTACTTGTTAAATAACGTGTTTAGATAAAAGCTTGACATATAGTAAATGCTTTGTTTATCAGCATGGAGAGGATACCTTAATTTTACTGATCTTAAGATGCATTTTTTTTTTCACATTTGAATATTTCTAAAATTGAGCTCCTTCTCACAATTAACCGTATCTTACAACCACTGTCAGCCAGGTGGCAGTCATGATATAGCTGACACCTTTGGAAAAATCGACAAAGTACCAGCACCAATGCCCTTTAAAGAATGAAGAAACAGGGTAGATGCAACTTCACAAGGCTATCTTAAAAGATGTAAACAAGAGAATGCATATAAAACAATGGTTGTCCACCCCAGCCACATATTAGTATCACTTAAGGAGCTCTGGCGCATACTTAGGCCCAGGGCCCATGCTTAAAGATTTGATGCTACCTCCTAAAGACTGTATCAGCTTCCCTATCACTTTTTCTTTCCTTTTAAGATTTTTTTTAGAGAGAGCAAGCGAGCACACACATGAGCAGGTGAAGAGTGGCAGAGAGAGGGGGGGCGGGGAGGGGGGGGAGGGAGAGAGAGAGAGAGAGAGAGAGAGAGAGAGGGAGGGAGGGAGGGAGGGAGGGAGAGAGGGAGGGAAAGAATCTTAAGCAGGCTCCACGTTCTGTGCAGAGCTGGACTCGGGGCTTGATCCCACGACCCTGGGATCATAGCCTGAGCCGACTGAGCCACCTTAGGTGCCCCTCTATCATTTTCTCTTTTTTTTTTTTACTTGAACTCCCAATCTGTGACATCATGACCTGAGCCAAAACCAAGAGTCAGATGCTTAACCGATTGAGCCACCCAGGCACAACCTCTATCATTTTTTCTTAAAGGCCCTCAAGTGTGAACCAAGCCTGATACACTCATTAAACGTTAGCTGATACTATTACTCTAACCATCTTTCAGGAACTGACATCCAGAGATACAGTCAAGTACACAGGAGAGATGCTTAAAGGCACAAGGCATTCCCAAATAGACCAGGCAGTTCCATGATGGCCTGGGGACTCCAAACACACTCTATGGAGGCCAGACCGCAAGCTCCATGAGGGCAGGGAACGGGACTATTATTCTGTGTCCGAGACTGTCCTCAGGGTCGAGCCAGTGGCTGACACACAGTGTAGACCACGAATCAAGGACAGATGTTAGACCACTACATAGCCCATTGCTGATGGTCCAGATCGGGGATTCCCACCCTCCTCTGCTCCAGTCAGTACCTGAGACCTTAGGGGCCCCTTTGGCCTCTCCTCACCTGGAGGCAGCCAGGATGAACAATCTCGTTGCAGATACAGCATTCCATAAGTTTCTTCTCGAAGTCCTGTGTCTCCTCATTTTGATCCACCTCTCCACAGAGGGAACATGTGACTGAGTGAGGCAGTCTGGGCTACAAGAGGACAAAGACAGAAACCAAGAAAAGAGCAGACTTAGATCCTTATCGGTTTAGCTTCCCTTTAACTGAAGACGAGTGATTTGCTTCCTCTAATTCTCCTGGGAACACTTAGGGACCAAGGAAACCAGGTGGAGAAGAGAGGTTTCTGGCAGGAAAACTAGATGAGAAAGAGGATAGGGAGAGTGAACCAGCTGAGAACTAGAGACTGACAGAGACCAGTTTATTTTCACCAGTCTATCCCAGGCCTCCCAGGTCCTTCCTTTCTAATCCAGTTAAAGAGGGGACAAGAAGCAGTGACTTGACCTTGAAACACTGCTCCCTCATTTGAAAACTGGGCGAGCAAGGCTGAAAGGTTAAACGGGATCATTTTTAGTGTGAGGTATCTTCCTTCTGAACTCAGAGAGAAATGGGGCAAAACAAAGGAAGCCAAAGAGAGAAACTTCTCCTCTCCATCTCTGAAGGCTCTACCACCCTCTACTACCTGCATTTCAGTCCTTTGGGCAACCACCACCCCTCCCCCAAGCTCTGTATCCAGCAGACCACTTACTGCCAAGCACTGCCGAAGGACACACGACTGCTTCATGCGACCAGGCCCCCCGAACTTCTTCATGTCCCTGCAGTAGTGGCAGACACCACACTCTCCTTGCACACAGGCTTTGCATTTTCGACAGCGCACTCGTCTCCGCCGGGCTCCTGACACTATGGGGGAGGCAGCAGCCGGCCTCACAGGTGTTAACCGAGGAGCTGGTTTCATAGTGTGAGGCTTTGTGATGGGGATGGTAGGAACCCGCACCTTCGGCCGGGTGGGGAATTTAAGCTAGGAAGAGAAAGCGGTGAGGTCAAATGTATCAAGTAGCTTTAAGGACTGGAGGGGGTAGAAGATCACAAGGCTTGGCAAACTATGGCCCGTGGGCAAATCTGCCCACTGCCTGTTTGTACATGAAATTTGACTGGAGTACCATGATGTTCATTTGTTTTCTGTCTGGTCTATGGCTGCTTTCACTTGCAATGACAGAGTGGAGAAGTTGCCGACAGAGACCGCGTGGCCTGCGAAACCTAAAACATTTATTGATTTTACTCTACTTATCACCTACGTATTACCTTCAAAGACAAGGTCTGCCAGTCCCTTCAGGCTATCTACTTCAGTCACGTCCCTCTCACTTTGCTGAGCTGTGAGATTCACCCCTCCCTGAGGCTTTCTATGTACCAAATGTCATTCCAGGGACCCTCCAATATTTCCCTATCCTGGATATTACTACTCAGAAGATACTCCTAAAGATGACGATAAACTACTTGAGGGTGAGATGAATCTTGCTCATTTCTTTATTACTCTGAGTCTGGTACATAACAGACACTCCAGTAAAATACATCCCTCAGGTATATGTTTATAATTTTAGTGCTTGTATTTGTCCAGCTGGTGATCTTTTCAAGAACAAGGAACTGGGTCTTTCAGTTTTTTCCGCGGTGCCTCAAACATGTTCCTGACACAAAACACTGAACAGCCAGAGATGCCTAAACTGTTCTGAGGCAGTCTCATGTGGTCAAGCCCAGGCCAAGTGGGACTCCTCCACCCCGGTAGTAAGAAGTGGTTCTTTAAGACATCTTTCACAGCTATTCACCTAAACACTCCTGGAATGTGATGGCTCTGCAAATTTCAACCGGGGGAAACCAAAGAAGGGCCTATGTATTTGCCAGACCCATGGGCAGGATCAGAATGCTAGCCCTTACATTTATTTGATAAATAACCTTGACAAAGGACAATATGGGAAAAATTACACAGGACCTAACTGAAGAGGCATGAAAATTCATACCTGACAATTTATTAGCTTACAGGTGATTCCTTTCCTTCTCTTTTTGATACTGAAAAATCCAAATGAAGGGGACTCTTGAGTGTACACTCAGGCCATCATAGAAACACTCCAGCCATTTGAATATGTATGTAATTATTTTAACTAGTTTTAAAAAATATCTGAAAATGACCGAATCACTGGGCCGGAAGGCTAGGAACTGATCCATTCTGGTGAACAAATGCACACTTTTGCATCCAAACCTGAAGGCAGGTTTCTGGTTTGATAGTTCCGTTAACAGAGTCACCTCTAAAGATAGCCAATTACCCTGACCTAAGAGTTAAAACAGAACCGAGTAATGATTTTCTGTCAGTTCATATTAATGCACCAAAAGCTGTCTGCCTCTAGTTGTTCTTTTTCTTCCCGGAATGGTGACGGTCGGCTAGCAAAATGCTTCAGCAGCCTGAAGATAAGAACAATAGTTTCTTACCTTATCCCTTTTTGGCCACTGTACTATAGGGACTCCAGTGAGGGCTAGCTTGGGATCGCTGTTGGCAAGCTCCTCCAGCAAAATCTAAGGGCAGAATAGGATAGAAGAGGGGGGAAGAAAAGCAGGACACAGTGAACAAAGAGCCAACCACTCCCAACAGCATCCAGACTTAGCCTCAGTCCCCACAAGCGACATGGGAAGGGCAGGCTGGCAGCTGTGTTTTCCCTTCATTTAGAGACTCACTGCCAAACAAATAAATTGAAGATGAAAGAGAAAACTCAAACTACTGTAGTACTATCAAGACTTTGAATTTACCTTTGCTCCCAACCCCGTACCTGCATACTCACTGTACTGTTAATACGTATGCTGAAGTAACTAGCTATGGGGCGACAAGTGTTACTTGGCACACAGTTCTATACATGGCAGTAAAACTTTATATTGCCCCCTTACTTTTCAACACCAGTGATAATTATCAAGAAGTACTGCTTTCATTTTGCAGATCTCAGCAAAGTGGCAAAAAAGACTGGCTAATACTTAATTAATAATATGAACAGAACAACAATCTTAATGTCTTGATTCAACCCAGAGCTCTGTTCTTCTAAGTCTGATTACAGAAATCTCAACTTCAAATTAACCAATCGATTAATCTCTCTCTCTCTCTCTCTCTCTCTCTCTCTCTCTCTCACACACACACACACACACACACACACACACAAAGTCAATCATTTGGCTTTATTCTGGAATGGAACAGGTACAATTTACAATTTAGGGGCAACAGTTTTGACGGCTTTAGCCAATCTAGTTTGAATGACTTGAGGACACTGCTACAGTAAGAAACTACCACTTAAGTGAATCATACTGGTTGAGTGTTATTTGGAAGCAAGCCTTTATGTTTTCGACAGAAATTTCTGAATCCTGAACCTTAGAGCAGAAAACGAAATCCCTCTTCCTCTGACCTCATGCGCCCTACAGCAAGGACAACAGCAAAAGAACACAAATCCAGAAGACAAGTTACAAGATTCCTTTCAGGTTGCCCTACTGTGTACAGGGTATTAACTGTTTCAGTGTTTCAGTGAACACTCAACTTTGATGCTGGACAATAAGCATGCCTAGGCCATCTTTAATAATCATTTCCATAATCTTGTGGGCTCTGTGCCTAGAGACCAGGACTTTTTGAAGCATGCGGCACTTCTCTACCAAGGATCATGCTCCAAATTCGAGTTGGGACTCAGAAAGACCCTTTAAAACACCCAGGAAGCTCCTCTACGAAGAACCCCTTTGCCAAGTCTCCAGCTGCCTCTCACCCTCCCCCAAACTGATTTCATTTGCAGACGTTTTATTTACTTCAAGTTGCTATGACATCCTATTCTGAAGTCTCCTGTTTAGCACCGCACAGCGTGGGGGTGAAGAGGCGGGGTGCGGTGCCACGTGGGACTAAGGCTCTGGGACTGGGCTCCGGTTTGGACTCCTAATCTCCCTAGGGTGAAAAATTCAGGTCCATTCAAAACGTGTGCGAGGGAGTGCACAGTTCCCCTCCCCCATGTCTACTGCTGAGGAGCAGGACTCTGCCCATTTCCTCTGCCGCCCCGGAGAGCACTGAGCTGTCCACAAACAGGGACTTTCCACTTTCAGCAAAACAGACCTCACAGAAAGATCCACAATTGTTTAAGAGTAGCAAAAGGAACCTAACCGTTCACCAAAAGCAGTCTAAATCTACCTGCAAGATTTTTTGTGGGGGATAAGGAAAGGTAGGTGGAGAAACTGTGTCTGCGTGGGGGGTGGGGGCAGCTGTTCACACATCTACGACTCTGTTACCGGGGTCTGTGTGGGTGTGGAGGGAAATGCAGATTTCCTTCCAAGCCTTATTTTCTTGGGGCCAGACAACCAAACTCGCCCTGCTTCATCAAAAAAGGCAGACTCCAGCTGAGGCCCTCCAAGAAACCATATAAAGCAGCCACCACCCTTCACCAGAGGGGGTTTGGGACAGGGAGCGGGGGTGGAGTGCGGAAAGGCTGACGCCTATCTAGGCTCCTGGCATTCGGGAGAACATTCAAACACAAGCCCACACCCCACACATCACAGGAAGGGGAAGAGAACAGCGGGCGTCTGGAAAGAGAAGGAAAAAGGATTCCCCAAAGCCAAGAGACCCAATTCAAGAGCACATCCCACCAGGAGAGGGAACAAGTGCAATGACGGCTAGAGCAACACCAAGTAACCTGAGCATTGTCCTGGAGTCCCCTGGTAGGCTGTTCTTCCGCCTCTTCCGCTGAGACAAAGTCCCTACAGTTACACACACCCCGAGCCAGAAAGGGTTTGCCGCCCACCCGCCTGACCTTGCGTTTCTCGTCGCTCTGGAGCTGCTGAAGCTCTTGGTTGAAGTTTCCCCAGCGTCTTTGTTTTGTTTTCTGTATTGGAAGTTGTGCTGAAGGAGTTTAGGTTTTCTGCCTCTAGGAAAATCCTGATTTACTTGAAAATTCTGGAATCTCCCAAAGTACATCAGGCGGGGCAGTCCAGCTATAACCCTTGAGGCTACCCAGAGGGAGCAGCGTGTCGTGCTCTGAGCTCCTTCTCGAGCCCTTCAGCTCAGCCGCGGCTTCCTGTGCCTGCGAACAATGCTGCTGCGTCACCCACATGCAGCTCCCAGAAATGCTTTGCAACGGAAGATGGCAGGAGGGGGAGCTGAGCTCGAGTGAGCGAGCCAGGCAGAGGGCCCAGCCGTCCTGCTGCAGAGTCGGGAGGGGGTGTGCTCAGCCGGCGCTCTCGGCCTGGTGATTGGAGGAAAGGCTGCCCGGGAGGCGAGCCGGGCCGCGCCCCCGCCTGCTCCCTCCCACCACCACTGCAATAGGAGAACCCAAGGCCGGCCCCGGAGGGCTCCCTCTGGCCGACTTCGGAAGGCGCCAGCAAAAGGGAAGGCTTTAACCCGTTCTGCATCTGAGCCCGTGAGTGTCCTTGTCTTCGTCCACACCCTGCCCCTCAGGGTCACCTCTTATTGTTACAGCCAGCACTCTTGCCCACTGACCACTCCCCCCAATTCTCTCTCCTGCTTTTCAGGCAAACAGCGAGTCACCCGAAGTTCAGCCTGTGCAAGAGCCAGGCACCCAAGCTGAGTTCCTCCAACTTCCCTTCTTTCCCCACACACCCGCCTGCTTCACCTGCCCTCACTGCTGCTCTCCCAGCCCAGAATCCAGAATGAGCATACATGTTTCCAGAAAAACCTTCAGGAATGACACATTTCAACCAATACTGAGATATTCAATACATATGTCTGTTTAATATCAACTACTTCGACAACAGATGCCTGCCTCTGGTTACGACTGGGCACTCTACCACCATAACCGAAACGTCTAGGCAGCTCTTCCCGCAGTTCCATCTTGACCAAGTAAAGCCAGCTGAGGTACAACCTGAGGTCAAGGTGTCAAGGTGCTTTATCTCCTGCCTTGGTACCAGCGCAAGGAGCCACTGAATCTGTGTCTGCCAATTCCACATCCACCAGTCTCCTGGGACTCTGCCCCTCAGATTACCCCTCCCCCCAGGACACCAGCACTCCTGCCCATTTCCTAGCCTAGTCGTTTGTTTTGCCTGCCACATTCTTGATGTTCCCTGGATGATGCGGCCAGCCTTGTATCCCGTCAGACATCCCGATGCCATTTGTGGCAGCTACTCGAGTGATGCGTGCCACACACTCTCCACACACTGATTCACGGTCAGGGTGAAGCTCGGACTGAACAAGCAATCTCTCACTACAGTGTACTGTATTTTGGATCTAGATTTATGTAATTTTCAGACTCTCATAAATATAACTTGGCTTTTTTTCAGAAATTACAGGAGCTGCTTTGAAATAAACATCTCAGGCCACTAAGAACCTAGCTCTTACCACTGGAAACCTTTTTATTTCCAGGACAGTTGTGTCAGTGAGTTTCTGATGTAGTCGGTGGCTTAATATGCTTTCTGGGGCTTGGGCTTTGCTGCCAGGGAGGGGCTAAATATTTCAATTTTGACAGTAGTTTACCAAGAAAGGTGGGAGTTTTGTGCTTTTTGGTTGAGCTCTCCCTGAAAAAGTTTCTATCGCCATTCTAATCCTAAACCTCTCGTTTGCCCTTTATCTTAAGACTGAAAGACCTTGGGGCGCCTGGGTGGCTCAGTCGGTTGAGCGTCCGACTTCAGCTCAGGTCACGATCTCGTGGTCCGGGAGTTCGAGCCCCGTGTCAGGCTCTGGGCTGATGGCTTGGAGCCTGTTTCCGATTCTGTGTCTCCCTCTCTCTCTGCCCCTCCCCCGTTCATGCTCTGTCTCTCTCTCTGTCTCAAAAATAAATAAAACGTTAAAAAAAAAAAAAGACTGAAAGACCAAGTGCAATCAGACTATTATGTCTGAAACGCTCTCCTTAATAGTGTGAGAGGTCTTCTTAGAAAATCCTGGTTCTTATCTCAGTCCTATCTAACCTGGAGGGGTGATAAAGAATGGAATACTAAAGAGAAACATGTTACCACGCTGTAGCAAGTAAAACCCGAGAGGCCACCAGGAAAGGACAAAAACCAGACAGGGCTTCCAAATCGCTTACTAAATGAGGCCAGCCTCCCCGCCTCCCCCCCCCCCCCCGCCCCATTAATTCAGAATAAAAGACAGGCACCAAAGATCAGAGATGGTAAGAACATGACATTACATAACACAATAATATAATAACACTTTGAAGAATTATTACGTATTTTAACCTAACCTTATATGCCTTGTAGCTATTAAATTATTCAAAACTTTTTTCTTAGGGGGCACCTGGCTGGCTCAGTCGGTGGAGTATGTGACTCTTGATCTTGGGGTCATGAGTTCAAGCCCCATGTTGGGTATAGAGTTTACATTTAAAAAATAAACTGATGAGTAAATAAATATAAAACTTTCCACTTAGAATGTGTCGATTAGATTTCAAATGAAGTTTTATTTATACAGGTTGCCTTTCCCCCCTCTAATCTAGTTTAATGGATTAAGATCTAATTATAGTGGATCCTCTACCAGTTCTTCTCTTTAACTAGTGCCAGAGTCACCCCCAAAGTGTCAGATGAAGCAAATTTCTCATTAGTGTCTGTATCTACCTGAAACCATGACTTTGCTTTTGGTTCCATCATACTCCTGAGAGAGAACCGAGTGTAAATTTTTAGATCATGGTTACAAAATAAAATGTTAGGATCTTAGTTCAGAGCAGCAGTAGTAGCCTATTGCACCACAAAGAACAATTCTAGAATTCATAAACTGAGAGTCATTTATATACTGTTTTATCATCTAACAGGAAAGTTTATTAACTATTTTTTTTTTTTTTTTTTTTTAAAGAGAGAATGAGTGGGAGAAAGGGGCAAAGGGAGAGGGAGAGAGAATCCCAAGCAGGCTTCACACTCAGCATGGAACCAGACTCAGGGCTCCATCCCATGACTCGGGGGATCAGGACCTCAGCCGAAATCAAGAGTCAGACGCTCAATCCACTCAGCCACCCAGGAGACCATATTAGAAGTCTGTCTGTTTGTTTGTTCATAAGCAATCTCTCTACAACCAATGTGGGGCTCAAACTCACAATCCCAAGATCAAGAGCCACACGCTCTACCTACTGAGCCAGCCAGGTGCCCCCTTAACTTCTGAGTTAAGAAGACTGGCACTTCCTTCCCTCAGGACAGAATCCACACCCAGCTTCTCAGTGTTCACTCTAATGGCATGCATGGTACCTGTAAACCTAGGATGCACTTACTTTCTCAGCCTATTGAAATGCCTGCTCCACCACTGACTTGCAAGACCCTCGAGGGCCTCATCCACAGCATGTGTGCATATTTACCCCAACACTCAGCCCGGTTCTGGCACAGAGTAGGCAGGCATTATTCACAGATTTGTGACATCTGATTTTTTTCTGTAATAGTGATATAGTTTATTAAATATTTACTAACATTATCATTAAATTTCACAACAGCCCCATTGAGGTAGATGTTATTTTACAGAGGAGAAAACAAGCTTTCATAGATCTAGTATCTTGACCACAAGTCACATGTTTGCCCAGCTTATCAAAATATCTTAGAGAAAACAGGAAAGTAAATACGTATACAACACTGAATTTGTTTCACTGAGTTGGGCAGCCAAATACATTGATATATTAAAAACTTTTTATGTATATATATTAAGAGCTCCTTTATGACCAAAATAAATACAAAACAATAAATTCTGATTAAAAACTCAGTCTTCAGGCTGACTCCTACCACCTTTCTGTGACCCACTGTCAGCAGTTGGCATGTCCCTTTCTCCAGCACCACTGCAATGCACAGAGATTTTCTCTCACTTTAATGGGACTGTATTACTGACACTGCTCTAGGTCCTGTCTTTTTTTTTTTTTTCTTCCAGAGAGAGAGAGAGAGAGAGAGAGAGAGAGAGAGCAAGGAGTCAGGGAGGGGCTCAGGAACAGAGGGAAAGAGGGAGAGAGAGGGAGGGAGGGGAGGGGAGAGGAGGGGAGAGAGGGAGGAAGAGGGAGAGAGAGGGAGGGAGGGAGGGGGAGAGGGAGAGGGGGAGAGGGGGAGAGGGGGAGAAAGAGAGAGAGAGAGAGAGAGAGAGAGAGAGAGAGAGAGAGAGAGAGAGAGAATATGAATGAATATGAATCAATCCCAGGCCAGCTCAATGCTCAGCAAGGAGCGTGACTTGGGGCTTGATCCCTCAGACTGTGAGAACATGACCTGAGCCAAAATCACAACTTGGACACTCAACATGCTCAACAGACTGAGCCACCCAGGTGCCCCAGGTCAACAGTTTTTAATGCCCCCCCCCCCTTTTTTTTTATCTAATCCCCTCCCAACTTTATATTCTATTTTCTTTCTCTGTTTTTTAATTTTTAATGTTTATTTTTGAGAAAGAGAGAGAGAGAGAGAAGGAATGAACGAACATGCCTGGGGGAGGGGCAGAGAGAGAGGGAGGGAGACACAGAATCCGAAGCAGGCTCCAGATTCCGAGCTGTCAGCACAGGGCCTGACGCGGGGCTCGAACCCACGAACCCTGAGATCATGACCTGAGCCACTCAAGTGCCCCGATCTTTCTTTGACAATGCAGAATTTAATATTTTAGAATCTTCAAAGCCCTTCCCCCACCCCCCCCAACACTAAAATGGACTTTTCTTCCAGGGATATATAACCGTAGAGCTCTCATCTCTTCTGCTAGTTCTTCTAAGAGCCACACAGGCTGCAACAAGAAACAATCCCTCTCTCTGCAGGAAGAGTAAACTCGGCTTGCTGCTGTCCTCCACTGCAGTGTAGGCTTCTATGCTACAAGCACCAAGCTCTCTAGCACTGCAGTCTCCAGCTGTGCGGTGATGGCACCTACCCAATGCACAGCTTCTTTTCTTTTGGGTGATATTCAGATTCTCAAAGTATTCAAGCTCTATATTCACTATTATCTGAAGCTCAGATTAAATATAAATGGTCAAATTCAGGAATGATGAATCCATTTGATCTTAAGTTAAACTACCTGCATAGCTGGTATCTAAGTCTGTTGTCTTCTGCTATCAGCTGCATTTTAACTATGGTATCGGGCAAGCAAAACAAGGTGCAGACAAGCCCCTGCAGGAAGAATTCAAACACTGTCAGTCTCCTAGTCATCCTGCTGACCACTCCTTCCTCAGGCTCTGGTCTCTGTGCCACTCTGACTGAGCCTGGGGTGGCAGCCATGTTTTTCACGATTCCTGACAAACACAAGGAAGCTCTCTCTAGACACTTTTCATAATGCTAAGAGCCCTCTTTAGATACCTCTTTTTAACTCATTTCCCCCCTTCCCGCTGCATACTTTTACTCTGCTTAGTATTTGACCCAAAATTTTCTACATTTTCCCCTGCCACTCTGCCTCAAGTATCTTTATTTTTTTTTAATTTTTTTTTCAACGTTTATTTATTTTTGGGACAGAGAGAGACAGAGCATGAACAGGGGAGGGGCAGAGAGAGAGGGAGACACAGAATCGGAAACAGGCTCCAAGCTCTGAGCCATCAGCCCAGAGCCTGACGCAGGGCTCGAACTCCTGGACCGCGAGATCGTGACCTGGCTGAAGTCGGACGCTTAACCGACTGCGCCACCCAGGCGCCCCTCAAGTATCTTTATTTAACAGTTATGGGAGTTTGTGTATTTCTATTATGACACTTGACCTTGTACAGCTGACTAGGGGATTACAATAAGGCTTCCTATAACTGGAGTCAATGGAGTCAAATCCCATAGGACTGAGAAGATAACTATTCTTTTTCACGATTCAGAAATACAGACACCCAGGCCAAAAGACTGTGAGCTATAAACTTAGAAATCTTTCTTTTCAGGGATCCTACAGGCAAGTTAATTTAATGTTTCCTAAATGTATCTATGGAATAGCCACATAAAAAAAACTTCTGAGGAAAAAAAAAGATGTTACACTCAAACTCTCAGGAAGTATTAATAGATATGTCCTATCATAATGGAAAAGAAAAAATGTGTATGTCCTTTGCTCACTCAAGGGTGGAAAGTGAGTTTGGAATCTAGTTTGTGAGTCTGGAAAAGTATGACTAAGTTTGTTTTGCTGCACATTAATCATTATAGAAATAGGACCACATTTATCTAGAACTTTGTCATTTCCTCCCCTAAATACAAGCCACGATGATGCCACCTGTCTCTTCTAGAACAAACCTTGTAAAACCAAACTGAAAAATCAACTGTTGGGGCACCTGGGTGGCTCCGTTGGCTGAGTGTCCAACTTTGGCTCAGATCATGATCTCACAGCTCGTGAGTTCGAGCCCCGTGTTGGGCTCTGTGCTGACAGCTCGGAGCCCGGAGCCTGCTTCAGATTCTGTGTCTCCCTCTCTGTCTGTCCCTAACGCACTCGCATTCTGTCTCTGTCTCTCTCAAAAATAAACAAACATTAAAAAAAAAAAAAAATCAACTGTCCTGCTTCTATCACCATTGAAGAGGACCAATCTAACAGGCTACCACTTTTTTAAGCCTCTTTATTTTTTCACCCTTTCACTGATGCATAAACAATAAGATACAATGTAAAAGTCTATTGAAAAAAAAAAAAACAAAAACAAAAGAGAAAAAAAAACAGTTCAGGTCCTATCCCAGACTTTGGAATTCTTCCTGAGATGCTTGCAGAAGCACTTCAGACCGTAGCAGTGGCCAAGGAAAAACATGAATCAGGAATGGAAAAGACATACTCAGATATTCAGCCTATATTCCTTAGGGTCACATAAAATTATTCAATATAAATTCTTCTGTGGCTTAAGATAATCTGACAGGGTTTAAAAATAAATACTTAATTACTAATTGTGAACTAGCTTTCTACTACACATTCCCAGGCCTTGCACCCAAGATGTAGTTCCAAATGATGATTTTAAAAAGAAAATTGATATTTCCAGGTTTATACTTTTTGGTGTTCATGTTAATGGTAACTTGTGAGGAAAGACTTAAAAGAACTTCCTCCAATTTAGACAGCTGAAATCTGGATTCCTTAAAAATAAGCTAATTTCTTTGAGATCAATGCATGAGGGGCGGGCTAGGCTCTGAAAATATTGATACTGGGAGACCTCTTAAAAAAGAAAAATATATAACATGAAGAAACTGGATATAGCAATAGGATAAATTATGTCTTTTGGTTTTTTTTTAAATCTCTACACCCAACATGGGGCTCAAACTCACAACTCCGAGATCAAGAGTTGCACACTCCAGAGACTGAGTCAGCCAGGTGCCCCAGGACAGATTATGTTTACAATGACACTTTCTCAGAAGCTGTCCCAATGTATTTTTTTTTTTTTTTTGGTCTTAATAGTAGGTAAGTATGAAACTAAATATGCAAGGCCTATCAGCACCACCCAGCACAGCAAAGCTTCTCTCTCGTCTGCTTGGGCGGAGGCTGCTGGAGATTGCTATTGGCCACTTTTGTTCTCAAACAGGCCTCTTTATCTGAGGGTAACTTGATTAAGTAATATTTCCTAATAAAAATACTTTCTTAGATTAGGCTCTTCTTTATTTTTACAATCAGTCTGAAATCTCTGTTTTTAAGACTAAATTTAAGTCCTAACTGAACATACAGAAGTCAGTGTTTTCACAACAGGGACTTAGCCTCGCCCTGAGAACTGAAGCACCATGCAGCACACACAGGTACACATGAATGTCTTTCTGAATGAGCCGCAGATTATCCAGAATTCCTGTACTTTCTCTCTCAGAACTGAGCGACTGCCTGCCCCCAGCCAGACCAGGGGCTGTCATGCGACATAACCGACCTTACCTTTACGTCGGCAATAAGAGCATCTTCATCTTCTATCCCTGTGGGGACGCATTTCTTGTGCAGTGGCAGAGACTCCAACTTATCTACAAGACAGCGAAGGCCTTCAAGCTCAAAATGGGTCAGATGCACCTGCCTGTCCTTTCGGGGGCTACACTGGGGATCCCACACTTGGCCATTGTGGGAGCCCCGGCTAGAGTCAGAGGATGAGTCCCCCGACAAACTTTTCTTCAGACTTGGAAGACTTCGGCAGGTTTTGCCCAGTCCGTCATAGTCCAGGTTGACCCCATTGGCTACGGGGCTAGTGAGGACAGAGCGCCTACTGCTCAGGCGCCTTGGTTCTCGATCCACTGCTTCCTCATCCCCATTTCCAGATTCCAACCCATTTAACTCCAAATCTGCCAGCAAGAAAAAAAATATAGTAAGAACATGCCACTTGACTGTGTGATCAACAAGAGGAACAGGTAGCATGGAAGGGGCCCTGAGGTTATAAAAAGTCAGCTGAAAATGGCTGTAAATTAGTTTCAAGTCCAAACTGAAATTTGGGATTATGATTTCATTAACTTTTCCTCAAAAAGGCAGATATTATGAAGCATATACTTACAGTTTTTTTTAATCAAGTTTATTTTGAGAGAGAGAGAGTGCGCACACATGCACATGTGAGTGGGGTAAGTAAGGGCAGAGAGAGAGAGAGAGAGAGAGAGAGAGAGAGAGAGAGAGACAGACAGACAGAATCCCAAACAGGTTCTCAACTGTCAGTGCCGAGCCCAATGCTGGGCTCGAACTCACAAATCTGTGAGATCATGACCTGAGATGAAATCAAGAGTTGGAGGCTTAGCTGATTGAGTCACCCAGGTGCCCCTAAAAAGCAGTTTTATTGAAAGTTTTGCCATAAAATTAAACTTTGGAATTGAATCCTGTCAATATGGCTAACAAAGTGAGTATTTCTTTTTAATTTTTTAATGTTTATTTACTTTGGGGGGGGGGCAAGGGGTAGAGAGAGAGGGAGACACAGAATCCGAAGCAGGCTCCAGACTCTGAGCTGTCAGCACAGAGTCCGATGCAGGGCTCAAACTCACAAACCGTGAGATCATGACCTGAGCTGAAGTCGGGTGCTTAACCGACTGAGCCACCTGGGCACCCCACACTCTGAGTATTTTTTAAAGGGAAGATTTTTGACAGTCAAAAGTTTTAGTGAAAGAAATATTGTTAAATGTGAATTGGTTCTTTGTTATGAAAGTAATACAAGAAACAGACCCTAACTACAGAGAACTGATAGCTAGTTACCAAAGGGGAGGTGGGTGAGGGGATGAGTTAAAAAAGGTGATGGGGATTAAGCAGTGTGCTTTTTGAGATGAGCACCGGGTGCTATATGGAAGAGTTGAATCACTATATCGTCCATGCATGTTAAGTAACTGGAATTTGAATAAAAAGTTAAAAAAGGGGGGGCACCCAGGTGGCTCAGTCAGTTGAGCATCTAACTTCTGCTCAGGTCATGGTCCTGTGGTTCATGGGTTTGAGCCCCGCCTTAGCCTCTGTGCTGGCAGTGCGGAGCCTGCTTGGGATTTTCTCTCTCTCCACCTCTCCCCAACTCGCACATGCTCTCTCTCAAAAATAAATAACTTAAAAATTTTTTTAACGTTTATTTTTGAGGAGAGAGAGACAGAGCATGAGCGGTGGAGGAGAGAGAAAGAGGGAGACACAGAATCTGAAACAGGCTCCAAGCTCTGAGCTGTCAGCACAGAGCCCAATGTGGGGCTCGAACTCACAGACCGCGAGATCATGACCTGAGCTGAAGTCGGACGCGTTAACTTAACCCACTGAGCCACCCAGGCGCCACCCCCCCCCTCCACCTTTTTTTAAGAAAACTATATGGGTGGGGCACTTGGGTGGCTCAGTTGGTTAAGTGTCTGACTTTGGCTCGGGTCATGATCTCATGGTTTGTGAGTTTAAGCCCCATATTGGGCTCTCTGCTGTGAGCAGGGAGCCTGCTTTGGATCCTCTGTCCCCCACCCCCCGCCCCTTCCCCACTCATGTGCGCATGTACCTGTGCACATTCTCTCTCAAAAATAAACATTAAAAATACCCTATAAAAATTAATTAGCCAATCCAAAGGGAAAAAAAGTAATGTATGTTTACTAGTAATAATTTAGAAAACAGGGGCACCTGGGTGGCTCAGTCAGTTAAGGTCTGACTTCAGCTCAGGTCACGATTTCACGGATCATGGGTTCGAGCCCCGCATCGGGCTCTGCATTGAGAGCTCAGAGCCTGCAGCCTGCTTCAGATTCTCTTGTGCATATGCTCTCTCTCTCAAAAATAAACAAACATTAAAATAATAAAAATAATCATAATTTAGAAAATATAGGATGGTGCAAAGAAGTCATCCCTTATCCCTCTGCCCTTAGATAACTCAACAACTGATGTGTATTTTCTTTCCATCTTTTTTGACACATATGTGCACGACTATAGTTGCACTGGGATTATGCTACATACACAATTCTGTATCCTGCTTTCATGTACTCGACCATTTTTTATTTTCAAACAAGAATATAAACAACCCTCAAAGAAAAAATATATCTGGTTTAGTTTTTTTTTTCTTAATGTTTATTTATTTTTGAGAGAGAGAGAGAGTGTGCACACGAGTGGGGGGACAGAGAGGGAGACAGAATCCGAAGCAGGCTCCAGGCTCATCAGCACAGAGCCCGATGTGGGGCTCAAACTCACAAACTGCGAGATCATGACCTGAGCTGAAGTCGGACACTCAACTGACTGAGCCACCCAGGCGCCCCAAAAATATCTGGTTTAGATTGAAGATTCCATGAAACATATGACCACAAGATATTACAGTGTTGGCTCCTCTGCACCTTAGGGTATAGAACAGCCTAAAAATGTACAACTGAAAGTATCCTGGGGCATCTGGGTGGCTCAGTTGGTTAAGTGTCTGGCTCTTGATTTCGGCTCAGGCTATATCTCATGGTTCCTGGGATCAAGCCCCATGTCAGGCTCCATGCTGACAGCAAAAACCCTGCTTGGGATTTTCTCTCTCCCTCTCTCTCAAAGTAAATAAACAAACATTTAAAAAAAATCAAGAAAGAAAACGAAAGTACTCTTGTCTAATCACATCCACTGTTCTCAGTTTTGAAGCTGCCAATCTCAGTGAGAGTCAGGAGAAAAACAAAGTATCTTGCCATCAAATAAAATATTTCTCTTGATAGAAGTTGGGGAAACATTAAAGCATAGAAGTTAAGGATATAGATTGTAGAGTCTTACCAATCTGATTCAAACTGTACCTTCCCCACTTATTAATCGTTATTATTATTTCCCACTTATTAACTATAAGATCACAGATCAAGTTTTTTAATCTCCTTGAAACTTAAATGCCACCATCTGTAAAATGAGATAATAATACCTACCCTCATCAGTAATGATTAGAATTTAATGTATATACACTGCTTAGTAAAGTGCCTGGAATACAGTAAGAGTTAGCATGATGGTGTGTTCTTAGTTTTTACTTTGCCAAAGACCACTCTTTATACAATAAAGCACAGCAGAAAAGTGATCACCTTTCTTAAGGAGCTAAGGTACTAACAACTCAGACAAAGAGGAGATCCAGATATTTCATTTTGCCTAATAATTCACATCTGGGTAAGAGATCAGCTGTAAACAACATTCAGCTTCAACGAATGAATTTTGTAGACCCAAGCAGGTAAGTTCACGTAGGCAGAACACTTACCCATACTGAGGGACTCTTTTTGAAATTCCTTAGTTAGGTGGGAGCGGTTGGTTATGCAGTATACATAGCGCTCCAACACGTACCAACACATCTCATAGTAGAATGGATAGCGGAACTTATTTGGAACCTGCATGGGAACAAAACAATGAGAAAAAGCAAGCTGATAACAATTTTCAAGGAAAGAGAGTAAGACAAACTGAATCACTGCAAAGATTAACCCAGGAAAAATGCTCTCTCGTCAACCTGAAACGTAGGGTGGCAACTGGAACAAGAATCTAAGTGGATCTGACAACCTGAAAAATGTTGGTCTTGGGAAACAATCACTAGAAATTAAAAGGTATCTCAGAACCACCAAGAAGGTGTCTTGGGAAAGCATCAAAAGAAGTTGTGGGGGCGCCTGGGTTGAGCAGCCAATTCTTGGTTTTGGCTGAGGTTATGTTCCCAGGCTTGTGAGATCAAGCCCCATGTCGGGCTCTGCATTGGGCGTGGAGCCTGCTTGAGATTCATTCTCTCTCTCTCTCTCCCTCCCTCCCTCCCTTTTTCTCTCTCCAATGCCCCTTCTCCCTGGCTCTCACACTCACTCTCTTAAAAAAAAAAAAAAAAAGTTGTGGGACAGGGAGTAAAGTGTTAGAGTAAGACACAATATACTTGAGAAAATGGTTTCAGGGTTCTTAGGACATAAAGGCGTGCCAAGCAGTCTTGCCTTCACCACAGTTTTAACCTCAATCAGAAGACCAGGAAACAAAGAATCTAATGGAAAACAGGACATGAGTTGAAGTTATAGAAAAGTATAATTAGAGACTCATTCTCAAGCTTTGTCTAGTCTAAGACGCAAGACAGTATTTTTCCCACCATCAACTCTCAGCTTGTCTGTACAGTACTTTGTAGTCTGCCAAAAGGGCAAGTCCACAAATTAGATTAGTGTTCCACATGCCTAATCAGCCATTGTCTTTAGTTTTGTTTTTTTTTCATGTCCTCCAGAAGTAGCATGAAATTATTCCAGCTGAATAATAACAAAAAGAACTGCCCTTTAGATCTAGCATAGTCAAAGAAAAGACAAATCAGCATGGATTAACCAGTAAGGAAGATCAACAATGGGGACTAACCTATATATATTTTGCCATCATCTTTTAGAGAGGACATCTTTCAAAAGGATAAGCCATACGATACTTCTAAGATTGTTTTGAATATTCAACTCCTGAGTACGTTCTCATCTCCTTTTCAAAGCTCCGCGTCAGGCAGTATTCCTGAATCAAGGAAATCTGGATGCCAGGCCACTTTTAAAATCCTTCACTAGGTCATGGAGCAGGACTGTGGAATGAGGAGATTACTTTCCTCATTGCAAGGCAGGAGAGGTATGTACCTTTCATTAGGTTTCCAATTCAGAGGAGCCAGGCTCTGAATCTCTCTCTCTCTCTCTCTAAGTAGGCTTCACGTCCAACGCAGAGCCCAACATGGAGGGCCTGAACTCACAACCCTGAGATCAAGACCTGAGCTGAGATCAAGAGTAGAATGCTTAACCAACTGAGCCACTCAGGTGCCCCTGAATCGAGGTCTCTTAAGCAACTACAGTTTTAACAACTAGAAGAGGTTTTCCTCCTTTATTTAAAAGTCAAATTGGGGGTGCCTGGCTCGCTCAGTCAGTAGAGCACACAACTCTTGATCTCAGCGTCGTGAGCTCAGGCCCCACATTGGGCCTAAAGCCTACTGAAAAATAAATAAGAGCTTAAAAGAAGGTCAAACTAATTTACTTTTGGTAAGGTGTGGGAGGGGGACCACAAGAATTAACAGGCACTAGATGCCCCCAAGTTAAATATAATACACGGGCCTCTCTGCTCACCTTTTACAGGTATTAACACTTTTCTGGAAGGGTCTTTATTAAAAGTTCAGGACAACCCAAAATTCTACAGCCCTCTGGGACTCTGTTGAAAGCTAATACTGACAGTAAAAAAAAAAAAAAAGGTAATATATAGTAGATCATTAAACTTTTGATTTTTTACTTGGAACTCATCAGACTGCATTAATAACAGCCAAGATATCACCTACCCAACTTGCCTCATATTTTATCTATGTTGCCAGATACTACAGAGTATATCAGTTTCTAAGACTGGGCTAAAATTTTTTGTGGGGCAGGGAGAGAGTTTTTAAAAAATCCACCTTACAGAATTGAGCTTTTCAGTGCTACCAGTGGAATAATTATCAGCATTCAAGTTTATTTAAAGTTTATTTATTTAGAGAGGAGAGAGAGGAGAGAGAGGGAGAGAGGGAGAGAGGGAGAGAGGGAGAGAGGGAGGGAGGGAGGGAGGGAGAGACGGAGAGACAGAGAGACAGAGAGAGAGAGAGAGAGAGAATATGAGCGGGGGAGGAGCAGATAGACAGTGGGGACAGAGAATCTGAAGCAGGCTCTGTGCTGACACCAGAGAAACCAATGTGGGGCTTGAACTCACAAACCATGAGATCATGACCTAAGCCAAAGTTGGATGCTTAACCAACTGAGCCACCCAGGTGCCCCTCAGCACTTGTGTAAATAGTATGGTATTTCCACACTGGCATGGCAAAAGAAACCAAAAACATTGTCTTAAATTTACAACACACTGCATTTTTGTAAGGTAATATATTAACTGGATACCAGCTGGTATTGGCACATAAAAGGTTGGCGTAGAAAGCAATAAAAAAATAATTGCTTTGTACATACATATGCAGGGACTCAATGAAATTTTATAGAAACACAGAAGAGTTCCTTATTGAGAATGAAAGAATTAAGCTATACTTAGGAAAAATGGAATAATATGGTGGTTAGACTGAAATTTGACATTTTTTTCATAAACAAAAAACAAAGTCTTAGAAAATTAGATAGGTAAATCAAGATCAGTTATTACAAGTTTAACAGTTTGTAAGAAACTCCATGTGAAGGTAAGGTACCTCATTTCACCTATGCCACTGAATATATACATATTCTCCCTTTCTTCCCTCAAACTGAGCAACTAAGCAATTAAATCATGGGTATAATACAGTAGTTTTTAGCCAAAAAAGGGGAGTACTTTCTAAAAACTAATTTTCAGATTCTTACAGTAGATAAGTGGTATTACCTCAGAATAATTTGGAGTTAAATAAGAGTATTCTGTGAAATTACATAATTTTGAAACATTTTAACTTTAACTATTTTTATTATTATTATAATTTCAAACTTACTAATTATTTTTTGTAGTTTACTTTTTTTTTTAAATGTTTGTTTATTTTCAGAGAGAGAGAAACAGACTGAGTGAGAGCAGGGAGGGTCAGAGAGAGAGGGAGACCCAGAATCCGAGGCAGGCTCCAGGCTCTATGCTGACAGCCCGACATGGGGCTCAAACCCATGATCTGTGAGATCATGACCTGAGCTGAAGTTGGATGCTCAACTGACTGAGCCACCCAGGAACCCCTCATTACTCTTAATAAGCAGAAATTTACTTTTATAAAATTTATTTTAAAAGCACTGTATCTTCTTAATTCAAGTAGGGCAATCCCTAGAACACGAACAACACCACTGTTGTGTGTAATAGCTCCTAACCAAAATAAATATTTCAAAATAGGCACCAAAATAGCTAACTGATCATGTTCGCAGTAAACAGGTCAATGACTATTCCTTCTAAAAATTGTAACGTCTTCACTAATTGTGATTATTTATTTATTTATTTTTAGGGAGAGAGCAAGCAGAGGAGGGACAGAGAAAGAAGGAGAGACGGAATCTTAAGCAGGCTCCACACTTAGCTCAGAGCCCAATGTGGGGCTCAGTCTCACTACTGTGAGGTCATGACCTCAGCCAAAATCAACGGATGCTTAGCTGACTGAGCCACCTAGGCGTCCCAAATTGTGATTTTTTAAAATTTAACTTTGCAAACTTTCAAATCTGCTAAAAAAGTTCTTTCTCTCTCTTTCTTTCTTTCTTTTCTTTTCTTTTTTTTTCTAATATTCAAGTTAGTTAACATACACTATAGTTTTGGCTTTAGGAGTAGAGCCCAGTGATTCATCTCTTACATAGGACACCCAGTGCTCAGAAAAGTGCCTTCTTTAATGCCCGTCACCCATTTAACCCACCTCCCCCCACCCACCACCCCTCCAGCAACACTCAGTTTGTTCTCTGTATTTAAGAATCTCTTATGGTTTGCCTCCCCTCTGTTTTATCTTACTATTTTTTTTAATCTGCCAAAAAGTTTAAGAATGCTTACAGCATTCTTCAAGATTCACCAGCTATTAACATTTCCCCACATTTGCTAATCTCTATTCACATACGTGGCTGTAATTATTATTATTAAACTTAATTTATTTATTTTGAGAGAGAGAGCATGCACGAGCAGGGGAGGAGCAGAGAGAGGACAGAAAGAATCCCAAGCAAGCGCCATGCTCAGCGCAGAGCCTGAGGAGGGGGCTCGATTTCACGAACTCTGAGATCATGACCTGAGTCCATATTAAGAGTCAGACGCTTAACCAACTGAGTTACCCAGGTGCCCCAACATGGTTGTTGTTGTTGTTATTACTATTATGTTGAACTACTTGAGAACAAGGTGAGAACATCATGCCTTCTAAAGGCTCTATAACTCTAACTGCTGTTTAATGTCTACAACATCTATACTTTCATCATATATAATTCAGCCCTCACCAACTTGGGTTCTGCTAAAGAATTAAGCCCTGTTTCCCCAAGACATGGGTTGGCCAACAAACAGCAGCTAGTGGATTTGGTCTGCTGCCTGTTTTTCTGTGAGCTAAGAATGTTTTTACATTTTTAAATGGCTGAAAAAAACCCCTAAAATTAGAGCATTTTGGGATATGGAAAAACTATATGAAATTCAAATTTCAGTGTCCATAAATAAAATTCTATTTTATTTGAGCCATGCTCATTCGTTTAAGTATTTCACTCTCTGATCCTTTTCAGAAAAAGTTTGCCAACTCTTGCTAGGGTACCCACTACATGTAATGAACTTTTTCTCCTATATATCTAGAATGGTATCAGCTATGTAACATCCTAGGGAAAGAAAACCAAGACAATAAGACACACATATCATTTTCTAAAAGACTTAATTCTCTCATGGAACCCCAGCTGAGAAAAGCTGTATGCACATTTATTTATTAAGTACAGAGGCACCTGGGTGGCTCAGTCGGTTAAGTGTCCAACTCTTGATTTCGGCTCATGTCATGATCTCACAATTCTTGAAATTGAGCCTGGAGTCGGGCTCTGTACTAACAGGGCAGAGCCTGCTTGAGATTCTCTCTCTGCCCCTCCCTTATTCTCTCTCAAAATAAATAAACATTAAAAAAGAAAAGTACAACACTTCACATGTTAGACAGTAATCAGAATAAAGATACATACATGCACTCAAAGTTGTGACTCTTGACTTGATGAATCCCATTACACTGGGTTATTCTACGAGCATACATATTAAAAACATGGCTCAAAAGATTACCAAATGTCTATCTCCAGCCTTATAAAAATCCAAGATATCAAGAACCTCAAAGAATTAGAGTTCCCCAAAATAAGCAGGCAGATCTTGTTAAAACTTTTTCTCAGTGTCCCTGAAATGTTAACACCGCACTTTAACTCAAAGAAAAATTTTGAAATTTTGAGATAAACTACCAGTGAATCTAACATCTGGCTTAAATGGAGTTAATCTCTTCACATCCAACTGTTACATAATACAATTACTTACCCGTGTCCGATCTTCAATGTTGTATATTTTTAATTGCATGGGGATATTGAAACTATGCAAAAAATTGCCTCCAAAGACTAATGTGTCTGTAGGAGTATACACAGCATGAATCCAGCCTAGAAGAAAGGGAATGGAGGGTAGTGACTGTAAGCACACATTACAACATGGCTCTCTCAGAGAACTAGTATAATACTCCTAGATCCTACTTTTTACTCTGATTGTTACTTAGTGGTTGGTCAAGTTATTTAATCTCTTGCAGCCTCAATATCCTCTATAAAAATTAAACTTTATATGGTTACTAGTAAGTATTAAATCAGAAAATGCACATAAAGTGTTTAGCACACAGTAAGCTTAAGAAATGCTGCTTCTATTTACAGGAGCACCTACTGTGAAGGTGCAGTATAAGAGCTGACATGTATTTCCATTTACTCCTCAAAACAAAATGTGACAGAGGTTTAAATATTTGACCAAAAAGGTATTAGCAGGTAAACAAGTGTCAGAATTCTTCTTTTTTTTTTTTTTTTTTTTTTTTTTTTACAAGTGTCAGAATTCTAATACAGGTCTGTGACTTCAAAATCTGTGCTGTAAATACTTATTTTGTAACTAGTGACCTCCTAAAAATTATCACTGATGCTACTACACTCCAGCCTTCATAGACATCCCTTAGAAAGTAGGTCTCTTTCACCCAGACGTTAGATACTGCCCGCTGACCAGGTCTTATCCTTAGAGATTCTGATTACCTAGACCTAATGTGCAGTCCAAATGTAGACCTTCTGTGAGAAGCCACCACTGACAATTCTGATTTTAGTGGAAAATCAGTGCCTTTTTCAAAAATCCACATTCTTACCATCTAATCCATAATGACAGGAAAGGACACTATTGTTTTCTGTCCACCCCAGCATCACAACCACTCTTGGTGGTAATCCATTAATTCTAGTGGCTAGAGTAAACAACTAATTTTTTCCCATCTTGCTTACCTGAGGGAATGACGAAGGTATAGCCCTGCTTGAGCTCAATGCGCTGACAATCTGATACCCGGTCACCCAGAAAGATGTCTCCCTGTTTCCCTGACAGCAGCCAATTCTCGTACAGCTCCAGGTTGTGGGCTGTAGGGGGGATGAGCCAGAAGACCTGTGAGTTAAAAAACTTCAGTCTGTTAACAGCCATTGACATGACCCAGTCGTCTCCCTCAACTGATAAACAGGTACAAAGTTAAGGCCAACAGGCAGAAGAGCAGCAAGCAGTCCTCCTAGCCTATAGAACCTGACCATTTGGGAAATTCTAGAGGCCCCAAGGAAGCAGATATTTTCTGTCCTTCACTTGATGAAATGGCTTTAGGGCTTCCTTGGAGTTTGACTGTAGAACCCAGAACCCATCCAGGACTCAGGGAGAAGAGGGACATTCAGTTTGTTACCTAGGAGGTCCCTTACTTGCCCCTGGCTGTCTGGCCTCTACAGTCCTAAGAAATACAGTAGGTACAATATCTTCTAGAGACAGGCCTAGCTTACTTTGTTCTAGGGTAGTAACCAAGACCAAAAGGACAAAACTTGAGATACCATTGAAATGGATCCAAAGCAAACAAAATGACTTTGGATTTGGAGGTACAGTTGTTCTAAATTAGGACCTCACATTTTAAAAGCATTATGTGTTTTCATTCCAGTTCTACTTCTCTCACAAACGCATCTACTTCTAGCAAGGGAAAAAAGGGTAACTAATAATAAGAGCGTAATACTACAAACCTCCAACATTAATCCCAGATTTCCATTCTCACACAGCATTCAGAAACAATCTGACAAGCTGGAATACAGTTCTTTACGAATGAGAATAATCTTTCAAAATCTATTCACATCCTTAGGGAGGACTTAAAGGCTTCCTCTGGCCACATTTCAGATCAATGCCTTCAAAATAGGGAAAGGTGGTTTGGATTCTAATTTGCTGATTTCATCCTGAATCTATACAAAATTTGTGTTGCCATCTACTACTTTATTACACTTCCACGTAGAGAAATTGTCTTGTCTTCCTAAAACCACTTTCTTGTCTTCATGTGGAGAATTCTGCCTTGGGAATCTAAAAATAAGGCTGCTGAGGTTTACTAAGTACTATGCCAATATTGGTATTATGACAGCAGACTAGAAGAATACGAATTCCTACTGAAGTCAAGCCAAAAGGGTCAACGTAATCAACGTTTCTCTCTAGAATAGGGGACAATTTCCTAGCAGATTCATGTCTAGGTATATTAGGCATGCATGAACTGAAGCAGAGACATATAACCAGCTTCAGATTCCAACCCCCATCCCAACTATGACCGTACCTTTCCCCCTTGATGGATGTGATACCAAACAGAGGTACCACCAAAGTCCACGTGGAAGTCAGTATAGCAGCCTCGAACACTCATCAGACAGTACCTGACCCAAAAAAAAACAGCAGCCATTAGTGCACCGATGAGAAAAAGAGAGCATGCCCCACCACAATACCACACTCTCCCCTTGTGCACCCCACCTTCCACATAATCAATTCCCAGTCAGTAAGAGGAGCACAACTGCGTCATCATGTTACCAGAACAACACATTTTCTTTAAACTATGTAATTGTGGGTTATGACACCGTTACATATACTCTTCCCTCTGAAACTGTAAAATCTGTTTAAAGAATTCATCTTTTTGATCATTTAGGACACAGACCAAGGCTCCAAAGGGAGGAACCATTCCTTGCAATCACTCTGGTTTCCCGGTGATGCACCTGAGGAAATGCAGGGAAAGCCACTTACTTCTGCACTTTGGGGTACTGCATCTCCAAGATGGCATTTGTTGATTCAGTCTGACTTTCCTTCAAATGCCTCGGCCACATGTTGTCTACCCAGTCAATGAAATCCACCTTTAAAAAGGAGAAGGAAACATTTAGGATTCAATGGAAGGACTGGGATTAAAGAGAACTTTAAAGTCCAGAAAAACAGAATTTCTCAAAATACACACTGAAAGACTATAATTTAATTATAAACAAAATAAAACCATCTGTTGGTGAATCTTAGGGTCGACAGGCAAACCTTCTAGAAATAATTTTTCAATGAGAACAAAGGCTAATGGACCCGTCAACACCACAAAGATAGCACTAATGAAAATGAAGTCATTAAATAACACAGTAGTATCCCCTCTGTGTCAATACTGGTATAATCAACTGTATTTTTCTAATTCAATCAAAGGTGCTGTCTGGATGGTACTTCTAAACTTACCAGAGATGTAACACAGTGAACTGTTAGAGCAGCTAAGACATCCAAAGTTTTAAAAGGAGAAGGAGGAGGAGGAGGAGGAGGAGGAGGAGGAGGAGGAGGAGAAAAAGAAACAAATCCAATAGGGATTTGTAGCCCTACATGAACAATGTAGAATCTACTAGGTTAGGAATCAGAAGTTCCAGGTCTGTCATGTTTTCTCAAGATCACATGCAAGTCCCTGGAACTCATTTCTAAAATGAGGATAATTAACTCCAAGGGATATTGTGAGGATTACATGTAAATACATGTTAAAATTTCTTGAGATAATGTTAGCAGAATTTAGTAATCTATTTTTTATTTCATTTTCATTTCACCTTTATTTTCCATCTTTCATCACTTGGTTTTTATTATCACTAACTACATGAACATAATACTTGGTCATTAAAAATACATGTGGCTAAATGTATAATTCTGTATTTTTTAAAACATATATAATTTATTGTCAAGTTAGCTAACACATAGTGTATATACAGTGTGCTCTTGGTTTCGGGGGTAGAATCCTGTGATTCATCACTTACATACAACGCCCAGTGCTCATACCAACAAGTGCCCTCTTCAATATTCATCACCCATTTTCCCCCTCCCACACCCCCTATCAACCCACGGTTTGTTCTCTGTATTTAAGAGTCTTTTATGGTTTGCCTCCCTCTCTGTTTAAAACTATTTCTTCCCCTTCCCTTCCTCCAAGGTCTTCTGTTAAGTTTCTCAAGTTCCACATATGAGTGAAAACATATGATATTTGTCTTTCTTTGACTGGCTTATTTCACTTAGCATAATACCCTCCAGTTCCATCCACGTTGTTGCAAATGGCAGGATTTCATTCTTTCTCATTGCCAAATAGTATTCTGTTGTACGTATAAACCACATCTTCTTTATCCATTCATCAGTTGATGTACATTTGGGCTCTTTCCATAATTTGGCTATTGTTGAAAGCACTTCTATAAACATTGGGGTACACGTGCCCCTATGAATCAGGACTCCTGTATCTTTTGGATAAATTCCAAGTAGCACTATTGTTGGGTCGTAGGGTAGTTCTATTCTTAATATTTTGAGGAATCTCCACACTGTTTTCCAGGGCAGCTGTACCAGTTTGCATTCCCACCAACAGTGCAAGAGGGTTCCTGTTTCTCCACATCCTTGCCAACATCTGTTGTTTCCTGAATTGTTAATGTTAGTCACTCTGACCGATGTGAGGTGGTATCTCAATGTGGTTTTGATTTGCATTTCCCTAATGATGAGTGATGTTGAGCATCTTTTCATACATCTGTTGGCCATTTGGATGTCTTCTTAGGGAAAGTGTCTATTCATGTCTTCTGCCCATTTCTTCATGGGACTACTTGTTTTTTGGGTGTTGAGTTTGGTACATTCTTTACAGATTTTGGATACTAACCCTTTACCCGATATGTCATTTGCAAATATCTTCTCCCATTCCATTGGTTGCCTTTTACTTTTGTTGATTGCTTCATTTGTAGTGCAGAAGCTTTTTAGCTTGATGAAGTCCCAACAGTTTGTTTTGCTTTTATTTCCCTTGCCTTTGGAGACGTGTCAAGCAAGAAATTGCTTCAGCTGAGGTCAAAGAGGTTGTTGCCTGTTTTCTCCTCTGGGGTTTTGATGGTTTCCTGTCTTACATTTAGGTCTTTCATCCATTTTGAGTTTATTTTTGTGTATGGTGTAAGCAACTGGTCCAGTTTCATTCTTCTGCATATTGCTGTCCAGTTCTCCCAGCACCATTTGCTAAAGAGACTGTCTTTTTTCCACTGGATGCTCTTTCCTGCTTTGTCAAAGACTGGTTGGCCATATGTCTGTGGGTCCAATTCCGGGTTCTCTATTCTATCCCATCGGTCTATGTGTTCTTGTGCCAGTACCATACTGTCTTGATGATTACAGCCTTGTAGTAGAGGCTAAAGTCCAGGATTGTGATGCCTCCCACTTTGGTTTTCTTTTTCAACATAACTTTGGCTATCCGGGGTCTTTTGTGGTTCCACACAAATTTTAGGATTGTTTGTTCTAGCTTTGAGAAGAATGCTGGTGCAATTTTGATTGGGATTGCACTGAATATGTAGAGTGCTTTGGGTAGTATTGACATTTTAACAATACTTGTTCTTCCAATCCACGAGCATGGAATGTTTTTCCATTTCTTTGTGTCTTATTCAATTTCCTTTATAAGTTTTCTAAAGTTTTCAGCATACAGATCTCTTATATTTGGTAATCTATTGTAAATTATATGTGCTGAAAGAAGTGAAAGCAATATGAACGTATCTGCACTTTACACTGAACTATAACATGTCCTCTACCTTCAAATGTGTGCATTACCCAACCACTGACCTCCAAGAAACAGTCTCAGGTAGATAAAATGTGAGCCAAAACATGAGTCCAGTACAGTATTGACACTACAAATAATCTAACTTAAGGCTATAAAACATACGTATACAGTAAGCTTTACAACAATACCTGTATTTAATAATTTATTTCCCTGACAATATAGATCTGGACAAATGCATACAATCTGTGCATAATGATATGAGGCAGGTGTCTAGGAAACCATGGGAGCAAGGCTGGAAGGGATCACCAATGACATGCAAGTTGAGAGCAACCATGAAGTTAACTTGTGGCTGCACTTCAAAGATTTCTGCTCAGGGAGCCAATAGTTTTAACCAAGCATCCACTGGGTCTCAAACACTGAATGAACTCCAACTTCCTTCCTTTCCCTCAAACAAAATCTACTTTCTGTTCTCTTAATGTAGTGGTCAGCACCTTCTATCTCATGGTCCTCTCCTTTGCTAACACTTTAACAGAATAATGAATAACTGTACTTGCTCAAGACAGTATAAGCTCTTATGTCTGGATGGGGAAAAGAAGGGTTAAGAACACATGGGTATTTTTTTCTCAATTTTCATTCAGAGAAAGTTGAATTTCTTTGGCCAGAATTTCTCACCTGCAGCACTGAGTCACTCATTCTGGCCTCTCGTTTTTTGGTATTATTAGGTATCGTCTTGTGGTATGGGACTCATACTTTTTTCCTTCGGTTAATCTTTAGGCTCTGGGTAGGCCTTTTATTAAATGGCCCGAGCCATGTGAGAGCAAGTCTCCAGAAGGGGTAATCACCAGTTTCTACCTGTTCTGCATCCATACTAGGGCCAAACTGGTAAGAAGTCCAATGCCCAGGACCTAATCTATTCATATGCTTCACAAAAAAAGCTCACAGCCTTATATGAACTGATTTTCCCGCCACCAAACAAATCTGCACATTGTATATGTTACTTTCCAGCTACCTCTCAGGTACTGCTGGAATGACAGCAGAAAACAATCTCTCTCCTTACCAGAAAATCCCATTTTATGCTAACACCCCAAGAGGCACCTAAAGGTTGCCCACCTTCCTCTTCCGCTGCACCTACTTTTACACATACTACTTCTTCTGCCTGGAATTCTGGTTTTCATTCCCTTTGCCTCATTTCTTTCATGTCAAGCTTAGATATCACTTCCTCCAAAGAGTTTCCCCTAATTCTCATCCAGTTTAGGTTAGGGGGGGTCCTTCTTCTTGCCCCCACCACACTCTGTATTTATTCACTTATGAAGCACTTACCATGAGTGTGGCTTATAGAAATGTCTATCCTCTGGTCTTTCTTCCCCGTGAGACTTTAAGCACTGTGAGAATGACAATGACCTTATCTTCCACAGGTCCTCTAGCACCTAGCATAGTGCTCAGTACGTGGTGGGCACTTGAACCAATAATACGCTAACTCTGAAGGTGTGAATGTCACAGAGAATTAGAGATTATGTGGTTTATGTGAAAGATTACAAGAATAAGTATATTTGTTCAAACTCATTGAAATGTATACTTAAAATGAGTGTATTTTATGTCAATCATACTGCAATAAAGTTGGTTTTTAAAAAAGCATTATTGGGGCGACTAGGTGGCTCAGTTGGTTAAGCATCCACCTTTGGCTCAGGTTATGATTTCGTGGTTTGTGGGTTTGAGCCCCATGTTAGGCTCTGTGCTGACAGTTCAGAGCCTGACGCCTTTGGATTCTGTGTCTCCCTCTCAATCTCTGCCCCTCCTCTGCTCACAATTTGTCCCTCAAAAATAAATAAATATTAAAAAAAAAAGAATAATAAAAAATAAAAATAAAAAAGCATTACTGAGATATGTTAGAAAATACCTAAATAAATGGAAGGATACACTGTGGGGAAAAAGACTCCAGTAAATAAATAAATAATACCCCAGCAGAATAAGCATATTATTGCTTACATAGCAAGTCATCAAAAGCTTTCCCGCTTTCAGGAAGTGACCTTGGTAATAGCTCAATCTTTCCAGTCATGTTTTAGGTCCCTAAAAAATATTGGTGCATTATTCTGTGTCCTCCAGAAAATTTCCTTTTCTGAGCCCTTCCATAGTTCCACTCCTCCATTTAGGTCTATTATTTTTCTGTTATATAATGATGGATTTTTATCATTAAAGCTAGGAACAAAAGTGAATAAATTAAGCATGTTACAAAAAAGGCTTCATGTGTGAATGACATAGTTCTAAATTTTAAGAACAGAAAAGTATGAATGTTTGACTTTTATAGCTATAATCACTTATTTTTAAGTTGAAATTCTAAAAATATTAACAGTGTTAATTTATAAGCAATATTAAAAACAATTTATAAACAATGTTATTGTGATTCTTACATCCCTCTCTTATTATTTTAATGCACTGAATTGTACATTAAAAAAACTTTTTCTTTAAAGTAGGCTCTATATGCTCAATGTGGCGCTTGAACTCATGACCCCAAGATCAAGAGTTGCATACTCTACCAACTGAGCCAGCCAGGTGCCCTATATTCTTTACTTATTAAGTGCACCATGTTTGGCTAATAACAAGACTAAATTCTAACTGTCTTCCTATATTTCCACATGACCAAACAAATTATAATATAAAAGGATTTTTATCATTCTAAGGAGATAAAAGTTTTCTTAAGAAATTAAAAAATTTTTTTTTTAATCTTTGTTTATTTTTGAGAGAGAGACAGAGTGTGAGTGGGGGAGGGGCAGAGAGAAAAGGAGACACAGAATCCGAAGCAGTTTCCAGGCTCCAAGCTGTCAGCACAGAGCCCAACGTGAGGCTCAAACTCATGAACCGTGAGATCATGACCTGAGCCGAAGTCGGATGCTTCACCGACTGAGCCACCCAGGCGCCCCTTAATAAGAAATTCTGTACTTAGCTGCAGCCATCTCCAGTAACAAGAAGCAATGACAAAAAATTACATTGTCTCTTCAGGTAATAACAGTAAAATACTAAGAACATTTTCCTGTTGGTCTGTACATATCAATGTCTTAGTGATAATAACAATGCATCTTACTGGTAAGCTGAATGTAGGTGTATATATAAAATAACAGTATTAGAAGCAATTATCATAATTTTGATGCAATTAGGATAATTAAATGGAGATAGAATAAAACACTGAGATCTTGACTTTATTTATTTTTAAATGTTTATTTTTTATTTTGGGGTGTGGGATAGAGAGCAGGGGGAGGATCAGAGAGAGCAGGAAAGGGGCAGAGAGAGGGAGAGAATCCCAAGCTGGCTCTGTGCTGTCAGTGTGTAGCGTGATGTGGGGTTCAATCTCACAAACAGTGAGATCATGACCTGAGCCAAAATCACGAGTAAGAAGCTTAAATGACAGCCACCCAGGCTGAGATCTTGATTTTAAAAGAATGATTAGGGGGCACCTGAGTGACTCAGTTGGTTAAGCGTCCGACTCTTGATTTCAGCTCAGGTCATGATCTCATGGTTCATGTATCAAGCCTGGAGTCAAGCTGTGTGCTCACAGCACGGAGCCTGCTTGGGATCCTCTCCGTCTCTCTCTCTGCCCCGCCCCCCACTGACTCTAATAAATAAACATAAAAAGAAAGTTATAAATTCTCCCAGTATATAAACAACTCTCTTGGTGACAATGACAATGTGGAAAAAATGATCAGACTAACCGTGGAGGGCCTCTGCACCATATTCTCCAGCCTGGTGTGGCTGAACTCTAGGCTGATGACATTATAGAGTTTTTCTCGCTCCTCCTCTGGGGTCTCATAGTAGCGTGTCCACTGAGCCATGGTCATTTCAATGCCTTTCTGTGTGTTCACGTCCATGACATCCACCATGCGACGACTCCCTGCCACGAAAGATGTATCAATCATCTCTACTGAGCCGCTATTATCCTCAAATATATTAAGAATATAAAATACAAGTAGAAGGAAACAAAGTATCCTTTCTTTATTCAGGGTATTCAGTAATAAGCAAGGAGAGAGCTGTCACTCAAGGTGGATAAATCAACAGAAAATCAAACCACAGAGAATGGGAAAAACAACAGGTTAATATAAAAAGCGATTCCCTATGGCATATTTCTATATGGTCAGGTAACAAATCCTATATTCAATATCTTACTCAACCCTAACAATTCTAAATGGTAAGTACTAATCACCATTTCATAGATGAAAAAATAGGTGTTAGGTAACTTGCAGGACAAGGCAGGACAAGAATCCCAGAACTCTACACCAACTCCAGAGTTAATGCTCTTACCCACTGAGCTACACTGCTTTGATGCAGTTTTAAGGATCTTATCTATCCTATACTCTGATCCACTATACAGTGATATAGTGAGTACTAGATTCATTCTGAAGCTGTCCATTCTTCTGTTTAAAAGGGTTATTTCCAAAACCTGTTAAGCATTTCTAATATAAACCTCCCTTTTCATTCATTTCACAAATATTTACTGACTGATAAAGCCACCATGAGGGACACAAAGATCTGTATCAGATTCTCAACCAACTATAACAACTACAACAAAAAGGAGAATGCATAAATTAGTAGGGAGGAAAAACAATAGCCTAATTAAAGCCAAAGATACCTAAGTTTAAATTTCAGCTCTGATAATAGTTGGGAAAGCTATTTAACTTCTCTGAACCTTAATATCTTCTTCTTTAACTTGGGAATAATATTACCTTGGAGGCCGCTGTGAAGGAAAATATTTAACACAAAGTAGGTGTCAATTACACAGTAGTAAAAATAAAAGGAAAATTATTATTATTTTTATAACATTGGACTGACCAGAGAAGCCTTTTAGGAAAAGAAGGTGAAGAAGAGACTTTTGAGTTAGGCCTTGAAAAATAAATAGAATTTCAACAAGAAAGATTCAACAGAGAATTCCAAGCAGAAGCAGCAGCAGCAGCATAAGAGACAATATGGAGAGGCAAGACAGCTAAAAAAGTTAAAATAATAGTGGTCAAGAAAAGGAAAGAGAATAAAAAGCTGCTGATATTAAGAATATTGTTCAGGGGCGCCTGGGTGGCTCCGTCAGTTAAGCAACTGACTTCGGCTCAGGTCATGATCTCACGGTTTGTGGGTTTGAGCCCCGCGTCGGGCTCTGTGCTGACAGCTCAGAGACTGGAGCCTGCTTCGGATTCTGTGTCTCCCTCTCTCTCTGACCCTCCCCCGTTCATGCTCTGTCTCTGTCTCAAAAATAAATAAACGTTAAAAAAAATTAAAAAAAAAAAAAAGAATATTGTCCAATTTGTAAGAAACTAGCAAACATCTACTATATACCTGGACTTCGTGGATATAACAACTAGTATCAAGACCTGGTCCCCTGCCTCTAAGACGTTTACAGTCTAGTCAGAGATATGAGATAATAGTCAGGAGGACTAGAATATGGCCATAATAAAGGAGACATGGCAGAATACACATAAGATATAACTCATAATATAAGGCAATAAAGCAAACCTACCCTTTATATTTTGGAAGAAAATGCTAATGATAAATCAAAATTGTCTTGTAATACCATTTCACACCCACTATGATAGCCATAAATTAAAAAAAAAAAAAAAAAGGAAAATAACAAGTGCTGGCAAGGATGCAGAAAAACTGGAACCCTCAAGACTTTGCTGGGAATAATGTAAAGTGGTGCAGCTGCTGTGGAAAACAGTTTGGTGGTTCCTCAATAAATTAAACACAGAATGACCATGTGACCCAACAACTTCACTCCTAGGTAAATATCTAAAGATACAGGTGATGAAAACGTTCTGAACTAGAAACTGGTGATGGTTGCACATTGTGAATAAATTTAATGCCACTGAAATATATACTTTAAAAATTATTATAATGGTAAATTTTATGATACTTGTATTTTAGCACAATTGTTTAAAAAAACAGGGGTGCCTGGGTGGCTCAGTTGGTTGAGTGTCTGACTTCGGCTCAGGTCAAGATCTCATGGTTTGTGAGTTGGAGCCCCACATCGGGCTCTGTGCTGACAGCTCAGAGCCTGGAGCCTGCTTTGGATTCTGTGTCTCCCTCGCTCTCTGCCTCCCCCCAGCTCATTCTCTGTCTCTTTCTCTCTCAAAAATAAAAACATTTGAAAAAATAAAAATAAAAAAATAAAAGTGAATGCTTTCCTTCAAAAATGTAGATCAAAGCTGTTGCCGAGGATGCAGAGAAAGAATGCACTGTTGGGAATACAAACTGGTGCAGCCACTCTGGAAACAGTATGGGGGTTCCTCAAAACATCAAAAATAGAACTACCTTACAACCCAGCAATTACACTACCAGGTGTCTATCCAAAGGATACAGGTGTGCTGTTTTGAAGGGGCACATGCACCCCAATGTTTACAGCAGCACTACTGACAATAGCCAAAGTATGGAAAAAGTCCAAATGTCCATCGATGGATGAATGGATAAAGAAGATGTTGTATATACATACAACGGAGTATTACTTGGCAATCAAAAAGAATGAAATCTTGCCATTTGCAAGACTGCAACGTGGATGGAACCAGAGTGTATTATGCTAAGCAAATTAGTCAGAGAAAGACAAATATATGGCTTCACTCATGTGGAATTTAAGATACAAAACAGATGAACATAAGGGAAGGGAAGCAAAAATAATATAAAAACAGGGAGGGGGACAAAACATGAGACTCTTAAATATAGAGAACAAACAGAGGGTTGCTGGAGGGGTTGTGGGAGGGGGGATGGGCTAAAATGGTACAGGTCATTAAGGAATCTACTCCTGAAATCACTGTTGCACTATATGCTAACTTGGATGTAAATAAACAACAACAATAAACTTATTACTGTCCTGGAGGTCTGTTAGGAAAAGAAGTCCAGTGATGGACCTATAGGTACTCAAGAAGATTTTCTGAGGTCCTCTGAGAGAGCCCTGCATTGTGAAGAGTGGGAAAGCATTTTAATCACTCAACAGATTTACTGAGTGCCTACTATACTCCAGAGATTGCACTAGATATTAGGAAATACCCAGTGACAGGCAGACAGCTGGACTCTAACACAGAAATAGTGAAGGAGTGAAAAAACCAGGGAATTCGAGAACTTTCCTTCACCTGGGCTATCTGTGACTTTCACCTCTTGGATAAACAGAAGAGTTATCCAGCTGTCTAAAAAGGGCCCTCCGGTGGCTAGGAGATAGTACTGCAGTGTCAATTTCCAAAGCAAGACATTGCACTGGAACTTTAACATAGAGAACAAAACTTAACAGAAGCTATAATATTGACAGGAAAGCATCAGAAAAAACTTTTTGCTTCATGTCCTGTTGGAAACATGTCCAAAAGGTTTTAATCCACTTTACTGCTTTAACGTGTATAAGACTGTAACCATTCTGAATTCCAAAGGATCCTGGTGAGTCTCAGGGCTACCCTGAAAACCAAATGGTCTGCAGAAATTTGACCTGAACCTTTACTGACACCAGGAAGCTTTCTTCTTTAATTAGGTTGATCCAATTTGTTTTTTTCCCCTAAATTTTGAACAGAATATAAATCAGACTAAAAACTCAACCAGTCACTGAAAGAAATGTTAACATATCTCTTTCTCGGCTTACAATGCTTTTGTTCATTATTACTATTATATATATATACATATATATATATAATACAAATATATAAATATACATTATATATGTTTTTATTATATATATATTTATTTAAGTAATCTCTCCTCCGAAAGTGGGGGCTTGAATCTACAACCCTGAGATCAAGAGTCACATGCTTCAGTTTGCAAAGTTTTAAACCTTGGTCAAGTTACCAAATGTAGCACTGGTGAAAATTTCCTGGAAATTTCTCTACTGCTTTTGGAGAATGGCAGAGAATCATAGATATGAATCTTCCTTCTTGTCTCAAAGATATAAAATGTCACTTTCCTGGGTGAGATGACCTGGAACAGGCTTTTCACGGAGAGAAGGAGGGGCACACAGTGATAAAATGGTAGGTAGGGAAGAAGGAGAAGTTTTAAAGTTCTGTGCCCGGTGTGTACTAAATGAAGCAACTTTTGTAACTCTTTCTGTGAAAATTCTCAGTGGCCAATGAAATGGTAGTTTTTATCAAGAGGCATATACTTCAATCAAATATGTACTTCAACGTTCCTAAGCCTTAAATCTCAGTCAGAAATTTAGAAATCAATCCCAATCTTAAATCTTTGCCTCATAGGCACAACGGCCACACATATTACTACTTACCCACACACATTTTGACATCATTCACAGTGAAGTCTGGATCTGGCATCCTATGAAACAAACACTTGTAAGTATAAATGGAAGTACACCTTCTCTAATCAGTGTGAGTTCTTCATTAACGTATTAAAAACTCCTAAGTTAAGACACATAAATATTCATATTCATATTTAGATTTAGTGACATATTTTAAATATGATTATATATTCACATATACATAATAAAGAATATATAACAAAATGTTAACAAGTGATTATTATCCCAGGGTAATAGATTTTTAAGAGATTTATTTTCTTTTTAGCTCACCTATATTTTTTCATTTAATTAACAACCATGAGTTGTTTTTGTAACAAAAGAAGAAAAATACATGGTTTTAAAACTATATGGGGGATTATTTTTAATTATCTACTGCTTTGGGTTATCAATACTGCATTGTCTATAGCCCTGGTGTAATATGGCCATTTCACAACTATATCCAATCAGGCCGAGAACACTTACTTTATTCCAAGTCCATCCGAATTCTTGAAAATCAGAGGGTCTCTTAAGCCACCCCGCTGAATATACTCTACATTAAAATCTGTCACCATAAGAAAACAACTGTTAGAAAGGCAAGAGGTATAGCCGGAAAAAGATAAAAAGACCATAAAATAGATCCTAAGTATTAAGGTGGCGATGGTGTTTGCTGTTTCTGTGTAAATAGTTTTGCTCTGTGAGACAATACACGCAAAAGAAGCATCCTTCGTTGGGGCACCTGGGTGGCTCAGCTGGTTCAGCCTCTGACTCCAGCTCAGGTCATGATCTCACAGTTTGTGAGTTCGAGCCCCACATCGGGCTCTGTGCTGACAGCTCAGAGCCTGGAGCCTGCTTCGGATTCTGTGTCTCCCTCTCTCTCTGCCTCTCCCCTGCTCGTGCTGTCTCTCTCTCTCTCTCAAAAATAAATAAATATTAGGGGGAAAAAAAAAGCATCCCTCAGGATATAGGAAACTCACACTGAGAGGCAGGGTTCAAGGTGTTTTCTAAGTCTGTATTTCCACAGTAAATTCAGAATTTAACCAACAGAGGGTAGTACTATTAATGAGTCATCTCATAAACCCTAAGCAGAAATTATCATCACCCTGTCTCTTCACAGCCAAAAAATTTACTGCTGTCCACTAGAGTATATACCATGACATCCTTGTCAGTTTGCCAAGGAGCAAAGCTGCATAGTACACATGGAATCCCACCTCTGTTGTGGTTGTGGGGAGAGGTACGTGCATAGAAGAGTTTTTACTGGGGTGCCTAGGTGGCTCAGTCAGTCAAGTGTCCGACTTCAGCTCAGGTCATGATCTCACAGTTCTTGGGATTGAACCCTGCACCAGGCTCTGCACTGACAGGGCAGAGCCTGCTTAGGATTCTCTCTCTCCCCCTTCTCTCTGCCCCTCCTGCATGTGTTCTCTCTTAAAAATAAATAAACATTAAAAAAAAAAGTTTTTAGTGTACTATTCTAAACTAAACCTAAAACAAGGGATAGGAGAAGGAAGAGGGCTTCAGGGAAAAATTCCAACAATGTTCCTGGCCCTAATAAAACACTTTTCTTCTTGTGTCACAGAGAATGACTCCCAAGGTGGGAGAACTAGGGAAATGAGGGTGTGTGTGTGTGGGGGGGGGGGGGCACGTGCATGTGTAAGAATGGCATTGTGTAATAAGATAAAATAAACAGCATCACAGCATCAATAGGCAATATTCTAGCTGCACAGATACTGAGCCCATGGTTCCCAGAGTCTACAACTTCCTACACCAAGGGACTGCAGGTCCCTGGAACCAAAATGATACTGACCTTTTCCTTCCATAAAAGTAACAAAATTTGCATTATATTTGTTGGTGTGGAGCTTCTCTTCCAAGTCAAAAGTTCTTTTCCCTTCAATTTCATCATCTGAAATGCCATCATCTTCATAGCGTCGTCGCATGGTACCACGCTGGGGGAGAGAGGGACAGAAGGATCAAATCATGTACTTTTTCATGCTTATCTAAAAGTACTCACAAACATATGTACGTTTCAACTTTATGTACTTTCAACTTCAGGTATAACACCTGAAACATCAATTTTCCTTGCCTTATAAACCTTTCTCTCAACTAAAGGTCAGGTAATGTCCTCGGAATGTACAGAATATAACAAAATTTTGATGGGCCACTGGTTCCCTACTTATGAATTCTACCTCTGCTAACTCTTTGGACCTAGAGATATAAATTTACAATAGAAATATGACCGGGGCGCCTGGGTGGCTCAGTCAGTTAAGTGTCCGACTTTGGCTCAGGTCATGATCTCATGGTTCGTCAGTTCAAGCCCCACATCGGGCTCTGTGCTGACAGCTCAGAGCCTGGATCCTGCTTCAGATTCTGTGTCTCCTTCTCTCTCTGCCTCTCCCCCACTCACACTCTGTCTCTGCCTCTCAAGAATAAATAAACATTAAAAAGAAAAAAGAAATATGACCAAATTGTGTTCACAGTCCAATAAAGACTGGAGACAGTATGTATATAGATATTTTTTTTTTAATTTTTTTTAACGTTTATTTATCTTTGAGATAGAGAGACAGAGCACGAATGAGGGAAGGTCAGAGAGAGGGAGACACAGAATCCGAAACAGGCTCCAGGCTCTGAGCTGTCAGCACAGAGCCCGATGTGGGGCTCGAACTCACGGACCGCAAGATCACGACCTGAGCCGAAGTCAGCCGCCCAACTGACTGAGCCACCCAGGCGCCCCTCTATATAGATATTTTAGGTCAGGATACAAAATACAATGTTTTCATAGGTGAAAGCTGTATCTACATTAGTTTTCTAAAACAATCTTCAAGAATAGGCTAAAACATTTGAATTAATGAAACAAAAACTCCTTTACATCAGATAAAAGAAGTTAATCTAAACAGTTTAGTATTCCAAATAGCAGACCATCAATATTTAGCTTTAAGGATATCTCCCCAAAGAAAATATACAAGGGTGCCTGGGTGACTCAGCTGGAAGAGCATGCAACTCTTGATCTCGGTGTCATGAGTTCAAGGCCCATGGTGGGTATAGGGATTAATTAAATAAATAAATTAGAAAAAGAAAACATATAAATGGCCAAAGAACACAGGAAAAGATACTCAATATCATTAGTCATCAGGGGAAATGAAAATCAAAACCACCATGAGATACCACTTCACACCCACTAGGATGGCTACTATCAAAAGGTGGACAATAACAAATGATGGTGAGAATCTAGAGAAACTAGAACCCTCATACACGGCTGGTGGGAATGTAAAACGGTGCAGCCATGGAAAACAGTTTAGCAGTTCCTCAAAAAATTAAATATGGAGTCATCTTGTGACCCAGTAATTCTACTCCTAGGTACATATCCAAAAGAATTAAAATCCTACGTCCACACAAAAACTTGTACACAGGTGTTCATAGCAGCATTAACCCAAATGTCAACGGATTGATAAATGGATTAAAAAATGTGGTATATTTACACATGGAATAATATTTGGCCATAAAAATGAATGAAATACTGGTATGTAGCTACAGCATGGAAGAATACTGAAAATATTATGCTAAGTGAAAGAAGTCAAGCACAACAGAGCACACCATCACAGATTATAGAATTTTGTTTACATGAAATGTCCAGAATAGGCAAACCCATACAGATAGAAAGTAGGTTAATAGTTGCCAGGGGCTGGGGAGAGCAGTAGGAAGTGACTATTAATGGTATGGGTTTCTTACAAGAGTCATGAAAATATTCTGGAATTAGCAAGTGGTGATATTTGTACAACTCTTGTGACTATACTAAAAACCCAATGAATTATATACACTTAAACTGGTGAGTTTTACAGTATATGAATTATAGCTCATAAGCTAGATTTTTAAAAAACTGATAACGTTGCTTATGCTGCAACACATTCTAGTATATTTAGCTAGTGTCCAATTTTGCTGAAATTTCTTGCATACATACACATGGGACAACTGGTATGGAAGTGGGAAGGGCAAAGGTTAATAAAGTAGCCCTACCCTAGGAGGTACTAAGAACAACCAAACTTGGAATTTAAAGTTAGATATTAGGGGAAGGTCTCCTGGGGAATGGGGGTCAGTGAAGGGGCAGAAACGAGTCATAAGACATAAAATTAAAGAAAGTAAGAATGACTGTTACACACTGGAGCAGAGCTAGATTCAGCATACCAATAGTATGTTTGGTAGAAATACTGAGGGATACCTGGTATCTTTTCCATATTTGGCAAAAACCTTATAATACTTTTACCTACCACCTTTGCTGCCCTAAGTCCCAGCTCAAAGGCCAAAAGAAGACCTAATTTTGGTAAGCTTCACTTATTTCAATAATACCATCACTGCTCAAAATATTTTTAGGTACCTTGATAGAGGGGGTTATTTTCACCGACATTTCTTTTTTTGTTTTTATTTCTTTTGAGACAGATAGAGCAACCTGGGAAGGGGCGGGGAGAGAGAGAATCCCAAGTGGGCTCCACACTGTCAGCACAGAGCCCAATTCACGAGCTGTGAGACCATGACCTGAGCCGCAACCAAAAGTCAGACACTAAACCGACTGAGCCACTCAGGTGACCCTTCACTGACAGTTTCTGACACAAGTTTTGCTTTTTTTTTAAACTTTTAAAGTTTATTTATTTCGAGAAAGAAGGGGGGGGCAAGGAGAACACACACTCACGGGAGTGCAGGGGAGGGGCAGAGAGAAAATCCCAAGCAGGCTCCCTGCTGTCAATGCAGAGTCCAATGCCAGGGGCTTGGGGTTCAAATCCACAAACCCTGAGACCTGAGCGGAAATCAAGAGTCAGATACTTAACTGACTGACCAAACCACCCAGGTGCTCCCCCACCTTTTTAAATTAATTAAAAAAAATTTTTTTAAATGTGTATTATTTACTTTTGAGAGAGAGAGACAGAGCTTGAGCAGGGGAGGGACAGAGAGAGAGGGAGACAGAATCCAAAGCAGGCTCCAGGCACTGAGTTGACAGCACAGAGCCTGACATGGGGCACAAACCCACATGAACTGTGAGATTATGACCTGAGCCGAAGCTGGATGCTTAATTGACTGAGCTACCCAGGTGCCCCTTAAATTTTTTGTTTTAACGTTTTTTATTTCTGAGAGAATGCAAGCAGGGGAGAGGCAGAGAGAGAGAGCCAGACAGATCAGAAGTGGGCTCTGCTCTGACAGCAGAGAGCCTGACGCTGGGCTCAAACTCATCAACTTTATTTTTCTTCTATGAAACTATGTGGTGGCCACAGCTGAAGCCTGGGTCCTCTGCACGGAGACTGGTGTGGGTCTCTTTTTTTTTTTTTTTAATTTTTTTTTTCAACGTTTATTTATTTTTGGGACAGAGAGAGACAGAGCATGAACGGGGGAGGGGTAGAGAGAGAGGGAGACACAGAATCGGAAACAGGCTCCAGGCTCTGAGCCATCAGCCCAGAGCCCGATGCGGGGCTCGAACTCACGGACCGCGAGATCGTGACCTGGCTGAAGTCAGACACTTAACCGACTGCACCACCCAGGCGCCCCTGGTGTGGGTCTCTTTTACAAGATGTCAGTGAATTCCTGATAGGGAGACTTGGTGAACACAGTCTCTTTCCAGAAGTCAGGGTTGAGACAGCTGTAGGTCTTATCTTGGAAATGGCATCAAAAGTGGCCTTGGCTGGGTGCCTGGGTGGCTCAGTTGGTTAAGCATCCAACTTCAGCTCAGGTCATGATCTTGTGGTTTCTGAGTTGGCGCCCTACATCGGGCTTGCTGCTGTCAGCCCAGAGCCTGCTTCGGATCCTCTGTCCCCTCTCTCTCTGCCCCTTTCCCGCTCACACATGCTCTCTCTCGAAAATAAACATTAAAAAAAAAAAAAAAAAAAAAAGTGGCCTTGGCGAAGTTGCCCATGATGGCAGCACAGCCCCTAGCCAAGTGTCATCAATACTGGCTATCAACAGTAGCTTCTTGGGCACAGGAACTGCATGAGTTTACTTCCATATAAGATATCTTCAGTTCCCCTCCCCTCTTTTTTTTTTTTTTATTTTTTTAATGTTTATTTATTTTTGAGAGCGAGTGCAAGCAGGGGAGGGGCACAGAGAGAGAGGGAGAGAGGGAGACACAGAACCTGAAGCAGGCTCCAGGCTGTCAGCAGAGAGCCTTATGCGGGGGCGGGACTCAAGCTGTGAGATCATGATCTGAGCCAAAGTGGGATGCTTAACTGACTGAGCCACCCAGGTGCCCCTCCTCAGCTCCCCTCCTTACTGTACTTCATTTATGTGTCTTTGAAGAGAAGTCCAAAATATGAATTCCAAGTATCGTAGAACAAAGACAATACAATCAGAATTAATGTAGTTTCCCCTTCTCCCCTGCAAAATTTAGAAAGCACTAATTTGCACTGTAAGTTCTAATATACTTGTAAAAAAAAAATTCCAGTCATATTTTCAAATTTCAGCCTTTCCTGGGTCTACCATTACTGATTCTTCTTCAGTAAGGAGGACATAATCACCCTGATTATTCCCAAATTTCTAACATGGTAGCCAGAAGTTCCCGCATCCTTCCTTTATTTTTATATGCTTCTTCCTTCCAATATTCAAGAAGACTCCTTTCATTTACACTTTCAATATAGAGAATATAAGGATATAGGGAAATCTGCTCTAGCCAAGCCACGTAAAAGACAAGAGAAAAATGAATTTGGATTCTTGTTTTCTTTTTGAGTGTTGTAAATGGGAAGTCAGCAATAATGCAAAAATTATTTGTATCAGTTTTAATACTGCCAAGAATGGTGTTTGCTGTTTTTCTGTCTATTCCTTGTCTTAATGTAAATCCTGGTGAAAGTAAACATCTATAGCAAATGTCTTAGTGCTATAAAAACATAGTCAGTCCTTGTAATAAGCCTGGAAATCAGTAGGCAATAACACAATTTGCTACAGGTGAAACCCAAAAGGCAAGGCCACTTTAATGCTAAGGAAAGCAACCACCAATCCCCTCCAGCCCACCAACATTACCAAATAATTCAAAATGGTTTACCAGCATGCTGTGCTTTTTTTATTCTAGGTGCTTTTCATGAAGGCAATTTAGGCAACCCAGAGGAAGTTACTGGCCTCCCATAGATGCCAGCCCTCACTGAACTCGGTGTCACAATAAATAGCAGGTACAAACTGAACACTGAAATCTATTCCAACCACATTTTCACTCAAAAGCAATTTGTACTTTCCAGGGTCAATAGTGAGCTGTAGTCATGAATAACCAATCATTGTTTATTCTATTTAGATGACCAAACTATATAGCAAACTCATGTTTTCCAGAATTCAAATAATAAAAAGAATTTTAAAACTGCCTTAAAAATATTCACCACTCTTTATTTTTGAGACAGAGAGAGAGCGCACGCGTGAACTCACGAGCAAAGGAGGGGCAGAGACAGGGAGGGAGACAGAGGCTCCGAAGCTAACAGTGCAGAGCCTGACATGGGGCTCGATTCAGGAACTGTGAGACCATGACCTGAACTGAAGTCAGATGCTCAACCAACTGAGCCACCTAGACGCCCTAACACTCACCACTCTCAGTCAAGTTGTAATTAACTACATTAAATGATATAAATGGCTACATAAATGGAATATTTAGATTAACTCAATTACCGACAGGTAAGTCAAGCTCAATGGATATAAATATTACACAATCATTTCCCTAGATGATTAGGTGAAAAAAAGATAATGAGGCAAGACTAGATGCAAACAGGTATCAATCATTATATAGAAACTTTCAGCATTCTCTTTTCTAAACATGTAGTAAAAAAAAGAATGATGGAAAGGGCTCTGTCTTAAGATGTCTTTATGCAACACACTTAAAAAGTAAAACAGCAGGGCGCCTGGGTGGCTCAGTCGGTTGAGCATCCGACTTCGGCTCAGGTCATGATCTCGCGGTTTGTGAGTTCGAGCCTCTGTGCTGACAGCTCGGAGCCCGGAGCCTGCTTCGGATTCTGTGTCTCCCTCTCTCTCTGCCCCTCCCATGCTCGTGCTCTATCTCTCTCTGTCTCTCAATAATAAATAAATGTTAAGAAAAAAATTTTTTAAATAAAAAAAAAAAGTAAAACAGCAGAGCAGAGTAAGACAGCAGAGAGTAAAACAGCAGAGAATTTTTACAGAGAGTAAAAATTAAAAAAAAGTAAAACAGCAGAGAATTCCCTAATGCCAGCAACCATCTGCCTCTCTTAGATATCTGGGGAGTGGAACGAGGTGAGAAAGAGAAATCATTTTTAAAGGTCAGATAAAACCAGACTTGTCCTATAGGAAAACAGCTAAGCCATCCAAGGCTAACATATACTCTAGTGAATATGTGACCATTAACACATTTATTACAACAAATAACACTGAAAAGTGCTTATAAAATGCTAAGTTTAAAAATCAGTACATGTGGGGTGCCCAGGTGCCTCAGTCAGTTAAACATCCAATTCTTGATTTCGGCTCAGGTCATGATTTCAGTCATGGGATCAAGCCCTGCAGTGGGCTCCCCACTGAGTGTGGAGCCTAAGATTCTGTCTTTCTCTCAAAAAAAAAAAAAAAAAAAAATCAGCACATGAAATTATGCGAATTTGAGCCCCTAGACAGGCTCTGTGCTGACAGCTCAGAGCCTGGAGCCTACTTTGGATTCTGTATTGTGCCTTCCTTTCTCTCTGCCCCTTCCCTGCTCATGCTCTCTCTGTCTCTCTCTCCCCTTCAAAAATAAACATTAAAGGGGCGCCTGGGTGGCTCAGTCGGTTGAGCGACCGACTCCGGCTCAGGTCATGATCTCACAGTTTGTGAGTTTGAGCCCCGCGTCAGGCTCTGTGCTGACAGCTCAGAGCCTGGGGGCCTGTTTCGGATTCTGTGCCTCCCTCTCTCTCTGCCCCTCCCCCGCTCATGCTCTGTCTCAGAAATAAACATAAAAAAAATTTTTTTTAAATAAACATTAAATTAAAAAGTGTGCATAAAAAAGACAGTGGAAGACAACAGTTCGTATTTGTTAACTTTTAGTGAAAGGTTTTCATGTTCCCCATACCATCTTTCTTTCAATACCTAACTTCTTTAATATTTTTATTACAAAAGTAATGTAATAGAAAGAAGGACAAAAATGATGTGATCCTCTTTGACAAAATTCAGCACCCTTTCATGATAAAAGGCATTCAGCAAATCAGGAACAGAAGGTAACTTCCTTCAGCTAATAAAGGGCATCTACCAAAACCTCACAGCTAATATCACACTTAACGGTAAAAGACTGAGAACTTTCTCCCTAAGATCAGCAACAAGACATGGATGTCTGCTCTCCACTTCTATTCAACACTGCACTAGAGGTTCTAGCCAAGGCGATTAGGCACGAAAAAGACATACAAGGGGGTACCTGGGTGGTTCAGTGAATTAAATGTCTCACTCTCTTGGCTCAGGTCTTGATCTCACAGTGGTGAGCTCAAGCCCTGCACTGGGCTCCATGCTGGGCATGAAGCCTATGGAAGGGGAAGGGGAAGGGGGAGGGGGAGGGGGAGGGGGAGGGGGAGGGGGGGAAGAAGGAAGGGAGGGAAGGAAGGGAGGGAGGGAAGGAAGGGAGGGAGGGAGGGAGGGAAGGAAAGGAATGAAGGAAGAAGAGAAAGAGAGAAAGAGAAAGAAAAAGAAAAGAAAAAAGAAAAAAGGAAGGGAGGGGAAGTTAAAGAACTTAAAAAAATGGATCAAAGACTTAAAATGTAATGGCTAAAACTAAGTCTTCAGAAAATGTGTAAATATTCATGAATTTGGATTAGGCAATAGCTTCTTGGATATAACATCAAAATAACTGAACAACAAAACTGACTGAACTTCCTCAAAATTAATACTTTTTGTGCTTCAAAAAACACTATCAAGAAAAATAAAATCAAACTACAGAATAGGAGAATATATTTGCAAATCATGTATCTCATAAGTATCCTGAATACATATCTGTATCTAGATGGATATCTAGAATATATAAAGAACTCTTACAACTTAATAATAAAAACACAAAACTTAAAAAACAGGAAAAGGGTTTGAATAATTATCTCTCAAATATATATAACTGGCCAGTAAGCACATGAAGTATCATTAGTCATGAGTTCATTATTAGTCATTAAGACAATGTAAATCAAAGCTACAATGAGATACTACCTTGTACCTACCAGTTGGATAACTAAAGCGCTGGTGAGAATGTGAATAAAGTAAAACCCTCATACACAGTTGGCGGAAATGCAGACCGGCACGACCCCCTTGGAAAAAGTCTGGCAGTTCTTCAAATGATTAAACAGAGTTACCATATGACCCAGCAATTCCATTCCTAGGTACCTACCCAAGAGAATGAAAACATATGCCCACAAACATTCATAACAACATTATTCATTATAGCCAAAAGGCAGAAACAATTCAAAGGTCCATCAACTGGAGAACGGATAAATATAGTATATTCACACAATGGAATATTGTTTAGCAATAAAAGGGAGTGAAATACTGATACACGCTACAACACATAACAAGCTTTAAAAACAATGCTCAGTGAAAAAAGCCGGTCACAAAAGACTACATATTATATGATAACATTCATATGAAAGGTCCAGAATAAGTAAATCTATAGAGACAAAGTAGATTAGTGACTGCCAGGGGCTGGAGGGAAAAGAGATGGGGACTAACTGCTCATGACTTTTGGGTTTTTTTGAGGTAATGAAAATGTTCTGGAATTAGATAGTGGTAATGTCTGCACAACTTTGTGAATATATTAAAAACCACTGAATTGTACACTTTAAAAGGGTGACTTGTATAGCACAGAAATTGTATTTCAATAAAAAATGACTGGCAATCGGTAAGAGAAAAAAGGTTAAGAAAGGGGTAATACATGTATATGTTTAAATAAAGCCATGTAGTTTGATAATATGAGAATAAGGTTTGATGTAGACCCATTCAAGACACTGCTTAATAACATTTCTGATAAAGCACAATTTGTTTTCTAAATAATTGCCATAGCCATTTAGGTTGATTTTATATGAAAGGGAGCATAGACAAGTGACTAAAAAAAAGTTAAGTATTTAATGAACTACCATGATGTTCCAGGAATGCAAAAACAGTTTGTTAGTTCTAAGAATTTCCACTCCCATCTACAGATATAATTCACCACGTTAACAGGGTAGAGGACAAAAATGGTGTATGATCATCTACATCTGTGCTGTCCAATATGGTAGCAACTAGCAGATTAAATACATTTTCAACAAATGATGCAGGGAGAGGTGGGCTCCTGGGTGGCTGAGACGGTTAAGCGTCTGACTTCTGCTCAGGTCATGATCTGGCAGTCCATGATCTCGCAGGGAGGTTTGAGCCCTGCGCTGAGCTCTGTGCTGACAGCTCAGAGTCTGGAGCCCGCTTTGGATTCTGTGTCTCCCTCTCTCTCTGCCCTTCTCCCACTCATGCTCTGTCTGTCTGTCTCTCTTTCTTTCTCAAAAATAAACATTAAAAAAATAATAAAGCTGGGCCCTTATCTAACACCAAATACAAAAATTAACTCAAAATGGATCAAAAACCTAACCATAAGAGTTAAAACTATATAGGGGCACCTGGGTGGCTCAGTCAGGTGAGCATCTGACTTTGGCTCAGGTCATGATCTCGGGGTTAGTGAGTTCGAGTCCTGCATTGGGCTTGCTGCTGTCAGTGCGGAGCCTACTTTGTATCCTCTGTCTCCCTCTGCCTCTCTGACCAACCCCACTCATGCTGTCTTTTAAAAATAAATAAAACGTTAAAAAAGTAATAATAAATAAAAACAAAACAAAAAAAGTTAAAACTGTAACATTTTTAGAAAAAAATGCAGGGAACATCTTCACAACATTGGATTTCTTGGACATGACACCAAAAGTAAAGGAAAAAACCAGACATACTAGACTTCATCAAAATTAAAAACTTTTGTGCAGGGGCACCTGGCCGGCTCAGCTGGTAGAACATGAAACTCTTGATCTCAGGGCTGTAAATTCAAGCCCCATACAGGGTGCTGAGATTACTTTAAAATAAAATCTTTAAAAAAAGAAACTTTTGTGCAAAGGATACTATCAACAGAGCAAAAAGACAAACTACAGAATGGGAGAAAATATTTGCAAATCCTATATCTGATAAGGAATTAATATCTAGAATATATAAAGAATTCTTACAACTCAACAACAAAATAACTCAATTTAAAAATGGGCAAAGGACTGGGGTGCCTGGTGGCTCAGTCAGTTAAGCATCTAACTTCAGCTCAGCACATGGTTTTGCAGTTCACGGGTTCAAGCCCTGAGCTTGGTTCTATGCTGACAGCTCAGAGCCTGGAGCCTGCTTCATATTCTGTGTCTCCTTCTCTCTCTGTCCCTCCCCTGCTCCTCCCTCCCCCTTCCTCCCTCCCTCCCTCCCTCCCTCTCTCTCTCTCTCTCTCTCTCTCTCTCTCTCTCTCTCTCTGAAAAATAAACACTAAAAAAAAATTGGGAAAGGACTTAAACATTTCTCCAAAGAAGATATACAAATGACCAATATGCACACGAAAAGATGCTCAGCATCACTAGTCGTCAGGGAAATGCAAATCAAAACCACAATGAAGTTTCACCATTAGGATGTGTTATTCTCAAACAAAACAAAACAAAACAAAACAAAAAAAAACACTCAAGATGCAAGTGTTAGCAAGGAAACAGAGAAACTGGAACCCTTATGCATTGCTGATAGGAACATAATATGGTGAAGCCTGTGTGGAAAACAGTGGGGCAGTTGCTCAAAAAATTAAATGCAGAATTACCATATGATCCGGTAATTCCACTTTTAGGTACATACCCAAAAGACTGAAAGCAGGGACTCAAACATATTTTTACACTAATATTCATAACAGCACTATTCTTAATAGTCAGAAGGCACAAACAATCCCAAATGTCCACTGACAGATAAACAAATGGAATGTGGTATATAGATACAATGGAATATTATTCAGCAATAAGAGGAATGGAGTTCTGATACATTGTTGCACCTTGAATGAATCTTGAAGACATTATGCTCTGCGAAACAGACCTGATTCAAAAGAATAAATATTGTAGGATCCCACTTATATGAGGTACCTAGAACAGGCAAATTCACAAAGACAGAAAGCAGATTAGAAGTTATCAAGGGCTGGGGGGAGAGGAATATTGGGGAGTTACTGCTGTATGGCTAGAGTTTCTATTTGGGGTAATGACAAAGTTTTGGAAATAAATACTGATGATAGTTGCACAAAGCTGTGAATGTAATTAATGCCACTGAACTGTACACTTAAAAATAGTTAAAATGGGGGCAGGGCGTCTGGGTAGCTCAGGTTATGATCTCACGGTTCGTGAGTTCGAGGCCTGCACCAGGCCCTCTGCTGTCAGCACAGAGCCCACTTCAGATCCTCTGTCCCCCTGTCTCTCTGCCCCTCCCCCATTTGCACTCTCTTTTAAAAATAAACATTTATTTAAAAAATTTTTTTAATGTTTACTTATTTTTGAGAGAGACATAAAAATAAACAAACATTTAAAAAGTAGTTAGGGGTGCCTGGGTGGCTCAGTCGGATCAGCCTCCAACATTGGCTCATGCCATAATCTCCCAGTTCCTGGGCTTATGCCCCGAGTCAAGCTCTGTGCTGACAGCTCAGAGCCTGGAGCCCGCTTTGGATTCTGTGTCTCCCTCTCTCTCTGTCCCTCCCTGACTCACTTGCTCACTCTCTCAAAAATAGACATAAATTTTTTTTAATAGTTAAAGCAGCAAATTTTATGTTATATATATTTTACCACAATTTTATTTATTTTTTTTTAGGACAGAGAGAGACAGAGCATGAACGGGGGAGGGGCAGAGAGAGAGGGAGAGACACAGAATCGGAAACAGGCTCCAGGCTCCGAGCCATCAGCCCAGAGCCCGACGCGGGGCTCGAACTCACGGACCGCGAGATTGTGACCTGGCTGAAGTCGGACGCTTAACCGACTGCGCCACCCAGGCGCCCCTATTTTACCACAATTTTAAAGAATCATGTAATATACCAAAAACCACCCTCTGAGAACCAATGTACAATTATGTATCATATCAATTTTTGTATCAAATAGTTTTTCTTCTTTTCTTTTTTTGCAGTATTTATTTTGAAAAAGAAAAAGAGTGGGGCAGGGGCAGGGGCAGAGGCAGAGACAGAGGGAGAGAGAGAAAATCCCAACCAGGCTCTGCTCAGCACAGAGACCGACGCAGGGCCTGAACTCATGAAACATGGGATCATAACCTGGGCCAAAACCCAGAGTCAGCAGGTCACTTAACCGACTGAGCCACTAAGGCACCCCTCTAGTAGTTTTCTTACCTAAGATAATCACCCTGTGAGGGTCAGGAAATAGGATGGCATTATTTTACAAATGAAAAAGACACGTAAAACTGACCTACATTAACTTTTTTGGGTAACAGAAAAACAAGAAAGCGGAAGTGTCTAAAGGGAGAACTTACATAGTGTCATTCTACTACTACTACTTTGCTCTGCAATCTTAAGTAAATCATTTAACTTCTTTAGATCTAATTTTCCCTTGGTGTTAAGGTCCCTTTGTGTTCTAAAATAAAGTCCTCTGCAATCTGGTTCCAGCTGAGACCTCAGTCTTGCTCCTGTATTACACAATGTGGAAAATCTGCTGCATACCAGTCCCCCGGGTCTGTCTGTCCTTATTCAAAGAATATTTTTTCAGACCCGGCTCCCTCTGCCCTGACCAGGGAGACCTGCTGGCGGTTGGCAGGGTAGCTCTCCTAGAGACTTCCACATCTTCTTCCCATCTTCCCACAACTCCCTCTCCCATATTAAACAAACTTTCACATATCTCAATCAACCAGATGTTAGTAGTTCTTTCTGGAGAGCTTAGGCAATTCTCATCCCCAAAGGGCACAAAAGAAATCAGAGAAGGAATAAGCTGTATAAAGTATGAAAAGGCAGTTTTTATTTATTTTTTATTTTTTTTTATATTTTATTTTTGAGAGCGAGCACACGTGGGAGAGAGGCAGAGAGAGAGGGAGACACAGAATCCAGAGCAGGCTCCAGGCTCTGAGCTGTCAGCATAGAGCCCGACATGGGGCTCGAACTTACAAACCATGAAATCATGACCTGAGTCGAAGTCGGACACTTAACCAACTGAGCCACCTAGGCGCCCCACAAAAGGCAGTTCTTATTAATGACACCCAGAAAGGCTACTGCCATAAGGCAAACCACATCCCTGTAAGATTATTATCCTCTCCGCTTTACAAAGAAAACGAAGGACAGAAGTAACTTCCCCAAGTTACAAAGCTAGTAAAATTGGTGTGGATGGTATCCGAACCCTGATACTTTGTTTCTAGGCCAATGGTCTTAACTACTGCTCTATGCTGACACTGGTTTGGAATGAAACTTCAGCCAGACCAGTAGCTTGAGGCAGATGGAAGAAACTAGCAAAGGAAGGAGACTCCATACAGCTGAAATGGCTCTGGCAGAGAAAGGAGAAGTGGTGAGAGGTGATGGCAACAAAGGAGATTTTCTTTAAATTAGAACACTGTGCTTTGTAGATAGGAGGTTAGCAAAGATTCTTCCCCAGGGTAGGAGATTTCTGGTATTTGCTAAGGGATGATACTTTTCTAGCTCTGCCACTGTTTACCTACCTTCCCTTCTTTCTAAGAGTTTTTATTTTTAACCAATCTCTACACCCAACGTGGGGCTTGAATCTACAGCCCTGAGATTTAAGACTCACATGCAGGGCTCCTGGGTGGCTCAGAAGGTTAAGCGCCCAACTCTCAATTTCAGCTCAGGTCACAGTCTCACAATTAGTGAGTTCAAGCCCCTCTGCGCTCTCAGTGTAGAGCCTGCTTGGGAGTGAGTCTCTCTCTTTCATCTCTCTCTGCCCCTCTCCTGCTCACACTTTCTCTCAAAATAAATAACTTAAAAAAAAAAAAAAAAAGATTCACATGCTCTACCGAATGAGCCAGGCAGTTGCCCCAACGATTCCTGATTTCTAATTCTAGTTTTTACTTGACAAATTATGTTACTGGTCATTTAGCTATTCTCGCTGAAAAATAATACTATTCTTAACCAGAGACCATTTTATATCATAGAGTGCTTTGAACTTAGCACATGTATTGTGTATACTACTAAACTTGTTCTCACTCTCTAAATGTGTACTCAAAGTGACATTTATTACACACTTTCTATAAAGATGAAATTGCCAATATTTTTTTTACCAAGATTAATTTCATCTCCTATTTTCTCGAACATTCTTTTTTTCCGGTACAAAATGGCAGCACAGGGACAGGACCCATTATTTTCTCTACAATTCTGACCTATCTTATCCCACTACCTGAGAGAAAAATTTTAATTACAGAGCCTGTGCTTGTGATGATATAGGAAGTACAGTACTAACTAGATTTTCATGTCTCACATCATGATACTGCTATTAAAAAAAAAGTTTGAGGGCATATTTTTATAAATTTATATGGACTAAATAAATCTGAATCTTTGCAACATATACCAAATCGCCACTTGATAGCCTTAGTATGCATTTATATACACTTCAAAAAGAAGAAACATGCTCAGGCTCTCCTTCTCTCCCCAACACCCCCACAAACATATGAACAACATACACATCCCCAAAATCAATTGAACTTTAAAGTGTTGTTCTCCTTTTTTTTATTCCATGCTTTTGAAAACTCAACATTACCCCAAGGTCACACACTGTACATATAGACTGTGGTCTACACCCCTCCCATGTGCATGTGTGTGTGTGCTATAAAAATTTATTGTTTAGGGGTGCCTGGGTGGCTTGGTCGGTTAAGCATCCGACTTCGGCTCAGGCCATGATCTCGCAGTCCGTGAGTTCGAGCCCCGCATCGGGCTCTGTGCTGACAGCTCAGAGCCTGGAGCCTCCTCTCTCTCTGCCCCTCCCCCATTCATGCTCTGTCTCTCTCTGTCTCAAAAATAAAATAAACGTTTAAAAAAATAAAAATTTATTGTTTGAATAGTTATTCACTCATAAAACACACACTGAATATGAAGTAATAGCCAGATGCCCTGCATACAAAGAAAAAGGCACAGTTCTAGTCCTCAAGAAGCTGTTGGCCAGTAGAGGGAGACAGACATGTAAATGAATTACAGTATTACATTTCACCATGGTTTGTAGTAAAACAGATAGATACAAATGTTATTAAAGCTCAGGAGGAAGAACAACTAGCATAGAAGGGTTGGTTAAGGCTCCACATAAGAACTAATATAAGAGGAAATGTTTATTCATTGAGTACAGCTTTACTAAATACCTACGAAGTTCCAAGGACAATGGATATAAATAGACTCTGTGTTGCTCCTCTATGGCAGTGACCTCTTCAGACTTTTATGGGCTTCCCTCTCATACTACTGGATTTCTCAGTATCTCATTAATAACCTATAGATAGACCGTGAGCATTTTTCAAAAATAAAACGTTATGGGGCACCTGGGTAGCTCAGTCGGTTAAGCGTCCGACTTCAGCTCAGGTCATGATCTCATGGTCTGTGAGTTTGAGCCCTGCGTCAGACTCTGTGCTGACAGCTTGGAGCCTGGAGCCTGCTTCAGATTCTGTGTCTCCCTCTTTCTGCCCCTCCCCTGCTCATGCTCTGTCTCTCTCTGTCTCAAAAATAAATAAAAACATTAAAAAAATAAAAAATAAATAAAAGGTTATAATCTTTATTTAGAACATCTGAAAATTTCATTACACCTCACTTAATGGGGGATATTAATGGGAACATCCTAAGGTAGTACAAAAGTTGTAGGAATCACTGCCTTACAGTGACTGAACACAGGGCCCAAGTTTTTATCTTTTGATCTATGTAACACTTATTGCCCCCAAAATATTAAGAGGCTTGAGCATAAGGATTAAGGAAGAACACATTTTAACATAACTGCTTTAGTACATTTCAAAGAATGAGTACTGATCAACTGGCATGGCTGAAAAAGCTTGCATTTCTTTTGTTGAAATTCAGCTAGGTCAGCCTCCAAGTATTTTCTGAGCTAACTTAGATCAACTTCTGCAGAGATCAACGGCACACAGAACACTTTCTATATATGAAAGACTTTAGTAGATCACAGTTAATTCCAACAAAAAGAGTAATCCATAAAAGGAAGACATTATCTATAGAATTTGGCAAGAAGCTTATTTGCAGCTAAGTCTCTCTTGATTTAGGGGAAAAAAAAAAAAAAAAAAAAACCAAACAGGCAGCTGAGAAGGCAGAATGCTCAAAGGGAAGAGGAATATACAACACAAAGTGAATTTTCTCTTGAAAGTTCTCTCAAAACTAGTGTCAAATACCTACTACATATACAGAATGATCCTAAAATTCTCTGAAAGAGTCAGCATACACTTACCCTGACCACAAATATGCCCTCCACAAAACCAACTGGCTGAGAAATGAGTTAAAGTGTTGGATCCCTTCCACCAACACTGCCTGCTTTTCTACATACCATTTAATATAATCAACTGTTCAGTGTGCTTGCTGCAGATTTAACCATGATACTGCCACAATTCTGCAAAGGAAAAAAGTGTGGCTACAAGTGTAGCAAAATCATCCTCTGAAATTCAGGACGAAGGCAAGGCATCTGAAGAACATCCTGAAGAAAAATAATCTGAGTTCAAATATTACACCCAAAGCATATTTTTATTCCCTCAAAGGCTTTCTTCTAATATACATACACTGTTTTCCTTGGATACTGGCAAAAGAAGTATCAGCAATATTACACTTTCTAGCAACATGCAAATGTACAATTACCTTATCCACAAGTAGCCTCGTAAAGATGTGTAATTCCTCACTCTACCTTCTGTCCCACTCTTTCAAACCTTCACCTCCTTTTTGTAGCCCCAGAACAATTTTTAAACTTATCACTTCCACTATCTGACATTTAAAAATTAGTCTAAGTGAAATCATAATCCTCCCCCCAAAATGTAAAAAGTTTGCTTCTTCCAATTATTTACCTCCTAGAACAAAAAACAAGGGAATTTTAGAAGACCCAGTTAGTAGGAAATAATCTTTAAATTACCCACATGCTACAAAAAAATATCACCTACCAAAAATGGAAACAATAATGAACTCAGAAATACTCAATTTCTCCCTCAACTCGACCAATTTTTTAACTTTATTTTCATTAGCCAATAATATCCACTGAGATTCAAATACTCCCTGAACACATCTGTTTACTGCCTGATGTGTTTCTATAGCAACAGACATCCAGAACACAGAAACAGAGATAATGCCTAGTTTTTTCACATCTTCTGTAACTGATGTAACTGGTGCAACAGAAAGACATTAGTATAATATGTGGTGCAAGTCATGCCACAGCAGCTCCTAAAAGGTAAAGGTTAGTATGTCTGTCAGGCAACAACAATTTATAGAAAAAGAAAACACCCCTCGAAGTTAAATCTTAAATCTAAAGGGGAAGTAAGTGATCTTTCTGCCTGTCATTGAAAAAGGTGCTGCAGACCTTAAAGGACAGCTTGTTCTGAAAAACACTAACTCTAGACATTTGCTCAGTAAATAACACAAGCAATGAAATGTGCCACACATACATCTTCTGAATCTTTCAGTGAGTTTAGCGAGACAGCAAAAAGTCACTGGAAGCCAGATTATATAAATGCACCTATTTCCAGCCTTGCTACATTGCTCTCATCGGGATGCTTTCCTCTATGTCCCTTTGTGGAGCGATGATCAAGGTTTTGATTCACAGACAAAGGTCAATCTCTAGATTTAACGGGATCACGATGAGCAACTGAGTGGCTCAGGGGGTTGAGTGTCCAACTCTTGATTTCGTCATAGGCCATGATCTCAGTGTTCGTGAGTTAGAACCCCTCATCAGGCTCTGTGCTGAAAGCATGGAGCCTGCTTGGGATCCTCTCTCCTCCTCTCTCTACCCTTCCCCCACTCACACTTTCTCTCTCTTTCAAAGATAAACTTAAAAACAAAGGATCATCAAATTTCATATCTAGAAGTAGAAGCTCTAGAAGGAATTGGCAAAAGAGCTGATTTTTTAAACTGTCCCCCATAAATCATTTACTCCTCCCCTATCCCACTGTCATGACTACATTATAATCCTGGCAAGACTTCTTTCCTTCTAAGCTTTCAGTCACCCATCTGTGCCAACTGAAGTTAAAGCAGAGAAAACTATGTCTCCACTCCTGAATCTACCTAGGAACATTAATAAAGAGTGGTAAACTGACCCCATCATTAAAAAGTCCAACAACAACAAAATATTTAACAAGGCAGTTATACTCAAGCTACCAAGGGAAGCCAATAGTGCCAGTTAACAATCACGTCTTTGCTAAATTTCTCTAGACTTAACTATCACATCTAGAACACTACCAATCACCCTCAGCCAAGTTAAAATTCTTAACAAATTCACCTTCAGATATGACTCTATTATAGCAATTCATAGTGAGAACAAAGAAACTGAACTAAGAAGCGGATGTGGGCCTGGGTATAAGTACCACCACACTGAGCTTCAAATTCCCTAAGATGCCTTTTCATCAGGTGAAAATGTCAAAAATTTCACCTGATGCACAGGATTCTTGTGAAGTTTATATGAGAACAAATGTACAACTATTCTATAAACTGTGAAGTGCCCTATACATAAAAAGAGGCTATGGGTGCCTGGGTGTCTCAGTTGGTTGAGCATCTGACTCTTGGTTTTGGCTCAGGTCATGATCTCACATTGTGGGATCAAGACCGGCATCAGGTTCTATGCTGACAGCACAGAGCCTGCTTGGGATTCTTTCTCTCCCTCTCTCTGCCCCTCCCCTGCTAGCACACTCTCATGCACTCTTTCTCTCAAAAATAAACAAACTTAAAAAAAAAAAAAAAAGCAAGAGGCTGGGGCACCCGGGTGACTCAGTTGTTTAAGTGCCCAACTTTGGGTCAGGTCATAATCTCACAGTTCATGGGTTCAAGCCCCACATCAGGCTCTGTGCTGATGGCTCAGAGCCTGGAGCCTGCTTCGGATTCTTTGTCTCCTTCTTTCTCTGCCCCCCAGCCCCCCCGTTTGTACTCTGTCTCTCTCTCTCTCAAAAGTATATAAACATTTTAAGAAATTAAAAAAAAAAAAAAAAGAGGCCGTATAGAGTAGTGCTAGGGTTTGGACCAGGTTTCCAGGGTTCAAATCAGGTTTATGGTTGAGCCTCTCACTATATATGAGCTGCTTAATTAACAGAAGTCGTTGCACAGGACTGTAGGAGGATTAAGTGAAATAAAAAATAGCTAGTTACATGCTCAAAAAATATTAGCAATTATGGTTTTGAACATGAATCAACATTGGACTGAGAAACCAACTATCTTTTCCAAAAAGAATGGTCTATGTGGCTAGAGACAAATCATACTTCATATGCCTCTTCTCAAATAGCATTAAACATCAAATAAGATTTTCTTATCATCCCAAGTACTATGCTTCTAATAAGCTTTCTAAGTCCATCCCTTTCAGAAGCTCTCTTCTGATTCCACCATCTCTAAATCTCCTCACACCAAATATCTAATCCTAGGGATAAAATTTTATGAAATCCAACAACTTCATTCTCTCCACCCGTCACTGCCAGCAATTTAACATGGTCATTTCTAGAAGGTGTAATTTGGGAGAAGCCTCTGCTCTAAACAACAGAGTGGGTTCTGTTCTTGATTTCTGGGTACAGAGAGCTTGAAGGGATGCTCAAATGTGAACAGAAGAAAAGAGTAGCAATGTGCTTAAGAATAAGTTTCTGGATATCAAGACAGTCAAGACTAGAGCAGAAGGCTGTAAGTAGACTTGGAGAGAAGAGGAATGATCAACAAAAATAAAAGGCTTAAGCAACATTCATACATCTTTGCCTGTGTCGCTCCAAATATCAGGGGCTTTAGCAATAATCATTATAAAAAAAAGTAATCATTATTTATACCTACTAGACAATAAGAATTAAGTCATCCTAATCTGAGGGGCACCTGGATGGCTCAGTCCATTAAGCGTCCAACTTCGGCTCGGGTCATTATCTCATGGTTCATGAGTTTGAGCCCCACATCAGGCTCTGTGCTAACAGCTCGGAGCCTGGAGCTTATTTCAGATTCTGTGTCTCCTGCTCTCTCTGCCCCTGTCCCGCGTGCGCGTTCTCTCTCTGTCTCAAAAATAAACATTAAACATTTTTTTTAAAAATCACCCCAATATGAATTATTTGGCATCTATTATTATAATTTTCTTGTATTGTTGGACTGTAATGAGAGAAACCCAGGTGAGAAATATGATAATTATGTCTGAACTTCATACTGCCAAGAGGAATGGAATTAACCAATGAAATCGATATTATTTAATAATTATAATTCATCCTTCATTAGACTTCTTAGGAAGCCTGTTCGGCAGTGGAGGAAAGTTCCTAAGACAGAGTAAACAATCAGGAGAAGGAGCTGAAAAGCTCTTTTCCCACCACCACCCTAATGGGAATTCCGAGCCTGTGTGTCCCATGGTCTTTGTACTAGGACTTACACGTCTTGAGTGCTTACTGAAGGCTGAGTACTAAGACACAACAGAAAGAAATAGAAGAGGGCTGCTATTTTCAAGAAGCTCACAATTTGGGAAACAAAACTCAGTTAATTAAGAAAAGTCTAGAGGCAAAGGGAAGAGCAGAGTGAGAATGAGAAGTTTAGTCAATCCAGCTTCACACAGGTGAGTGTGGCTAAGAAATAATTCAGCTACTGGACTTCAAGCTGTAATCATCAAGACAGTATGGTACTCGCACAAGGACACTCAGATCCATGGAACAGAATAGAGAACCCAGAAATGGACCCACAAACGTATGGCCAACTAACCTTTGACAAAGCAGGAAAGAATGTCCAATGGAATAAAGGCAGTCTCTTCAGCAAGTGGTGCTGGGAAAACTGGACAGCGACATGCAGAAGAATGAATCTGGACCACTTTCTTACACCAGACACAAAAATAAACTCGAAATGAATAAAAGACCTAAATGTAAGACAGGAAGCCATCAAAACCCCTGAGGAGAAAGCAGGCAAAAACCTCTCTGATCTTGGACACAGCAACTTCTTACTCCACATGTCTCCAGAGGCAAGGGAAACAAAAGCAAAAATGAACTACTGGGACCTCATCAAAATAAAAAGCTTCTGCACAGCGAAGGAAACAATCAGCGAAACTAAAAGGCAACCGACGGAATGGGACAAGGTATTTGCAAATGACAGATGAAGGGTTAGTATCCAAAATCTATACAAAACTTATCAAACTCAACACCCAAAAAACAGATAATCCAGTGAAGAAATGGGCAAAAGACATGAATAGACACTTCTCCAAAGAAGACATCCAGATGGCCAACTGACATATGAAAAAATGCTCAACATTACTCATTATCAGGGAAATACAAATCAAAACCACAATGAGATACTACCTCACACCTGTCAGAATGGCTAACATTAACACCTCAGGCAACAACAGATGTTGGCAAGGATGTGGAGAGAGAGGATCTATTTTGACTGCTGGTGGGAATGTAAACTGGTGCAGCCACTCTGGAAAACAGTATGAAGGTTCCTCAAAAAATTAAAAATAGAACTACCATATGACCCAGCAATTGCACTATTAGGTATTTATCCAAAGGATACAGGTGTGCTGTTTCGAAGGGGCACGTGTACCCCAATGTTTATAGCAGCACTACTGACAATAGCCAAAGTATGGAAAGAGCCCAAATGTCCATAGATGGATGAATGGATAAAGATGTGGTATATACACATACAATGGAGTATTACTTGGCAATCAAAAAGAATGAAATCTTGCCATTTGCAACTATGTGGCTGGAACCAGAGGGTATTATGCTAAGCGAAATTAGTCAGAGAAAGACAAACATCATATGACTTCACTCTTATGAGGACTTCAAGACACAGAACAGATGAACACAAGGGAAGGGAAGCAAAAATAACATAAAAACAGGGAGGGGGACAAAACAGAAGAGACTCTTAAACATGGAGAACAGAGGGTTACTGGAGGGGTTGTGGGAGGGGAGATGGGCTAAATGGGTAAGGGGTATTAAGGAATGTACTCCTGAAATCATTGTTGCGCTATATACTAACCTGGATATAAATTAAAAAATAAAATTAACATTAAAAAAAGATATATAATGGTATAATAAAAATACTAAAATAAATTATTTCCTTTTTTTAAAAAAAGAAAGAAAGACTACAGCTAAGGGGTGCCAGGGTGGCTAGGTCAGTTGAGCATCTGACTTCAGGTCATGATCTCCTGGTTTATGGGTTCAACGCCCGTGTCAGGCTTTGTGCTGATAGCTCGGAGCCTGGAGCCTGCTTCTGTGTGTCTTTCTACTCCCCCCGTTTGCCCTCTGTCTCTTTCTCTGTCCCTCAAAAGTAAAAATAAACATTAAAAAAAATTTTAAGGGGTGCGTGTGTGGCTCAGTCAGTTAAGTATCCGACTTCGGCTCGGGTCATGATCTCGCAGTATGTGAGGTCGAGCCTCGCGTTGGGCTCTGTGCTGACAGCTCAGAGCCTGGAGGCTGCTTTGGATTCTGTGTCTCCCTCTCTCTCTGCCTCTCCCCCACTTGTGCTCTGTCTCCCTCCCTCTCTCCCTCAAAAATAAATAAAATGTAAAAAAAAAAAAAAAACCTACAGCTAAATATCAATGTGGCTAGATGTTACTACATATTCAATAATAATAATAATAATAGATAACATATGAATGCTTCCTATGTCCTAAGCATTTATTTTCAAGGCCATTTTTCTAGCTCATTTAATCCTCACAACAGCCTTATGAAGAAAGATAATAAAATGTCAATTTTAGTTATAAAGAAAGTTAAGAATCAAAAAGGTTAGGTAACTTGATTTCAGTCTAGGTCCAACAGTGACAAAAAGGCCTACATTCTAGTCAAACTCACAGAAGCAGAAAGTAAAATGGTGGCTACCAGGGGCTGGGGGAAGAGGGAAAAGAGGGAGTTGCTGCTCAATGTGTATAAAGTTTCAATTACACAAGATGAAAAATCTCTAGATCTATTGTACAACACTGTGTTTACAGTGAACACTGTATACTTAAAAACAAGAGTACAGATCTTACATATACACACACATACACATATGTATATATGTGTGTGTATGTGTGTGTGTATTTTTAAACCACACACATACAAAGTGTGACCTCCCCCACCTCCAGGTCTACATTAAAAAAAATTTTTTTTCCTAATGTTTATTTTTGAAGGCGAGAGAGACAGAGTGTGAGCAGGGAAGAGGCAGACAGAGAGGGAGACACAGAATCTGAAGCAGGCTCCAGGCTCTGAGCTGTTAGCACAGAGCCCAATATGGAGTTTGAACTCATGAGCCATGAGATCATGACCTGAGCCAAAGTGGGATGCCCAACCTACTGAGCCACCCAGACACTGCCCCCCCAAGTCTACATTCTTAACCCTCAAACTTCTTGGTCTCAGGAACCCCTTACATTCTTAAAAATTAGAGGACCTCAAACAGCTTTTGTTTATATGGGATATTTATGTCAATACTTACTGATCACAATTAAAACTGAGAAATTATCTTTTTTTAACTTTCATTTATTTTTTAATGTTATTTGTTTTGAGAAAGAGAGAAAGAGAGCAAGCAAAGGAGGGCAGAGAGAGGGAGAGAGAGAATCCCAAGCAGGCTCTGATCTCAGGGCTTGACCTCACAAATCATGAGATCATGACTTGAGCTTCAATCAGTGCTTAACAGACTGAGCCATCCAGGTGCCCCAGGAATTCTCTAAATATATAAAACTGCAAAACAAGACAACAAACTGTACTTACGTTTCCACATAGGCTGAAGGAAAACTTTAGGATTTCAAAGTAATGATTCACTAGACCACAATGAGGTTATAGAGATTACAGCAGGCAGGTATAATCAAAAGTAAAAGGACAATATGAGTACTGAAAATGGAGTTTAATATCTGAAAAAAGGCACATTTATATCCTACTACTTTAGGAAATTATAGAAAATACAAGAATAGACAAATATACCTGTCATTAGCCCTGCATGTAATGCCATCACACATCATGTAGCTCTGGAAAACCTCCACTTATTAGAGAATGAGAAAGAAAAAAAAATAAGTAACATCTTAACATTACTATGAAAATAGTCTGGACTTTGCAGACCCCTATAAAAGAATCCTGACTATATACCACACTTTGCGAACCACTGTTCCACACCAATCATCTTTATTTATTAAAAAAAATTTTTTTGGGGGGGCGCCTGGGTGGTGCAGTCGGTTAAGCGTCCGACTTCAGCCAGGTCACGATCTCGCGGTCCGTGAGTTCAAGCCCCGCGTCAGGCTCTGGGCTGATGGCTCAGAGCCTGGAGCCTGTTTCCGATTCTGTGTCTCCCTCTCTCTCTGCCCCTCCCCCGTTCATGCTCTGTTCTCTCTGTCCCAAAAATAAACAAACGTTGAAAAAAAAATTTTTTAATAAAAAAAAAAATTTTTTTTTAATGTTTATTTATTTTTGAGACAGAGACAGAGTGCGAGTGGATCAGGGGCAGAGAAGAGGGAGACACAGAATCCGAAGCAGGCTCCAGGCTCTGAGCTGGCAGCGCAGAGCATGACGCGGGGCTTGAACTCACGAGCTCTGAGATCATGACCTGAGCTGAGGTCGGACACTCAACTGACTGAGCCACCCAGGCGCCCCCACACCAATCATCTTAAACCGTGAGTTATAAAAATCGATTTAAGTCATATATGCATTTTTGAAAAATGAAATGACAGAATGAAATGGAAAAGATCAGAAAACGTAGTACACTTCCACTTCCTGAAACTTCTATTAGTTACATATATCTAGTATGCAAAGTACTAGGTGGTAACAGAATATATTTCCTACTGCAGGTCAAAAACTGAAAACACTGTACAACAACATAATTTCCAATTCTGCCAAAGCAAAAGCCATACAAATAACCTACAATCTGTAGACTAAAAACTGAGAATTTATGATAAGTTACACATTCTCCAACATGAAGGCAATTAAAGGTTTCAGATGGATAAAACTTCTATAGACTGAAGAAAGTCACAGTTCACCTTACCACATCATGCTACAGCCATCGCTAAAGCCTTTCCTACTACCTTCTCCTCCACAGCCAATTCAGGGAAAAAGGAAGGCAAGACAGGTTATCCAAACTCCATCAGCCACAAATAAAGGTGCTCTTGAGCTCTTGCCCTTATACTTCCTTCACAGCAAACTGGCCAAAAATCACTTTCCAAAAATCACTGGCATTATGGTTACTGCTCTTATCCTGACTCTATAGGATTTCTTGGGTCAAAACTACAGCATTCAGACAATGGTTCAAGTTGCAGATCTCTCTTGGTATCCTGACAAAGGCAGGCCTGCATCTGGTGCACTGCAACAAATGGAAACAGCACATAGTGAAAGGCAGAGCCAGTCTACCAACAGCTGAAGCTCCACCCACAGCCTGGGAACAATCCAGGACACCCAGAGGTCTCAATGGTTTCCCTGAGAAACTACAAAGACAAACTCTACTGAAGGCAGTGGGTGAGATATAAAATCACTGCCTCTTCCTCTTTACCAGAAATATACTATAGAATTTTGTTTCAGAAAGTTTCTCTCCCAACTAGTCCAAACAGACCAATAGGAAGCTTGATGGAAATTATAATGGCACATACTTTTTAAAAATTGTGGTAACATGTATAAAACATAAGATTTATCTTTTTAACTATTTTTGAGCATGTAGTTCAATGGCATTAAGTCCATTCATATTGTTAGGTAACCATCACACTATCTCCAGAACTTTTGCATCATCTCATACTGAAACTCTGTACTTACTGGCATATACTTTTGCAATGATATAATTTTCTGTTATCAACATACCCTAAGATGCAAATGCATCCCTCTCCAAGGATAGACCCAATCCCACTACTGTCTTGAAACCTAGAGGGGAAAAAGGCAAATTCTGTGAGAGTAGAAATCTTTCTTTTTACTGTTGTCTCTTCAGAACCTAGTACATGCCTGACAAATATAGATTCAAATATTCATTTGTTATATGGTTAAAGTATGACCACACAAATTACTTACTAATTGCAAAGGGAAAAATATACCTTTATAATGGAAAGATCGGTTAGTTACCACCTTAACCAATCTTTTTTTTTTCTTCAAATTTTTATTTAAAGTCTGGTTAGTTAACATATAGTGTAATAGTGGTTTCAAGAGTAGAAAGGAGATTTTTTTAAAGCAATCTCTACACCCAAGGTGGGGTTCCAATTCATGACCACAAAATCAAGAGTCGCATACTCTACCAATTGAGCCACCCAAGCACCCTACCTTAATCAATCTTAACCACCACTACCAGTGGGACACTCTAATACTGGGTACCTCCCGACTTGATACTATTTGAAGTGTTCTGTCACCTAGGAAGCATTCTTGCCAAAATGTTTAATGTGAATCTAATCCTCTAGACCCAAGTTCCAGTTTACAAGGAATCCATTTTAGGAAAACAAACTATACAATGAAGAAACAAATTCATTTACATTTTTTTTCCATGTTTATGGAGACAGTGCGAGTGGGGGAAGGGCAGAGAAAGAGGGAGAGAGAGAATCCCAAGCAGATTCCGAGAGGAAACCAGAGATCATGACCTGAGCTGAAACCAAGAGTCGGATGCTTAACCAACTGAGACACCCAGGAGCCCCCAGACAAATTCATTTTAAATGATAATGTCACTCATACAAGCATAGTCAACCGATCTTTGACAAAGGGCCAAAGACAATTTAACATTTCAATGTGGAAAAAAAATCTTTTCAGAAACTTTTCCTGGAACAACTAGATATACATATCCTTCCCCCAAATACAAATACTGACCTTATACAACATTACACAAAAACTCAAAATGGATCAGAGACTAAAAGGTAAAACACACAACTATAAAACTTCTAGAAGATAAAGCTTAGGTACATCGGACTTGGCAACAAGTTTCTAGCTACAACAACAAAACCACAATCCCAAGGCACCTGGGTGGATCAGTTTGGTTAAGCGCCCAACTTCAGCTCAGGTCATGATCTCACAGCTCGTGGGTTCGAGCCCCACATCGGGCTCTGTGCTGACAGCTCAGAGCCTAGAGTCTGTTTTAGATTCTGTGTCTCCGCCCTTCTCTCTCTGTCCCTCCCCTGCTTGCTCTCTGTCTCTCTCTCTCAAAAATAATAAACATTAAAAAAAATAATAATAAAATAACTGCTCTGCATGAGACACGGTTAAGAGAATGAAATGATAAGCCACAACCAGAAAAAAAAATCTGCAAAAGGAAGTGAAAACTCATGTCCACACAAAAACCTGCACACAAATGTTTATAGCAGTTTTACTTATAATTGACACAATGTGGAAGCAACCAAGATGTTCTTCAGTAAGTAAATGGATAAACAAGCTGTGATACATCCAAATAATGGAATACTATTCAGCACTAAAAAGAAATGAGCTACTATGTCATGAAAAGGCACGGAAGAAACTTAAAATGCATATTACTAAGTGAAAGAAGCCAATCTGAGAAAGCTATCTACATACCATATGATTCCATCTATATGACATTTTTGGAAAAGGCAAAACTATAAACAGTAAAAGGGTAAGTGGTTGCCAGAGGATATGGAGAGGAAGGGATAAGTAGGCAGGGCACAGATTTTCAAGAATCAGAATGAAAACTATTCTGTGTAATACTGTAATGGTGGATACATATCATTATACATCTGCCAAAATCCATACAGTGTATAACACCCAAAGTGAACCCTAATGTAAACTATAGGCTTTGGGACTAATGTCATTGTAGGTTCATTAAGTGTTAATAAATATAACACTTGATGTGTGTGATTCTGATAGAGGAAGAAGCTATGTGCACATAGCAGGGCAGGAGGTATAGGAGAACTCTGTACCTTCCACTTAATTTTACTACGAATCTAAAACAGCTCTAAAAAATAGCCTGTTTTTAAAAAATGTATGTCCATAAAAAACCTGCAAACATTTATAGGAGTTTTATTCATAACTGCCAAAACTTGGAAGCAACCAAGATGTCCTTCGGTATGTAAATGGATAAACAAACTGTGGTGGTACAGCTATACAATGAAATATTATTCAGCAATAAAAAGAAATGAATTCTCAAGACACAGAAACATGGAGCAACCTTAAATGCATATTACTAAGTGAAAGAGGCCAGCCTGGAAAGGCTACATACTGTATTTGGATTCCAGCTATATGACATGCTAGAAAGGCAAAACTACAGAGAGAATAAAAATATCTGTAGCTGCTGGTGTGAGGGGGAGAGGAAAACAGAGAAAGGAAGGGATAAATAAATGGAGCATAATAGAATTTTAGGGCAGTGAAACTATCCTGTATGATACTTTTATGGCAAATACATAACCATATACATTTGTCAAAACCCAAAGAATTATAGGGGCGCCTGGGTGGCGTAGTCGGTTAAGCGTCCGACTTCAGCCAGGTCACGATCTCGCGGTCCGTGAGTTTGAGCCCCGCGTCAGGCTCTGGGCTGATGGCTCAGAGCCTGGAGCCTGTTTCTGATTCTGTGTCTCCCTCTCTGTCTGCCCCTCGCCCGTTCATGCTCTGTCTCTCTCTGTCCCAAAAATAAATAAACGTTGAAAAAAAAAAAATTAAAAAAAAAAAAAAAACCCAAAGAATTATAAACACAAAGAGCGAACTCTAATGTAAACTATGGGCTTTGGGTGATAATACCGTGTCAATGTAGGTTCATCATAACAAATGTACCACATTAATGCAAGATGTTAACAGGAGAAACTGGGGGGCAGAGAAGGGGTATGTGGGAATTCTACTTCCTGCTCAATTTTTCTGCAATCTAAAACTGCTTCAAAAATAAAGCCTTATTAGGGGCGCCTGGATGGCTCAGTTGGTTTAGCATCTGACTCTTGGTATGGGTGCAGGTTGTGACCTCGCAGTTGTGAGATTGAGCCCTGGGGCTCAGCATGAAGCCTGCTTGGGATTCTCTCTCTCCCTCTCTCTGTCTCTCCCCTGCTTGCTCTTTCTCTCAAAATAAATAAATAAATGTTAAAAAAATAAAGTCTTATTAAACACACACACACACAGGGTGGCTGGGTGGCTCAGTCAGTTGGGCATCTGACTCTTGATCGCAGCTCAGATCATGATCTTATGGTTTGTGGGATTGATCCCCGAGTCGGGCTCTGTGCTGACAACATGTGGAACTTGCTTGGGATTCTCTCCCTCTTTCTGCCCCTCCCCCACGTGCTCTCTTTCTAAACAAATAAACAAACTTAAAAATAATCAATGTCACAAAAACAAAAAGATAGATAGACTGTTCAGAGTCATCAAACTTTTACTATAAAGGGCCAGAGAGAAAATATTTTAAGCTTTGTGGGACATATGGTCTCTATCACAACTACTCAACTCTGCCACTGAAGCATGAAAGCAGCCATAGACAACACACAAATGAATAAGCATGGCTTATTTATGGACAATGAAATTTGAATTTCATATAGTTTTCATATGTCATGATATACTATTCTTTTGATTTTTTTTCCAACCATTTAAAAATGTTAAACCAAAGAACTAAAAACAAGTTATCTAAACAAATACTTATACACAGATGCCCATGGCAGCACTATTCAAAATAGCCAAAAGGTAGAAACAATGCCAAAGTCCATCAACAGATGAATGGATAAACAAAAAGTGATATACCTTTATCAAAGTGGATTATTATTCAGTCATAAAAAAGAATGAAATACTGATACACACTACAATGTGAACAAACCTTAAAAACATGCTAAGTGGAAGAAGCGAAACATAAAAGGTCACATGTTATGATTCCATCTCTATGAGACATCCAAAATAGGTTAATCCAGAGACAGAAAGGCAACTAGTACTTAGCAGAAGCTGCAGGGAAAGAAAATGGGGAGACCGCTTAATGGTAAAAGGTTTCTTTTTTGGGTGCTTAAAATGTCTTGGAACTAGAAAGACATGATGGTTACACAACATATTGAATATACCAAATGCCAATGAATAGTGCACATTAAAATGGTTGATGGTTACTTTTATGTTAGGTGAACTTTACCGTAAGTTTTTTTTCAATGATACAGAAAAAAATGTAAAAGCTATTTTTGTCTAGTAAACTGTACAAAAACAGGTGGCTAGTAAAACTTGGCACATGGATTGTCAGGTGCTGACCTCTACTCTAGGTGAAAAGAGACTAAAGAGTCATAACTAAACGCAATGCATAAACCTGGACTAAATCCAGAATTGAAAAAAGTCAGAAAAAAGGCTATGCAGAACATTTGGGGAAAAGTTAACACTGGATACCGTGGAATTACTGTAATTTTCTTTAAGTAAGACAATATATTAATGGTAAGGTCATTTCTTATTCCTAGGAGAGGTGTGCTGAAATATTTAGGGATAACATCATGATATGCAAATTACTTTCAAATAATTCCACTCCAAAAAATACATGTAGAACTAAAGAAACGTGGCGATTTTTTTTAAACAATTGGGGACTCTGAAGGATATATAAATGTTCATTGTATTTCTCTTTTAACTTTCCTATATTAGAACTTTTTCAAAATAAAAATGTTTGGGGGAAAGTGTATTTTATGAATATAGAAAACTGGCTTGAGACTGCCTAATATGAAGTCTGACAATATGTTAAGATTAATGTTCCATGTTCCTCGGGAATAGGGCTTATTACAAGCTGGGCTGAGGACTATACCTGGTTCCAGGATTCTTTTCTGGGACCGAAAAGCATCACTCTTCCAAGGACAGGCTTAATCAGGTAGGAAGACTGGTAGGACCCGGGCCTTCTGATGGGTATAAGGCCCATGGGTATAAGATGCACCATGATCACTAGAATAGGAATTCCTGGAAAATAACACATACGTGCATGCACATAACACAAAACACACACAATTTGGCACTGTAAGCCTATATTCCCACTGATTTAGATAAAACTAAATTTAAATTCTCCTCCTAGGCAGAGGCATGGTTTAAATGAACAATGAGTATTAATAAGGGCACTTGTGATGACTACCGGGTGTTGTTGTATGTAAGTGTTGAATCACTAACTTCTACTCTGAAAACCAGTATTACACTGTATGTTTGGTGTTATTTATTTTAGAAAGAGAGCACCCTGGGGGAGGTGGGGAGAGGGGCAGAGGGAGAGAATCTTAAGCAGGCTCCATGTTCAGTGCAGAGTCTGACGCGGGTCTCAATCCCATGACCCTGAGATCATGACCTGAGCCAAAATCAAGAGTCAGATAGAGTTGGACACTCAACCAACTAAGCCACCCAGGCACCCCTACACTGTATGTTAACTACTAACTGGAATTTAAATAAAAACTTGAAAAAAAAAAAATTTCCCCCAAAGGGGAAAAATATCTGACTATACAAGTTAAATGACCCCTGAAGCATTTTTATGGAACTAAAATCACATAACATCTCTAGAACCACCCACATGAAATTTTACAGCAAGAAAAAAATTACTTATCCCTAACACAGGTTGTTGTAGACCAGCAGAGCCCAAAAGAAACATAATGTCAGCTACATGTACAATTTTTTCTAGTAGCTGTATTTTTTAAAGGTGATATTAATTTTTAATGTTTTTTTAATGCTTTATTTATTTTTGAGAGAGAGACAGAGACAGAGTATGAGCAGGGGAGGGGCAGAAAGAGAGGGGACAGAATCGGAAGCAGGCTCCAGGCACTGAGCTATCAGCACAGAGCCCAAAGCGGGGCTCAAACTCACAAACTGTGAGGTCATGACCTGAGCCGAAGTTGGATGCTTAACCGACTGAGACACCCAGGCAGCCCAAAGGTGATATTAATTTTAATGTTTTATTTAAATCATTAAATCTATTCATATGTAATACATAATAGCATTTCAATATGTTATCATTATGAAAAAATTACGGGGATAATTTACATTCTTTTCCCATACTAAGTCTTCAAAATTCAGTGTGTATTTTATACTCTCGTCTCAATTTAGATGAGTCACATTTCATATGCTCAACAGCCACATGTGACTAGTGGCTTACTACACTGGACAGGACGATCTAACTCTTGGAAAAAGCAACAAAAGCAAAGCTTAGAAAAAGAGCTACCAATAAAGTGATTAATATATGTATATGAATCTCCCAAGGCAACATAGGCTGGAAATGTTCTATATTTTCATATGATAATCAGGTAAACAACAACTATTTATCAAGGTATAACTTACAAACTAACTTCAATCCCTACTCTGGTATCCCGCATGACACCCTACAAACAAAAAAAGTTATCACATCTCTATTCTGGGCAAAAGGAACTTTACTACACCACGTCACACACATACTGGGCTGGGAGTTCTTTTCTTTGACCTTCATTGCCAGGTTCAGTCTAAGATGAGAGTGAAAGAAGAGGAGCTGAGTCTTTTGCTCCACTCTCCACCATCTCTCCCCCAAAGTGATTAGAAATAACACCACTCTAAACTGGTATTTTCCTTCGTCCACTAACCCCTCTCCACATAATTCTGTCCAACTTACCTCTCATTCTCCACAGAAGAGAGATCATGTCAAATCCATATTCTCCAACTCTTAGATCCCTGCTCCCAAATTAACTATAGCCTCTTCCTCTTGACCTTCCCTTACTTAAAAAGAAAATTCTGTCCGAACAAGTGGCTTTAGGAGAACGAGTAACATCACTTCAAGATCAATCTCCTTCCCTAAGTGGGCTGGAATCTACTTTCCAATGTGTACATACTGCTAACAAAAATGCCACAGGTCACTACAAAAATAATTTAAGTATACTTGAGGATCAGTGATATGAAAAGAATAGCTTCAATTACACTTTCCTATTATCCTCCCCCAAACGCTTTCCTTGTCCCCAAAGAAAGTGGCAACATTTTCCCATTTTTGAGAAAAGGAAAACTTTTTTACTTGTCAGACAAACAATATCTTTGACTCATAGTTGTGGAATTTAAGATAAGCTGAAAGACAGTAAATTTCATAAGTTCTGACCTATATTTATTGGCTGGAAAAGCAAATGTATATTTTTGAGCTAAATGGCTTAAGCTATGTTTATTTCTTCTGGCTTCTTCCCCTTGACTAAACCTTTCGAGGGTTATAAAGAATTCTACAATTTGGCTCAAGATCAGACACTATGTAACAAACTGTTGAATTTTGCTATCATTTTGTTACTGAGTCTATAAAAATACATATTCTAATAACCAGAAATTATAAATATTTTCAAAATTACTAAATCACTATCTTTTTAATTCTTGACCTATGAAGTAGAAACTGTGTGTAAAGAAAAAGACATGGAAGGATACATGAAGTGATAAAATAGTTACTTCTGGGGAAGGGATTGGGGCTAGAGAGTTAAGGGCCTCTTTAACCTTCTCTGTAAAACTTGGGGCCCCTGTCAGTTAAGTATGTGACTTTAGCTCAGGTCATGATCTCACCGTTTGTGAGTTCGAGCCCTGCATCAGGTTCTGTGCTGACCGCTCAGATCCTGGAGCCTGCTTAGGATTCTGTGTCTCCCTCTCTCTGTGCCCCTCCCCCGCTCGAGCATGCGCACACGCACACTCCCTCTTTCTCAAAAATAAACATTAAAAAAAAACCTTATCTGTAAAACTTTAATTTTATGCAATAATGCATTCATATTTTATTTGCATAATTAAAAACCAGTCAGATTTGAAATATGTAGAACTAGTTCATTATATAACTTAGTTTTGAAAATTATAATATATGCCATTTATTAAAAGTTCATTGTTCACAAAGCAGTCTACAGTCGTTATCCCATTAAATCCTCAAACAACCGTAAAAAGGTATCATTATTGCCCCCCCACCCCCATTTAGAAATGAGTAAACTGAGACTCAGAGAGGTTAAGAAGTATCTTGTTTAAGGTCACACAAATGTTGGGACCCAGAAGGAACTCCAAAACGACACTAAAGCATACCATAGGGAACTTAACACACTGGTTATATATAGTCCTGCTAAAGGAATATTGAGTTAATTCAGGAATAAAGAGAAAACACTTTTTAGCTTTTGCCCTTAAAGAGCTCCAAAAGAAAATCTGCTTATTTACCTGTCTGCCTCAATAAAGGAAGCAGTAGAAACATCCGTATTTGATTGGCTTTTTGAAAAGCTGAATAGGGCTGTGGCATCCTGAACCTATTGAAAGTTTTAAGAGATTTAAGTAGAACTGTAGTACTGAGTTAGGTACCTACCACAGGCCCATACCTCAGCTCTTTTGGTTTATTCTAGGTGAAGTACAACAGACAATTTCAGCGGATTGCACTTTATGGCATGGATTATTTGTTTCTAATAAAGGGAAAAAAATCTATGATTTGAGTTTGCCTACCAACATACCCCATCATTTTCTTTAACGACAGTGACAGCAACAAGTACTTACACCAAGTATTATGATCTAGTAAAGACTCTACATTAATCAATCAAAATGTATGTATCAAGTCGATTTACATCACCACTATTTCAGCCAGAAGTCTTACTATAAGAATGTCTAATGTAATGGAATTACTCAGTCTCTGGGTAAGCCCTTGATCCCTGGAATTCTCTTTCCTTCTTACTTTAATAAGTTTTAGCTAGGTTCAATGACTCCTGAAATCCAGTGAAAGGCCTATCTTTTAACCTGACCTTTCCTAAGATGGCACAAGAGATATGGTTAAGCCTGGATGAAATACACACAAGGCTTATTTCTACTTTCATACACCAAATCTTTCATAATAGCATTGTTTTTAAGTTGATTACATACTGTAGACTCACATGGCAGACACTTTCATAAATTTTAGTTCTGTTTCAACTTCCATCTTGCATTGCGTTTCTGGCTGTTTTTACCTGGCTCAGGAAATCTTTACTGTTAGTGCCACAAATTAACTTTAGACCTCAGCCAGGTTATCAAGGAGTTTCAATCATTAACATGATCCCAAATAAGACCAGAAAGCTAGTACCTTTGAGAACTTTTATAAAACACTTATCCTCCAATTAAGGAATAGATAAAACCCACTAAAGTGATAGAGAAAACATGGCATTATAGTTTGTAACCAATAATAAACTGAAGAGCTTTCTATAGCAAATAAGTAAGTAAGTAAGTAAGTAAATAAATAAATAAATAAATGTAAATGGTTACTTTCCTTCCAGTTTTGGTACTGCTCATTTTGTATTTATTAGCATCAGTTCATACTACACATGCTGTTTCAAGTTCCTTTCCCAAACTCTATTCCCCATTCTATCATCTTTCCTTACAAATGATGACCTCATGACTTACTTTACAAAGAACATCAAAACTCAAAAGCTAACAATTATAGCTTTCCTCCCCCACCATGTTGGGACGACCGCACCCTCTTTGATCTTGCCCCCAACATTAAGATACCTTCTCACTGGGTCTCAGGAAATTCGGTCCGATGTCAAGACAACTAAGTTCTATATTGTGCTTTTCCGGTCTTCCTTTCTAAGATTATTATTTCTTTGGCTCTCTTCCCTCACCAGTTCAAGACTCACCGTTTCCAGAGAAGCCATTACTTAATCCTGATTCCTGAATTCCTGTCACCACAATCCACCCAGGAACCATAAGTAGAACTCTTTTTCTTTGCCACTACATCTAGACCAACCGAGCAGAGCTCAAATTCTACCTTCTCGTGAGTTTCTGCAACTGAGTGCTATATTTTGCTTACTGATAAAAATTTAAAAAGAAAGCCAGGGCACCTGGGTGGCTTAGTTGGTTGAGGGTCTGACTTTGGCTCAGGTCATGATCTTGCGGTTCGGGAGTTTGAGCCCCATGTCAGGCTCTGTGCTGACAGCTCAGACTGGAGCCTGCTTCAGATTCTGTGTCTCCATCTCTCTCTGCCCCTCCCCGACTCATGCGCTCTCTCTCAAAAATAATAAACATTAAAAAAAAATTTTTTTAGTAAGAAAAAAACTCCAAAAGTTTAGCAGGTCAAATGTGCATTTGTGTGTTAACAATTAAAATACAGTAACAGTGCCTTTGACATACTTCATAGAACACATGATTCCAAAGTAATTTAGGAATTACAAAGTTATTAAAAAAAATAAAAAGAAGTTCAATGGTGCTTTGGATCTTTTTTCCCGAGCTCATCTAATTCTTTCCTACAATAAAAAATACGTTATTTAATTGTTTAAATTTTTAATAATTTTTGGAGTGCCTGCCTGGCTCAGTTGGTGGAGCATGCAACTCTTTATCTCAGGGTTATGAATTCTAGCCCTATGTTGGGTGCAGATATTATTTAAAAATAAAATCTTTAAAAAAATTTTTTTTGGTTACCTGTAAAGATGAAAGTATATCTGAGAAAAGACAATAAATTGATGATCAGTAAAAAAAATATAAAATAAAAAATAAATAAAATAAAATAAAATAAAATAAAATAAAATAAAATAAAATAAAATAAAATAAAAATAAATGGATGATCAGTCAAATTGCTGAAGAACCTCAAGGTACCACACCACAAATTACTTTCCAATTTCAAAGGAAAAAATACATTTTTACAGGAAAGACCTGACAATCATAACTGTAACAGAGTCAAACCTAGCATCATCAGGAGTGAGGTAACCTGACATGGTGTCTCATGATATAATGCAATATATATACACAGTGGTACAGTATTTTTGCCAAAATACTTAACTTGAATTTCATCACCTAAAGCCCCACAAACAAAATAAAATATAGCTAAAATGCTCCTTTCCTCATGTTTTACCCTCAATTTAGTCACTATCAAATGGCCTCTGGGAGGATCCCCAACAACCACCATGAAAAATGGGAGTTGTAAAATACATATGGATTTGGAGCCAGAGATATCTAACTTTGAATCCTGGATCTGATGCTAATTACTAAACTTACATTAGCTCTGTACCTCAGTTTCTTCATCTATAAAATGAGAGTATAAAACACCACCAAACTTCAGAGGTTGCTACAATAATCAAATAACGTATCTAATACATGTAAAATATCTAAAATAGTGCCTGGTATATTAGAACTATTCAGTATATGTTGGTTGCCCTACCATAACACACATTTGTTCTCTATGTGTTGTGGTTAACAAAGGACTTTTATATACATCCAGTCTCATCATCTGATCCTCCCTGTAAACCATAGCTACAATTCAGTAACAAATACAATTAACATAAATCTGCCTGCAAGGAGTTAATCTAACATTAGTAAAATTTGTATTCATTCGTACATGCTCTTTACACAGGTAGTACTTGTTTTGCATACTCCCAATATGCACAAATTTCAGTTACCACAGTTTAGTTAATTAAATAACATCAGTCCCCCAACAACATACTTCAAATTTTAATTACCATGGTATATGAACTCTGAGTTGTTGCATAAAATATAAACTTTACTGCGAGTTCCTTAGTCCACAATTCACCATGTAAACAACAGATGTACATCATGATCAGTAACCAATCACATCACTTCTTTCAAAGTCTGTTAGTGATGAGTCATTGGACACGTTATTCAGTTCACACACAAACAGCAAAGTATATAGTTGTATTGCCTCCTACTCTACCAGTGATAAACCCATTTACAAAATGGACAATCAAGAGAGGGAGCTGGCCAACAAGATGAAAATGAAGCAAAGAAACGAAAAGTGATAATGCTAGAAGTAAAACCTGGAAAGAAAATAAATGGGAGTTACACACATCAGAGAAAATTAGTACAGGCAAACTTTTCAACATAAATAAGGAAAGCGATTATGACAACAAGGATAAAGATGTCCCAGAGGAAGAGTTCTTAAAGGAACTCTCAAAGATATTACATGACCCTGAAAGTACAAAGGATGGAAGCCACAACACCCAAAAGATATTTGCTCCATATTGTAAGTTATGACAAGAAGCAGGCGAGCACTATTTAAACTACTCAATACGTTTTTTTTTTTTTTAATTTTTTTTTCAACGTTTATTTATTTTTGGGACAGAGAGAGACAAAGCATGAACAGGTGAGGGGCAGAGAGAGAGGGAGACACAGAATCGGAAACAGGCTCCAGGCTCTGAGCCATCAGCCCAGAGCCCGACGCGGGGCTCGAATTCACAGACCGCGAGATCGTGACCTGGCTGAAGTCGGATGCTTAACCGACTGCGCCACCCAGGCGCCCCTCAATACGTTTTTAAACAAAGAAATAAAAACTTTTTTTTTTTTTAAAGATTTTATTTTTGGGGGCATCTGGGTGATTCAGTTAGTTAAGTGTCTGGCTTTGGCTCAGGTCATGATCTCATGGTTCATTAGTTCAAGCCCCGCATCAGGCTCTGTGCTGTCAGCTCAGAGCCTGGAGCTTGCTTCGGATTCTGTGCGTCCCTCTCTCTCTCTGCCCCTCCCCCACTCGTGCTGTCTCTCTCTCTCTCTCTCTCAAAAACAAACATTAAAAAAAAAATTTTTTTAATATTATATTTTTTAAGTAATCTCTATACCCAAAATGGGGCCCATACTCACAACTGCAAGATCAAGAGGTACACGCTCCATCGACTAAGCCAGTGAGGTACCCCCCAAAATAAAACACTTTAACATCCAATGTTTCTAATGCTTTAAATTAGTGTACCAAATAAATATTAGTTTTGCTAGTTTTTCATTTCCTCCTATATTTATAACCAATAATGAAATAGTTTTTAAATATATTTTTTCAAAATTTTTAGCATTTATTACTGAGAGACAGACAGAGAGAGATCACGAGCAGGGGAGGGGCAGAGAGAGAGACACAGAATCTGAATCTGAAGCAGGCTCCAGGCTCTGAGCTGCCAGCACAGAGCCCGATGCGGGGCTCGAACTCACAACCGGTGAGATCATGACCTGAGCTGAAGTCAGATGCTCAACCGACTGAGCCACCCAGGCGCCCCAGTTTTTAAATATTTTAACAAAAAATTAAAATGTCACTTCATGAGGCATCTGGGTGGCTCAGCTGGTTGAACGTCCAACTCTTGATTTTGGCTCAGGTCACAATCTCACGAACCGTGAGATCGGAGATTGAGCCCTGCATCAGGCTCTGCACTGACATGCCAGAACCTGCTTGGGATTCTCTGTCTCCCTCCCTCTCTGCTCCTCCTTGACTCGCGTGTGCACTCTCTCTCTCAAAATAAATAAATAAACATTATAAAAACAAGGGGCACCTGGGTGGCTCAGTTGGCTAAGCATCCGACTTCAGCTCAGGCTATGATCTCACATTTCATGAGTTAAGACCTACATTAGGCTCTCTACTGTTAGTGCAGAGCCCACTTTGGATCCTCTGCTCCTCCCCCCTCCACCTCTCTCTCTCTCTCTTAAAAGTAAGTTTAAAAAAAAAAAAGTATTTTTTAATCTAACCACAGAACAGTTGTAAATTCAAGTTACTTTTTAAAAACCTATCTATTATTTTCCACAAATGAAAGATGTGAATCAATGTCTGCTATTCAAAGACAAACTCAATAATTTTTAACTCTTCCTAGGTATATGGGGAATGAAAAATAAAATTTTATAACCCTCACTTTAAAATATGGTACAATCTGGGGCACCTGGGTGGCTCAGTTGGTTAAGTATCTGACTTCGGCTCAGGTCATGATCTCACAGTTCATGGGTTGGAGCCTTGCTTTGGGCTCTGTGCTGACAGTGCAGAGCCTGCTTGGGATTCTCTCTTTCTCCCTCTTTATGCCCCTCCCCTGCACTGTCTCTTCTTTCTCTCAAAATAAATAAATAACCTAAAAATAATAATAATAAAATGACAAGTCACAGACTGTAAAAAGTATTTGTAGCACATACATCTAACAAAGAATTTGTATCCAAATATATAAAGAACCTACAAATCAAAAATGAGAAGACGAACCAATAAAAAGGGGGTGGGAGGCAAAAGATCTGAAGAGACATTTTATCAAAGAAGATACACAAATGGCCAATAAGCACATGGAAAAACATTCAACATCATTAGTCATCAGAGAAATACGAATTAAAGTAATACGATATTACTTTGTACTCATTAGAATGGCCAATATCAAAAACAAAATGCTGGCAGGAATATGGAGCAACAGCAGATCTCATGTATCATTGTGGGGGGGGGGGAGGTATAAAATGGAATCCCATATATCATGGGCAGGAGGTATAAAATGGAATCTCAAATATCATTGTGTGGGGGGAGGTATAAAATGGAATAGCATTTCAAGAGCTTAGCAATCTCTAAAGTTACACATATAATTTATCACATGGCCTAGCAATTTCTCCTTTGTATGTAAAAACAAGTCTGCATCAACCTATATAAGAATATTTACCACAACCTTATTCATAATAGCCCCAAATGGAAAACAATGTAAATGTCCATCAAGGGGCGCCTGAGTGGCTCATTCGGTTAAGCATCAGACTCTCCTATTGGCTCAGGTCGTGATCTCACAGTCCTGACATCAAGCCCCACACTGGGCTCCACACTGAGTGTGGGGCCTGATTGGGATTCTCTCTTTCCCCTCTCTCTCTCTACCCCTCCCCTGCTCATGTGCGCAAGCTCACTCTCTCCCTCTCTCAAAATAAACATTAAAAAACATAAAAATAAATTTAAAACATTTTAAATGACGCCACAGATATCCTATCAGCAAAATCCAGAAGGTGGGAAATTCTAGAAGACAAGTAACCAAATATTTCCACAAGAAAAGAAAAAGAAAAAAGGGGAGAAGTGACCAACAGATTGAGAGACTTCAGACACAGAACAACCATACAAAACATGGGGCTAGCCTTGTTTGAAAAATGAGATAGGGCGCCTGGGTAGCTCAGTTGGTTGAGCATCTGACTTCAACTTAGGTCATGATCTCAACAGTTTGTGGGTTCAAGCCCTGCTTCGGGCTCTGTGCTGACAGCTCACAGCATGGAACCTGTTTCAGATTCTGTGTCTCCCTGTCTCTCTCTGTCCCTCCCCTGCTCATGCTCTGTATCTTTCTGTGTCTCAAAAATAAATAAATGTTAAAAAAATTAAAAAAAAAAAAAAAGAAAGAAAAATGAGACAGCCAACCATTAAAAAAAAAGTCAGATGATTAGGGAAATTTGAACAATAAAGATATTAAGAAATTTTTCAGAGGCATCTGCCTGGCTCAGTAGGTAGAGCATACAGCTCTTGGTCTTGGAGTGGTGAGTTCAAGCCCCACAATGGATGTATAAATTACTTAAAACTAAAATCTGAAAGAAAGAAAGAAAGAAAGAAAGAAAGAAAGAAAGAAAGAAAGAAAGAAAGAAAGAAAGAAAGAAAAGAAAGAAAGAAAGAAAAAAACTGTTCATTGTTTTACTGAGATACTGGCAATATGGCTATGCTTTTGAAGTCTTTGTGTATTACAGAGAAACATGGATGAATCTCACAATGTTGGGCAAAACAAGCCAGACACAAAAGAATACACACTATATTATTCCATTTCTTAAAAGCTCAAAATGAAGTAAAACTAAATTATAGAGCCAGCAGTCTCCACTAGTGAAGAAAAACAAACCAGTGACTGGGAGGGGCATGAGAAAGCTTCTGAGGTGGTGGTAATTCCAAATCTTGACCAAGTGGTAGTTACCAGGGTATTCATTTTGTGATCATTCACTGAACCATAATAAATTTACATTTTATGCTCTTTTCTGTATGTGCATTATACTTCACAAACAGTAAATTTTACTTTTACTATTTACTTACTAAAAACTTAGATATAGGGGCACCTGGGTGGCTGAGTCGGTTAAGTGTCCAACTGTGAAATTTCGGCTCAGGGCATGATCTCACGGTTCATGAGATCTCACAGTTCTCTCTCCCTCTTTTTGCCCCTCCCCCACTTACACACACAGGCCCTCTCTCTCAAGGTAATAAACTTAAAAAAAAAAAAACACACTTAGATATATATAACTTAAATATATACAGATGAAGTAAATGAACCTATCTGGGATTTAATTCAAAATAATTGAGAGGGAGTAGAGGACTGGGGTGAAAGAAGAGTTCCTCATGTTAATGATTTTTGCAGTTGGTGATAAATATACAGGAATTTATTATTTATTACACTATTCTTTACTCCATGCATGTTTAAATTTTTCCATAAGTTTTTAATGTTCATAACCTTAACTACTTCACTTCTAGGAATGATAAGAATTTACTAGAAACACAGAAAAACAAATATATAATTAAGTTCACTGTGTTATCTTTAATGCCCCCAAAAGCGAATATAACCTAGTGCCCAATAACAGAAAAATGAGCAAATGAACTATAGAAGGTCACAGCATAACTTTCACAAAAGTTTAGTGACCTGGAAATGATCATAATAAATTTTGAAAGCAAGATATATAAAATTATATCAAGCATAATCTCAGCTACATAAAATACTTTTATGCATGGGAAAAAATTGGAAGATATGCTAAAATAGTGATGCTGGTTAAGTCAGGGATTATGAGTGACCTTCTTGTATTTTTCACCACCAGCATTTGTAACTTTTATCACTGGGCGGGGGGAAATCCTCTTAAAAATATTGATTCTATCAAAGTAGAGGGAAGAAAGCAAGAACACTAATAAAGAAGTCATCACTATTATATTCAAAAGACTGATCAGTATGGAAAAAGGTAAACAAAATTTTACCCATGGGAAAATCCCATTTGAACTTTTCTCAAGTCCTTTGTATTATCCCTATATTTAATTACAATTCTAGAGTACAACTAGCCAATAAACTATTTTTAGAATTTAATAGCATATAAAAAAGCATTATACACCCAAAGGAACTTCTTCTTTTCAGAAACTGAATAGAGACTATTTCACAGCTAAGCCAGTGTTTCTGGTTTAAAATCCCGTGGCAATGAACCTATCAGATGCTTGTGAAACGAACAGACACATTTTGATTCAAACAGACATGTGTCAGCTTGCGATTCTACTCCCATTAGAGCTTTAGCAGAAGCCAATGAATTTTATTAATATAGGCAGGTACACATAATCATTCAAATGATTATAATAGAACAAGATTGAGAAATTTTAGCCAATAGTTGTTTTCAGTCTTTCATCAAATAGCTAGGTAATTAGAAAACTCTCAACCTATGAAAAATGAGAGAAGGCTGTTCTTACAGGGGGGAAGGCTGAGAGTCACAGAGATGTGCTATCTCCCCACACCTAAAACCATCACACACATGTGACCATGGCTTAGAAATTCCTATTCTGCTTTTACCCAGTGGAGTTCTTTGGCTCACAGCTGGTACAAAGTTGGCACAAGTATGGGGCACCTGGGTGGCATAGTCGGTTGAGTGCCTTGACTTCGGCTCAGGTCATCACCCTGCACTTTGTGAGTTGGAACCTGGCATCGGGCTCTCTGTTGTCAGCACAGAGCCTATTTCAGATCTTCTGTCCCACCCTCCTCTGGCCCTCCCTCACTGGTTCTCTCTCTCAAAATAAATACACTTAAAGGAAAAAAAAGATGGCACAAGTATCAAGAGAGGCTGTCCTGAATGGGCTATTATAATGGCCACATGGATTCCATAAAAGGAGAAAAGAAGTATAATTTTAAATAAATTATAAAAACCTTTAGTAAGGCTTTGTACGAAATTTTTACAATGCCTTTTTTTTTTTTTAATTAAACTCTACACCCAATGTGGAGCTCAAACTCACAATCCAGAGATCAAAAGTCACATGCTCTACCAACTGAATCAGGCACCCTCAGAATTTTTAAAATATAGAATCTAGAATAATTCTGTACCACATATGAAGAACTGGTAAAAAATAAATAAATAAATAAAATAACAACAACAAAAAATAAAGTAAAGAAGAAAATAGGTATCTCCAAATGTGTCCCCCATAACATAATGCTAGGGACAGTTCCTAGTATTTTCATAAATGACATAGAAGACAACATGGGGTAACAATACAAACAGAGGGAGATAAATTGAGAAAGAGTTCACAAGCCAAGTGGATGAATGTTGTATAATTAGCCTTTCACTTGGGCAAGTGTAAGGGAGAAGGCCTAGAGAATAATACATATAATAATTAATCTGAACTAGTTTTATCCAATAAAAAGTCACCCAAACCTATGCTGACACCTTATTACGTTAGCCAAGAATCTCTGGTAGGGTTGTTCATAAAGTACTCTCCAAAACTGGTAAATTAAATACTACCACAGATGTAAAGATTAATATAAATAAATCAAAATTATATTTTTACCTCTGTATAAAACCATGGTATTCTCTCCCAGTCAATGGCACCACCCATCAACCAACAACTAAAGCCAAGAACCCAGAAGTCACCCTCCTCTCCAAGAACATCGAATGAGATCACCAAGTCCCATCAACTCTGTGTCAAAATACCTTGACTCAGTCTAGCCTCTACCTCCATTCTTGATACCAAACCTCTAGTTATCATTTCTTTCTAAACTATTATAATAGATTCTTAAGGCGCCTGGGTGGTTCAGTTGGTTAAGCGTCAAACTTTTGATACCTCGTGAGTTCGAGCCCTGCATTGGGCTCTGTGCTTATGGCACAGAGCTGGCTTGGGATTCTGTCTGTCTCTCCTCTCTGCACCTCACCTGTTTGTGCTCTCTCTCTTAAAATAAATAAATAAACTTAAAAAAACAATAAAAGTTAACTATAATAGTAGATTCTTATTTCATTCCCTTGCCTCTGCAATTTTTCCGCTACCAGCCTATCCTCCACAACACCCTCCAAGGGCAATCTCTCTAAAACAAAAGCATCATCAGGCCTCTTCCACATTTACAGTTCCTCTAACATCTTCCCATTTCCAATTGAATAAAGTACATACAACATTACAGGATTGACTTTTTGCATCTCAGATTCCCTCCCATCCTTACGTTCCAGTAACTCTAAACTACTGGCAATGCTGTTTTGAGCTTGTAACGCTGTCTCATACGCATTTGCCTCTGGACATGCTGCTTCCTCTACTTGGAATTTCCTTCCTTGCCCTCTGACATGCTTGGACCATACTTAATGTTCCAATACCCAACTTAGTAGTTTCCTTCTCATTCTCTTTCTCTTGCCTCTATACTTTGTACTTCCTAAATTTCATTTATCACAGTATAGCATAATTATTTGTTTATATGGCTCTTATCAGACTATGAGGAGAGGTTACAAGATATTCATTTCTATATACGCAGTACATTCATTAAGCACCAACAGTATGCCTGACAAAGTTTGTTAAATAAATGAGCACAAAGCCAAAAAGAACAAAACTTCTGAACCTATAATTCCTGTAGTTTTAATAACCACACTAAAAAATAGTTAACAGGTAGGAAAAGATGTGGAGAAAGGCAATTATAATAATTAAAGAAAAAAAAGCAACTTCCATGTAAGGAAAGACTAAATAGGCTTCTTCAATTTAGAAAGTCTGAGATGTTTTATAACTAAAGGTACAAAAAGAAAACAGGACGATACTGTTTACTAAATCCTGAAAGCATGCAACCAGGCAGCAACACAATATCTTAAAAGGAGTTCTTTTTAGGAATTCCATTTCTAAAAAATTCCCTTTATTTAACAGAGAATAAATTTAAACTCAAGGTATTCAGCCAAAACAATGGTGGAAGTGGGCCACATATGAAGCACTTCGCATGATGCCAAGCACAAAATTTACATCTGAGATACACTATTACATGGTTTCTATCAGTAAAGTGTGCAACTCCCTCTACAGGAAGTCAATGAATACCAACAATAAGCACTTTTCAGTCCACAACAACCTGTCACAGGTAACACTGAGGCAGACGTTTATTGCTAAGAAAGCACCTTGGTAATCACTATATTGTACACTTGAAACTAATTTAACACTGTTAACTATACTAGAATTAAAATAAATAAAATAAGCTCCTTGGTATAGAAAGTGAATGAGCATGTACACCTGCTACAGCAAAAAAGCAACCTCTACTTTTTGATATGTCTTATTCTGCTATACCATTCACTCAAGTCTGCCTAATTAAGGCCTGTACTTTATCTTTCCTTCCTTTAACCAATCATGGAGAAGTTTCCACTGACAGAAAGCCATGCGTGTGTGCTAGGTGCATATATAAAGATATAAATACATACACACACACACACATTTCGCTTTTGCTAGCAGCATTAAGCAGCAGTCTTCAAATACTTCTGGACTGCCTCTCATTCAAAGACACTCTGGCTATACAGCTATGATCAGTAGCTTAGAAAAATGTCCAAAATTCAACATATGAAGAAAAGTGTTTTTGTTTTTTTTTTTAATTTTTTTTTTTAATGTTTATTTATTTTTGAGACAGAGAGAGACAGAGCATGAATGGGGGAGGGGCAGAGAGAGAGGGAGACACAGAATCCGAAACAGGCTCCAGGCTCTGAGCAGTCAGCACAGAGCACGACGCGGGGCTTGAACTCACGGACAGTGAGATCGTGACCTGAGCCGAAGTCGGATGCTTAACCGACTGAGCCACCCAGGCACCCGTTTTTTTTCTTTAAAAAATTTTTAATGTTTATTTTTGAGAGAGAAAGAGAAAGAGAGAGAGAGATCATGAGCAGGGAAGGGGCATAGAGAGGCAGACACAGAATCCGAAGCAGGCTCCAGGCTCCGAGTTGTCAGCACAGAGCCTGACGCGGGGCTCGAACTCATCAGCTATGAGATCATGACCTGACCCAAAGTTGGATGCTCAACCGACTGAGCCACACAGGCACCCTGAGAAAAGTTAAAACTTTTTTTTAAACTTATTTTTAAAAAAATAACTTTAAGGGGCACCTGGGTGGCTCAGTTGGTTGAGCGTCTGACTTCGGGTCAGGTCATGATCTCAGAGTTTGTGGGTTTAAGCCCTGCATCCGGCTCTGTGCTGACAGCTCAGAGCCTGGACCCTGCTTCAGATTCTGTGTCTCCTTCTCCCTTTGCCTCTCCCCCATTCGTGTTCTGTCGCTTTCTCAAAAATAAGTAAGCATTAAAAAAAATTTCTTTTAAATAACTTGAAGCTATGAAGCTTAAATTACAGTAACTATAATTTTTTTTTTGAACACGCAGAAAACAAACTAAAATAATTCCACTGGTTCTCAAACTTTACCATCTACCAGAATCACCTGGTGGGCTTATTGAACCCAGAGTGTCTGATTCAATAAGTTTGGGGTAGGACCTGAGAATGTATTTCTAACAAGCTCCCAGATGATGTGGTCAGGAGCACTTTGAAAACAACTAGTTTAAACAATTAGAACTGAGAAAGACCTCACAGATGAATAACATAAAGCCTGAATAACTACCACAGTCTTTCTGATTACCAATCTAAGGTTCTTTCCATTGTTAGGGTTCAGCTATTATGTTATAAATATTTCATGTATCTTTAGGAAGTGCAATTCTGTCCAATTCAACAGACATTTTTCTGAACACTTATATAAGACATGATCCTTGCCTTAAAGAAGTCTACTCTAGCTGGATGAAAAGAGACTCACTGTCAAATAATTACAACCCAAAGTGACTGGTCCCACAACAGAAATGCATGTAATGTGCCTCAGGAATGTAACTGAGGAGAACTCCAGAGAAGATTATCTGGGGACTTTGGAGGGTAATTAGGAGCGTACCAGGAGGACAGAACGGGGTGGGAGGGAGAGCATTTTAGAGATGCACATTCACAGAAAAAAAAAAAAAAAAAAAAAAAAAATCTATCAAGCACCTACTGTGGACCAGACACCGTACTAAGTATGGGGATAAAACAGTGAGAAAAGGTATGGTAGTAGCCTTTAATGAGGCTTGCAATCTGAAAGGGAAACAAACAATAATTCAAGTAAACATAAAGTCGCAATTTTGATAAGTGTTATGCATAAGAGATATTTTATGAGAATGTATAACAGGAAGATCTAGTCAAAGAAATGCTTCCCTACAAAAAGGGTCTGAAGGATGGTACCTTGGCATTCTATACAACATGTTCAAACCTTTGTGCCTAAGAATGTTTGTAGACACTATTGCTGTTAAAGTGAACACTGTCTCTTCTTTCAAAGTTCAAAGGAGGGATATTGGTAGGCTACTACTCAACTCTACAAGACAAAAAGACTGTCAATTAGCTTCTTCACACTGCCTGGCAATGACTATGAATACTCATGCCCATTATCTAGGAAACCCATTTCCCAATATCAACAAACAGGGGAACTTTACTAATTATGAAAATAGCCTGGTGAACACAGTATAAGAGCAAGGGTAACCAGATGGTCTTAAGAAATGAGTAGTGTGTTCCTTCTTTCTCTATCCAGTGACCATAACAAGTGAAGCAATCAGACATGGCAAATTCTTGTTCCTTGTCTCCCTTCTCTTTGATTCTGTTCTAAACATCACCCTCCTCATAACTGTGAGCACTCAACCACAGAATGGAATAGATTAATTTTATTACATTATGCTTTGTCTTCATAAAAAGTTAACCAACCAGCAATATGAGTCTTAATGATGTAAACAGTACTATGCTATGTATATGCCAGGGAAACCATGCCCTGTCCTCATGGAGCATATAATATAGACGTAATTAAATTTTCTACCTTGGGGGCGCCTGGGTGGCTCAGTTGGTTGAGCAACCAACTTCAGCTCAGGTCATCATCTCACAGTTTGTGGGTTCGAGCCCCGCGTTGGGCTCTGTGCTGACAGCTCGGAACCTAGAGCCTGCTTCAGATTCTATGTCTCCCTCTCTCTCTGCCCCTCTCCAACTTGTGCTGTCTCTGTCTCTGTCTCTCTCTCAAAAGTAAGTAAACATAAAAAAATTTCTATCTTGTACACAGACATCATGAGAGATACGGAAAAAATTATGAGGATTCGAGAAAGAGGTTTCCTTCTACACACAGGACTAAGGAAGCAGTATCACAAATGAGCTTTAGAAGATGAGAACTAAAGGGGCACCTGGGTGGCTCCATCGGTTAAGTATCTGATTCCTGATTTCAACTCAGGCGTGATTTCAGGGTCGAGACTGAGTCCCGCATTGGGTTCCATGCTGAGCATGGAGCCTGCTTAGGATTCAAGACAGACAGGCAGACAGGCAGAAAGACAGAAAGACAGAAAGACAGAAAGAAAGAAAAGACAGAAAGAGAAAAAGGATAAACTTTACCTTTAAAAAAAAAATGAGAACTAGGGTAGAGACAGGGAGACAAAATAGCACAAGTGTGTGGAAAAAAACAAGAAGGTAGCTTGGTTTGGCTGGAACATATATAAGTTAAGAGTAGCTAATAAGACTATAGTCAATTAGGGCCTGAATATCAGGCTAAGGAGTTTGTGCCTACAATGGCAAACGCTTAAGTTAACCAAGCACTTATAAACAATTTCCAAAAAGTAAGTTTTATTTTCACTAATTCCACACATGAAAAATTAAAGTTCCCAGGGGTGCTTGGTTGGCTCAGTCGTAGAGCATACAATTCTTGATCATAGGATCACTGAGTTCAAGCCTCACATGGGGGGTAGAGTTTACTTAATAAAAAATAAAAATAATAACAAAGAAATGAAGTTAAAAAAAGGTAAGTTTAATAAGCTGAAATTCAAAGCCAGGTCACATGAACCAAAGCCTAGTGTCCCTCCCATACCACCAGTGACTACAGAATGGGAAAGCTACAGAGAATAGGAACAACACGATCAGAACCTTGGAGCATAAACATTAAGAAATGACAAAGGGACACCTGGCTGGCTGGCTCAGTCAGTAGAGCATCTGACTCTTAACCTTAGAGTCAGAATTCAAGCTCTACATTGGGCGTGAAGTCTACTTAAAAAATAAATAGTAAATAAAATTAAAAATTTTTTAATTTAGGGGTTCCTGAGTGGCTCAGTCGGTTAAGCGTCTGACTTCGGCTCAGGTCATGATCTCACGGTTCATGAGTTCAGGCCCCGCGTTGGGCTCTGTGCTGATGGCTTGGAGCCTGGAGCCTGCCTCAGATTCTGTGTCTCTCTCTGTCTGTCCCTCTGCTGCTTGCACTCTGTCTCTCACATTGTCTCAAAAATAAATAAACATTAAAACAAATTTAAAAAAAAAATTTTTTTTTTAATTTAAACGGCAGTGGGAACTATCTAACAATGAATACTAGTAATTCATCAGGTCTTAGCTACTGATTAAACATGAGGGATAACAGACAAAGGAGTAATAGTTGATAACACCATTAAAAAAAAAAAAAAAAGCAGTGGTCTCTTCCATCTTAAAATATAACACATAAAAACCTAAGAGAGCCTTCTCTGGATCCTACACTTTAACTTGTAGCTACAACCTGCTCCCCTTCTCTCTTCACAGCCAATGTCTCTAAATGTCTCTTCTTTCATGATGTTTAATGTAACATTTATCTGATGTGTTCTGCTCCCAAATGCCACTGAAACCCCTGTTTAGTCACCATTAACCTCTATGTTGCCAAATCCAATGAAAATCTCAGCCTCTGGGTAGCATCCACCTCACCTGACCACTGCCCTCCTCTTTTTTTACATTCTCAGTATGAAATGTTGTTTATGTAGCCCCTTCTTCTGTCGTTTTCCTGACCTATAAAATTGAAATAAAAGCACCTTCTTCATAGTTATGAGCATCAAGTGAGTAAAAATACACTAATGCTTAACACGGTGCTTGATAAACAGTACCACAGTTTCCTGTGTTCCAAGATACCAGTCTCTCTTGATTTTCCTCATACTTTTCTGCACACCCCTACCCCCCGCAATACCTTTGTAAGCTTACTCCACGTCCACCCAACTTCATTGACCATACCTATGCCAACGAGACACAACAAACCCTTCCTGTGGCCCAGAACCAGTTACCTACTCAACAGTTCTACCAGATGTCTCATAGATATCTCACATTCAATCTATCCAAACTTACTCAAAACTGAGCTTATGTTCTTCCCTTCTATCTCCAGCCCTGCCCTTCCTTCAGTGTGCCCTATCTTGATACAAGGACTACACCACAAGCCATTCACATGAGAAGACCTTGAGAGGCATGTTTACATGTACCCCCTTAAACTCACCCTCCCATGTATCCAAGGAACCAAAGTCCTATGATTCTATTTTCTAAATATTCCATAATCTCCCGAATTCCATTGCCCACATTCGCAACTATATTGCCGTCTTACCTCAACCACTGTAGTAGCCTCCTACTTGGCGTCATCAAACCCATTCTCCCTCCCTCCCTGATCCCTTCCCTATCCTGCAGCTGTTTATCAGTCCACCCATATTAGTCCTCTGATAAACTTCTGCCTTCCCACCATCTTCAAGATAAAGCCTTACTTGACCTGACCCCTGACTATCTTGTCAAGATTTTAACTCTCCTCCATCTACTTCTTTGCACTACACTAGCCTTTTTGGTCTTGCTTGGTTGGTAGGTTCTTCAAACACATCAGATTCCTTCCAATCTCAGGGTTTCTGCATATGCTAATGACTTCCTTTTTGACTGGTTACCTCTTACCCTTCTGGTCTCAGTTTTACTTTTTTTTTTTTTTTTTTTTAATTTTTTTTTCAACATTTATTTACTTTTTGGGACAGAGAGAGACAGAGCATGAACGGGGCAGGGGCAGAGAGAGAGGGAGACACAGAATCGGAAACAGGCTCCAGGCTCTGAGCCATCAGCCCAGAGCCTGACGCGGGGCTCGAACTCCCGGACCGCGAGATCGTGACCTGGCTGAAGTCGGACGCTTAACCGACTGCGCCACCCAGGCGCCCCTACTTTTTAAGTTTACTTACTTTTGGGCGGTGGGGGGAGGTAGGAGCAGAGAAAGAGGGAGACCAAGGATCCAAAGCTGGTTCCATGCTGACAGTGGAAAGCCCAACACAGGAGAGCCCAACACATGAACTGCGAGATCATGACCTGAACTGAAGTCGGGCGCTTATGCCCAACTGAGCCATCCAGGAGCCCCCAGGTCTCAGTTTTAAAGGCTTTCTCAGGAAAAGTGTTCTCTGATGCCTCCTCCCACTCCTGAAGTTTAGATTAGGTCACCTTATTATATATTCTCACTGCATCCTATATTTACCTTTGTAGTCCTTTGCATAACTATAATTGACATTACTAGCAGAAATATTTAATTACTGACTTCCCCACCGGACTGTAAGCTTCATGACCAAAGGACCATGCCTGTCTTGCTCGTCACTGTATCCCAGTGTCTTTGTTTGGTGTCTGACACAAAGTTATACTATTTTCTCATTCATACCACAGGATTTTACATTAGCTGGTCCCTCTACCCAGAGCTCTTTTGACACAGATTTGGTCCCCTAAGCCCTTGAACTTCACAAGAATGACTCCACACATCCTTCAGGTCTCAGTCACAAAATGCCATCTTCTCAGGGAGCCTTTAGTGATCATCTAATCTCAAGGAGCAATCCTTACCCTAATAAGTACAGATGACCCTTGCATGACATGGGTTTGAACTGCATGGGTTCACCTACATGCAGATTTTTTCTGATCAACATAGCACAGTATTGTAGATGTATTTTCTCTTCCTTATGATTTTCTTTACATTTTCTCTAACTTACTTTATCATAAGAATACAACAGGGGTGCCTGGGTGGTTGGTTCAGTTGGTTGAGCGTCTTAATTTCAGCTTAGGTCATGAGCTCACAGTTCGTGGGATCGAGCCCTGCATCAGGGTCTGCACTGGTAGCATGGAGTCTGCTTGGGATTCTCTCTCTCTGCCCCCACTCCTGCTCATATTCACATGCATGTGTGTGCACACTGTCTCTCAAACATTTAAAAAGAGAATACAACATATATATAACATACAAAACTTATGTTAATTGACTATTTATGTTGCAGGAAGGCTTCCAGTCAAAATAGGCTATTACGACTTAAGTGTTTGGGGAGTCACTAGTTACACATGGATTTTCAACTGTGCAGAGGGTCACTGCCCCTAGCCCCCATGTTGTCCCAGGCTCAACTGTATTTCATCAACTTCTTAATTTCTTCAAAGCAATCAGCACTATTTGAAAGCACAGTATTTGGAAGTTCTAAAAAGTAAGGCCCAAGTAGCTGGCACAGTGAAAGCACTGAACAAACATTTATGCGAATGAATCTCCTGAATAAGAAAAGATTACCTGGGGAACACCCAAAGTTCAGCAACAAAACATATACAAACTGTCCTTCAACAAAGTAGAAAAAGAGGCAGTACAGTTTAGAAGGCTTGGTAGCCAGACTGCCCACTTTGGATCCTGACTCTTACTCTTGTTGGCTGGATAACCTAACCTCAGACAAGTTACTTAATTGTACTTGCCTCAGTTTCCAAACCAGAAAATGGGAATCACAGAACCTATCTCAAAGGGTTGCTGAGAATTAAGTCAGTTATATGTGTAAAGTGCAGCACCAAGCACACAGTATGCACTCAATTAATGTGTACTATTATCCGTCAGATCGGACTTTTTCCTACCTTGTTTTAAATACACAGGGTGACTTTTCCTTTATCTTATCCACTCAAAAAGGCTCACCATTTTTTTGTGTTTGTTTGTTCACCACACAACTCCAAGGGCACCTTTCAGATAGATTCAGATATCTGAATGGCACCTTTGGGAATTGTGCAACATGGTAGCACCATTCACAAGTTCTGGCAACCCCCTCCCCCTGGATTATGATGATCAGAAGATAAAGATGATCAAAAGACACAAGAAACAGAGAAGTACTTTGGAAACTATGAAAGTACTATACAGTGATCACTGTATTTATGAATCTACATTCTCTTGAAGTCACTGTCAGAAACAAGAGTGTGTTGGCCAGAGTACTGCCCTGACAGGAAAGAGTTCCTAGCTTCCATGATCCATGGATCATGGAATTAGATGGAAGAGATGGATTAAGGTTGGGGCTACCCTGAATTCACACTGAAGGCCACAACCAGCTCATGAAGTTGTTTCTTAAGAATGGTCATAGGATATTGAGCTACAGGGCAATTCATTATATTTCAATATTTGCTCATATCAATACCACAGCTTTTATCTCATTTTTCTATCCTTCAAAGAGAATATCAAAAGGAAATTTCTTGTTGTAACTTAATTATTGATCTCAAGACAGTGCATACTTACTTACTTTGGTTATCCAAATAAGCTGATTTCAAGATAAATTAAAAGGAGTATTAAATTGGCACCTGGGTTGAGGATTTTCCATAACCATTTAGTTTTTGACAATTGACAACAAAACCCTTCATACTTACTTTGGGCAAAGCCCTAGGGAAACGCAGTTTGAGAAGGCTTTTGAAATGTTCTGTGTTAGACTTAAAACTCTTAAGATTAACAGCAGAAAATCAGGATGGAAACATAGAACCTATCTACTGGATATTTCTCTTTAAATCAGGGTTTTCAATCTCACACTGTTGTCATTCTGGACTAGATAACCCTCCTCTGTGGGGGGTTGAGCTGTGTGTTTAGGATATTTTAACAGCATCCTTGGCCTCTACTCACTAGAATACCAGTAGTACTTCCCTAATCTGACAATCAAAAATGTCTCCAGGGGCACCTGGGTGGCTCAGTTGGTTAAGCATCCAACTTCAGCTCAGGTCATGATCTCACAGTTCATGGGTTCAAGCCCCATGTCAGGCTCTGTGCTGACACCTCCTCAGAGCCTAGAGCCTGCTTCAGATTCTGTGTCCCCCTCTCTGACCCTCCCCTGCCCACACTCTGTCTCTCTCTCTCAAAAATAAATACACATTTGGGGCGCCTGGGTGGCGCAGTCGGTTAAGCGTCCAACTTCAGCCAGGTCACGATCTCACGGTCCGTGAGTTCGAGCCCCGCGTCGGGCTCTGGGCTGATGGCTCAGAGCCTGGAGCCTGTTTCCAATTCTGTGTCTCCCTCTCTCTCTCTGCCCCTCCCCCGTTCATGCTCTGTCTCTCTCTGTCCCAAAAATAAATAAAAACGTTGAAAAAAAAAAAAATTTAAAAAAATAAAAAAAAAAAATAAAAAAAATAAAAAAAATAAAAAAAAAAAAATAAATACACATTTAAAAAAAATGTCTCCTGATATTGCCAAATATCCCAAAGAGGCAAACTCACACCCAGTCGAGAACCGTTGCTTTAAGTAATCTGTTCCAATTTTCTAAAACATCTACCCAATATTCTCTCCTCTCCCTTTCAAAACTCCTTCCTTTGGGGCACCTGGGTGGCTCAGTCGGTTGAGCTTCCGACTTCGGCTCAGGTCAAGATCTCACGGTCTGTGAGTTCGAGCCCCGTGTCTGGCTCTGTGCTGACAGCTCAGAGCCTGAAGCCTGCTTCAGATTCTGTGTCTCCCTCTCTCTCTGACCCTCCCCCACTCATGCTCTGTCTCTCTCTGTCTCAAAAATAAATACACATTAAAAAAAATTTAAAGGGGCGCCTGGGTGGCTCAGTGGGTTGAGCGTCCGACTTCGGCTCAGGTCATGATCTCGCAGTTCATGAGTTCAAGCCCCACGTCGGGCCCTGGTGCTGACAGCTCAGAGCCTGGAGCCTGCTTTAGATTCTGTGTCCCCCTTTCTTACCACCCCACCCCTGCTTGTGCTCTGTCTCTGTCTTTCAAAAATGAATAAACATAAAAAAAATTTTTTTTTTAAATTTAAAACTCCTTCCTGATCTTCCTAATAACCCAAACTTAATCCCAGGGTCCACCTTAATTCTTCATTCGCCTCCCAAATCCTCAGAAATCCCTAAGTACAATTCCCTCTATGACAGGTCAGTTCTCTTGTCGAAACAGCTGGTGATTAAGATGATACTGAAACTCAGCACTTGTGATCCCCAATCAAGCACTTTTTTCCATCATAACATGCTGCTAGCCATCAGTCACCAAGTTTTGTGAGTCCTTCATTTTTCCTCCCTTTCTATTTCTATTAACTATTCCCCAGAACAGTGGTTCTTAAACTTCTGCATGTATCAGAATCACCTGGCCTGTTAAAGCACAAATTGCTGGGCCCCAACACAGGGTTTCTAATACAGTAAATACAGAGCAGGGTCCCCCAAATTTGCATTTCTAACATGTTCCCAGATACCCAGATAATGCTGATGCTGCCGGTGAGGGAACCACACTTGGAGAACCACTGCCCTAGAGCTCAGATACCTATCACCTTAAGAGATAACTTATTTCAATATTCTTTTGGACACATCCCAGACCTGAAACTGCAAAAATATTACTCCTAAAACACCACTTTGATCAAATTGCTATTTGATTAAAAACAAACCACAACTTCCAATGGCTCTCTATGGTCCATACCTGGCCTTCATAATTGTTTAAAGTATGTTCCCAACATTATGAACAGTGCCTCCCAAAACAAATCTACTTTAGTCCTATGAATCTAATGAGCATCCTCAGGATAGGCCTAATAAGTGTCCCACTCCATAGTAAAGCTTATGCTGTCTTTACCTCCTGTAAGGCCACCCTCTTCCCTCCTCCTCTCTACCTACCTGAAGGAGGCCTTCACCACTGTATCTGCCAAAACCACTCGCTTGGTCACTATCTGCTGCCTTCTATCTTTATGGTTTAAGTTTTTACCAAGTACTCACAGATAGAGAAAACCCCCAAGAACCTAAAATTTAAAACAGAAAACAATGATATGAGTGACATGCATAAATAAAAGGCTTGACATACACACAAACTGCACAAATACTGCTGTTTTAATAGATCAAGTGCAATAAGCTCAAAGTTCACAAAAAGAATGTGCCAACTTTTTCTAAACATGATAAAGCACTGACTGTCAAATATTTGTAGCTATCTCATTTAGGATGTTAGGATCTGTGAGGGAAGAAATTTTAAAAGCAGTTTCAAAAAACGAGAAAGTACTTAGTCTGCAACTTTCTACAACAGGAGTGGCTATCATTTGTTTTCTGTATGAGATAACACTGCTAGAAAGATGACAAGGTGTGACACAAGAAACATGGGGTTCAAGGTCTGGTTCCATTCCTCACCAACTTTGTGATCTTGGCCAAGTCACAGGCTAAAGGTTCCATTTCCATTAAAAAAAAAAAAAAGTTTAGAACTATACCATCTACCTTATAGGCAGTTTTGAGAATTAAATAAGGTAATGTAGGGGCGCCTGGGTGGCGCAGTCAGTTAAGCGTCCGACTTCAGCCAGGTCACAATCTCGCGGTCCGTGAGTTCGAGCCCCGCGTCGGGCTCTGGGCTGATGGCTCAGAGCCTGGAGCCTGTTTCCAATTCTGTGTCTCCCTCTCTCTCTGCCCCTCACCCGTTCATGCTCTGTCTCTCTCTGTCCCAAAAATAAACGTTGAAAAAAAAATTAAAAAAAAAAAATAAGGTAATGTATATGAAAGAACTCAGCCTAGTATGTGGCTCATAAATGCTTACTGAATTCTAACATTTGTTGACATAAAAGCACAAAGCAACAATATAGGATTATTCCAAAAATGAGATTACACAGAGCAAATTAATGAAAACTACAGTCAAGGATGTCCACTTCCCAAGAAGAAAAAAAAATTTTTTTTAACATTTATTTATTTTGAGAGAGAGAGCGAGCAAGCAGGGGAGGGGCAGAGGGAGAGAGAGAATCACAAGCAGGCTCCATGCACAGAGCCTGACATGGGGCTTGATCTCATGATCCATGAGATCGTGACTTGAGCCAAAATCAAGGGTTGGATGCTTAACTGACTGACCCACCCAGGCGCCCCCAAGAAGAAAAATTTTGCAGGACATAAAATAATGCCATGTCTCTCTGTATGGTATACAGTAAATATATCAATTCTTTGGCTTAATGATCAAAACCAAAACTTGAGAATAACACAAACACCATCACTTGCAACTTTGCAACTTTAAGGCTATCTAAAAGCCAGCTAAAACCTTGAAATAGAAGATTTAGGACAGGATTAGAGGTAGGAGAACTTAAAATTCAGAATGAGCTTTTAAAGTTAACATTTTTTCATTTGTAATGGCCCAAACACTATAAATATGTAAATATGTTCATCTGGGATGTGTGCTAAGCATATACAATATATATACAGATATAATATATATACATATACATATGTATACATTATATCTGTATATATATCGTCATAGCTTAAAGCTTCTGGTTCGAGGCGCCTGGGTGGCTCAGTTGATTAAGCATCTCACTCTTGATATCAGCTTAGGTCATGATCTCATGGTTGTGAGATTGAGCCTCACGTCCATGCTCAGCATGGAGCCTGCTTGGGATTCTCTCTATCCCTCTACCACTCATTCTCTCTCTCAAAAGTAGCTTCTGGTTCTATGTACACTGCAAGACATACCCAGGTATTTGGCTCGTCCCCAGTCACCAAATTCTCCTCCATTCCAGTGGCTTATTCCTAGCACTCAAGAAACTGGTAGCAAAGAAAAGTATTTATCAGGGCTTCCAACAACATCAACAAATACTTATTGAGCCCTTTCTGTGTTGTAGACGGAGTACTTTCTCTTTTTTTTGAGGCTACTTATTGAGCACTTTCTATGTGTAAGGCACTATTTGAAGCATCCAGTATATACCATAAACAAAAAGAAAGTCTCAACTCTCAAGGAGCATATACTCCAAAGGAGAGAGATGCACAAACAAACAAGTATGGTACTGATTAGTGCTCAGCAAAATAAAACAAGAGAAAGTGATAGGGCTTAAATACAGTCCTCATTATGTGTCCCTAAAATATAGCTTACTGTGGAAGACTGATGCATAAGAATAAAGAATTAGCTCCCTCATTATTTGTATTTTGAATCACCCAAAAAATGGGCAACAAGTTTTTCCTACATCATCAGTAAGGAGGCTGCAACACTCGGAACAATGTACTCCTCCACCAACACAGTTGAAGGTTAAGTCTAATGAAATAATTATAAGTAAGCAAATTCAACAATTTAGATCGTCTTAATTTTTTTCCAGTTGTTAACAGTATGATACTTTCATGCTAGGAAAAAAAATGGCTTAAAACTAGGATTTTATTTTGCCTAGTCCATTCTTGGTCAGAATAGACCTTAGTGTGGTCAGAAAGACCACTCATTCAGAGTAGGACTGTTTGCAAAAGGGATGATCTGGTAACTGCTGCTGAATCTGGGAAGACAATTTTTAAGGGTAACCCAAAGAATGGTGAGAATATCACTAGGGCTTCAGTGCCCTCAGTTTCTTACAAAAGATAAATGATTTAGCTGTTTCGAAGAAAACCGTATGTTGGGAACATTAACAGTACTGAACATCCAATATATAAGAACATCCTTTAGAATATCTCTTAATGTCATCATCAAGATTGACAAGGAAACTGAATTCTCCAGTAAATCGACAACTCCTTCTTCAGATAACACCACTAGACTTAGGTGAATTCAGGAGTAAAAATATTCAGGTTACATAATTTCTTTTACCAGGAAGTATACTGTCTTCACTTTCTTTTACAATGATTTAGGTGTCCGTTTGTTTCTACAATTGCCTTTGGCAGAAGCTAATGAATTTTTTCCATACTAAATGTAACAATGTGTACAAAATATTATACACGTTGAAGGCACATATCATAATCCAGTGTATTAAAATATTTAACAAGGGCCATCTCTTCCAATAAAAGTGGAAAAAGTCCCATGTTAAAGTGATACTACATAGCATAGAAATCTTAAGCATTTAAATGCACATTATTTTGCCCTTGATTTTCTATGCAATAACAAGGATTGCTCTGGATTGGTATGATTTTAGAAACCTGAAAGATCATTATAATTGCTAAGGATTTAACTTAACATTTTAGATTAAGAAACTGTAAGGTATTATACTGAACATTCCCTACAAATAAATACTTAAATATACACGGACAGTAACAAACATCCAAAACTGCTCCAACACTTTGGCTCGTGAAATCAAATGGGAAAAAAAAAAGTTCTATCTTCAGTACTTGTCAATATTTCTCAATAAGGTTCTCCATCTAAATTTACCAGAAACACAGATATAAATCCTCTTTACCTCAGGACAACCAAATACCCACCCATCGCCAACACTGAAGCTTCTATCCCTCTCACTGGACTACCCTTTCAAGTGTATCAATTTGCCTTAGAGATCTGGCTTTGTTCTAGGAATCTATACACAAAACTACTAATCTTCTCATTAAAAAACAAAACAAAACAATGTCTTGCTTAGGAATAATCAAACATTGTTCGCCCACCCTTGTCATTTCCTACTCTGCAAAACAAGCATTCTCGCTCCAGAAAGTAGAGCGAATATCCCAAATGTACTACATACACACCATCTTCAAAGGTACAATTTCCCTTCCACATGTAATAGTAAATAGATTGGCAAAAGGTACGCCATTTTTTTTTTAAACGAGCTGTTTCTGACTTTAAAAAATGACAAAGAGGATACAAACATAATCAAAACTTGCCAAATTCAGCCTATGCACTTGAGAAATAGCTATATCATCAGCAAAAAGCACTGATATGATCTATTGTTAGATCATTACTATTAACAGTATTCTTACTAATAAAAATACAACTTTTTTTTCTTAAAGATAGGTAAAAGGTCCAAAATACAAAAAAGTCATTCCAAAATGAGTCTAGACTCAGGCTTTTAATTCTGGTATTCTGTTCTCTCTCTCAAGAGGCTACTTTGAAGGTATATCACAGAGGGATGCCTATTTAGGTTTTGTCCCCTAAAACAACATGGAAGTAACATTTAAAAACACTATAATCAATGTATTAGATAATTCCATTCAATCTGACAAATATATATTATACGAGACCATGCAAATTTTAATCACTAAGCCAAATAAGTAAACCTGTCATTTGTCTCTTTCAAACTTTATCCTCTATGACCAACAACTGCAAAACAAAAATAAGTTCTACACTTTAGCCTAAAGACAAGGTGTTAAAAAATAGTTAACTACTATAAAAATCAGCCTTTATAGTCTTAAAATTCCTCAAGTAAGATCTAACTTAATCAATGCTGGATCAATAGGAGCACTCACCAGAGAGAGAGAGAGAGAGAGAGAGAGAGAGAGAGAGAGAGAGAGAGAGACATGAAGTTTGGTAGGCAAACTTGTCACTCAAATAAGCTGCCAACATGCTCTCACATCAAAAATTATGGTATAGAAGGGATTTATACTTCAGATATAATTTGGTCATGTAATCTTAGAAAGGAAAATACATGGGACGCCTGGGTGGCTCAGCTGGTTAAGCATCTGACTTCAGCTCAGGTCATGATCTCACAGTTAGTGAGTCTGAGCCTTGCGCCGCAGGGGTCTGTGCGGACAGTGAGGAGCCTGGAGCCTGCTTCGGATTCTGCGTCTCCCTCTCTCTCTGCCCCTCCCGTGTGTGTGCGAGCTCTCTCTAAAATACATGAACATTTAAAAAAACTAAAAAAAAAACTAAAAAAAAAAAAAAGGAAAACAGACATCAGTCACTCTAAACTTCAGAATTATCACCCAAAATTGTAAATAAGAGCCCCCAAAATACCTGATGTACCCTCTTATACAACACTGCTACAATAGCACATGAACCAAAAGAAAAAATATGCTAGATAAGGAAAGGGTTAATGTGTGCAACAGGTAGCACTTTATGATTAAAAAAAAAAAAAAAAAAAAACAACTTGCCAGGACAAAAGTCACAGATTCCTTGGATCTCCTTACTGCTACCTCCCTATCTTAAAAATGTTAAAAAATGTGAAGAACTTTTGCTAGCTGAAGAAAAGGCTCTTCCTTTGAAAGACTGGATCCCAAGATCCAAGATCCCTCAGGTATTTAACAGCTCAACAATTCTTACAGGCCTGACATGATACAAATGAATTCCCCATATAGAGCTGGGAATAATCACCTGGGAAGAGAATTTTGCAGCATCCTTTCTTCCACGTTCCCAAAGCTTAAGAAATGTCAAAACAAAAACCAATCCTTAGCACACAAAATTTCACTACTGATACACGTAGTTTATTTCTAAAAGCTAAAGAAATGTATTCTCAATACACGAATTGGGAGACAAGAGGCAAATCTCTGAAATAAGACTTGCCAGAACATACGCCTGCTAGATATACTTGCCAATGCACTCCACACCTTTGTAAGAGTCACGTTTAAAAAAAGAAAAAGTAGCCTTTTCTCAAAAAGAGTGGAGATCATCAGAAAATAAGATTATAGAATCACTCTTTCCCCCCCCAAATTCAGTCTAAAATGCAGACCTAAAGAAGACCACCACAAATTCCTTCAGTAATCTTCTAGGTCTTTCAGTTTACCAAAATTCACACAGTACAGACAATTCTTTGGTTTTCCCCAAACCTTACTCTACAGACACAAATTCAAATTTCTGAAATATATGGTGAGAATGTTAATAAAGTTCTCTTTCACTAGGAAATACCAAAATCAAAGTCTTAAACTCCAATAGGGAAACCCTGAAAGTAGGTCTTAAGGCAGCAAAGCATTCATATGCACACGCAAGGAAATTCCCTCCAAATCATTACTAAGTAAAAATTTCTTTCAACAAGATGCATCTCATATTTCCCTCCCAAAAATACAAAACACAGAACTTTTGGTATTCCACATTTTCACTCAGTCCCCACCAACCCTCTAAACTTATCAGTATTACTTGTGTGTTAAAAAATAAAAATAAAAATCCATAGTTCTACTCCCCAGCTCAAAGCCACAAATCCTGACACACCATAATCTACAAAATGATACAGAACTATCCTTCCTCAGTTTCGCCCCTAAGATTTACATTCGAATCTAACTTAATCAGATTACATATCAGTATTGCAAAATTAGTAATCCTTGTCACGTTGTAATCCACAAAATCCTTTGATTTACAATAGTTTGTATAGAAATTAAGACTACATATACAAGTCCATTTCCAAACAGGATGAGTATTAAGGCTCTAACTGCTTGGCCTAAAAACCTAATGAATCTACCTTCTTTCCTCTGGTACACAGGAAAGCCACCTGAAAAGTTTTAATGATAGTAGGTTCACAAAGAGAAACAAAATAGTTATTGTGCTTCAAAATTGAAAAAAAAAAAAAAAAGGATAAAATACTAACCAATCTCTGGCTGTAACGAATCCTTTCTTCTTCGGGTTCCATCTCTCACTCTTCTGTTGAAATTACTGTAAAGAAACCACTCCAGGGCTGCCTTCCTCTTCCTCCTTAGGAACCAGATTGCAACACTAAAGAATAATGATATGAGCAGAGATGAGAACTCATCCTCAAACTCAAGCTTTCTTTCAGAGAAAGGAGATTTAAGATACGTGTACGTTAAAGGCTGACAAATCTGGTTCCTCTTCATCAGTCTGAGACCCCTCTGCTCTCGGGCAAGTGGTTCCATGTCATGACCAACATGAATCACGTTACAACTGTCCGAGGCCTAGGCAAAAGGAGGTGATGCTGGTTTCAGTTCCTGGTGGATGGGCCACACCACTGTTTCTCCCCACAGGACTACAATAAGCAAGCCTCCCCTTGATGGCAGCGATAGCAGGGGGAAAAAAAAAAAAAAAAAGAGGTGGGGGGACACTTTTATCTGTAGAGAGCTGACCAGGTGAAGCAGGCACCGAACTAATCCAGATCCCAATCAAATTAGTTCTCTCTCAATGGTAATTAGAAACTAAAGGGGGGGGGGGAGGGCAGACCACATAAAAAGAGGACAAGAAATCAGGATTTAAAGATTCCAAAACAATTTCCCATACCCCTCTAGTAAAGCCGTACACAATCGTCGCCTTCCTTCCCAGACTCCCTGGATCTTTTCATTCCCAAACCAACACTCCACCCCAACCAAGATGTGTACAACTCCGAAACAAATTCAAGAGAGTTGCAGATCAGGTTCAAAAATTCCATTAGATCCTTCGGGATAAAGTAATAAAATGAGCGACTCCATCCAGAGAAATTAAGTAAAATACATCTTTTCCAAAAATTACGACCGGTTTGCACCACGGTCGATCTATAATACCAAGAAAGGTTTTTCTTTTTTCTAAATATTCTCAAGGATAATGGCTTCCATAGGGAACGCAGATTTTTTTCCTCCTTTTTGTAACTACATTACAGCCACGTTAATAGCATCCTTTCAAAACTGCTCCAAGACCAGAGGACCCAATGACACAGTTTGCAAGAGCAGTTGGTGGCAGAGCCCTCCTAGAGGAAGCCCTTGTCCCGAGTCGGGAGGGAAAGAAACCGTGTTTGCACCCCCTGGGCGAGTGTCGCCCGGGACTGAGCGCAGCCAGGGCCGGCCAGGAAAATGGCAAATCTCGCCGGGATCCCCGAAAGGAAAGGCGTTTCAATGGTTCACCCATCGGAAAAAGAAATAGAAACTTTACATTAAGACTTTAGATACCACGGTGAACCAAACTTCCAGGAGGGGGGGGGGGGCGCGGAGGGGGAATCTCACCGGGGATTTTGCTCGTGAGTTCTTGTCCAAGTGAGAAGTAAAAGATTCCAAAAACTGAGAGGAAAAATTAAATCCCAAACGTCGTCTTCGGGTTTTTCCGTGGATCGACCCACTATCCAGAGAGGGTCAGGGCGACCCGGAAAAGAGGAAACAGTTGCTGAATCAAACCTCCTCTTCAGGCTTCGGAGACCAGCAGTCGGAGGCGTCAGGAGAGGGGAGCGCGACCCCTCGGCGCCGAGCCCGGGGCGCCCCCGCCTCCCCCGGGCCAGCGGTCAGCAGCCCGAGCCCGAGCCCCGAGCCAGCCCCGGCCGCGGGGAGCGCCCTCTTCGCCGTGCCCTAGGCAAGCAGCCGCCCGGCCGCCTCCGGAGCCCAGGAGCGGCGGCCGATCAGCTGAGACCGGCCGGCCCGAGGTTCCCCGCGCCGCCCCGGCCCCCCGGAACGCGGGCCCCGGCCCCGGGGGGCGGAGAGGGCGGGAGCGGCGCGGCGCGCCGGGCTGGGGGCCCGGGCTCCCCTCGCGTCTCCCCCTCAGCCGGGGCTCCGCGCTGCGGGACGAGCCCCCGGCTACTCCCCAGTCGCAGAGGAGGGACTCCGGGGGATGGGCCCCCTGGCGTTGCCCCTCCTCCCGGAGCGCCCCCTGCCCAGGATAGACGGAGCGGCGACAGGCCCAGCCGCTGGGAAGGTGCTCTGCGAGCCGCAGCCTCCGCCGCCGCCGCCGCTGCCGCCGGGGAGGGGTGTTGTTTCCCTCACACAGGAGGAGCCGCTGAAGCAGCCGCCGCCATTTTGAACCCGTCAGACTCTCACATACACACAGCTCCGCGGCGCACTGCGCAGGCGCCGCCCCCCCACCCCTCCTCCGGCTCGCCTCCACCCCCACCCCCCTCCAAGCCTCCCTTCGTTTCTTACCGCTCTCCGGGGCGCACGTGAACGCGCACGCGTCACTCCCCTCTAACGCGGACACTCCGCGGCGCGCGCACGCGCGGATGCGTCGGCCTCGAATCGCCCGCGCCCGACGACGCCGACGCGGCTCCCCGCCCCCCTTCGCGTCAGCCCGCCCGCCCTCCCGCCGGCCCACCGCCCCCGCTCCCCGAGGGCCTTCTTCCTGGGCTCGGGCCCGACCTGCTGCTCGCGCCTGCGCGCAGGCCAGGATCCTCCTCCGCGCGCGCCCTCCCCTCCCACACGCCCTCGCTCGAACACACAGACTTCGCCTCTGTGACCCCGCCCCTTGCCGGCCAGCTGCGCCGGCGGCCCTCCCCCACCTCTCCCGGGAGGGTGGTGACCCCCCCCCCGACCCCCCACAAAGCACAACCAACCCCCCCCCCAAGCAGTAGGGAGAAGCGCCCCATTCCCTTTCAACCGCCCTCTGCCCCAGTCGGCCCGTCACAGTCACACAACCTGAAGGCCAGGCGGCCTGGGCCAGAGCAGCCGTTGCCCGCCTCAAAGCGGGGGTCTCCCGGGGTCAGGCTGCTGGGCCCGGCCGGTCCGACCTCGGCGCCGTGTTCGGGCCTGTCCAGGGCGAGGGGCCGCAGAGAAGGGGCGCCTTTGCGCTGGCTGCCCTCCCCTCGCCCGCCGGCCAGTGGGCCGAGGACGGCCTGCCCGCCATCCCCGGGCAGGCCCCAGCGGCCCCCGCCGCGGGGCCCGTTCGCCCCCGGCTCGGGGTCTCCTCGGTGCAGCGGCTCGGCCCCGCCTCACCCACTCCTCGCCGCTCCGAAGGGGCAGGAAACGGGAGTAGCATGTCTGTCCTGGGCTCGGCTCCCCCGGGGGAGCTCCAGGCGCTTGACAAGGGCGTCCACAGGTACCAGGCGCGGGAGTGGTCTCCGCGACGGCCCGGGGGCGGCGGCGGCCGGCGCGCCCACTGCGGGCCCGAGGCGCCCGGGGAGGTGGCCCTGGAAGCCCCCGCTCCTCGGCCACGCTCAGGTTTCCGCAGCGCCGGTGCCCCCCGGCGCCCCGGGTGGGACGTGACCCCGCCCCCGGCGAGTCGGGGCGCCCCCACGGAGGGGTGCGCGGGTCGCCCCGGCCCCCGGGCCGACCCCGCCGCCCCGGGCCGCGGCGGGCGCGGGAGGCCCGGCCGGGAAGATGTCTCCTCTCGGTGCGCGCAGCTTCGCGCGAGGGTCAGCGACGGGGCAGCGGCCGCCCGAGCCGCGCCGGCCCTGCCCACGAACAGGCTCCCGCAGCTCGACAGCTGCCCGACGGGCTAGCAGGCTGGGGACGTCGACGGAGCCCGGCCAGAGGTATCTGAGCAACGCCATGCGAGCAGCCCAACCGCGATCAGGGCATTTCCCCAGCCAATCTCGTGCTTTGGGGCCCGTTTAAATTATAAATCCCATAAAGGACCGTGGCTTGGGCGTTACGCATCCGGGTCGGCACTGTTGGCTGCACTACACTCTTGCCGAGAGGTGTCACACAGATCTTTTTCTCCCTGCCTTGGGTTCCCACTCTTTAACCTCGGATTCCTGGGATCCGGGGATCCGGGGATGCAGGGCAGGGGAGGAATGGAGTGAATCATATAACTTCTATAAACAGCCTTCAACTCTTTTAGGAAGATGATAAAGACAATTGAAATAATGATAGCTTCTATTTCTATTAAGATTTGAACTCTTGGGTAAAGGCACTATGTAAACCCAAGGTATTATTATTTATTACCACACGGCGTTTTTCTACATGCATACGTCGGGAGTTTTGCAGACATTCTCTACTTTGTTTCACAGCATCCTTAGGAGTCAAGCAAACGTGCCTGGTAGTACTATACTCCTGTTAAAGATAGACAGTTGAAGTTTGGAAAGGTTAAACAGCTTGCCTAATTACTCTAACGGAGAGGAGTCCAGCGCTCTGCGATAGCAGACCGCAGCGTCTCACAACAAAATGAAAGGTTTGTCAGCACGCTTGGGGTGATGAGCACCGAGTGGTGTGTGGAATTCTAGAATCACCGTACGGTACACCTGAAACTTAGACTGTATGTTAACTGGGATTAAAATTAAAACTTAAAAAAAAAAAAAGATTTGTTAATACGGCCTGACCCTCTTGCATTCCAGTCACTGGGAAATATTCTTTATTCTGATACCAGTTTGTGTTCAGACTTCTTAGATTTTCAGGAGCACGGATGTGAAGACCTTCACCAAAACTTTATCAGGTCCAAAGCCTTTTTAAGTCTTTCAGACTACAGTAAAATATACCTTAAAAGCAGCAGTCTTTCACATTGGTGCTACCAGACATGGTCCCAGAGGCAACTGGCTGTCTATCGGTATAGAAAAAGGCAGCAGCTCGCTTTGTTTTTAAGTAGAAGAGGAGGACTCTTGCTATCCTTAGATTAAGTGTTAGGCCTCGTTGCTGTTTGCAAAATAAATGGCTTTATTACCTTGCCACCTGTCCTTGTAACCCGTGGGATACTTCAGCGAAAAGAGAAGGAGAAGGAGGTCTCTAGCAGTAGCTCAACTTGTTTTTGCCCTTTTTCTTATGGTTCCGACCCCCTTAAGTAATTAACCGTCAACACCGAGTGAGTTGCTCATTTTCAGCAAAAAGATACCTCCTACAGATTTAACCCAGTTGGTACGCTGGGAGGAAACCTAAGAAGGCTCTAAGAGCAGTAACAGTAATACTTCATTTGAACAGAACTGCGAGTAAAAGTTTGTCAGATTGCAACCAGCTCTTTTCCAGTTGAAAGCTATTTAACTAGTGTGCATTGCATGGCGGAGCCGGGGGGGGGGAGGAGGAATAGCGTTTAAACAGATATACACAAGCATTCTTTGTTGATATTTGAAAGATGTGCAGGGTGAGATAAGAGATAGTCAGGTGCCTAGTGATTCCTCCCAAATCCCAATTGGCAAAGGTGTAATTTTGAGGCTCGCTGCTTGCCCTAAAAGGACATTGTCAAGAATAGACTTTGGGTGATTCCCCAAGAAGGGCAGTAGAGCTATGAACTGTATGGCTTCAACTGTAACTGCAGGGAGATGCAGGGAGTAGTAGATGAGAAGGAAAGAAAGGTGCCTTCTAGAGACATGGAGAAGAGGACCCCTGGTTGAAATAAGCTGGTACCTTAATAAGATATTAACACATCTCTGCCTTCTTGAGCAAAGCTGAGACCCAACAAGTGCTAAGAGTCAAAATCCAGATCACCCACTTCTTTTGGGAGACTTTAGTAGGCGAAAGAACTGTGTAGTCTCATGAAGTAAGTTAATCTATCTCTAATTTCTCTGCACTCCTTAGATGTTAAGGAAATAGGGATGTCTCAAGCAGTAGAAGTCTAAACCGACATAGAGAAATCTGTCTCGAAGATGCCCTAAGAGGTAGCATAACTAGTGGTTAAAAAGCTTTGACATCTGAGACTGAAGGTATACCCTCTACCAGCTATCTGATCCTAATGAACTCCTCAAAGCCCGTTTTTCATCTATGAAGTAGGAAAATGCCTAACTCTCAAATGAATAATGTCTTAAAGCTCAATGTCTGGCACATGATAACCTCCAATTGTGAGCATTTACTATGTTTCTCACCTCTGTTGTTGTTTTTTTTTAAGTTTATTATTTATTTTGAGAGAGAGCATGAGCAAGGGAGGGAGAGGGACAGAGAGAGAGAGGGAGAGAGAGAATCCCAAGCAGGCTCCATGCTGGCAGCACGGAGCCCAACCCCAGCTCAAACTCATGAACCATCGTGAGATCATGACCTGAGCCTAAACCAAAGGCAGAAGCTTAACCAACTCAAGCGCCCAGGCGCCCGTTTCTGACCTCTAGTTTTAAGGAAAGTTTTAAGTAAAGATGTTTCAATATTTAGGCAAATTGACATGGAGTATAAGTAGTGACTTAGAGCTTCTCTTTCCCTTTCTAGCTGCTAAGCCTTTCTTTCCTCCCTACCCTTTGTGTCTCTGATTTCCATTTTCCTCTCTTCCTGGACTCTGCCTGTGCTTCTCTCATCATCACCTCCCTCCTAAGGTCTCTTTCTTTCCCTCCTTCTCTCCATCACTGTGCCACTCTCCACCTGCTGTGTGCATTCCTGTCTCCCAGCCCAGCCTGTTGTCTTCTACTGTGTCCTCGGCAGACCTTACTTGCTCACTTCCCCTTATCCATCCATTTGGAGCACTTAATCCCATGCTCTCTAGTTTTGTTACTTAATCATTTCCTGAATGGGGCACCTGGGTAGCTCAGTCGGTTGAGCATCCAGCTCATGGTCTCGGCTCTGGTCATGATCTCGTGGTTTGTGGGTTTGAGCCCCTCATCGGGCTTTGTGCTGACAGCACGGAGCCTGCTTGGGATTCTCTCTCTCTCCCTCTTTCTCTGCCCCTCCCCAGGTCATGCACCCTCGCTTTCTGTCTCTCGCTCTCAAAATGAATAAATAAACTTAAAAAAAATCATTTCCTGACCACCTCCGTCCACCTCCTTACACTAGACGATAAGTTCTGTCAAGGCAAGAGCCTGGCCACATTTGTATCTGTCAAAAAAACCTTCCAAAATCAATATCACTTACTTACTGTGTCAACCTTAGGAGGGATAAACACTAGGTGTTGGGTGATTGTGAGTTTTAAGGGATAGAAAGTTTTGTTTAGGGGTGCCTGGGTGGCTCAGTTGTTTAAGCATCCGACTTCGGCTTGGGTCATTATCCCACAGTTCGTGAGTTTGAGCCCCACATCGGGCTCTGTGCTGACAGCTCAGAGCCTGGAGCCTGCTTTGGATTCTGTGTCTTCCTCTCTCTCTCTGTCCTTCCCCCACTCATGCTCTGTCTCTGTCTCTCAAAAATGAATAAACGTTAAAAAAAAATTTTAAGTTTATTTTTAATGTTTATTTATTTTGAGAGAGAGCGAGCCGGGGAAGTGCAGAGAGAGGGAGAGAGGGAGAATCCCAAGCTTGAACTTGAAATGGGCTTGAACCCGCAAATCATAAGATCATGACCTGAGCCTAAACCAAGAGTCACTTAACTCACTGACCCACCCAGTCACCCCTAGAAGTTTTCTTTTGAGTTTGGAAGTAAAAATTGAAATTGATCAGGAGAAAAAAAAAAAAGGAAGCCAGAAATGCCCTGTCAGTTGTCATATCATTGAACATGAACGGCACACGAGATTCTCGTAAGCCTCAGGGAGCATCGTTGATTCTTTAGGACTATGGGACCACAGCCCTCCCTGGCCCAATGCCTCCTTGCTGCCATTTTTTCTAGACATATAGTCTGCCTTTGTGCAGACCTGCCTCCCCTGACATATGGGTTTGACTTTGGCTGTTCGGGCACCTGCAGCAGCATCTGGGATCCACCTGCTCTTTTGAGCAGCCTTACTTCACGTTGGGGTAGGGCCACCCTCACTTTCACTTCTAAGAGGGAGGACTCCCCGCCTTTCCTGGAAGTGGGTCTTGAGCCGAGCCCTGTGCCTCACTACACCTGTGTTCGGTCTGGGGCTGTTTCTGGCTCCCTGGGGTTTCGGATCTGTTTGCAACCTTATGCTCATTTGCTGGCTCAGGTATTGATAGCTTTTCAGTCCTCCAGCCACATCCCCAAAGGGCTAGTTGCCTAAACACTTAGGCCTGTTCCTGGATTCTTCTAGTGGATCTGATCTTTGCCCATCTTCTTCGAGAGCATCCACTGCCTTTTGTCAGATTCGGCTAAAGCTGGCCCTTCTTTGGCCGCTTTGTGAGAGGTTCTTACCAGCTGTGTGTTATTAGCCCAGGCCCCTCACCTATCAGGATCCCTGTTCTCGCTTTAATAAAACTGACATAATGACTCCTGCCCTGTTTCCTGCTGGGATTGTTGTGGAATCAAATGGACTAATGCACACGAACGCTCTACGAAAGCTGGAAGACAACACATTTAGACAAGATTGCTGGTTCTCCTATTTCTGTTTATTTCTTCTTTTTACTACATGAAGGAATTGTTTTGTTGCTACGTACTGTGTGGCCAACACTAAACTGAGTGCTTATATGGAGACAAAAGATTTGAAAGATTAGAAAGCTTGGCTTTTACCCGTGAAGACTTCACGTCATGGAGGAGATACCATGAAGACAGGACATGCTTGGAGAACAATCATCATTACGGTCAATCGCCAGAAGATAATGTAAGAATAGGAACTGGATAGAGAATTCCACCTGGATGTAGGCCCCATGGGATAGGAAAATTTGTTCATTTTGTTCACATTCATTGCTGTATCCCCGGTGCCCAGGACAGTGCTGGCATTTATTCGACCGTGTTTATTGATTCCATGAATACAGTAGTACAGTGATGCTTTTGAGAGACAGGGGTGTGAAGACCAGAGGGCTTGGAACCTTTGCAGGTAGGTTTGGTTTTGACGGAGTAAGAGAGGCACATAGATCCTGGAGCAAAGGATTGGTGTGATAACAATTGTTGCAGGTGAACTGTTCCTGCAGCTGTCACTTAGGTTGGAATAGAGGTGACAGACAAAGCCCTACAACTGCAAACCCAGCCAGGTAGCAAGGATGCGAATTTAAGGCCAAGTTCATCACTCTCTTTACTCCAGCTTCTCTTGTGACCTACTCTTTCCACTCTACTTATCTCTACGGCTTCCAGTTTCTGGGTGTCGTCTCTAGAGTCCATATTGGAGTACAGCTTTCGATGTGATATCATAAACTTAATATCTCCAGTCAACTTTTTTTTTTCAAAATGCCTCTTTTAATTACACCATTCATTATATCTCAAGTGTATAATTTTAAAATGACAATCTCCTTTTTTTTTTTCCAAAATGCCTACTAAATATTTCAACTCCGAAATGTATTCAGTTGTCTTTCTCTTTCTGGCTAAATCTATTTGCACACTCTCTGGGGGACCTCAAGAAAATATTGACAACATTGAAGGTGAGATTTTCATGTTGTGGTTTTTTTTTGCAATTATGCCTGATTTGCCACACAGCTTGGAGTTTGTGTTTTGATTTTGTCACAATTACTAGATCTGCTTCTACCGTTGATCTAATTATCTTATTGTTGGGGAGCTGCACATCCTTAGTAAACTTTCTATCCCCATATAATTTCGTTGGTATAAGGAATGTGGGAGACACTATGTGTTTACTCTTAGCCTCTATTATTGAAACTGATTACAAGATTTAGCAACATCTGTGTTTTTTTAAAGTTTATTTTGAGAGAGAGAGCACACAAGCTGGGAAAGGGCAGAGAGGGAGGGAGGGAGAGAAAGATTTTCTGTGTTCACGGCGCAGAGACCTACACGGGGCTCAATCCCACAGAACCATGAGATCATGACCTGAGCTGAAATCAAAAGTCGGACGCTTAACCCACTGAGCCACCTAGGCACCTCCCAACATCTATTTTTAATGGATATGTTTCTGTTGGTGAAAGCTTATGTTCTGCATGAATGTTACTATTTGCATGAATGTTAGTATTGTCTATAATATATTTAAGCATTTTCTGTTTCACTTCAGTATTTAGTGCTCATTTGCTATTTCCTATATTTTACACAGTTTTATAGTCAACCAATTCAGAAAAGTGGGCAAATCGAATTCTCAGATCCAGCTTGCTGGAAGATAAATATAGAATCTGCAATGTCTTCCTTTCTCTGAATCCACATTATTCCTCTTGAAGGGACCATATTTCGTTCCATATGCGTTTAAGTTGCTCCTTAATACACAGGCGTGCGATCTGGCTGCTATTGATAGGAGAACAATGCCCCTCATTTCCAATAGCGGCTCTTCATTCGCTGGTGTACTTCTGATGAAACCTGCCACCCACCGTCTCACATTTGATTGGATCTCTGTGTGACCATCAGCATCGTCAACCACAAAACACATGCCAGTTTTTAACTACCTGCTGGGTCCTCAAGATTTAAAATATAAAACTGGGACCTTGCCCTCAAGGGGCTTACAGTTTAAAGAGAAAAGAAAAGGACAAAAAGACGACTACCTCAAAACTGTCAAGGTGCATAGACCAACAAGTGCCTGGTAGGGCTGGAAGAGGGAGGAGACTGCACACTTCAGAATCTGCAGCCATAGTTCTCTCTCATCCAGGGCTCCCCGGTGCATTTACTCGGTGCTGCACCGACTTCTTCCTTAGGCTCTGTTAGATCCCCCTCTGTTGGGCACATTAGCATTGATTCGCAGAATCTCAGAGCTGGCGTGGAGCTTGGAGGTCATTTAATCCAACCCGCTCATTTTAAAAACCGGCAGTCTGAGACCCAAAGATGTTAAGCAGCTTGGCCAAGGTCATGCAGCTAGTTTAGTAATGAAATTGGAACTATAAACCATGTCTTCTGATCGCTGCTTTTTCTGCTACTACTCAAATTGATGTCATTTCTAACCATCAGATCTAAGATCATTCATTTGTTCCTTCCCCAGAAAGAGCACCAGCCTGCTCAGGACACTGTACTTGGCACTGAGGTTGATCGCAATGTGGGTGTGCATGAGACCACCTTATGTGTGCGTGGGGGGGGGGGGTGTCAGGTGACCATATAAATTAGCCTCTAATTTATAGACCCTTTGAAACAGCAAAAAGGTCTGATAATAACTATATGCACATCAGGTGTTAACTAAGATGAGTGCCATGATGGACATCAGGTCTCTGCAGGATATATGCACGGTCTGTACAGGATACTGTGAGGGCACAAAGGTGGGAGGGGCCAATTCTGCACAAAGGGGCGGGGGAGGGGTGTGCAGTCAGGGAAGTCTTTCTGGAGGAGGTGATGCTTGAAAGTTACTGAGGTTTTGATGTTAACCAAGAAGACAATGGGGGAAGGGCATTTCCTATCCCTGACACGCTCTGGACGCAGCAGGATGGCCAGCAAGAGCTGAGTCTGCAAAGGTGGGGAGAATTCTATCCCAGAGGACCCCTCACACCATGTTCAGCAAGCAGATGGGGGCGCAGTGACCCCCAGTCCCCTTTGGATCCCGGCAGATATCTGGTCATCCAGGCAGCAAATATTTACTGAGTATCTACTAGGTAGCAGGCACTGCCATAGGGAATACGGTGGACATGACAGACAGATGGCTGTTCTGAGAGACAACATGGTATGGCGGCCCGGCAGGGCCCCTGGAGATGTGCTGTCTATATTCCCAGTCTAGCTGCATCCTGCACTGATTATGTCACTTTGATCAAGCCACGGAGCTCTTAGGGTTTCAGTTTCCTCATCCATAAAATGGGGATGAGTCCCTCCTCATAGGTGGTTGTCACAAGATCTAAACGGGTTAACACTCACCGTGCTAGAACAGCACCTGGAACCTAGCAAGTGCTATACAAGTTTGTGAAATAAACCTGAGCTTACAGTTGGGGGCACCACAGCAAATTACTTATTAGATAAATTCTGTGAAGAAAATAGGAGGGCATCTCTGAGGAGCTGACATTGGAGTTGAGATCATATGACAAAAAGGAACATTCCAGGGAAAGAGAACCGCTTGAGCCAAGGCCCTCAGTGGGACCAGACATTCCTGTACTTAAAAAGAAGTGAGCCAGGGGCGCCTGGGTGGCTCAGTCGGTTAAGCATCTGACTCTTGATTTCAGCTCAGATCATGATCTCACAGCTCGTGAGTTTGAGCCCCTCATCGCCTCAGCACTGACGGTGCGGAGCCTGTTTGGGATTCTCTCTCTCTCTCTCTCTCTCTCTCTCTCTCTCTCTCTCTTTCTCTCTCTCCCCCTTTCTCTCTGCCCCTCTGCAATTCTCTCTCTCTCTCAAAATAAATAAACTTAAAATTAAAAAAAGGGGGGGCACCTAGGTGGCTCAGTTGGTTAAGTGACCTGCTCAGGTCATGATCTCCCAGTTCATGAGTTCAAGCCCCTGCATCTGGCTCTCTGCTGCGAGTGCGGAGTCCAGAGTAGGCTTCCGATCCCCATCCCCTTTGTTTTCTGCCCCCCCTTGTTCATTTTCTCTCTCTCAAAAATAAATACGTACATTAAAAAGAAGAAAAGAAGAAGAAGAAGCTGCCCAGATTGGCCAAGGTGGAGAGGGGTCTGAGAGGGGTCTGAGATGACTCAGGCTGGTGTACAGAGCTTGCCGCAAGCTGAGAGTGTACTCTCAGGGCAGGGACAGCCCATGGTGGTCCTGGAAACAAGGGGATGACAAGATCAAATTTATGTTTCAGAAAGAACTCTCATGCAAAAGCAGAATGCTGGAGGGAAAATTAAGGTGTTCTGTCTCTCACTTTGAACTTGAGGCCATGGCCTCAGGCAGTAAATCTAGTAGAGGAGAGGGAAGGTAGAGGACAGCTCCCAGGGTCTGGCCACACCCAGGGCTGTGTGGGCAGAGGGGTTGTGCCAGCTCCTGAAGTGAGGGCATCCGGGAGAAGCAGGGGCAGGGCAGGAGGAGGGGGATCGCACCACTCAGTCGCTGAGACTGGGGCCCTTCAAGGGCTGGGACAGAGGAAAGCAGTGACACCCAGACCCACCGTGGAAGGAACGAGGACCGAGATGGCCCATAGAAGTGTAGGAGGAGGGACGCCTGGGTGGCTCAGTAGTTAAGTGTCTGACTTCGGCTCAGGTCATGATCTCAAGATCAGGTCATGATCTTGAGATTCTGAGTTCAAGCCCTGCATCTGGCTCTGTGCTGACCGCTCAGAGCCTGGAGCTGCTTTGGTTTCTGTCTCTCTCTCTCTCTCTCTCTCTCTCTCTCTCTCTGCCCCTCCCCTGCTCACACTCTGTCTGTCTGTCTCTTTCTCAAAAATAAACATTGAAAGGAAGTTTTAAAAAGTGTGGGAGGAGACCAGAATCTCAGGGAGAGGGCTGCAGCTGAGAGGACGCTGCACCTGGCCCTTTATCGGTCCCTGCTTCTTGCTTGACGAATGAATGAATGTGGGAAGTGTCCAGCAGGGGAAGAGGAATCCATAAAAGCAGCTGAGAAGGAAAGACCGAAGAGGTAGGACACGGGAAGGAGCGTGGAGGACAGTGTCCAGCAGGAGGGAGGGGTTGGGGGCAAGACACAGCTGGAAGACGTCCCCCTCCGTGGGGAGCCATTATGACATCACCTTTGACAGCAGCGTCAGCGCAGATGGGGGTGGGGGGCCAGAATGCGATGAGCCAAGAATGAATGGGAAGAAAAGATGGCAAGTGTAACCCTCCTTGAAGAGCAGAGGGAAGACAGGAGTATGATGGGAAAGAACCGAGCTTGTGTGTGGCCTGCAAGGTGTCGGTAGAGAGAGGGCTTGGAAGTGGAACCTGGAAGTACAGGAGGCTCCTTGTGTGGAACAGCCAGCGAGGGCGGACCGGCCCTGAGATTAGCTCCGGCTAAGACACCTTCCTCTGAACTTGGAGAGGCTGCACAGAGATGGTTTGGGGGGTGCGGGGGCAAGAGGCTAATGCATTTACACCTGAGAACCCCTGGAGCTGTCTTAGGGATGGAGAAGGCAGTGTGGTAGGCTTTCGACCCCCATCCCTCTCTCTCTGACAGAAGCCATGTCCTTGGATTTGGGGAGCAGTAGGGGGCTGGCGGGGAGCCTACCTCCTGTGACCTGTAGTCGTGCGAGAGGTCGGTGAGGAAGGAGAACTTAGAAGAGCCCAAAGCAGGCCACATGGGTCCCCAGCTGACAGATAAACATGGGTTTTCTGCCTGCCTCAGGTTCAGCTCTACCTCCCTCCCATAATTGCCCTTGGACTTTCTGCAAAGCCTGGCACTCAGCCCTCAGCTCTTCCTTCCCTTCAGGTCTCCACTTCTCCTAACTTCAGATATCATCTAGGTGGGGGTGACTCCCACAGTTACAGCAACCCTGACCTTCCCACACAGCCTGGCCAGCAACTTCGCTGTTGGAGCTTCCCCTGGGACTTTCCCATGAGGAGTGAGTCTCCCGCATGATCCTCGCCTCCAAACAGGTTCAGGCTCTGCTCCCTCCTCCCCAGGCCCTCCTCTGCCCCCAAACATGTGCACCAGGCCTTCCCTGCTGCCCCCCACCCCCGTGGATTCCCACAGGCCTGTAAAACACCCACCCAGTTTGGCATTTACTGCATGACCTTTTTGCATTTTATTTTTTTTTAATTTTTTTTTCAACGTTTATTTATTTTTGGGACAAAGAGAGACAGAGCATGAACGGGCGAGGGGCCTTTTTGCATTTTAAAAATCTCCAGTGAGTATGTTTCAGTCTCCCTCATGGAGAATGTTCCCTGAAGTAAGCCCCTCCTGGAGTAAGCCCCCCTGAGGGCTGGGGCTTACGCGTGCTGACTTCCTCCACCGTCTCTGGAATCAGCCCTCGAAAAAAGTCATTTCCGGGGCCCCTGGGTGGCCGGGTCAGTCGGTTGAGTGTCCGACTTCGATTCAGGTCATGATCTCACTGTTTGTGAGTTCGAGCCCTGCATCAGGCTCTCTGCTGTCAGCACAGAGCCTGCTTCAGATCCTCTGTCCCCGCGACCCCACCCTCCCCACCCCCCCACCCCCGCTCCTCCCAGCTTGCGCTCGATCTCTGTCTCTCTCTCTCTCTCTCTCTCAAATAAATAAACATTAAAAAAAAAAGAAAATAGCCATTTCCTCACTCATTTCATGTAATATGAGAGCAGGCCACTGTCTGGGGATGGAGGGCACAGGGAACAGACTAGAGGGCTTGCCAGGAAAGAGGTGAACTTCATAAAGTAACTCTCAGAGGAGAACATTGCGGGCACAAAGTATTTGCATCTGAGTAGAGACTCAAATGGGATGAAATGATGGAAGAGGCCATTGAGTCCCTTTGTCAAGAAGGCCCAGCCAGTGGGTGGCGGAGACCGAAGAGGAAGAGAGAGCCAAGGGCCTGAAGAGGATCTGGTGGCGAGTTTAGCCTGGGATGGCAGCAGGTTGGTGGCCAATAGTCTCGAGGGGCTCCAGAAAGGGCAGTGTCCCACACTCAAGGCCAGAGATAAGAAAAGCATCTGTAACACCAGCTCTGGGCACCTGGTCAGCTGTCGCTGGAGGCGAGGCTGGTAAGGGGGAGGGTTGATGGTCACAGGCTAGACTGAGGCAGTGACTGAGGGACGGGAAGAGGAGTGGAAACCAGGCCGAGAAAGACCAGTGTTTGGCAGAGGGCACGAAGTGAGGAGGATGACAGTGACTCATAGAGTCGAAGCTTCGCCCTGCGAGCAGGAGGCAAGGCATGAACAGAGGAGAGGCCGATGAACACTGCATTTCTTGGTGGTCCCCATTCAACTCCGTTCAAAAGGGTTGAAGAGAAAAGGTCGGAAAGGCCCCATGGGTGGTCTTAAGGGAGCATGGCGGCGTCTTCCCTCTGTGCAAGTGGAAGGGGCCAGCCGTCCTCACCTCATCTGACGCAGTCACGGCGTGGGTGTGTGGCTTGCGACCTAGGTTTGACCCGGCAGACCTTCTATTTCCGAATATTGATCCTGAGCCAGGTGAAGCTCCCTGGCTTCCCGCCAACCCAAATGTGGTCCACCAGTACCCAGAAAATTCTGAGAGCCACCTCCCCCACCATACACGCACACTTAGATTAAGCTCCTCTCTGGTTGGCTGGAGTCCATTTCTGTCGCTTGCGACCAAGGACCAAGAACTCTAAGTCTGAGAGCTTGACCCTGTTGACTGAAGGTTGAGGATGCGGTCAGATTCCTATGCGGATGTGGAGTCCAAGGAAGAATCCAGAAGAACCACAGATTTGTTCATCTCGTCAGTTTTCCTATGTGCTAGGTACGAGGGATGGAAAGAAATGTGGCAGACTCTGGCCTTTTTTTTTTTTTTAAGTGTATTTATTTTTGAGAGACACTGAGACAACATGAGCAGGGGAGGGACGGAGAGAGAATGGGAGAGAGAGACAGAGAGAGAATGGATCCCAGCCAGGCTCCACACCATCACAGAGCCCGATATGGGGCTCAAACTCACGGAACCATGAAATCATGACCTGAACTGGAACCAAGAGTCGGACGCTTCATCGACTGAGCCACCCAGGTGCCCCGACTCTGGTCTTCATGTAAACAAAGTGAGTGTGTCTTGATTTGAGTTCACCCAGAAGCAAAACTCGGCACAAGGATTCCAGTGCAAGTCGTTTATGTGGGAGGGTGGTCCTAGGAAGCACTGGTAGGGAAGTGCGGAAATAGGACAGGGAAGAGAAGGCGGCCAACAGAAGGGGCATCTCAGGCGAGCTGCTACAGCGGGTCCCTGCAGCTCAGCCTGGCTGGGGCCTCTGGGAGGGTAGAACAGGCTTCAGAGTTTCACTTACCCACCAGATGCCATCTGTCATTGGTTGAGGGGTGCCTCCAGAGGCCATGAGCTCCTTAGAACTTTCACTGCCTTGCACACGTGCAGAGTTGGTAGCTTAAGGAGCCCTCAGGCAGAGACACAGAATGTGGGTTGCTAGGGGGCCATGGATGGGCCACCACATCCGGGACTGTGGAATGCAGTGGAGAGAGAGAGTTCTATGGGTTCTCAGCACTGGGACAGGGGCCGTGGGCATCAGAAGAGAGCAGTCAGTTCCAGAGAGAAAAGATCCTCAGATTAGCTTTTCAAAAAAAATTTTTTTAACGTTTGTTCATTTTTTGAGAGACAGAGCATGAACGGGGAAGGGGCACAGAGAGAGGGAGACACAGACTCCGCAGCAGGCTCCGGGCTCAGAGCTGTCAGCACAGAACTCACGAGCTGTGAGATCATGACCTGAGCTGAAGTAGGACACTTAACCGACAGAGCCACCCGGGCCCCAAAGATGCCCTTTTAAACCAGTCGCATTTCTTGGGGCACCTGGCTGACTCAGTCGGTAGAGCATGCGACTCTTGATCCTGGGGTCGTGAGTTCGAGCCGCCTGTTGGGCGTAGAGATTGCTTAAATAAATAAACTAAAAAAAAAAAAAATACAGGTGAGGTCGTGTTCCTGCTCTGTTAACACACAGAAGGCTGTGTGTGTCAAGTGACAAGTGACATAAAATGAAGCTCTCCAAGGGCTGCTGGCTGCCTGAATGGCTGCAGGGAGCCTCCCGCGGGAACTTGACGGCCAGGCACGGGTGCAGTGCAGGAACATGGTGAGGAAGAAGCTTCCCGGGGCATCAGACTGGGGCAAGGCGGAAGAGGGACAGGCACTGCTGTGGGCCGGGGGATGAGACACGTCCACCCAACATGGGAGGAGCCCAAGACAGAAGTCACACCATCTCAGGCGCCGGAGAGCACTAGGTCTGCAAAAGGCGAGGAAGACTCAGCCCTTTCTCTCAAGCAGAACCACGGTCCAGTGGAGGAGATCAAAAAGGCCACGATAAGTGATGGAGGGAGGTGACGGCTGCCGTGGCAGGGCGTGGCAGCAGCCTGGGAGCAGACATGGGAAGCAGAGAGAGCAAGGTGGTCTGATCCTGCAGCGGAAAGACGAACTCTGCCTCCCACTTCCTCACCCCCACACACCCCTCCCTCCTGCCTGCCCGCTCCTATGCACCCGGCGCCCAGGCCAAGGACACCTGCTTCCTCCATGCCCAGCAGCCATGCCTGCCCACCACGCATGCCCCTGCCTCTCCCCTCGCGAGGTTCAGGAGATTGCAGTTAACTGTGCTCTGGTGCTAGAGTGAGCAGCCAGAAGGTACCCCATGTCCATTGTCCTCTTTGACCTCTGTTTGCTTAAGGACGTTGAGTGTCAGCGGCGGCCGGCAGCGATGTGCTCTCAGGGGCCCAGACGGGACCTGGGGGCTCATCGTCTTGTGACAAGTCTGAGGGCAGCGATCCCCTTGGATGAAGCCCCCAGCCAGCCGTCGCAGCTGAGCTGTGCCTGGGGTGACTTCGGGGGGCTCTTCGGGTACCGAGGCGATGCACCAGGTAAAGAGAACTGCTCCTCACAGGGTGCCGATCTGGAGATACTTTGGAGCACACAACTCAAGCTTTTTTCATCCTCAGATGGGTGGGTATGACAAGTTTGTGAGGTTGAAATTCTGCTCATTTCTGAGCGAGAGCCCCAGCGGGGGGCTAAGGTGCCCTTCCTATCTATATGCCCCTCAGCAATTGTGCCCAGGGGGGCCGGGGGTGGCAGGCGCCGCAGCCAAGGGGCAGGCAGCGGAGGGTGGGTCCGCTGCAGGGAGGCTACTTCGTGCTCACAGGCCCGGTGACCACCACCCCGACGCCTGCCCCAGTCTCCTCTGGATCCCAGGGGGCTCCCGCCTCTGTCTGACCACTGCGGAGGAGAGGAGGGAGTTGGGACAGGCAAGGAGGGGCTAGTCTGCAGGGGTCAGCGCAGCTTGTGGGACTGGGGCAGAGCCCAGCGGGGTACATGGCTGTGGGGGCAAGATCCCCTCCCAAAGGGAGGTTTGTCCTGGGTCTTGCCCACACCTCTGAGTGACTGTGATGTCCTAGCTGTCAGGTAGTGTACTTGGCGGGAGCTGAAAGGGCAGCTTCAGGAGAAGGGAGCCAGGGTGGGGGCGCAGGTTGGGCCTTTGCTCCTTAGGTGAAGGGTCTCGATCCTGGCCCCGACTAGTTTCCAACCTGGACATAGGCTTCGGCAGCCTCCATCTTGCCTGTGGTTCTCACACCTGCTCTATCCCCAGCCCAGATGCAAAAATTCTCTGGGGTCCCCCTGCCTGGCTTAGCCCAACATGTTTCCCTCACCTCCACCACGGCCCTCTATTCCAGGGCCCAGCCCCACGCACAGGTGACCACAGACCCCTGCTCTGTGAGGCTGGATCGGGTAGACCTTCAGCCAGAGGCTTAGGGAGGCCCGGGCAGGGTGAGCGGAGGGGTTCGGGGCCCCTTCTGGCCAGTGGACAGCAATGCCTTGTCCTCCAGCCGCCTCAGCCTCCCGGACACAGGCGCTGCGGTCTCTGCCCCGCCCCGGCAGGCTTTTAATACTTGCCATAATCCCTTCTGCTGACGGGGGCTGGGAAGAGGGGCCAGTGAGCTTGGAGAGGCACTGGGACCTGCTCTACCCGCCGCCTGAAGACCCGGGGAGGGACGTCCTGGACCCTCACGGCCAGGAGTCCCTGGGGCAGGCTGCCAGCCCAGGGGCAGGGGTCATGCCTTGGGGCTCCGGATTGAGTTCATTGGGACGAACTACCTAGTTCTGATTTGAAATCGTTTGGATAATTGATGTGAACTGGTTTCCCCAGACTCCCGGGGTCAGGGGAACCTGGGCTTGGGCGGATACGTCTGAGAGTGAAAACGTGTGAGCAAGCCCATTAGGGGCTGTTTACATTTCTATTGTCAGCGGCCAGAGTCTGTTTGTTTAAACCCCAGGAGGTCTCCCCTGGTCCCTCTGGGTCTCTGCTCCAGTTCAGAACTTGAATTTCACAAGTCGGTGCGAATTACACCCTTCTTATCTGTCTTGCCTGGAGGCGGGCAGTTCAGGCTTACATAGCCCACGTGCATTTATTTAATGAACATTAAAGGCCTCTGAGGGAGGCCTCCAGGGGGTGTCACTAAGTCTCTGGGACCTGCCCTCAGCCATTTTGCCAGGGAGACACCAGTCACGGTACCGCACGGGTTCCTGCTCTGACAGGGTCTTTAGAGGCTCTCAGCCGAGAGATTATGGGGCCCCACCCCAGCATAAATAATAGGATGTCCAAGTAACACGAGATTTCTCCTGACGACTAACTACTTGGATTAATGTTTTAAATAATCTTTTTTTATTTTAGAAGTTTTAGATTTATAGGAGAAGTATCAGATAAGAGTTTCTATGTACCCCTTCACCCAGTTTCCCCCATTACTAGTGTCTTATATTAACCTGGTACATGTATTATAAATAATGAACATAGATATAGATATAGATCGTATTTAAAATTTTTAAAATTTTTTTTAAATTTATTTATTTATTTTGAGAGAGAGAGAGAGAGAGAGAGAGCACTAGCAGGGGAGGGGCAGAGAGAGAAAGAGAGAGACAATCCCAAGCAGGCTCTACACTGTCAGCGCGAAGACCACGACCTGAGCCGAAATCAAGAGTCGGACGCTCAACCGAGCCACCCAGATGTCCCTAAAAAAATTTTTTTTATTGTTTATCTATTTATTTATTTTTGAGGGAGAGAAAGAGACAGCAAGCAGGGGAGGGGCAGAGAGAGAAGGGGACAGACAGAATCCCAAGGAGGCTCAACGCAGAGCCTGACGCGGGGTTCACACACACGAACCGCAAGGTCATGACTTGAGCCAGAGTCGTATGCTTAACTGATTGAGTCACCCAGGCACCCCCACCCCCTCAAATTTTTAAGTAGGTTCCATGCCCAGCATGGGGCTTGAACTCACATCCTCAAGATAGTCACATGCTCTACCAACTGAGCCAAGGAAACACCCTTAGTAATGAACCAATATTGATACATTATTAACTAAGGTCCGTACCTCATACAGATTTCCTAATTCCTTTTCTGTCCCAGGGTCCCTTCCAGGACACAACACTACATTTGGTAGTCATGTCTCCATAGGATCCTCTGGGCTGTGACAGTTTCTTAGATTTTGCTTGTTTTTGACGTCCTTGACGGTTTTGAGGAGGACCTGCCGGGTAGTTTGTAGAATGTCCTTCAGCTGGGGTTTGTCTAATATTTGTCTAATTAAATAGGGCTGGAGCGCCTGGTTGGTCAGTCAGTGGAGCACGCGACTCGATCTCAGGGCTGTGGGCTCCAGCCCCATATTAGGTGTAGAGATTACTTAAAAATCGAATCTTCGGGGCGCCTGGGTGGCTCAGTCTGTTAAGCGTTTGACTTTGGCTCAGGTCATGATCTCACTGATCTCTGGGTTCACGAGTTCAAGCCCCAGATCAGGCTCTCTGTTGTCAGCACGGAGCCCGCTTTGGATCCTCTGTCCCCCCCTCTCTCTGCCCCTCCCCTGCTTGCTCTCCCTCTCTCAAGTAAACATTTAAATAAAATAAAATCTAAACAAAATAAAAAATAAATAGGGGCTATGGGTTTTTGGGAGGAGGATCACAGAGGTGAAGTGCTTTGATCAATTTCTAATATAAAAATCAATTATTGGGCACCTGGGTGGCTCAGCTGGTTAAGCATCCGACTTTGGCTCAGGTCATGATCTCGCAGTCTGTGCGCTCGGGCCCCACGTCGGGCTCTGTGCTGACAACTCAGAGCCTGGAGCCTGCTTCTGATTCTGTCTGCCTCTCTCTCTCTGCCCCTCCTCCGCTCGCACCTGTCTTTCTCCCTCCCCCAAATAAAAATTTTTCTAATCAAATTATTTCCAAAATCGTCCACTTTTTTTCTCCCTCCCCTTCATCCCTACCTTTTTAAAAGTTTATTTATTTTGAGAGAGAGAGAGAGAGCAGGGGAAGGGCAGAGAGAGAGGGAAAGAGAGAGAACCCCAAGCAGGCTCTGAGCTGTCAGTGCAGAGCCCAATAAGCGACTTGAACCCACAAACCTTGAGATCATGACCTGAGCTGAAGTCAAGATGCTTAACCAACTGAGCCACCCAGCACCCCCCGCATCCCCACCTTCTTTCCTGCCTTCATCTTCTCTTTGTCTTCTGTGGTGCACCTGATTCGCCTGGCCCAAGCACTTCCTCCATCTGTCTGTTGGGAGGAGCACCGGACCTGGCCATTAGAGCTAAGGAGTTCAGGGGCAGGGCGCTCATTGGAAGGCCTCTAGGGGCAGGAGAGGGGCCAGCGAGGTGTAGCGGTTGAGATCTTGATTTCCTGGGTTCAAATCTCGGAGAGTCTCGTACTTTCTGCATCTATGTTAAGAGCGCTCACCTTGTCGCGGTTGTTAGGACCATTAAGTGAGCCGGTAGAGAACAGACCCACCGAAGGGGATGCTTGAGGTGAGTCCGTGACGGGAGTGGTAGGGGGCGAGCAGTGACACTCCCCCCATGCCCTCCCCCGCCCCCAAGGGCCCTTCAGCAGCTGCTGCAAGGTCTGCAGCAGAAGCGCCCGCTGGGCTGGCTCTCTGGCTGCGAGGACGTCACTAATGACAGAGCGGCCTCCCTAGAACACCCACTAGGCTCCCATCTGCTGGGCACTCCCTAGGTGCTATGTGAAGTCCTCCCATACACGACCTCCTACGACTGTCAAGCCTGCGACCCAGGGAGGCGCTACCCCTGTTTTACAGAAGAGGAAGCTGAATCCCCACCCACATGTTAACTGATCTTGATCTGATAATATATCAATGCATCTGAAACCAGAAGTGTCATGGACAAAGCCAGAGTTTTTCCCTCTCTAAAAGCTTTCTTTAGTTTACTGGACTCCCTTCAACAATTCTGAGTAAGAGCCACACTAGCACTTACATAGAGAGTTTCAGTTGGAGAACCGCCAGCCACTCCAGTCAGGATTTAGGGGCAGGAAGACCTGAGCCCGCCTCCAGCCGGCACAGGGGACCAAGTCCCGTCAACTTTTTCCTTATCTGAACACCAGGGTGTGTGTGGAGGAGGTGGGGGGCCCCCGGGGCAGTTAACACGCACTACTGATCATCAGCGCTACTATTAAATATCACTTTGTTTCTTTCATTTGGTGCCAAATTCTAGGTGTGAACCGGCGTTTGTTTTTGAAGAGGCTTTCTTATTTTCATTTCTTATGAAATCAGTTTTCTTACTTGTAAAACTAGAAACAGTGCAAATACATGTACAACAGCCAATAGGTATTTAAAACAAAAAACCTTGTTGTTACAATATTCACTAGAGAAATACCATGCAGGCGCTAAAAATGATATTCACCTAACTGTGCCATGCTATCCTGGATTGGATCTTGGAACAGAAAGGAGACATTAGTGGGGTGCCGGGGTGACCCAGGTTGAGCGTCTGGCTTGGGCTCAGGTCATGATCTTGCGGTTCATGAGTTCGAGCCCCGCATCGGGCTCTCTGCTGTCAACGCAGAGCCTGCTTCGGATCCTCTCTCTCCCTCTTTCTTTGCCCCTCCTCCACTTGGCTCTCTCTCCTTCTCTCAAAAATAAATAAACATTAAAAAGTTTTTATGGGGGGCGCCTGGGTGGCTCAGTCGGTTAAGCGTCCGACTTCGGCTCAGGTCATGATCTCGCGGTCCGTGAGTTCGAACCCCGCGTCGGCCTCTGTGCTGACAGCTCAGAGCCTGGAGCCTATTTCAGATTCTGTGTCTCCCTCTCTCTCTCTGACCCTCCCCCGTTCATGCTCTGTCTCTCTCTATCTCAAAAATAAATAAACGTTAAAAAAAAAAAAAAGTTATTATGGGAGGGGCGCTTGGGTGGCTCAGTCGGTTAAGCGTCCGACTTCAGCTCAGGTCATGATATCTCGGTTTGTGGGTTCGAGCCCCGCGTCGGGCTCTGTGCTGACAGCTCAGAGCCTGGAGCCTGTTTCGGATTCTGTGTCTCCCTCTCTCTCTGACCCTCTCCCGTTGATGCTCTGTCTCTGTCTCAAAAATAAATAAATGTTAAAAAAAATTAAAAAAAAAAGTTTTTATGGGAATGAAAGCTGGTGCAGCCACTCTGGAAAACAGTATGGAAGTTCCTCAAAAAATTAAAAATAGAACTACCCTACGACCCAGCAATTGCACTACAAGGGATACAGGTGTGCTGTTTCAAAGGGACACATGCACCCCAATATCTATAGCAGCACTATCGACAATAGGCAAAGTATGGAAAGAGCCCAAATGTCCATCAATGGATGAATGGATAAAGATGTGGTGTATATATACAATGGAGTATTTACTCAGCAATCAGAAAGAATGAAATCTTGCCATTTGCAACTACATGGATGGAACTGGAGGGTATTATGCTAAGTGAAATTAGTCAGAGAAAGACAAATATCATATGACTTCACTCATATGAGGACTTTAAGACACAGAACAGATGAACACAAGGGAAGGGAAGCAAAAATAATATAAAAACAGGGAGAGGGACAAAACAGAAGAGACCCTTAAATATGGAGAACAGAGGGTTACTGGAGGGGTTGTGGGAGGGGGGGATGGGCTAAACGGGTAAGGGGCATTAAGGAATCTACTCCTGAAATCATTGTTGCACTGTATGCTAATTTGGATGTAAATTTAAAAAATCAAATAAGTAAGTAAATAAATAAATAAAATGAAGACAGGAAAAGAAATAAAATTTTAGAAAGAAAAGAGTAGTGAAAAACTGGTAAAACCCAAATAAGGTCCAGAGTTTAATTAATAGCGTTAATGTTAATTTCTTCATTTTGATAAAAGAGTGTTAACATTAGGGGAAGCCAGGTGAAGGGTTTCTGGGGACTTGATGTACTATTTTTGTAATTCTTTAAAAAAAATTTTGTTTAATGTTTGTTTATTTTTGGGAGAGGGAGACAGACCGCAAATGGGAGGGGCAGAGAGAGAGGGAGACACAGAATCCGAAGCAGGCTCCAGGCTCTGAGCTGTCAGCACAGAGCCCGACGTGGGGCTTGAACCCATGAACCATGAGACTATGACCTGAGTTGAAGTCGGACGCTCAACTAACTGAGCCACCCAGGCACCCCCTATTTTTGTAATTCTTGTTCAAATCTAAGATTATTCTGAAATAAAAATTATAACGATATTCATGAGGTGTTTGGAATATAGGAATGTTTAGGCTGAAATTTTGAAAGAAAAAAGCAGAATTCAAAATTGTATGACAGTGTGAGCACAACTATGTAAAAGTTTTTTCAGAGAAAAAAAGGAAAAACTATGCAAATTATCAAGAGATGTTTGGGTTGGCCACGAAACAGAGTAATTTGAAGGTTATTTTTAATTGTTTTCCAATTTTCCCTTAATATGGGATCTCAAGCACCCAGATCTCTTCAGAGGCCCTGGACCGCAGAAGGGGCTGGTTAATTTCTGCAGAAAGGGCCTTATGGAAAGGCTGTCTGATCAGTGTGAAGGCAGGGAGCAGATCCCCACAGGCCAGGTTACGGCCACTGAATGCTGTCCGTGGCCGGGCCATGCCCACCCACTGGCTGGACAATGCAGGGATCCAGCTCGGGTTTAAATCCTAGACCAATTACTTGCTAGCTTATGACTTTGGGCAAGTTTCCTAACCTCTCTGCCCCTCAGTTTCCTCATCTGTAAAGTGGAGCTGCTGACAACTGTACCAACGTTTTATGGTGGTTATAAGGATTGAATGAGTATATATATATATATATATATATATATATATATGTAAATATATATGTAAATATACATACATACATAGATATATATGGTAAGTATATATATAGTAGGCATATATATATATTTTTTACTGACTAATATCACTTAGCATAATACCCTCTAGTTCCACCCATATAGTTGCATATGGCAAGATTTCATTTTTGATTGCTGAATAATATCCCATTGTATATATATACCACATCTTCTTTATCCATTCATCCATTGATGGACATGTGGGCTCTTTCCATACTTTGGCTATTGTCGATAGTGCTGCTATAAACATTGTGGTGCATGTGTCCCTTTGAAACACCTGTATCCCTCGGATAAATGCTTAGTAGTGCAATTGCTGGGTCATAGGGTAGTTCTATTTTTAATTTTTTGAGGAACCTTAATACTGTTTTCCAGAGTGGCTGCACCAGCTTGCATTCCCAACAATGCAAAAGAGATCCTCTTTCTCCACATCCTCGCCAACATCCGTTGTTGCCTGAGTCGTTAATGTTAGCCATACCTCATAGGTATCTCATTGTGGTTTTGATTTGTCTTTCCCTGATGATGAGTGATGTTGAGCATTTTTTCACGTGTCAGTTGGCCATCTGGATGTCTTCTTTGGAGAAGTGTCTATTCATGTCTTTCGCCTATTTCTTCACCAGATTGTTTGTTTTTTGGGTGTTGAGTTTGATAAGTTCTTTATAGATTTTGAATACTAACCCTTTATCTGATATGTCATTTGCAAATATCTTCTGCCATTCCATAGGTTGCCTTTTAGTTTTGCTGATTGTTTCCTTCACTGTGCAGAAGCTTTTTATTTTGATGAGGTCCCAGTAGTTCATTTTTGCTTTTGTTTCCCTTGCCTCTAGAGACGTGTGGAGTAAGAAGTTGCTGTGTCCAAGATCAGAGAGGTTTTTGCCTGCTTTCTCCTCGAGGATTTTGATGGCTTCCTGTCTTACATTTAGGTCTTTTATCCATTTTGAGTTTATTTTTGTGTGCTGGTGTAAGAAAGTGGTCCAGATTCATTCTTCTGCGTGTCGCTGTCCAGTTTTCCCAGCACCACTTGCTGAAGAGACTTGTCTTTATTCCATTGGACATTCTTTCCTGCTTTGTCAAAGATTAGTTGGCCATACGTTTGTGGGTCCATTTCTGGGTTCTCTATTGTGTTCCATGGATCTGAGTGTCTGTTCTTGTGTCAGTACCATACTGTCTTGATGATGACAGCTTTGTAGTATAGCTTGAAGTCCGGGATTGTGATGCCTCCTGCTTTGGTTTTCTTTTTCAAGATCGCTTTGGCTATTCGGGATCTTTTCTGGTTTCATACAAATTTTAGAATTATTTGTTCTAGCTCTGTGAAGAATGCTGGTATTATTTAGTTATAAGGATTGAATGAGTCTCTCTCTCTCTCTATATATATATATATAAAGTATATATATATAAAGTATATATATAGTAAGTCAATATATATATTATATATAGTAAGTCAATATATATATTAAGTATATATAGTAAGTATGTATATATATATATATAGTAAATATATATATAGTAAGTATATATATAGTAGGCCTATGTTTGTTAAGGAAAAAAGTATTGCCTGTGTCACCAGAATGAACGTAAATATTCCTCTTTGTCTCTTCGTTTAGATTCCAAGTCTCAAGTGTGAGGGACAGGTTAAGGATGCCAGGTTAAGGATAAATGAGGATCCAGTGGGGGGTCCAGCTTCCATAGAGAAGGGGTGCTGCCTCCCAGTCAGGCTGCACAGAGAATTGAGAAACCAGGGAGGGGAACAGGTTCCAGGCTGGGAGGTGCCCAGCGAAGAATTGTGGAGTGAATGACTGGATAGGCAAGCTGAACAAACACAGGCAACAACTAGGAGACTGAAAAGCTGGTTAGGGAGGAGGAGGAGAGGTGGGGACACAGAGCCGGGAAAGAGAAGCTCTTCATGATGTGTCCGGCTTGTCACCTCTAGGGTGATGGGGCGTTCAGACCCCTCCCTCCACGCTGTGCTCAGGGTGGACCTCGGCCAGGGGTGGGGGCAGAGATATAGGAGAGGCGAAGGAAAGTTGCACACGATGAGTCCAGGCACGCGACTGGTAAAGCACTCTTTTTAATTTGGGGGAAGCGTTGGAGTGGGGAAGTTAAAAACAGTTGGGGAGCCCCGGGTTTCTGAAGTTGGGAGACAGGCCAGAGGGAAGACCTCAAGGACCTCACCTGTGCTGTGGAAGCAGCCCCTTGTCACAGGATTCAGCGCCTTCAGCTGGTGGGGACATTGGGGGAAGATGTACTCAACTCCGTTGACCTTTCCCAGCACCCTCCCGCCCCCATCACAGGATCTGAGTCTCTGCTTGCGGTCTAGGTCTAGTTCTCCTGTAGAAAGGACTCCAGGGTCCTCCAGATCCTCTCCTTCCCTCCTCCTACCAGCTCCCCAGGTTAGTTCTGGCCAACGTGGGGCGGGGCGTGCCCCCCAGGGGCCGGCCTACAGTGTCTTACTTTCTGGGAGCACTCCCTTGGGGTTCCTTGACATCCTTAAGTATTTTGATAATCTCCCACAACTATGTTATAAATTCTGGGGTGGGATCAAGAGAGAGGGAGTGAGGGGCCGAGACCCCACCTGCCTCCCCAGGTACAGCACAGAGGAAATTAAGCGAGCCTGGGTTACAGGGCTTCGGTGAAGAGAGGTTCTGCCAGGATGTCTCCTCTGATCTCACTCCAGCCCACGCACTGTAATCCTGAGGCAGAAGCTCTGGGCTGGGATTCTAATTCCAGGTTCTGACACCAGAACCCCAGCGACTCTGGGCAGCATGATTTTCGTTCTACGTCTGCCTGCACTGGCCAAAAGGTCAAGTCACTTGGCCACTCTGAGACTGTTTTTTCTTCGGTCAACTGTTGGGATGGTCATGGCTAGTGGGTGGCAGCTGGCGGGAGCGGTGTGGTGCCCCACGGTGCCCCAGGCAGGGGCGATGGGACCAGGTCTCCACGCCCGGTACGCCTGCCTGCCAGCCTGCCCTGTCCTGGGGAAAGGCTCCTTCCTCTCCGTGGGCCCTGCTGCCCTCTGCTGGTCGAGGTCCAGCCACCTGGCCAGTGCCCAGGGGAGGTCAGGAGCCAGGGCTGGGAGTCCCATCGAGTGTCCAAGAGCCCAGCTCTACCGCTCACTGCTTCTGGCCCCACTCTTTAGCTTTCTGAACCGGTTTCGCCCTCTATAAAGTAAGGGCATTGTGAGGACCGAATGAGGGGGGATGTGCAGAATGTTACCTGCAGTGCCTGGCCAGACAGGACTCTGGGATGCTCTTCTGGCGGGCGGACAGGGGCACGGGTCCTACAACAACCCTGTTTCAGATTTGTGGGTGTGACGGGTGAGCTCTGCATGCGTGTCTTTCCTTCAGCAACAACCCCCGACCCCCACCCGGCTCCTGTGTATCTCAATGGCAGGAGCAGGCTGGGAGCGAATGTCAGACGCTCCCTCCCCCGCCGGTTGTGTCCACATTGGAGGTCCCATGGAGGATGGAGAATGGAGGCTTAGAAGGTAAGGACCACGTCCTGCTCACTCGCACACCCCCGCTGCTTGGCGTTCAATGTCTAGAACAGGAACCGCACGTGCTAGGCAACCAATACATACGTATTTCCTAATCAAACGCCTCGAGTGTCTGCCCTGAGATTAGCACTGGTCCAGTCTTCGTGTTTCTGCAGATGTGAGCTCTGGAGGAAATTCCAGCCCATCCTCCTGCCTCCCCTTGGAGGGTCGGGCCAAATCCAACCTGTTTAAACAGAAGCATTTAGCTGGAGATCCAGCCTTTAGAACGCAGGGTGAGCCGTCAGCTATCTGGCTCTCTTTTGGATCTCTCTGTCCCTCAGCCTGCTTTCGGGCTTGGTTGGTTCCCAGCCAGTGGCTTCGGGGTGACTTCCTGGGGTCCGTGAGTTTTCATCCTCCAGGGGAAGGGCCCCCGGGGGGCAGAAGGAGGCCCGAGAAAACAAAGAGGTTGACCTGAAGTGGGGTGATCTGGCAGCCACCCTCCCCTCCCTGCACCCGGATGTGGTGCTGTCCAGGCAGAGGGAAGCTTCGTGACTCACAGAGTGTGCCCCACCCTCCCCACCCCCAGGATGCTAGGGAGTGGCCTGTCCTGGAGGAGGTGACTTGGGGTCCCCACCCCCGCCCCCCCCTTGCCTTCCCGGCAGGCAACCCCAAGACCGGTGGAGGCGGTGTGGAGAAATGAAGACACTGTGGTTTGTGGCTCTTGGCCCCAGCTGGCCTCTGGGCTGTGCCTTCGCCTGGCTCCCACCAGTCTGGCCGCCGCCCTGCCAGGCGGGCTTGTGAGGAACTGAAAGGGGGGCTTGGCGGGTGAGGAGGAGGAGAACAACAGCCCATAATAACAACCTGGCTCCTGGGCCAGGCGTCTCCAAGTGCTGCCACTTGCTGTGCCCTCCTGTGACACCTGGGAGGGCTGCGTGGGGTGGCCTGGTGGGATCCGCCTGCCTCTCCCACTGCCGGGGGAAGGCGCTCGCCTTCTCCAAGTTTCTCACGCAGGGGAGAGGACGGCATTCTTCCCTCACAGTGTCCCCACCCTTCCCACAGTCCACCATGCCGCCACCATGGCCTCGGGCCCAGGAGTCACCCGGCCTTGACCTGTGCGGGCTTGTTTCTTCTGTAGTGTCTGGACGTCTGTGGCTGCCCAACTGGTCTCCTGCTCCCGCCTCTGCCTCCCAGCCGTCCTGCCCCGTCCATCACCAGACTCTCATCTTCAGGCTGTTCCCACAGCAGGGAAGCAAAGCCCAATTCCTTAACCAAGGGGCCTGTGCAAAGACAGTGGACCCTTTGGGGCGTGTGCAGTGAGCAGGGGGTGAACAAGTCCGCAGGTCCACAGGCTTCCTGGGAAAGGTGGTGTCGGAGCTAGACTCTGAAGGATTTGGGGACGGAGGGGGAATTTGAATAGGCAGTGATCAGGAGGAAGGGCACGCCGAGGCGGGCCAACAGCCTGAGCAACCGTACTGGGTCCGTGGTGCTCCCTGGTGCGGTCCCCCACACGTGGCTGGAGTGTCAGGTGTCTGGACAAGAAGTAGGGGAGGTGGCCTGCAGCCAGAGGCAGGAGACCCCAAGTCCCCGTCTGGGGAAGCAGGACGGCCTTCTCGGGGCAGAGGGGCTCGGGTGACGTGACTGGATCCGTGCTTCGGAAAATGGCTGTGCTGGTGGTGGTGAGGAGGATGAAGGAGGCAGGGAGGTTTATGCGGCAATCCAGGCAGGACGAGGCGTGAGCCTGAAGTGGAGCACTGATCCTTTCATCCAGCCCATGCTTCTTTGTGCTTCCTGTAGGCTGGGCGCTGCTTGAGACACAGGGGGTTCCAATAAACGCAGTCTGGGCTCTTGGGGAGCCCGCAATCCAGCAGGGGAGACAGGCAGGACCAGGGCACATGGTGAAGAGAGTAAAGAAAGTAAAGGAGAGCAGCCAAGGGCGGGGCGAGGCAGAGAAAGCTAATGTGTGTCCCCGACTCAACTGCTCCCCTGCAGGGACCCCATCAAACCAGGCACAGTCCGCTTCCCCTGCTGTGTGGTGGCTCCAGAAGCCCCTTCCCTGTGCACCACTGTGCCCTCCATCTCCCTGACCACCCCCCCCCCCCGACCCCCGGCCTCCCCTCTGCTCAGAGATCAGCTCTTCTCTGCCCTTAACCTTGCAGCATGTGTTCTGGGTGTGGCGCAGTGACCGCTGAGTTAAGCTTCAGGCCTACCTCCCGCCATGCGACCTTCTTCCTCGGGAAACCCGTCCGGTAAGGCCTTCCACTGATTGGATGAGGCCCACACAATACGCAAGGTCATCTCTCTACTCAAAGCCTACTGACTGAAATGTTAATTACATGCAAACAATATTTTCAGGGGCAGCATCCAGGCTGGTGTTCGTCCAAACGACCAGGCACTGTTACCTAGTCAAGTTGACACGTAAAGTAAGTAACCTTGAAGCCTGTTTCTTTCTCTATCTAATCATCTCATTCCTGGTAGAACACTGACTGCCAAGAGATAAGAGGCGACGAAGCGGGACCTATTCTTCCCGTTTACCAGGTGAGAAGACTGAGCCCGTCCCAGGACCAAGCACATCCCTCCTTCCACCTCCGTGCTAATCCTCCCAGCCCCACATCCTTTCACTCTGCTTGCCTTGCAAAACTTCACACGGCTTCTCAAGCTCTCAGGTCACCATGATGGGACACGTGCTCCCCCCTATGCTTACGTGTGGTCCTCTTTCCGGGGAAGGGCTTTCTCTCCAGGTAACTTCCCAACCACCTCTTCAGGCTGGGGTTGGGACCCCTCCTGTGCTTATGCCAGGGCACTGTAAACACACCTGGCTTTGAGGGCACGAACCGCGGTTCCCGTGTCATATCCCCAGCTCTTGTCACAGCGTGGGGCACAGCAGAGAGCTCGTGGGACACCAGGCTGTTGAAGGAACGGATGACAGTCCCTGGTTGTCTCAGGGAAGGAGCCTACGCCCCCTCCCCCGTCTCCTAACTTCTTGTTCAACGTCTTGCCCTCAAGTATAGGACATACTGTCCAGCCCAGCCGCACTCCGTGCAATTCATTCCATGCTTCCTGCATCTTCCTTTATGGCCGGCACTGTGCTGGGTAGCAGACAAGCATTCTGTCACTTTGTTCCCATAGCAACCCTGTAGGATGGGTATGATTGTTCCCATTTGCTAGATGGGGTACTGAGGCTCAAAGAGTGTTAACTCTCATAAAATCACATAGCTATGGAAAATGAGAGCACTGACATTCGAACCCAGATCTGCCACTGACTCCAGGGATGGAACACTCATCGATGCCCAAAGGCCAAGCCACATCCTCAGCTAGGAGCTGGGGGACAAAAAGACGAAGCCAATAGGATCCTTACTTCAAGGAAGTCAAGGTCTAGTGCAAGAAGACAGAGGCACAAGAAGTCAGTGTGAAAAGCATCATGGCGACATAAATATCAGCGCTCCAGGAACACGTATTTTGGGAAATTACAGAAGGCAGCGGTCTGAGCTGGGATTGGGGAGGGCAGGAAGCGGAGAATAGGGAAGAACATTCTGGGCATGGGGTATGCTTGGCGGGGAGGAAAAATCAAGCTAAAATCTAGGCCAGGAAAAGCTATTTCCCATCCCTAGCAGTTTCTAGTAAAACCCTGAAGCAGAGCCTGTAATCCACGTGGGGTTTTTAGAGCGGGCCCCTAACACCATTTCACCTGCCTCCGTTCAGCTCTGTAACCCAAGCTGTGAGCCCTCACCAGGCAGAAGTGGTCCCTCCCTCGAGCTTTTTCTAAAGAAACCGAAGGGGTGTGTGTTTGTGGCTGGTTCTGCGTGCTGGGACCTCATCCGATCAGTTGAAGGCCTTAAGAAAAATGACCGATTTGTCGAAGAAGAAGGAATTCTGCCTCAATTCAGCAACACAGAAAGCCTGCCTGAGTATCCAGCCTGCCGCCCTGCAGAATTCAGCCTCAAGACTGCAACATCAACTTACCTGAATCTCCAGCCTCCTCCTGCTGGCCCCTCTGATCATGTGAGATAATTAATATAATATCGAGTATATTACGTATATTACAGCTCTGCAGTATTACATACTTATCATAAACCAAAATAAGACTTGTGAATGTTTTGTGAGCACTTACTGTGTGCCAGGCACCTGCTAAGTTCTTTGCGTGTGTCTCATGAGGCCCTTACTCATCTAAAGGCTCCATGACATCATTTGTGATTGGTCCCATTTCACAGATGAGGATATTGAGATGCAGAGGGTGGAAGTAATTTGCCCAAGGTCCTAAGGTGACAAAGCCAGGTTTGGATCCAGGAGGTTCCCCTCCACTGCCTACAGGTGGTGAATTCTTACCTGCTACGGAACATGCGTGTAAAGCAAGAGACATGATATAACTGACAAAAGATGTTGTTTTACTTGTTATAGTTACCACTGGATGGGCAAGGGGGAAGGGGGAAGGGGGGAGGGCAAGGTGTGAGTTCTGACCCAGGTTCCTAGAAGCTCAAGGTCCTGAAGGTGCAGCCCTGGGAACAGCCGCTAGGCGGCACCAGGCTGCACAGGCTGCTTCGGGATGTGCGGTCCAGGCTGGGGGCTGGGCGTCTGGTAGTCATTCTAGGCCACTCCGGGGCTAGCCCCCACAGGGCTGGTGGGCTCTGGAATCCCCTTCCTCAGACCTCAGGGGGGTTACGCTCCAGTCCAGGGACCACAGACCCGGGGTCCGGTGCCCGGCCTTCATGGTGTCCATCTGTTTTGAGGTGCAGTTCGGTGGTCACGGCCTGGGGACTGGGTCTAGCCCAGTCAAGTGGGCAGAAAGAAGGTCAGCACCCAGCTCCTTCCTATGCTGCTGGGGTGGTGGGGGCAGGGAAGGCCTCAAGATGTCAGGTCAGCACACAAAAGCTCCGGGTAACCCTCCTCCAGAAGTTGCGACTGCGGCTGCTCAGGGCCACCTCGGCTGCTTCCTGGAAGACCGCGTGGACGTTTTCCTGGAGCAAGGCCGAGCACTCAAGGTAGGCCACTGCGCCCACGGACCTCGCCATCTCCTGGCCCTAACAGAGAGAGTGCACAGGGCTGCCGTGAGGTACAGGACTTGGGGGCCTCACGTCCCGCCTCCCCGCAGCCCTCGTGGTCATCCTAGGGAGTCTCCAGGACAAAAGTGGAAGGCGAGTTTTTCTAGGACCCCTACAGCTCCTGCCCCCGATCTTGACCAAGCACTCTCGTGGCTTCGTTGGGTTTCCTGCCTCAGCTCCAGGATGGGTCCCTGCCTCTCAAGGCACCAACTAATGGACTTCCCAGGTATGTAGCAGAGAGGGGCCTGCAGAAGAGCTAAGGGTTCTTCTCCAGACCTCAGATTCCCTATCTGCGAAGTGGATGGGTAGGATTATCTGAATGTGCACACCACTGGCTCTCTCTTCCATAGGCAGAACCTTCCAGAGTGTTCTAGGTACCACTTCCAAGCCCAGGCAATTCTAAGATGACCCCTGCCCTGACCCACTCTTAAGTGTGCTGGATGTCTGGCCCTGCTGACAGACTGGGCTACATCAGCGTACCCAGAAGTTCCCCCCGCCCCCAGAACCGGGCCCCTGGGCAGAGTTTCCTACCCTGTGGTAGGTAACAGGCTCCAGTCTATTTTTCCGCAACTTCTTCACCAGCGACTTGTCCTTGCGCAGGTCCGTTTTGCAGCCCACGACAATGAGGGGCACCTCCTTGCAGAAGTGGTTCACCTCTGGGTACCACTGCGGGGAGGGGGGCAGTGCAGGTGTGTATTAGTCATAGGGACTGTTCTTTTCTGCAGATGGGGAGGATGGGTCACTCTCCTGCTCCCCAGGCAGACTCCAGTGGTGATAATCAGTACAGCCAACATTTAGGGAGCACTACTCTGAGCTAGGCTCTAAGACTTCACATGTATGATATCATCGATCCCCCAAGTCCCTGTGAAGCAAGTTCCATCATCAGTCCCATTGTACAGATGCACTAACTGAGGCTCGGAGAGGCTGTATAACTTGGCCTTGGCCACACGACTAGAAGTGGCAGGCTTTGAGTCCAGAGGCTGGGGCCCAGAGCCCTGCTCCCACCTGGTCTAGAATCCTGCCACTCTGCAAGGTAAGGGCTCCCAAGTCCACCTCCCAGCTGGGTAAGATATATAAGGAAATAAGTCATCCTTTAAAAATAAAGCAGCTCACAAAATGGATGCAGCAGCTGTTTGCCTGTCGGAGGGAACACTTCTGTTCTGTGTCAGCTGCTCTTTGGAATGTGAGGCTCCGGGGCCTGGTTATTCCAGCCTGGACAATGACTGGGAAGTCTAGAATCTGGAGACGGGGGCTTTATATGTCCAGGAGTGCATGCCTGCTCAGTTTGTGTTCTGGAAAAATACTGGCATCAAACCGTCTGGCTCCTGGAGACAGATGGGGCCCAGGTGGGGTCCTGGGCTGACTCCCCAGACCCCAACCCCCTCCACACAACTGTACTTGAAAACAGTCTCCAAAAATGGTCTCCACCGTGACTTCACCTTGCTAAATCCAACAGTGAATCCTCAGCCTTCAACCTACCTGAGCCCTGGCACCAGCCAGGGATCTCTCCCTCCTCTACGACCTGGGTGGCGCTTTGCCCTAGGACCCTGCTCTCTTGGTTCTTCTCCTTGGGTCTCCAGGGGTCCTCCCCACCCCCACCCCATCTTGTCCAAAGCTGTTCCCCACTAGCAGTCCCCAAATGGATCTGCCCAGCCCGGCCTGGCCCTCTCCTGGGAACGGCAGACTAAGACCTCCGCCTGTCTACCTGGCCCTCCACTGGGATGTCCAACAGGCCCCCATCTCCCACCTCCTCGCCCACCCCTTGTTCCTTCTCATCTCAGCGGGGGGAAATGGCAAGGCTACCTTCCACTTGCTCTGGTCAAGGCGTCTCTCCCACCTACATCCAATCTGTAAATCCTGATGGCTTTCCAAACAGGGTCTATACCCACCCACCTCTCACCACGCCCCCTGCTAGCACCCTGGTCACAGCCACCACCACCCACCACCTCTCCTAGGGCCCCAGCACCTAGAACAGTGCCTGGTGCACAGATGTGTTGCCATTTTATTTTTATTAAATTAAAAGAAATTTTTAAAAATATTTATTCATTTTTTGAGAGACAGAGAGAGAGAGAGAAAGAGAGAGAGAGTGAGTGAGCACGAGTGGGGGAGGGGCAGAGAGACAGGGAGACACAGAATCCAAAGCAGGCTCCAGGCTCCGAGCTGTCAGCACAGAGTCCGATGCGGGGCTTGAACCCACAAACCGCGAGATCATGACCTGAGCCAGTCAGATGCTTAACCAGCAGCGCCACCCGGGAGGCCCCATCAAGGCTGCCACTTGAACAGATGTGTATCTTGGAGCAACGGATCCATTCTGGAGATAATACCACTATGGGCTCCATCAGGTTGTTAGATGGAGTAAACGAGTGAACGTGTGGAAGTGCCCGCCCACAACGGTGCGTGGCATAAGGAAAGTTCTCAATAAATATTATCCTCATCACTGTGGTTAATGTTACTGACGCTGTCACCAGCTGTGCTCCGGAACCCTGAAGCACACAGTTCACGTGGAGGCCTGGCAGCAGTGGGGTAGGAGCAGAAAAACTCAAGGGACCACATCCCTGACACCTGGGGGCAGGGAGAAGCCTTGGGAACCCCCGACATACCTGGGGGGTGGGTAGTTGGGGAGGCTGCTAAAAGCTAGCGGTCACACAGAAGGGGGCTGAGCTGCTAGAAGCTGACCATTCATGCATCCTTGGGCAGGCCCAGGCTGGGGAGACGCAGGGGCCCCTGAGTCATCCAGTATTCTCAGGCAGGGTCACCATGGAAAGAGCCACAGCATTCTGAGTCCAGTATAGAGCAGGCAAGGACCACTGGACTGGGGATGTGAGGCCAGACCCTGCCACCAAATCCCTATGGCACCTCTGGCAAGTTGCTGCCCTCGCTCTGGGCCTCGGTTTCCCCATCTATATGCTAGAGATGCTGGACTGGATGCCATCCAGGGCCGGCCACACTCTGGCAGTCTGCTGAGTCAAGGGTGGGGGCAGAGCGGAGTGGCCTGGTTATGGGGACTGTACCTCCCCAAGTCCCCGGTACCTACCCGGTTAAAGATGTTGTCAAAGCTGTGTGGGCTGGTCACATCAAAGCAGAGGAGCAGGACACTGGCGTCAGGGTAGAACAGGGGCCGCAGGCGGTCGTAGTCAACTTGTCCTGCGGAGAGTGGGGGTGGTCACTCCCTCCAGATCTCCCCCAACATCAGGGAGGTCATCCCACCAGACAGGGGCGTCTGGATCAGGGCCTGGTTGTGTGCCTCAAGGTCTTAGCAGATTCAGTGCTTAGCTGGTCATTCCACGTGAATGTCTCCCTCGGGGCCGTGTTCCCCCGGCTTGCCCGTGGGATGTGCCAGCCCTGGCCTGGGTGACACCACTTGCTGAGAGAGCCCTGTTCTGGAAGGAGCGGAGGGGAGGGCGGAAGTCCAGTCTGCAGGGACTGAGCCCATCCCGCAGAAGCCTGCTTTGCCCCGGGCATGGGGCTGAGGACTAAGAAGCGGTAGGACCCTGGGCAAAGGGTAAGGGGGCTGCTGGGCCTCCCTGGGGTTAGCGGTCAGCTCTGGCATGGATGTGACTGCACCCTCATGTAGGCGAGGTCAGGAAGCTGGAGGGCAGAGGTCAAAGTCAGGCAGTTCTTACGGAAGCTAAAGCCAAGGTGGAATGCTCAGGAGGCCAGGAACAGTTCACCCCTTGAGAGGAAAGCGCTCTGGATTCCCCCTCGTCTGCAGGATGCACTTGGCTACCCTGGGCTGGGGGAGGCGGCAGACACAGGCGCAGAAGCAAAGTGGGTTCGGGTTCCTGGGGACCCTAACCCTGGCCAACACCTGTCCCTTGGTGATTGGCTGGCCTCCCTGGTTCAGAAGAAAGGAGTAGGGCTTGGCTTCTGGGCATGTGAGGCTCCCCAGCCCTGCATACCCACCTGCTGTGTCCCAGATTTGGAGGTTCAGGGGTTTGCCCTTCATTTGCAGATTAACGGTGACCCGCTCAAACACAGTGGGGGTGTAGCTCTGAGGAAGAAGGGGACAAGATGCAGGCTGTGAGGACAGCTTCTGAAGCAGGGTGGCCCGCACTGCCCAGGCCAGAGAGAGCCCACGAATGCCAGCAGCACAGCTCCGCTTTGGGAGTCTGACGGTGTGAGGGAGACAGTCTCCGGGAAGCAGGCTGTGGCCAGCAGGGTTGAGGCCTCGAGCTGCCGCTTCCTCCTAACTATTTGCCCCAGCAAGGCCCTGAACCTCCCCGGCCTTCTTGACGGTGAAGTGGGAATATTAAAAGCACCGAATGCAGGGTGCTGCTGTAGGGATTCAGTGAGAGGCTCTGTGCAGAGCCTGGCACAAAATAAGCACTCTACACATGCCAGCCACTGTTATTTTTATCTTTGTCCCCCTGGATGGGGGACTGTCCCATTTCTGAGTCTTCCTTCATTCTGTCCCCGCCTCCTAGAATGACATTAACCTACATCTGTTCGTTCGTTCATTCATTCATTCGTTCGTTCATACATTCATTCAGTAAACATCAGCACCTTCTCTAGCTCTGGATATTGGGGGACAAGTAATAAACAAGGCTCACTGTGTGCCCTGGGGAGCTTGCAGCTTTCGGGGGGGAGGGTCCCTGCTTTGTCTCTCAACCTCTCAGGCCCCTGCCCCATGCCACGTCCCCCAGGATGCCTTTCTGGAACCCTTCCCACACCCTCTCTATTTCTGCCTTTCTTATTTGCCCTGCGGGCATCAGGAGGAAGTCACCCAGACCACATGCCCTTCCTGCCCAGGCCGAGAGCCTGACTGCATTCCTTCTCCATAAAGGCTGGGTGAATGGAAACAGGGTGGGTTTTGTGCACGGACAAAATGCAGGAATGAGAAAGGGAAGCTTTTACGGATAGGGTCTGAGCAACAGGTGAGGAGCTTTTCAAAACTCTACCACAACACAAGCCCTTGGCTGGAGTGGGAAGCTAGACCGGCTACGTCTTGGGTCCCCAAGCCTCACTTGCTTGCTCAGGGTTGGCTGGTGGGATCACAGCATAGGGAGACCCTGTCCTCCCCACTTCCAATGCCAGGTGGGGCCCCCAGCTGCCTGTGACTCAGGAGGACTTCAAGCCTGCCTGCCTGTCTGCCCGCTGGCATTCTGAGTCAGGCCCTGGCTGCGTGGAGGGGCGGCCCCTTAGTGGTGGGTCAGTGCGGTCCTCCAGGCCACGTGGGAAGGTACAGGGGCAGGATGGAGAAAGGTGAGTCCCAAAGTGGGCAGACGGGGAAGTCGAGGATGACCCTGGGATAGAGGTTCAATCCGCCCTGGACCCTAGCCACCTGTCACTCTCTCTACTAGTAGGTACAGACGGGGGCTCCACCCACCTCCCCAGCACCCCCCTGCCCTGGCCCCCTCCCCTCAGGCCCTTTGTCTGGTGGGAGGCAGCGTGACTTGGTGGCTAGGAGCACTGGCTTTGGAATCAGATGTTCCCGGTTTAGGACTGGCTCTGGCCCTCACCAGCTGTGTGACTTTGGGCCCGTCCCCTCTCTGGTTAAAGAAGAGTGTCCCTTTTTAGTGTAGGGGAGACCGGCTGGCAGGTAAGGCCCAGCATAAATGCCCACTACTTAGAAAGCTGGTCGCCAGGGGCAATGTCCGCGTCAGCTGCCATCCATCCAACCCTCTAGGTGATGCGCCCTTCCCCCGCCTATCCCCGTGGAGGGCATTGACACCTGCTTCCACTCACCCACTCACCTGTGGCAGGACCCCTCCTGATGTGACGTGGAGGGCAACCTGCCACAAAGCTCTTGGGAGACACGTGTCAGTACCCTGCAAATGCCGGTGGAGATGACAGCGTCGTGCACATTTTCTAGGGATCTACTGTGCGTGGCCCTCCATGCGTACTGTCCCTGACCCTTGCATCCTTGGGAAGTGGGCACTATTCCCATTTTCCTGATGAGGACAGAGGAGGGAAGTGAATTGCCTGAGGTAACATACTAGACAGCTGGCTAAGGATGGAGTCAGGTCTTTCTGGCTCCAGAGGTCAGGCTCTGTCCCCGGTCATGTGCCTTTTCCTGAGGTCACCGACTCTCTGGCCCCTGGTGCCAGGAGTGGGTAGGAAAGCCCCACTCCAGGCTTCGTGGCTGGGTTGCTCCCGGGGCTTGGAACTGTCACAACCCTCCCCCCTACTCTGCAATGTCATCCTGGAGACTTTTACACCTTCTGTTGTGTTCTTTGAACCACCAGGCAGGGTCACTCTGACCATTAAGTGCCTAATCTTATCTGTTAAGCTGTCCTCAGCCAGGATGGCAGGGTGAGGCCTGAGCTAGACTAGGGCGGAGATGACTCAGGCTTGGATCTGTCCTCATGGGGCTCACAGACAGACAGATGGGTCATTATAGGACAGGAGAACGTAGGTCGAGAAGAGAGTCAGGGGTTTCACACCCATGAGAGTCCCTGTGCGGACCAGGAGGGCCTCAGCTGGTGCTGGAAGGTAGGGCTGGTGCTCTCTGCCCCCTCCCCTCCCCACCCCTCCATGGGACCCCTGGGCTTTGGAATGGTTGCTGAGCCCAATGTCAGCCAGGACTGGGCAGAGGCTGGTGCCCAGCCTGGACTTCCTCTGCCTCAGGAGCTCTCTCTACTCTGTTCCCCTGCCCCAAGGCTGGGCCACAGACAGACAAGAGTCACTGAGGCCCCTTTAAATCCCAGCCTACTCTCTGCTCTTTGGGGGACTCCAAGTCTTCTGGCTGCTGGCTCCCATAGCTTGGAGGGCTGCCAGGAGGAGGAGTTTCGGGGCAGGAGCAGAAGGCTGGTCTGGCAGGCAGAGCACTGGGGGCTATGAAGAGTATTCTGGTCAGGGGCGGGGAGAACTGGGCTCCTGACCTGCACTGCCACCACTGGGCTCCCTAAGGCAAGACTGTCGCTCTGGCTTCACTTCTCCCACCTGTAACATGAGGCCTTTCCAGCACTTGGACCTTGTAGTTCTCTTAAAAGGAAAGGTCTTTCTTGGGCCTGGAGACAGAGGGGTCCCTAAACAGATGAGGACAGGTCAGGTCCATCCCCCCTGGTGACAAGCATGTCCTCCCTTCTCCTGGCCAGCTCCAGCCTATCCTTCAAAACGCACATTCCATCAACTTCCAGACGGTCGTTTCCACACCGCGACCTCTCTGGAATCAGGATGAGCCTTGCCATCAGGGATGTCTCAGAGCCCAAGATACTCCTCCCAGCTGGTCTCCTGGACCCTGGCTGGCCTGGTCCCTCTGCGGGCACTCTCCCCACCATGTCGTAATTGTTGGGTTCCCATGCGCAGCATGTGGGGGCCCAGAAACTTGTCCAACCCAACTTAAAAATGTGACTGGCCAGCGGAGGTGACGTCAGCTCCATAAACCACAAAGCAAAAGTTGGCTCGATGCTGCCACAGTGGAAAGGAAGGGCTGACACTTTTACCAGGCCTGGCCTCTCCTGCCTCCCCCCTTCGGACTCCCAGGGCTTGAGCAAACCCAGGGGTTTGGAGGATGCTGGCACAGGCAGGAGGGAGAAGAAATGCTGGAAGCAAACCCCCGGACTCCCAGGAGAACTGGGCTGAGAGGTGGCACAGTGAGTGGGTCCAGCCCCTGTCCTGGTGCCTGTGAGTCCGCGTAGACAGTCAATGAGCACGCTAGTGAGGGACTGAGGGCCCACGTGCCCAGAGCGTCCAGGATGTGCCAGGTACACAGGGGCTGCCTCTCAGCCTTACCTTAATTCTGCCTCGCCACCACTCTTAAGTCTCCTGCCCTATGAGATTGTGTGAGGAAACAGAGGCTCAGAGAGGCTAAGCAAGTTACTGAGGGCCACACAGTTTGTTAGAGGACAGCTGAGGTGCCAAACAAGCTGCCCGACCTGAGTCTGGTATGCTTTGGCCCTCCAAGACAGGGCCCACGACACGTCCGTTGTACAGGCAAGAGCTGGTGGAGAAGAGATGACATCTGCCAACTTTCGGTGAGTCTTTCCTGTCGCCGGCTCAGAGGTGAGCCCTTGACCCGCACTAACTCACCCTTCACAGTGACCCTGGAAGGTGGGCACCATCCTTATTCCTCTGATGCGGTTAAAACAGGCACAGAGAGGGTAGGGGACTAGCCCAAGGGTGCACAGCTTTAGGTGGCAGAGTCGTAATTCGAACCCAGGCAAGGGTGGCTCCAGTGTCCTCAGTCCCTCCGAGCCATGCCGCGCCACCAAGTGCTCTCTTAGGATCTGCTGGGTACCCAGCTGGCCCCAGTCCGTCCCACGACACCTCTCCCAGGTAGGTGCCATTCTTGCCACTTCGCAGATGACACCGCTGAGGCCCTCGCTGCCGATGGCGGAGCGAGCAACGCCTCGGCGCCCGCGCTCTGCTGGGAGACCCCGTGGGAGGCCGGGGTTGGGGGCGGGGAGCGCGCGAGGCGGGGTTGGGGGCGGCCACTCACCTCGGGGAAGGCCCCCTCAGTGAAGACCATCAGCAGCGACGTCTTCCCGCAGCCGCCGTCGCCCACCAGCACCACCTTGACGGACCGTGCGCCCGGCGGCGCCTCGGCGTCCGCGGTCTGGGCGGCCTTCATCGCGGGCCGGCGGGCTTCGGCGGGCTTCGGCTCGCGGCGCGCGGGGCGGCCGGCGGGGCAGGAATGTGGAAGGGGCGGGGCGGCGGGAGGAAGTGCGCGCCCGCGGCCGGGGGGCGGGGCGCGGGGCCAGGTGAGAGCCCGGAGGCGTGGCGAGCGGGCGCGCCGGCCCCTCGGGACGCCCTTCTGCAGCCCCTGCTGAGGGCGGGGGCCGGGGCCGCGGGAGGGGGCCTCCCCCACACTCTGCCTCCGTCCTCGGGAGGGCACCCGGGGCTGATGCGGAGACGACGAGGAGCTGGACAGGGTGTGGGGGCGGTGTGGACGGGGCAAGACGAAGGCACCTGGCCCCCTTCCCCTGGGAGGAAAGCGGTGGGGGGCGGGGGTGGGGTGGGGGCGGGGGTCAGCCCGGTGGGCCTACCAGCTTTTCAGGGACAGGAGCTGCTGGGTCCCTGGTGCCCAGCACAGGTGGGGCACCGATCAGGAGCCAGTGACTTTGGATGAATGAATGAATGAATGAATGTGCATTTCCCCCAGGGCTCTGGAATCAGAGCACACCACAATCCTCCCTCCAGATATTGAAGGCCAGGTGGGAAGGGGGTGACCCGGCCATGCCCTAAGGGGTCAGTTGCTGGCGCTGCCAGGCTGGCCTGCCCTGCCCTGCCATAGCCAGCACCAGGAAGTTTCGATGCAGGTGGCTGACCACCTGTCTCACCTCTGGCTGTGGCATAATCTCAGGAAACTGAGGGAACCTTCCATCTATAAACTGCTTAGAGGAGCAGGGTCTGGTGCATGGTTGGTGCCATGTGTGAGTGATCCCTATTATTTAACCACCACTGACGCCCAAGGGCCTGGGGACCCTGAACTGTTCAAGACGAAGTCCCTATTCTGAGAAGCCCATGCCTAGGATGGGAGACAGGGAGGATGTCGGTGTGATTAGAGCTACAACAGAGATGGGGACAGGCAGCAGGACAGAAGCAGGGAAGAGGGGCTCCTTATCCAGGTGGGGTGGGGGTCCGGAAACCCTTCTGAGAAGAGGGGGTTGAGTGTTGAGGGGGAGGGAGAAAGGTGTTCCATACTGAGGGAGCGGTACATGCATAGTATGGAGGCAAGAGAGAGGGGGCACCTTGGGGGGTTTGCAGTCCTTCCCTGTGATGGAAGGTGAGGTCGGGTTGGGGAGCTGGTGTCAGGAGAAGCTGAGGTTCAAATGGGGCCTGGATAGTGGAGCACTCTGGATGCTGGGAGTAAATACAGAACTGAAATGAAAACTCACTGTCCCCCGACTGCCCACCCCTGTTAGCAGCCAGAATTGAAATCTTTTGAAAATGGGCACAAGGGTCTCCCCAGAGTCTGGACTGACTGTTTTCAGTGAAGCTCAAAGGAACAGAGAGGGTAGAAGTCTTTGGGTTTCACACCCCCTTCCCCACGCAGGTCGTGACGTCATCCCTTGTGGTGTACAAAACTGGGCAGGTGGAAAAGCACACGGAGCCCCCATTGGACCTCACTGTGGACCAAAGAGGCAGCTGGGGCAGGAGTCACTGTCTTCGTTGCACAGAGGTAGAGCCCAGACCCCTGACGCTTATTCCAAGCTCACCCAGGGCCACAGGCAGCAGGTTGAATAGAGCCTCACCTGGATAGAGAGAGCATCTCATGAAATCCCCACCCTTTAGGTGCCCTTTCCTCCCCGAAACTGCCAAAGGGCTGAGCAGTGACTTGGTGCTGAGCTGGGTGTGTAGCTACGGAGCAGGGCTCCCCGCCCCAAGGAGTGGTTGGGAGGCGCCCAGTCCCCCAACGATCAGCTGTCAGCCTCGTCATCCCCACTGATGCTGTCATCAGGCTTTGGGTGGCAAGGCTAGGAGGCAGGTGGGGCCAGACTGGGGGTGGAGGGAGCTGAGAGTCAGGCAGAGGCGTTTGGCCTTGGTTGCTATAGGGATAATCATTCTAATGATATCCTTGACGTCTGTCATGCCTTACAGTTTCACTGAGCACTTCCTAATAATAACAGCGCCCATTAATGGATTGCTAACCCTGTGCAGGCACTGTCCCTTCGCAGGTGGGAATCACTAGCCCCATTTTACAGATGAGGAACCTGGAGGCCAGAGAGGTCCACTTCCCGTTTGAGATTCACAGCTAGTAAGAGGTAGAACTTGAATTGGAACCCGAGTCTGGGCACGCAGCAGGGTTCTCTCCCGACATCATACCTGGTGTGCAGTATTTCATTCAGCCATCAGACTGTGAGGTGGGCAGAACAAGGGATCTGCTTTCTTCATTCTACAGATTTGGGAACTGAGGCTCAGAGAAAGGCAGTGGCTTGTCTCAGCCTAGCTAGACACAGTCAGGATTTGAACCCAGATCTCCTGATGTGAAGCCCCAGCCTTACCTCCACTTTATGCTCATGCTTCTGCAGGAGGGAGCTTAGTTACTGGGTAAGGGGAATCTGCTCTGGTTGGCCAGGGATTTCCCTGAATCTCAGGCATTGCTGGGCCCTGGACAGCACCATTTTACTGGGGCTTACTTTGGAGGTGGCCCAGGTCACAGTCTGCCTGGCCAGGGTACTGTTTACTGTTTTCGGGGGGGGGGGGCTATCCTTGAAGGCCTGTGGATGTCTCTGTCCCTTGAGACCCCACCAGTCCCAAGTCCAGAGCTCTTCTGCCACTCTGCACAGTGGGCAACTGCCTTGCAGACCCCAGAACATCAGAGGTGGCCAGGCTGGCCCTCGGCCTGCCATGGAATCCTCTCCTGGGGATGCAGGTGGCCAGGCAGGATCTTCCAGCCCCCAGCCTTGAGCACCTAAAGGCCAGAGACCAAGGCCAACCTCTGTACCCCTAGACAGCAGTGCCTGCCCCAGGCTGGCACCCAGCTGTGGCTCAAGATGTTACGTCCAATTAACTGCCTGGTTGGACAGAGGGAAAAGGAAGGAAAATGGGGCAGAGAGGAGAGGAAGGAAAGAAGGAAGATTGGTTGACTCAAAAGAATAGACAAACTTGGAGAAATGAAAACAGGAACACATGATCGCATAGTTGAGTAAATACAGTGCGTGACCTGACTGCAGGGTCAGCAGACAGGTGACCACCCTCCAGCCTTCATCTGCTCAAGCCCACCTGGCATCCCACCCCATCCACCCTGAGGCCGGGAGTTCCCTGGGGCCCCACCCGAGTCTCTGCTGCCGCCACGTGGCCGCTCTGCTCCCTGCACCATCATCATGAGGGCTGTGGGCTCTGCTTGGAGTTCCCGCCTTGGGGCGTGGGGTGCGTATGGGTGGTTGAAGGAGAGGGAACGTGGGTGCCGGTGGTGGATGGAACTTCAGAGGTCCAGTTATGCGCCCTTGGGATGCCTTGGTGGGATCTTTGCTCCTCCCACCTCCCTATGTGCCCTCCCCTCCCTTTCATCTCAAACACCAGATCCCAAGAGGTCTTGCCCGTGGCCAGAACTCTTTCACCCAAAACCCTGGCCGCACGTTTACTGAGCATCTCCTGGGTGACATGCACTTGGCACGTGTACATTTCATTCCATCCTATTATGTATTATTCTTATCCTTTGACAAAGGAGGAAACTGAGGCCTAAAGAGGACAGATAATTTGCCCAAGATCCCACAGCTGATACGTGGAGAAGCTGAGATTCTAACCAAGGCATTTGGGGCCTTAGAGCTCCTCCACACAGAATCCCCAAAAGTCAGAGGTGTGGGGAGCCTTCAGAGTTCTTCTTGTTAAGACAAGAAGGGGACAGGATGCGGAAACTGAGGCTCTCAACAGGAAGGGACTTGTCCAAACTATGGCAGGTAGAACCCAGAAGTGCCTCTTCTCCCAAGGTCCCTTCTGTCTGGTCTCCCCCAGATCAGCTCAACTCCAGCTACCATTTAACTGGACTTCAGGGCTGGGGAGGCAGGACTCCTGCCCTTGCCTCCTCTCCCCGCCTCCCCATTCTCGATCCTTCTGGGTGGAATGAGGTTGATAATGGGTGAGGGTGGGCAGAGGCTGAGGGGCCCTCGTGGCCCAATCTTAGTGTTTATTTAGCCTTTCCGACTGTCCCTTTGGGTGTCTGCAGGCATAGATGACCGGGGCAGGAGAGAGGAAGTGAAGGTCTGAGCGGCATTCGGCTGCGGATGATACAGTGGCTCGCCCTGCCCCTCCACACGCAGGTGTGGCCCAGCCGCTGCCGAGGTCAGGTCACTGACCTCCATACCTGTGCTTTTGGGTGCGGCTCGGCTGATCCCTGAAGCCTCCCAGATGGAGGGGGCCTGGGACACTGGGGGCAGGCCCACGGGCCTAGGGCTGGGAGGGGGAAGAATGGGTGGGGTGGGGGGTATAGGCAGAAAGAGAGGTCAGTAGTGCACTCTGGGCTGTGCGGAATGAACCTGAAACTGAGAAGCAGCTCAGACTGCCCCGCGCTGACCAAGAGCAGCGCTCGCCGGTGTCCCTCCGCATCACTTCCAAAGCCGCTCAGAAGCCTCTTCCTCCCTCCCTCTGACCGGGCCCAGTGGCTGTGGGGCTCCCCGGACACATGCAACACCAAGTAGTTCCCCTGCCTGGGGGTCCCTCTCTCCTCCACCAGGTGCACAGTCCTCCCTACACTGCAAGGCTCATGCTTTCGTCTCCTCCAGCAAGAGGGGGAGTCCACGAGAGCTCTTCACAGGCTTCCTGGGGGCGGCTGGTAATCCCCACCCAGATCATCCTCCAGCACTTGCTGTGATCTTCCAGGGCAGGGGAGGGGGAAACCAGAGCAGCCTGGGATCCACAGGGGCTTCTCCGCTGCCCCTCAGCCCCACCTGGAGGACTTGGTGAAAGGGGACAGTGTAGCTTGGTGGTTAAGAGCCTGAGCTGTGGAGCCAGACAGCTGGAGCTTGAATGCCTGCTCTGAGACTTTCTGGCTGTGTGATCTTGGACTAGTTGCCTAACTTCTCTGAGCTTCGGTTTCCATCTCTGCAAAAAAGGGGATGACCACAGTACAACGGTACCTCCCTCTAAGTAGGTAGGGTTGTGGCTGGTACCAGCACGCACTGAACTTGCACGACCCTCCTCCCCTCTAAGCCTGTCTTCTGGCTCCCTTCTCCCCAGCCTCCCCCAACTTTGCTCTAGCAAGGTTGACAACTTGGCCAAGTTTTTGCCCACTCCTGCCCTTTTGTGCATGTTGTTCTCTCTTCCAGGAATGCTTTTTATCCACCTTTTTCAACCTTACACTTCTTTTTGCCCTGAAGACAACTCAGCGATACCACCAGGAAGCCCTCCGTGATATTCCCTAACGCTATCCTCCCCGCCAGACCTGACTCAGGGTCCCCCTCTTAGAGCTTCCCAAGCAGTCTGATGGCATTGGTCCCTGTGGTGGTCTCCTTTCCCTCTGGGCACCCAGCAGCAGGGTAATCTACTCAGAGTAACCCACACAAGTCCCTGATTCCTGGAGAAGAGACCAAGGTGATTTGGGGCTGAGCAAGGCTCCCTGGAAGCCCCCTCCTTCCTGCCCCAGCTTTATTTTGGTTCTAGAATCATTCCAGTCAGCAGACTTGGTCCCCACCATGCCCATCTCGGGTACACAGTCAACATTTCATGCAGTCAGAGGGACAGAAAGAGGGGGAAGAGAAGGTGGGAGTAAATGGCCTAGGCTGCGGAGCCACTGGGGCAGAAAAGAGTCTGGCGTCTCCCCGGCTCCAGAGGCTCACCAGCTGTGTCCCCGGACCCTGTGCTGGCCTGAGCCGTGCAGACCTCCTGGTATGGGCCACAGCTGTGTTAGGTGGGGAGAGCCACAGTTCTGCCTCCAGCCCATGACCACTCTGGGCTCCCGCAGCATCACTGGAGATAACTGGTTGGGCCTGGGTCTCTATAGCTCATCAGGACCAGAGGCAGCCAGCCGGAGGGCCCATGTCCTGACCTGAGGGTGGCCCCTGGGAGCAGATGCCACAACACGCCCCGCTCCCCACCCCATCCCGATGAACCAGCAGGGGCACCCACCCCTCGGCCGCCTGCTTCTCTGGGGCTGCCTTTGGCGGATGGGAGGCGCCTCAGCCGGCGGTGACATCTGGAAGGTATGCGCTCTTCCTCCAGCTGGGGTGGGGTGGTAGCCTCAGCCCTGTGGGGGCAAAACGGCCCAGCCCGTTTGCTTCTGGGCAGGACCCCTGTGGGGTGTCGGTCACAGAGCTCCTCCATCAGACTTCAAGCCATCAGCCTGGAGCTAGACACTCCTAAAGCCACAACTTACTTAGCTTCTGTCCCTGCTCCCTGGCTTTCCTCTCTCCCCTACAGTTTTCTCCAGAGGGCTCCCTGCCTCCCCCCCCACCCCCACCCTGCATAACCCCCTCGCCTGAGAATCTCAGGGTCTGCTTTTGAAACTCGACCTAGGACACCCAGTGCCACCTCCTTCCCCGTCTGGCATTCAAACCTGCCCCCACCCCACCCTCCATCCGGACACCCCTCCACTTCCCCTCAATGCCCCAGCTCAGGCAGCCCCTTTCCTCCAAGGCCCAGCTCGAGGGCCTCCTGCTGCACCACGCGCGGGCAGCCCACAGAAGCCTCTCCCATGGGCCCCCTGCAGTCTGTATTCTGGCCCTCCCACTGCCCTCCAGCTCCCTAGAGGCCGAGGCATCTCTCTTCCCAACAGGGCCTAGCCTGGAGGTACCCCAACAAACGCCGTGGAGCCAATGCCTAATTCAGTTGGGACCGAACACAAGGACCTGGCTCTGGGCCTCTTCAGACCTCTGGGCTTTGCAAGGGTCACGGTTCAAGGGAGCAGATTTCATAGAGCGTGATTCCAGAGCCAGTGTTTGCCGCACCCTGCAGGCCTCTGCTTGGCCTGGTCTCCTGGTCACTTCTCTTGCGCAGAGAAAGGCCCTCGTGTCCACTGCAGTAGGACAGTTTGTGATACGGAAGTTCATGTCCCTGCCTTGCTGAGGCTGGCTGCCTGCCTGGGACACATTTAGTTCTTTCCCTGCCCCTCAGGGCTCGGCTCCCATCTCGTCCTAGCAGACCCCAGAGCCCTCCCAAGTCCACATTCAGCACTGAGCAGATCCCCAGGGCAGGGGGTCTTGCCCTCCATACATGCTAGGGGCTGTGTCCTGTTCATGTCACGACTGCTGGTGCCTAGCACAGCACCTGGCCCCCAAGACTCACTCGGTTCCTGCATGTGGCCGAGCTTGGCACTGGCCTCCCAGCAGCCTGTTGGGGATCTCAAAATGGGGGCACAAAGGGCCAGTGCCAGGCTGCCCGTTCCTGGGTCACAGCCCAGCCACAGCTGGTCCTCAGTGGGAGAAAATCCTGGGTCCCTAGACACCTGGCCAGGCCTGTTCCTCCACTGCAGTCTGGACAGACGGACCAAGATGGCTCATGGGGGCTCCAGTGGGGGACCCCAGCATTTATGGCTCCTGCTGGACTATGGAGGGGCATCAGAGCGGAGCTTGCGCCGGGCCCCAGGCAGCTCAGTGCCCACCCTGGCCCGTTCTCCAGCTGCTAGTTTCGCCGAACAGGGTGCCACATGGACACGGGCCTGCGCAGCGTGGCCAGCATCTGGTTCCAGTGCGTGGTGCCCATGCCACTGGCTGACGGCCCGATGATGACATGGCCCACGTTGTCCCCTCGGCCATCGCTGCTACTCTCAGCCACCGTCACACGGAGAGACAGGTCCTAGGGAGGAAGTGACATGGGTGCTGGGGACCGGGGGCAGTGCCGGAGGCCCTCCGTGGCTCCCAGGACCCTGTCTACAGGTGCCAGGCCCCAGCGGGCTGCCAGGAGTGGCTCCCTGAATCTGTACCCCTGATCTGCCTATGCCCACAGGCTTCTGCTGCTGCCTCCCGACACAGTGGCGGCTCTGGACTGCCAGGTTCAGATGCTGGCCTCACCACCTCCCTTGCTGTGTGACCTTGGGTTCTTCCTACTTAGCCTCCCATCTGGAGGATGGTAATAATCGTAGTTCCTACCTGTACCGGGAACAAAATGAGTTAAAATGTGCCGACTGCTTAGAATAGTGCCCGTACACAGGGCATCTCAGATGTCTGGTTATTCCTAATATGATCACATGTTGGACTCACAGCTGAGGGAGGAAAAGAATGTGCTTGAGATCGAAGTGGACAGGTTGAAACCCAAACCCAGACTGACCCTCTCTCTCTTCTCCTCACCCCCGCTCTCCCTCCTCCTCCACTGCCGCCCTGGCCCGAAGAGGTCTCCCACCCTCGGAGGCTGTAGACTAGAGGCGCTACAGCCGCTCCGAGGGAAGGAGGCGACAGATGGACAGTCTGTCCCACGAGGGTGGCAGGACAAGGCAAGGACACCCAGCACCAACTCCAGACACTGGGATATTTGCCTGGATTAGGAGCTTCCAGAGTAAGTCAGAGTTCTGGGCTTTCAAATTCAGATGGGGTGTCAGATTAGGTGGGTTCTGTACAGCCCCGTGACTCAGGGGCAGGTTTTGGCTCAGGGCACAAAAGGACGTTCTCACTGGCAGGAATGCCCCAGCATGGAAGGAGGTAGTGAGGGGAGGTGGTAAGCTCCCCATCCTCTGAGGCATGCAAGCAGGGCCACTGGTGTGGCACAGGCCATATCCTCTGTAATCCCCCACCCTTGGTCTGTGATATCTGTGCCAGGAGAGGGGTCTCCCTGGGGCCCGTGACCTTCTGAAAGCCATGGAGGTGTGGGGAGCTCGGCAGGGTCTCTGCAGGTAGAGTCTCCAGAGACTTCGGGCCAGAACTGTGGGCCCTTGGGCTCCCCTGGCTCATCTCCAGGCCTTTGCAGCCCCTTCCACCGGGAACCGGCTTCCCCCAGATCTCGGCTTAGCTAACCCCTCTCGTAAAAGCCTCCCTGGGCCGCCAAAGTCTGGCATGCGCTTAGTGGATTAGGATTGTCTGGAGAGGCGCCTGGGTGGCTCAGTCAGTTAAGCATCGGACTTCAGCTCAGGTCATGATCTCATGGTTTGTGAGTTCGAGTCCTGCATCAGGTGAGTACGAGCCCCTCTTCGGGTGAGGCCTGCTTCCCTCTCCCTCTCTCTGCCCCTCATGGGATTCTCTCTGTCTCCCTCTACCTACCCTCGTTCACTTGTGCTCTCTCTCTCTCTCTCTCTCTCTCTCTCTCTCTCTCTCTCTCAAAAAAAGGATTGTCTGGGGATTTTCCACCTTCCCCTTGTGAGCAACAAGGAAGCAGTGCCTGTGTCCCAGCACTGACCACAGGGCTACTACTTAGTGGGTGCTCCATAAATGCCTCTCAACTAGAAAGGGGAGGGCTTGAGACAAACCAGCACCGCCTGCAGGAACCCTAAGAAGCTAGGCCGAGGGCCTGGAGTGGCCCCAGAGCCCAGGAGCCACCTGGCCTGGCCTCCACCCCTGAGCCATCCCCCCTCACCTGGAGCACGATGGCTGGCACTGAGAAGATCATGGCTTCGTTGAACACTGGGTTGGGGTCATCCCTCTTCACGGCTGTCTTCTTTTTGCTCATCTTCCTCCCATCCTGAAGCAGGTACACTTTGACGAAGGGGTCTGTGGGTGAGCAAGGGGTGGGGGTCAGGGCCAAGGCCACATCCACTTGGTATAGCTCTGCCTGGTCCTCGCAGCCCGCTGGCTCCAAGTTCCCCGAGCCTTCTCTGTTGCCATTATCTTCTACAGTCCTGCCATTGGGCCTTTATTTCTTTCCTATTTTACAGATGAGAAAACTGAGGCTCCTACACGAGTCGGGAGAAGAGCTGGGCCCTGGGCTCAGGCAGCCTGCCTCCCGGCCCACACAAGTGCTCCCTTCACGTGACGCTCTGGGGAGTGGGAAGGACCCACCGCTTCTCATTCTATAATGAGCACAGACGTCAGGCCTGAGTCACCCTGCGCCCGCTCAGTGGAGCCCGACTCTGAAATAATGAGTCCCTCTCTACTTGTCACCCTCCCCGCACTGGGTGTCCTTGCTGTACCTGCCTGGACCATGGATCCCCCGAGCCTCCCGCTAGGTCGTTCCCCCAGCCCTTGGTTTCTAGTTCTGCTCCTGTAGACTAGGGGCATCAGGTCCTGCCTGGCACCCACACCATCCTGGTGGCCCTGGCCCCCATGTGGGATCTGGGATACAGTCCAATTTCTGGGAGTGGAGCTTCTGTCATGAATTCTAGTCCTGGGAAGCGGGTGTCTGTCTACCGTGGTTTCTTCCCCGCACCCCAGGCACCTGCTCTGACTCCCATCTCCCCCACCATCCCGAACTCCTGAGCTCCTGGCTCCTGAGCTCGGCCAAAGCTGGGGGTGGAGGGGCCTGGTACGATGCCCCACACCTGCTGACGCCTCCCGCTGCCCTTGGCCTAGCAGCTGGGTCACAGCTCCCACCAGCCACGTGAAGGAGCCAGCCAGCCAGCAGGGCCTTACCGGCCGTGGTCTTGTCGTTGGTCCAGATGAGATTCTTGGCCTTCACCACCACCACAGTGAGGCGCTCAGCCGTAGGGAGGTAGCTGAGGGACAGCAAGATCTCGCCCACGGCGTCAGCAGCCTGGAGGACAGGTGACTGGCTCGGAGGGCTTCCGAGGCCCCCCTGAGGACTTGAGGGGTCCAGGGAAAGGCAGGAGCTTCCTTCTCCACTGAGAAGTTTTTACTCTCGCCCTTACGTGAGGCACCAGGCTGGTGGGATTGAGAAAGGGACCCCACTCCCCGCTCCACGAGGCATGCGCCAGCCCTCCCTCCCACCAGGCCTGGGTCCTGCCTTGGAAGGAGGACCAGAGGTTGCCTGTAGCAACCAGATGCAGTCCCTCATTCCAGCCCAGGGAAAACATTCTGTAGTAGTAGCACACAGAGGTCCAAGTGGACTGGGGTTCGTATACCATTTGCTTAAATAGCAACGACAGAAGAGCGGTAAACGGTAATTAGGGCATTTTTGCTTCATGCGGTAAACAGTTTCTGTGAATGTGGCTCAGGCCTCTCTCTCTGTCATTTCCTAAAGAAGTCAGGGCTCGGGCTGTCGTGGAGGACCGTGGACTCCCCGCTCGGAGCCGGGTGCGGGTGACGCTCTCTTCGTGGGTGGACTGACCTTGTTCTGGTCCTGTAGGTAGAGCCAGCCGCTGAAGGGCTGTAGCGGGAGGTCGAGCACAGAAAGCTTCAGCTCCACCACGCCCGTGCTGATGTTCCGCTCGTCCTCGTCGATGCCAAACACGGAAAACCGCAGGCTCTTCTCCTCCAGGGCCGCAGGGTCCAGGGGAATGGAGAACTTCTCGTCAAAGAAGATGGAGTAGGCATTCCTCTGGATCTGCACAGAGAAAGGGACGTGGAGGGAGCTTCAGCTCTGGGGAGGAGGTGGCAGCCAGACGCCCGTGAGGCCACGGTGGGGAGATAGCACCGGACAGAGAGTCCGGAGGCCTGGGCTCGAGTCCTGGCTCTGCTGTCCCACGACCTCAATGCCAATTCTTTCTTTGGTGGCTCAGCCTTGGGGATTTTTTTTTTTTTTTTTTAAGTAGGCTCCACACCCGACGTGGGCCTTAAACCCCCAGCCCTGAGATTTAAGAGTCCCGTGCTCTACTGACTGAGCCAGCCGGCCACCCCAGCCCTGAGGATTTAAAAGCCCCCTGTCCTCCTCTCAGTGGCGGCCTGGCATCGGAAGCTTCCACACTCTGACACCAACTAATTCCCACCCTCAGTGCGCACGGCTCCACAGAACCCTCGCGATGCCCAGGAGAGACTGGTCTCCTCTTTGTCGTGTGTGTTCAGGTCCAGCCCTGGGCCAGGTGTGCAGTAAGTACAGGTAAGTGTGGAGTCGAGAGCCGCTGATGTCCCGGCCCCCGCAGAGCCTGGCCCAGGATGGTCTGAATGTTGTGGGATGGATGGACGGATGGAGCGATCGGGCGAGGCTGGGAAGACTCCACTTCCAAGCCCCATCCTGCCTGGTGGGTGCCTCTGGCCTCCTCCCAGGAAGCTGTGGGCAGACCCCCCCGGGAAGGTGTCCTGGTGGGCACGGCTCCTCTTTCCCATTGGGGGTTGCCTTAGTCACTGCCTGGCAATATTTAGAGAGGAGCTCTCATCTCTGGCACTTTGCCTGAGGCTGGGGGGCTGCCCAGCCTGGGGGCAGCCACCTACTTGCTGGGACTAGCTGGGCTAGGACGCTGAGAAGCCTGCCTTCCTGGGAATGAATCTGCCAGCACCTCCAGGCGCACTGAAGCACACTCTGGTCACTGCCTGGCTCGTGGGAAGGTTCCTCTTCCACTGCTCCCTGGGAGCCACGTTCCCCACCCAATTGCCTGACTGAGGACCTTCAAGGGCTCCTTCCCCTGTGGGATTAAGTCTACCTCCTGATCTTGACCTTGGCATTTAGGCTTTTCATGATCTGGCCCCATCTCTCCCTCCTCCTGCCGCATGAGTCACTTTGCTGTCCCTTGTCCACAGGGGCTCGGGTTCCCGAACTATCCATTCTCTGTGTGTTATGTTTTATGAGCACACAGGTGACGGGAAATGGGAACCCCCGGGCCAGGTCCTGGGGATGTGTTGGGCAAAGCACTCTCCTGAACCTGTTTCCTCATCTGTAAGATGCCCTCGGTCCATCCCACTGGGGCTAACGAGAGAATCACGGATGGGTGGGCTCTGTGAACCAGACTCTCAGCACACATCAGGCTGTGGTGGCTGCTGTCTGCTAATGTCCCTTCTCACGGAAGGTGTCCAGAACCACCCAGGATCTTCTAGGCAGTCCAGGCCATAGGCAGCGTGGATCCAGGCTCAACAGGGACACTTCATGGTCCTGATACACAATCTGTTGATCACTTCCCAGGGACTGGGCTGAGGACTTTGCATACAGTAGCACACCCCTTCCTCAAGAATTATGTTGCTCATATGACAGATGGGGAAGCTGGGTCGCAGAGAGCTCACGGACTTATCCAAGGTCACGCTACTAGGAAGTGGGACACTGATATTTCAACCCAGAGGGTGAGGTTTTAGGGTCCTGCTCCTTACCACTCACCAACTGCCTCTCTTGGGCCCCACATGCACAGGGTTGTGGTCAGTTGTTGACCATCCTGGGGTGAGGGAGGCAGGGTGGGCTGGGAGAGGGATGATGGTGTCCACCCCCGAGGGACAGCCCGCTTCAACACTGTAGAGTGACTGGGCACAGGTGACTCTTCAGAAAGCACTAGGTCCTACAGACCCTCAGGCTCCACCTGCTTTGGTTAGAGGCCGCTGGGTGTCAACCTTACCCACCTCAGAGGACTCCCAACCGTGGCATCTGGGCCCCTGCTCCCCCTAATCCAGCCTGGAGTAGAACGTGTCTCATGAAGGCTTTGCTTCCTCTCTTGGCGAGACAGAGGGACCCATGGAGGGGTAGCCTGGTGGGGCAAGGTGCTGGGTGCCTTCCCCACCCTGTTCTCACCCCCAGGAGCTGACCTCCATGGGCTGATCAACAGGCTCCTTCGGCCTCTGGCTTCTGGTGGGGTCTGGGGTCGGACAATGGGGGTCACTCTAGGGAAACCAGAGGACCCAGGGAGCTGGGGGTGCTCTTTCCCTAGGTCCTTCCCTGCGGTACTGCTGTGGTCTGAGCATGTCCCCTGACCAAAGGGCACGGCGCCTATCAATGTGGCAGCCCCGCCACGCGCCTCTCCCCTTTGGCCTCCCCTTCCCCTCGCCCCTTCAGACGAGGGTGCCTCTCCATCCCTGAGGCCGCCCCACACCACTGTTAACAGTCCTGTCATTAAGCTGTGCCCAAATTAGCCAACTTGAACATGTCACCCCTTTCCTACCCGGACCCCAAGCCGACCCGGGGGACAGGCATGGGAACGGACAATTGCCACCCACTGGATATACGTGGTAGGATTGCCGAGAGCCGCGCACGGCGGGAGTCGTCAGGCTGGTGACACCTCCGGCTCTGGGATTAGCACCCAGAGCTGTCGCGTAGCACCCTCCTCACATCCGGCCCGGCCCCGCGGGCCTGGCGGCCTGGGGAGGGCTCCCCGAGAGCCCCGCGCATGCCTCCCCTGCCCCCACTCACCCGGGAAATGCCCACGATCTGCTCATCGGGCAGCAGGCTGACGCGCATGAAGCAGGACTCGAAACTGGCTTCTTCGCGCTCCAGGAGGTCCTTGCCCTGCAGCACGGCCACGTGGAGGGTGTGGGAGGCGGCATCGTAGTCCATGCTTACTTCCACCTGGCCCAGCGTGAAGTCCTGCCCGAAGGTGTTGCTCACGGAGGAGATGGAGTTCAGGGAGTCGGCCGACTGGGACTTGCGGAGGGTCCCGTAGGGGGCCAGGTCCAGCTCCCGGCCCATCAGCTCCAGGGGCCCCAGCTCGCTGATGCTCTCAAACGTGTCCTCGATGCTGAGGCTGCCTTTGCGACTGGGCGGTCCCCGAGTGCTGGCCCGCTGGGCATTCCAGGCAGGCACTCTCTGGGGGAGAGAAAACGGGACATGGGAGCATGGCAGATGCAACAGGCTGTTGGTTGGTCTCGTAAGCCCTGTTCATTCAAGGCACCTCCGTTCCCTGTGTGCAGAAACGGAGCCTGCCCTAGTCAGGAAGTTCTTTGTTTAATGCCATTTCACATCACTCACCTTTCTCTCCCGAACCCCGAGGAAAGAAAGCTTTTTCTCAAAACGCTTCGTGATATGGACTGAGTTCCACGCACAAAGATGTTCACTGCAGTGACGTTTGTAAGAAGGAAAAGTAGTAGGGCACCTGGGTGGCTCAGTCGGTTACGCGTCTGGCTTTGGCTCCGGTCATGATCTCACAGTTCGTGAGTTCGAGTCCTGCGTCGGGCTCTGTGCTGACAGAGCTTTGGATTCTGTCTCCTTCTCTTTCTGCCCCTCCCCCACTTACACTCTGTCTCTCTCTCTCAAAAATAAACAAAAACCTTAAAAAGTTTAAAGGAAAAGTAGTTAGCAGGGGGAACGGGTAAGAATAACTAGACGATAGCTACTCAACAGATCACTGCGCAGCCTCCAAGGATGTTTACCAAGATGTTCACAACAGAAGGTTTTCGTGTTGGGTAACACTCGTCCTAAAACTCACATTTTTCCTTTCACTAAGTTGACCGCGGGATTTGGGAAAACAAAAGTCTTTGTGCCACAAGCATCTCCCATGCTGTTTCATAGCCCTCATTTTGCCATCATTAAAAAAAAAATGTTTTTTAACGTTTACTTATTTTTGAGAGAGAGTGACAGAGCGTGAGCAGAGAAGGGGCAGAGAGACAGGGAGACACAGACTCCAAAGCAGGCTCCAGGCTCTGAGCTGTCATCACAGAGCCCGAGGCAGGGCTCGAACCCACGAACCGCGAGATCATAACCTAAGGTGAAATCAGACTTTTAACCGACGGAGCCACCCAGGTGCCCCCCGTTACTATCATCTTAAAAATGGGCCACCAATTTGTCCCTGAATGGACAGTTGTGATTACCTTACAGACCCCCTACTGTTGGACATTTATGTTGTTTCTAATTTTTCACAAATATAAATAATGCAGAATCAAATAGCTTTCTTAAAATCCTAGCTCAGAGGACACAGTCCTTTCTTTTTTTAAAAAAAAAGTTTTTTTTAATGTTTTTATTTATTTTTGGGACAGAGAGAGACAGAGCATGAACGGGGGAGGGGCAGAGAGAGAGGGAGACACAGAATCTGAAACAGGCTCCAGGCTCTGAGCCATCAGCCCAGAGCCTGACGCGGGGCTCGAACTCCCGGACCGCGAGATCGTGACCTGGCTGAAGTCGGACGCTTAACCGACTGCGCCACCCAGGCACCCCAGGACACAGTCCTTTCGAAAGCTGCTGACACATGTTGCCAAAATGCTCTTTGGGAAAGTTGTGCCAATTTACAGTCTCCGCCTCTCTCTCCCCTCCTCCCTCCTCGCCCCCCATGGGAGATAGTCCTGCTTCACACCCCAAACGAATGAGCATGTGGGGCTGCTATCTGGTAAAAGATTCTGGCTGTGCTCTCTGGAACTCTATATGATACTAGAAAAATTCTCTGCCAAGTGTCTAATGATGAAGCATTCAGCAGTATATATTGAGAGCCCTAAAAGTGTTTGTAGTCCCTGACACAGTAATTCCACATCTGGGCATCCATTCAAAGTACATAACCCTAATGAAGACAAAGTTTTACATATACAACATTCACTGCATTATTTACAATGGCATTTAGTAAATCATGGCACGTACATAAAAAAGGAATCTGACGCTAAGATAATACTTATGACGGGGGCTCAACATTATGGGAAAATGCTTTCGGTTGGGAGCATAGTTTGTATAAAAACCTATGCATGGAAAAAAGACTGGAGGATACATTAAAAACACCGGAGAGAAAGAAATCCAAATGTTAATAGTTAAAATACAGTTATTTGCCACTGGGTGGTGACATTTGGGGAGGGGTTTTGCTTGTTTTTTTCCTGTATTTTTCCCAGGATGGTTTTTAAAATTGAAAACTTCCAGTCCCTCACCGAGTAGTCACTGATTTCGCAGCACCGGGCTATGTTGGAAACGTGGAGGAGGACCAGGGTGTCTGTTCACAGGAGGAAATTAACCAGGAGAGAGCAAGGGAGCGGGGAGGCAGGGGAGGCCACCGCCGGGACAGAAGCCTCACCTTCTGCTTGGCCTCTGCGTAGGTCTCGCCATACTTCTGCTGAAGGTACCTATAGTCGTAGTTAGGGAACGGGGAGGGGCTGGGGAAGCTCCCCGATGTCCAGAGCTTCCACAGGCTCACGGCCGCAATTCCCAGCAGCGCCAGGGCCCCAGCGGTGTAGACACCCACCTCCCAGCCAGGAGGGCTCTTGATGACTGCAAGGGAAAGGCAGCCTCTCATTAGTAGGCTCTGGGGTCCCCCAGTGGTTAGAGACTCCCACCCAAGAAGCAGGCAGTTCAGCACTGACTTATTTATTCACTGAACAAATATTTATTGAGTGACTACTGTGTACCAGGCTCAGTACTAGGTGCTAGGGGATCCAGCGTTGAATAAGACATAGGTACCTTGCGATTTCTGCTTCTATCCCCTTTTCCACAGAAGCACCCATTCCTACCAGGGGTGGAATGGGGGTGGGGACACATGGCCAGACCAGACAAAGAGTTGTGAACAACAGTTAAACGCTCCTTAGGCTTTCAACAAATGGGGTTCTTCTCGCTTCTTTTGAGTTCTCTGAGCTCATAGCCTTCCAGATAATCGAAGCAGCCTTTTGGGGTCTGGAGGAAGAGGGAAGGGGTTTGGGGAGAAAAGAAATGACCCCATTTTTGCTTTACCCTCATTTAGAAGAACCCAATGTCCAGCAACTGGCAGATGGACAAAATGTAGTCCATCCACACAACGGAATATAATTTGGCAACATAAAGCTACTGACACACGTTGCAATGTGGTTGAACCTTGAAAACATCATGCTAAGTGAAAGGCATCACAAAAACCCACATGTTGTAGGATTCCATTTATTTATTTGTTTGTTTGTTTATTTATTTATTTTTAATGTTTTTATTTTTGAGAGAGAGAGAGAGACTGAGAGCGAATGGGGGAGGAGCACAGAGAGAGGGAGACAGAATCCAAAGCAGGCTCCAGGCTCTGAGCTGTCAGCACAGAACCCAACGAGCGGCTCGAACTCGCGAACCACGAGATCATGACCTGAGCCAAAGCCAAACGCTTAACCGACTAAGCCACCCAGGGGCCCCATGTATGATTCTATTTATTTGAAATGTCAAGACAAATCTGTACAGACAGAAAGTTGATTAGTGATTATCTGGGGCTGGGGGGACTGGGGCGGGGACAACACAGAATACAGGGTTGCTTTGGAGGATGATGAATATATTCTAAAAGTTAATAGTGCTGATGAGTACACAAGATGTTAGGTGCACTGAATTGTATGTCTAAAGTGGGTAAATTGTATGGTCTGTGAATTTTATCTCAATAAAGCTGCTACCAAAAAAAAAAAAAAAAAAAAAAGAATCTCAGCCAGAAGTGAGAGAGAGGTGGCTTTTAGGCTGTGCAGGACTTGGAGACAAATCCAAATGCTCAAATGTGCTTTCTTCATTGATAAGTAAATAACTTTCCCTGAGTCTCACTGTCCCCAGACATAGTAATTAACTGCCCCCTCAAGTGTGTTGGGTGAGCCCCCACTAGCAGAAGTGACCTTCTGTTGGCAAATAGAATTCTCGAAACCATTCCCAGTGCTGCCTCTATACTCAATTCAAATGGGGAAACGGGTGCACAAAGATAAACACTTACAAAAATAAATGACCTTTTGCCCAAGGTCAAAGAGGCAGGAAGGAATGGCACTGGGAGGCTAGCTGTGGCAGCCAGACTTCAGACCAGGCCGTAGTAACCACTGCCCCACCCAGCCTCAACCCAGCACAGTCCCCAGACTATGCAGGGTAGAAAGAGGTGGGGAGGGCATTTCAGGGGTGAAGACTGACGACTGCACATCCACTGAACACCTATGGTGTGCAAGCACCCTGGTGAGGGAGTCAGCCCCAGCCCCAGGCCCCGTCCTTAAGCAGCTCACAGTCTAGGGATGAGGTAGGTAGGCAAATAAATACACAAAACAGAGTGACGAGAACAGCCCAGGAGGGCTTCCTGGAGGAGGGGCATCTGAACTGAGATACGAAGGAGGAGCAAGAAATGTACCAGGCCAAGGCACCAGGGACTGGGAGTTCAGGGCGAGCAGAGGAGGGGATGTACAGAGCCCAGAGCATTCAGTGTCCAGTGAGGGAGAGAGAGTGGGGCATTTGGGGCTGGAGAGCTCTCTGTCACCATGCCCCTGAAGCCCGGCTGCAAAGGTATCAGGAAGCAGTGGCAGCCCGTCTGGAAGTGGGAGGCCTCACCCTGCCCGTTCTCCTGAGCCCAGCCAACTCCAGTCAGAATCCACAATGCTAACTCATTGTAGGTTAGGGGCAGGGCAGAAGGGCAGGGCCCGGCCTGCAGCCTTGGCTCGTATCCAGCATGTAGCACCCTATGAGGTCTCTCCCTCCACTTGCTAGAGTAGGACAGCCGGGGCTGGGAGAGGCTAGTGAGCACACCCAGCCATTGGCCCAAGGCCACAGGGTAAGAAATGCAGAGCCTGGCCGCGGGTGCCCTGGCTCCTTGGGCAAGCCACCTAGCCACTCTGAACTTGAGCGTCCTCATCTGGAGAGTGGAGATGACCACACACCCCAAGCAGCGGTCCCGCCCTGGGGAATTTATCTTGCGGAAGAAATCCCAGCAAATTTTATGTCTGCTGTGAGTCATCGAGACTGTATTTATAATAGCAGAAATGTGGAAACAGCCTGAAGGTCCAGCTGAGGGGCCAGTGGGGGCTGGTGGTGCTGCCTAGGGAGGGAATATCACTGGCCTTTGAGAACCGAGGTCATTAGGATGTCACTGTGGCAGAGCAGGAAAACGTTTCCAGCATTGTTAAAAGAACAAAAAAATCAATCCATGACACGGTCTAACCACACAATTTTGACATAAAAATCACAGGACCTATGGATAAAGGCTGGGTGGGGACCAGGGACAAATGAGAGAAGCTAGAAATCAGGATGGAGGGGCTGCGAGCAAGCCCTGTTTACTCCTGACTTCTTGACAGAATGTAATTTGTGGGCTAACCCAAACCACAACAGAGATCTACGGAGGGCCCCAGGCGAGCCCTGCCGAGGCACGAAAGTTCTCGGCGTCTGATGAATAAGGGATGGCCTGGTAAACTGGAGAGTGAGATGTCCATGTGAACCTCAGGTGGCTCCCGGCAGGGCCTGGGTGGTCCCAGGGGCAGGGAAGCAGGTGGGCCTTGAGTTCTGAGGTCCTAGCAGATAACGGTCAAGGTGACCCGGCACAGCGGAGCCAGGCTCCCCTGAAAGCGAGGATCTGGGGGGAGGGAGGGCCTGAGGGCGTGCAGCCTGCATCCTGCTTGGCTGGGAAAGGGGGGCATTGAAAGGAAAAGCCCCAGGAAGGTGACACAAGATGATGACTGTTAATGCTCATTTATTTATTCCTTTTATTGACTACAGCCTCGGGGTGGGATGGGAAGAATTCCCAAGGGAAGTGAGGCCTCAGCTGAGACCAGAAATGAGGAGGAGGTGGAGGCGGCCGAGTGGCGTGGCGGTAATAATAGCTTCCTTTACTGTTTACTCTTTGCCAGGCCCCGTTCCAGCGCTTCATTGCATATTAACCCACGGAGACCCCGGAACAACCCCGTGAGGAAGGTTCTATTATTACCCTCATTGCCTAGATGAGGAAGCTGAGGGACAGAGGAGATATTCGCTGCCTGACAGTCTGGCTCCAGATCTGCACCTGTGACCCCCGCACAGTCCCGGGAGCTTAGCCAGGCAGAGGCAGGGAAGTGCTCCGGGCACAGGGAAGGGCATGTGCAAAGGCCTGCTTTGGGAGAGAGTTGTGTTCGCGCTGGGTTGGGCACTTTGTGTAAGTTAGGTCACCGAGTCCTCCCAGCAGTCCTTGAGGCAGGCCTCACTGCCCCCCGTTTTACAGATGAGTAAGTGGAGGCTCAGAGAGGTTTCATCATTTGCCCAAGGCCATGCCAGGGCCTGGGCCAAGGCCTGGGAGCCTGTAGGTGAAAGTGTGGTCCCTGGTCTACCCTTCAGCTCAGCTCTGGGCTGGTAGGGGGCTGAGCCGGGGGAGCAGCTAGAGTGTTGGGGAGCACTGGCCTGGGAGTCAGAAGACCTGGGTTTGTGTCCTGCACTGAGCCTCCCTTCTCCCATCTATAAATGGAGAGGGGAACCCACGAGAAAACATGGCAAGTATGTCTCAGCTCTGACACCACCCACTATCAGCTGGAGAGCGGCTGCTATCTCGAGGCAGTTCCCAAGCTCAGCACCCACTGGGGCACACACAGGAAGGTCGGGGCTGCATCTCAGGTATTTGCCATCCCTGGACTGGGCCACCTCTGAGCTTATTGTCCTGTGGCTCTAACATCAACCTTCTTGGGTTTCTTCTCACTTGGCTACTCAACAGGCTCTAGCAATGGCCCTGGGGGAGCGGATTCTGCATCTCAGTTTCTCCTTAGGGAGCACGGGACATGGGCCTCCTGGGGGACTCCTCCAGTCAAATGTAGGGAGGTGGTTCCACAGGAAGGAGCCATTGGCACAGAAGGATGACGAGACCTTAGACTGGTCCCCGCCCCGTGTCCCCAAGGTTGTGTGGCCTCGGGCAAGTCACTGTCCTTACTGGTAAAATAGGGCCATTCCTGACGTCCCACTGACACCCCCTGCCCTAGGCCTGGTCGGGGAGCCCCGTGAGATGGCATGCTTCCACTGGGACTCACCGCTCAGGTGGTATTCTGCCACGTCCATGGCCATGACGCCCACTGCAGCGCTGGGCCTGGAAGGGGAAAGAGAGTCAGCAGGGAGGGCTTTGGAGGGCCACCAACCCCAACCCTACGCCTCGACCTCCACGATGCCAATGGGCCTGTCATCCAGCGCTCAGACTCAGCTGTGAGGAGAGCTCAGCCAAAGGTAGGTGGTTTTTAAATAGCATTAAAAAAATTTTTTTTAATGTTTATTTATCTTTTGAGAGACAGCATGAGCTGGGGAGGAGCACAGAGAGAGGGAGACAGAATCCAAAGCAGGCTCCGGGCTCTGAGCTGTCAGCACAGAGCCCGACGTGGGGCTTGAACTCGTGGACCACGAGATCATGATCTGAGCTGAAGTTGGACGCTTAAGTGACTGAGCCACCCAGGCACCCTTAAATACCATTTAAAAAAAAATGGAGTTTAAAGCTCTTTTCCACCAGTCTAAGACCATCTTACTGTCAGGGTTGCCAGATGAAGCACAAGATGCCCGGTGACATTTGAATTTGATTCATTTTTAGTACAAGTATGTCCCATATAATATTTAGGACATGCTTACACTTAAAAAAATATTCATTGTTTATCTGAAACTCCAAAGTTCCTGAGCATCCTGTATTTATATTATATCTGCTAAATCTGGCACCTCATTTCCATCCTACCAACAACAGGCTGACCAGCAAGGAGGCTTTGATTCTTTGCTACTCATTAGCGTGGGCCCTCGAGGTGTTCACTAAGCCTTACTTCAAAAGCTTTTCTTTCAATTGGAAAGGAAAGGCTGCATTTCCACAATATTCTATTATCAGTCCTTCCACTACTCAGGATGGTTTCCTCCCCACCCCACCCTCCACTTCCAAGTTTTGTGAACGCGGAAGGTCTAGGTTGTTCTAGAAAGGTCCGGGCGTCATGCAAGCCATTGCCTGAACCCAGGTGACTGCTCATAGTTTTATTACTGTTGTTGCTGAGAAGTAAATGTGTCTCACAGACATACTCGAAGGGACTGGAAAGGGGAGGCCGGGAGGAGCTATATCAGCCTCAGCTCCAGGGGCACAGAAGGACGGGATGGCCCCTGGCCCCGCAAAGGAGGCTGCAAACAGGTCACCCTGTGACAACTACGGAGTGCTTGCCCACCCAAGAGCCGCTGCTCTTCCGTTCCCAGGGGATGCCAACCCTGCACTGCTGGATCTTCTGGCTTTTTATGTTTTCCTTTCATTTTATTTTTTAAAGATTTTATTTTTAAGTAATTTCTACACCCAGTGTGGGGCTCAAACTCACAACCCTGAGGTCAAGAGCCCCATGCTCCACTGACTGAGCCGGCCAGGCGTCCCAGTCTTCTGGTATTCCTTCCTTCCTTCCTTCCTTCCTTCCTTCCTTCCTTCCTTCCTTCCTTCCTTCCTTCCTTCCTTCTAGATTTTTAAAGCAAAGCCAGATTCCTGGATTTTTTTAATGTGCAATTTCCTGATTTTTAAATGTAACCAATTCACACAAAAAATGTAAATACTGTTCAGGCACAGGGCAAAATGCTCCTGGGCTGTGGCTTGGCTAGTGTGTCTGCAACCCACTCGAGCATGCTGTGGGCTCCCTTTGGGACTGGGGTCAAATCAGAGGGTAAGCATTTTCCTGAATCCTGGGGTTCCCCCCAGTCTGTGGCTCTGGAACCAAGAAGTTAGGGTGCTTTGGTCTAGACAGAGTCATCTAGCACATATGGGAGTTGTCCGAAGTCCCTGGCAGGAGGCCTGGAGAACTGGGGCAGGACAGGGCCCTGGGGCCAAGTTCTGCAGGTGCTCAGACAGCTCCTTGCTACGCAGAGGATGACCCAGTGAGGTGTGGGTCCTTCATGGTGACAGGAGGGAAATGCTAACCAGGGAGGCTTCACTCATGCTGAGGAACAGAGGCTCATTCCTGGGACCTGGGCAGGAGACTGTGATGACAGTTAACCTCGCTGAGCACTCCTTACGCCTGAGAGAGCGATTCTAAGCACTAGTCAACACAGGCCATCTGGCTCCACACTCCTAACTTCTGTGCCTTACTGCGGAGGGGTATACAGTTTCAGAACTTTCCTAAGAACCTGCAGGACCAACTGGTCACTGTGAACAAGTCCAAGGTGGCCCTAGTTCCTGGCAGACCACGGTCTGGATACACCAACACGCACATGTCCCAGCCTACCTCTGCCTTGCTGGGAATCCAATAACGCCATCAGCTTTCTTTCTGCTCACTTGGCACAAGCCGACTTCGAGAATGAGGCTATGCTAGCGTGGGCTGGGTACACCGCGGTGGCCAGTGCCCACGGCATGGGTCAGAACCCCGTATCTGCTGTATCAGACCTAGAGCAGTTGAGGGGTTCCCAGCCCTCTGGGGCTGGTCTAGCTCAGACCCCAGACTATATCGCACTGCCACCTTCCCCTACACCCCTCATTGTGATACCCCTTGCCCGGGAGCTGTGATTTCACTGAAGATGTGAATGATTCTGAGCACACCCAAGCCCCAAGTGGTCCCGTAGTGGTCCCCAGTGGAGGGCAGAAACCAGAGGACATCTGCCTGAATGGAGGGAGGAGAGAACTGGGGTGGGAGAGGGGTCAGGCAGCCTGAGCACAGCGCTGAATCTCAGATCTGCCCCTTCACTAGCTCTGAGCCTCAGTCTTCCCATCTGTAGAATGGGGCTCAGGGCTGCCCTATCAGGGTGCCAGGAGGGTAGAATGAGAGGTAAGTGTAGTCTGGCTTGGTAAATATTAGCTGCTGCGGTTATTGGGCTCACAATCAGCCCAAAGGCTAACTAACCTCCCTGTGTGGGTAGCACTGCCACCTTGCAGGTATGTTTTATTTGTCTTAAAAATTGGGGAAATTCCCATTAAAAATTGATTTCTAAAAGAAAAAAAAAAGCTGGATTTACTGCTTCCCTTTAAAAGTATCTGAAGACAGTGGTCTGCATCCCCCTACCCCCGCAAAACAGCGGGGCTGGAGCTGAATGGGCTCTGCCCCTTCGGACACGTCTGGCACCTCCCATCCCTCCATTCATCTCCAGAACCTGCTGGCCCCTGGAGCATCTCTGCTCATGAACCTGGTAAGCAGGGCTTTGGACGAGCTATGGGAGGTTCAGAAAGGTCAAGTGATTTGCCCAAAGCCACAATGCCAGCAGTGGTAAAGCCACGTCCGCGGCCCGGACCAGTGCCTCTGCCATTAGTAGCCACGTATGTGTTTCCATCACCTCCCCCAAGACCCCCATGGGACATATCCTATTATTGACCTGATTCCACAGAGGAGGAAAATGAGGCTCAGAGAAGGGCAGTGAATTTGCCCAAGGTCACCCAACCAGCAAGCAGGGAGCTGAGCCTGGACTAGATCTGGCTCTGTAGCAAGTGCCCTTCCTAATGGCTTTACTCACCATCCCTGAGTGCCCCTGACCCCATCTCACTGACTACCACCTCAGCAGGCTCCCACTGGCAGCCTGGGGGTCTACCAGGCAGAGGGGCTGTGGCTCTGGCCCACGCTGACAAGGCGCATCGGGAGGCCAGGGCGGACCGCGACCAGAGTCTCCCGAGTTTCTGACACACAGGAAATGGGCCACAACAGGGACGAGCCAGGGCTGCCCCAATCTCACACCCGAGCCCCGCGGATCCACGGCCCCTTCTCTGGCACCTTTCCCCACCTAGTCTATTCGTTCTGGCCCCGATCTCCCAAACTCAAAACTGCATGAAGTTTGCTCACTGGAAAGAGCTCTAGATTCGAATCCAGGCTTAATCAGACCGACCCGGCAATACCTACCTACTGCTGTAAGCATAGACATGATATATGCCAAATGCTCAGCACGGTGTCTAGCCTGTACTAAGCACACGATACAGACCTGATGACTGACTGGGTAGGTGGATCCCCATTTTATAGATGAGGAAGCTGCAGCCCCAGGTCACTCAGCATTTAGTAGCAACACTGGGATTGGCGCCAGGGTGTGATGGATCTGAGCCTGGGCTCTTGGCCGTGATGCCACCTCCTGACCAAGCCTTTTGGGGGTGGAGGTGGGTGGGAGGAACTGTCACTGGCCTCATCGGAATTGGATCACAGTCGAGGCCCCCTCCTGGGCTTGTCAGAGAAATGGCTTTCCAGGAATTTTGTGCCTCTTCGGGGAAGACGGGCCCCATGTCTCTGTTCCCCCCACCCCGTTTCCTTGCTCACTGTGTCCCCACATCACGTCTGTGGCCAGCAAGGTGTTGACTGCCCCCCCCCACCCTATGGTCATCAGGTAATAGGATGTGGGCACAGGGCAGCCCTCAACCTCCCAGGCTGCAAGCCTCTTTAGGATCTTTAGGTTTGAGATATTTTCAAGTGCTCCCCCCATCCCTGAAATAATCACATCCTGCTACCATCCCCCCAAAGCCCGCAGAAACCACAGCGCAGACCAGCTAGGGTGGTGGTGGCTGGCATTTATTGGGCATCTATCATGTGCCAAGTACTGTACCAAGGACTCGCCATGTTTTATTTCAGCAAATCCTCGCTGCCTCTCCCTGAGGGGGCTGCTACTCTGCCCATTGTACTAGTAGGAAAACCGATACTTGCCCAGTGTCACCAGAGCTGACAAGAGACAGAGTCCAAACTTGAACCCTAGCCTGGGAACCTCCTCGCTCCCAAGCTGCTAGGTGGAAGGTTTTGGATTTCAGAGTGGAGAGGGCAGGGGGTTTGGGCACTTGTCTTGACTCTTCTCCAGACTGGTGAGTTAACTTGGCTGGAACTCCTGTCTGCCCTGAGCCTCGGTTTCCCCATTTCTAGTAAGAAGCACATTTGCTGCTGCTCTCCACACCTGCCCCTGCCCCTGCCCCCAGCTTGGAGAAGGGGCTGACGCTCCAGGAGCAGCTTTCCCAGTCACTCTGGAGTGGCCTCACTGACTGAGCAGCGTGGCACACAGTTCTTCTGCAGCCCTGGAAAAGGGTCACCGGGATGGCTGGCTCAGGGCTCCTCCACCCACAGGCCTGGCTCCAGGTCCCCATGTTCGGCCCTACTCTACCCCCTCTTCAACCCAAATCTATAGCCCAGGGCCCAAGACAGGGCAAACTTCCTCTTCCAAAGAGCAGCGGCATCAAGGGTTCCCAGGAGCCCCCGGAAAGCCCCCACGCAGGCCAGTGACACTGGTCCGGGCTGGGGATCCTCTCCCAAGCTCCGAGGGCCTCCTGGCGATGGGGTGCGACATGCCTCTCCGGATCAGAGCCTCTCCCGAAGACCCGGCACCCCTGCCGCGGGAACCCCTAGGGTATCTGGGGAGCGGTGTGCGGGGGTGGTCTGACCCGGGAGAGTCGCGAGCGGGTGTGCCCCAGGGGCGGTGGGGACAGTCAGGATGCTGAGTGTGAAAGTGAGGGGCGCTCGTGCGGCGCGGGCGCCGGGGAGGCGTGTAAAAGGCCGGGCGAGTCGCATGTGTGCACACGCGGGACGGGCGTGCGGGGCGGGATGCGATGCGCAGTGCGCGGAGTGGCCGGGCCGGGGAAGGGCGCCCGGCGTGCGCTGTGCCCGGCGTACGTGTGCAAGCGCGGCGCGGGTGTGCAGACGCGCAGAGTGCGCGGAGGCCGGGGTCCGCGGCGCGGGGAAGGGTGCGCTACGCGCGTCCGCGCGCCGGACCGCTTCCCGGTGGGAGTCGGGGGCGGCCGGGTGCTACTCACCCCGGCTCCGCGGAGGGGCCGCTTCTACGCTCCGGCTCCGGCTCCTGGCTCGCGGCTCCCGGCCGGCCTCCCGCAGCGCGCACGCACCGGCGCCAAGCCCGGCCGTCGCCGGCAACGCCACCCCTGCAGTGTCGCCCGGCGCCCGCCTCGGAGCAGCGCGGCGCGGGCCGGGGGCTCGGCCGGGCCGGGGAGGCAGACGGGAGCTGCGCCGCAGTCCGGGCACGCTCCCAGGAGCCCGCCGCGCGCTCCCTCGCGCTCGCCCGCCCCCCTCCCGCTCCCTCTTTAATTTAAAGCGACAACCCCGAGCGCTCTCTCCGCTCCCGCGAGCTGCGCACCGCTTCCGGGGTCTGAGCCGAAGATCCCCAAGCGCGCCCCGCAGTCCCGCGGGGTCGCCCGAGGCCGAGCCCAGCCCCTCACTCCCAGGCCAGGGGACGAGGGTGGGGTGGGGATGTGCTCACCAGGTGCTCGGAGAGGCAGGCGATGCGCTGGACGCGGGCCCGGGTTCTAGCCCCAGCCTGCAGCACGCTGGGCTATCCTCGTCCCTTTCTGGGCCTCAGTTTCTTTTTCCGTTAAACGGGCCTGATGCTGCGCACCTGCTAGAAACCGGTAAGAAAACAGGTGGTAGATGGAGCCGCGGGAGGTTTCCCCTTTCCTGAATGCATAATTACCCCCTCCCACCGTAACTGGGCTGTGGGGCAGGCCAACATCATCTCACTTAATCTTCACAAAGATCTAATGGGTTCGTGGTCACTCCGTTTTGACATGAAGAAACAGGCTCAAAGAGATCCAATGACCTTCCCAAGGCCACAGAGCCAAAGATCAGAGCCAAGACTTGAATCTACGTCTGTGTGACTTCAAAGCCCATGCTCTTAACCGGTTAGAGGTCGCGCTTTCTCTCCCAAAGGGATGAATGAATCATTCAGGAGATATTTATGACGCCCCCGCTGGACTCTAGGCAGAGTGCCAGGTGTGGGCGATCTTCCATGTTCCTGGAACAGGGGGACAGGTCCCACCCTACCCTCGCAGTCTGGCAGGGAGGCACGCACTCATCAGGGGCTGCGCGCGTGGGGGTGGGGAGGGGCAGGTGCCACAATGCCAGTGCTGTGGGCACAGTGATCAAGAGAGCAGGCTTGGTGAGCACCTGGAAAGTCCTCTGGGGAGTGGGGGGGGGGGCGCTGGAGGATCTGGGATGAGGTGAAAGGAGAAAGGATCTCAGACGGGGAGTGATGTAGGAAACAAAGGCAAAAGAAAAGATTTACATTTCTTAACTACCAACAACCCACAGAAAAGTCCTTGAAACAGACAGAGTGACCTTCCTTTGGGAGCTCAGCTGCCTCGATGTTGACACTTTGCTGAGGGCAAAAGGCAATCGCAGCTTAACATTATTCTGACCCCCAAGATCCTGTAAGTCTGCTTATAAAAATTCCTTTGGAAGGGCGCCTGGTGGCTCAGTCAGTTAAGCCTCCAACTCTTGATTTCGGCTCAGGTCATGATCTCACAATCTGTGGTATCAAGCCCTGTGCCAGGCTCTGGGTTGACAGCTCGGGGCCTGCTTGGGATTCTTTTTCTGCCCCTCCCCTGCGTGCATGCTCACACGCGCTCTCTCTCTCTCTCTCTCAAAATAAATAAACATTTAAAAAAATTCCTTTGGAAACTTCCTTTATGTCTACCCCCCAAGATATATGTTAGCAATCATCCTCCAAGCATATGGCCCACTGATCCACATCTGAAGGGTCTCATGACCAAGGTTTTATTAGACAGTAATAAATGACCTTTCCCTAACAACAGCTAGCCCCTCAAGGTCCTGGAAACCTTGCTTCCAAATTCCTTAGAGACTTCTGCTAACCCTAGCCCCCTCCCAACTTGAAAGTATATAATCAGTCGCTCCTCACAACCCCAGTGCAGCTCTGTGTGCCCACAGGTCCCGTCCCCATGCTTTAATAAAACCACCTTTTTGCACCGAAGACATCTCAAGAATTCTTTCTTGACCGTTCACTCTGAACACCATTTCCACAGCAGGTAGCAAGTGTGTAAAGGCAGCAGTGGTTCCTGGATCATCTACCCTCTGGGACTTCAGGGCTGAGAGCAACCTGTGGGCACTCCTCTCAGTAGGAGCTGGGTCTATGCCGGCCTTACGGGGGAGTGGGCTTCCTTGGCCTGCAAGGCCTGACCCTGGGAAGCCAGGGGTGCAATTTCACTTGTATCCACAGGAGGCGCCCTTGGTTTTTGCTTATTTTCTGGGTCTGGAAGAAAACAGAGGCAGGGCATTTACTCCTGACCTTGGAGGTAGGTACCAGGCACTGGGCCGTGGGCTTTCACTGCCATTTCTCATTTAACTTAATCTTCACATTCAGCTGCAGCTTTGGAATGATTGAGCCCATTTTCCATGTGAGATCACCCAAGCCTGAGGAATGACAGGGTTCCCGTTTGGGCGGGTGTGGTGAGTTAGATACACCATCAGCACATAAAAGGGCAACTTTGATGCGGGCTTCTATGGAAGCCGCAGAAAGCTGAAGTTGAGGCTGGTCTGGTTCTGGTGTCAGCCCTCCAGGCTGATGCAGGAAGTGCCCTGAACTTGGTAAGAAATCTTGTAGATTTCATGCTAAACCCTTCTTCGGTGGAGCGCCTGGGTGGCTCAGTCAGTTAAGCGTCTGACTTCAGCTCAGGTCATGATCTCACAGTTCATGGGTTCGAGCCCCGCGTCGGGCTCTGTGCTGACAGCTCAGGGCCTGGAGCCTGTTTCAGATTCTGTGTCTCCCTCTCTCTCTGTCCCTCCCCTGTTCACGCTGTCTGTCTCAAGAATAAATAAACATTAAAAAAAAATTTTTTTTAATAAAAATAAATAAACCCTTCCTTGGGCAGAAAAGCGTATGCACTGTGCACCAACGTCAGGAACCACAAGTGCCTGTCAACAGGTGTGTGAATGCATCGGGGTATAGTCACATGGCAGACCTGTAGCAAAGGGAGAGAAACTACCACCACCTGCAACAAGGTGGTTGAATTTCACCCGCAGGTGGTGGTGAATGGTGCTTATCGTGTCAAGTGAAATAAGCCAGACACAAAAGAACACATGCTGTATGATTCCATTTACTTATTCCATTTATATGTTTAAAAAAACCAGGCAAAACTACTCTCTGTTGTTGGCAGTCAGGATGGCGGTTACCATGAGGGTGGTGGCTGGGAGGGCCTAAGGGGATTCTGGGAGGCTCCTCATGTTCTGTTTTGTTGTTGTTGTTGTTGTTTTCAAGTTTACGTATTTATTTATTTTGAGAGAGAGAGAGAGAGAGAGAGCACAAGCGGGAGGAGGGGCAGAGAGAAGGAAAGACAAAAATCCCAAGCAGGCTCTGCACCATCGGTACAGAGCCCGATTTGGGGCTGGAACTCACAAACTGTTGAGATCATGACCTAAGCCGAGGTCAAGAGTCAGACGCTTAACCAGCTGCGCCACCCAGGCGCCCCTCATGTTCTGGTTTTGATCTTGGTGTTGGCTCCTGGGTGTGTTCATTTTGTGAAAATTCCCAGCATGGGACACTTACAGTTTGCATGCATTTCTGCATGCATGATCCACTTCTGTCTACAAAAACAAAAGCACCTCCTGTGCCTGCCCACCACACTGGAATAAAAGCCAGACTCCTTTCTGTGGTCCGTAAGGCCCTGCTGGTCTCTCCGACCTGTCCTATCGTCCTCCTCCTCACCCACCGATCTCCCGCCTCTCAGGCCTTCTGGTGTTCCTGACACCTGCCAAACCATTTTCCACCTCAGGGATTCTCGCTTGCTGGTTCCTCTGCCTGGAAGGCTCTTTCCCTGCCCGTGCTCCCTCTATCCCCTCAACATCACCCTCAAGCAGTCACCTCTACAGAGAGGCCCTTCTGACTACCCCACAGAGAGTCCTCCACCCACAGTCATTTCCTTCAAAACACCAGCCGTGATCTGCAATTATTTCATGTATTTGTTTACAGTTAATTTTCTGCCTCCCCCACTAGCCTAACAGTCGCAAACACACGGCACAGTTACTGTTTGCCAAGTGTTCCTCTAACATTGTATTAAGGCATTGAGTCCCCACCCCAACCCCATGGGGAGACACTACTTTTAGGCCTATTTTACAGTTGAGGCAACTGGGGCTCAGAGAGGTTATGAGGTTACATGTAACTTGCTCGTGGTCACACAGCTGAAAAGCAGCAAAGCTGGGGTTTGAACCCAGGGAGCCTGGCCCCGGAGTCTCTGCTTCAACTCTACACTTTGACAATGTTGCCTATCTTCTTCCTCGTAACCTAGCTGGGATGGTGCCTGGCATACAGTAGGTACTCAATCAATGTTTGCTATGTGGATAGTAAATGAACGAATGAGAGAATGAAGGGTTAGTGGAAAGTGGGGGGGAGGGGCTTGGATCCCAGAGTGGGTGTTGAGGAGAGGAGGTGTGCGATGGTATCTGGAGTCCCAACAGCAAGCTAACCAGGGAACTGAGAGCAGTTGGAGGTTCTGATACAGTTGGAACTGACTGTAAGCCGTGGTCAAGGCCAAGGCCTTACCTGGGTCTGGGCTCAGGCACATCTCCTGCCGAAGTTGAGCCCACTTGCAGCCTCCCCTACAGACGCTGCAAGGCACAGAGGTCTGGGGCTTTGGTGTCCCCTCAACCCTACAGTCCACACTCTGAAGGCCCTGGCTCTGGAATCGTGGGTCTCCACTGTGGATGTCCTGGGTGTCACATTCGCTCCCATTCGGCCATTCCCAAGAGTCCCACAGCTCTTCGGACTCCCTCTCACCCCACCTCCAGAAGCCAGGACCACCCCAGAAGAAACTCCCAGTTCTACCTGTGAGTTCTGGAAAGTTCTCTGTGCTTGGTCTCAGTTTTCCCATTCCCTCCCATCAACTGGGATCATCTGTCCCGATATCACCAACTGTTGTGAGGATTACACGGTGTAACAGCCAGGAAGATACTTCGCTTGAATCCCAGTTCGGTATGATTACTTCAAGAAAATATGGGGGCAGGTAACAGCGGCGGCTCCCATTGGCTGAGGGCTTGCTGTATGCCACTCATGCGCCCCTTTACTGCCCCTCCAGCCTTGTGAGGCTCATCCCCGTCTTGCGGATGAAGGCACTGAGCTCAGAGAAGGGAAGCCACTTGCACATACTGGGAATTCACGTTTACATCTGCCTGACCTCAGAGCTCATGCCCAGGGGCATGAGGGCTGAGCCCGTCCAAAAATGAAAGAGTCGGGCCCTCGGAGGTGACAGGTCTCAAGATGCAGGGCGAGGAGTGGCCAGCCAGGGCCCGGACAATGTAGAGACGTGCTGGGTTCCCTGCCAGGACCCCCAGACTGGCTGGCTGGATTCATGCCTCCCGTTTTCTCATTCACTGTCACACTCTAAGGCTGATGGGGGAAACGGGCAGAGCGCAGGAGAGGAGTCATGCCATGAGTTAACGGTGGATGGGGGTTGTGGCACTCTGTCTCCACCCCCACCTCCAAAGCCCAGGCCCTGTAGGGTGCCCGGTGCCTCCCCCGCCCCTTTCCCAGGCTACCCACCCCCGGTGCCCTCTTGGCCACGCTCTGCTCCTTCTGTGGCATCTCCCACCTCAACCTCATCTTTGCCTCGGCGGCCCACAGTGCTGGTCTGAGGTGCGAAGGCGAGCTGGGGACACCATTAGGGGCCCCGAGTGCTTAGAGCTAGGGGGACCCGCTCCGCATTGGGCAGGCACCGAGGCTTCTTAACCCCTCGGCCCCAGTGGCCCCTGGGACTGGGCAGGGTGTCGTCACAGACGGTAGCTGGGAGCCAGGATGGTGGGGGATGTGGAGATGTGCAGAGTAAGCAGCAGCGGAGGAGGGGCAGAGCTGGCGGCGGGGGCGGGGGAGGGGGGCAGGGTGCTGAACAGCAGGGGAAGATCAGGCCCCCGCAGCCGTGTTAGTGATTTTCAAACTTTATGCCCAGAACCCTTTCTTTATGAAACAAATCAAAGGGATCTGTTCCCATTGAAGCCAGAGCTTCCTCTCCATCCTGGGGCTCTGGGAAGCATAGTCTGAGGTTCAGTTCACTGAGGTCTATTTTGGGGGTGCCCAGGTTGTAGCTGAATAATGGCCCTCTGAAGATGATCATATTCTCATCCCCCAAACCGTGAATATTACCTCCCGTTGTAAAAGGGAAGTTGTGTGTGTGATTAAGTTAAGGGCCTTGCGATGAGAGTCTCCTGGATTATCACCGGGAGCCCAGCGTGATCGCAGGGGCCTTTATAGGAGCGAGGCAGGAGGGCCGGAGTCAGAGAATAGGCAAGCGACAAAAGGCCAAGTGATGCCGGGCCATGAGCCAAGGAATGAGGACGGCTTCTAGAAACAGGAGAAAAGCAAGGAAATGGATTCTCCTCTCAAGCTTCCAGAAGGAACTAATCCTGCTGAGATCTTGATTCTAGCCCTGTAAGACCCATTTCAGATTCCTGACCTCGAGACTGCAGGAGAATAAATTTAAGCCTCGATTGTGCAGTAATTTTTTATTTTGTGTGGCAAAAGGAAGCTAATGCACCCAGGCGGGTCTTGAGTAACCAGCTTCAGGAAGGCCAGAAGCAGGCATGGGGAATGGGGGGGTGGGGGTGCACTGCCTTCTGCAGAGACGTCTGGGAAGAGGGCTGGCTTGAGGGTGAATCGGTTCCCAAGCTTCTGGTGGCTCTAGTATTCCGCCATATTCTGGGATCATGTCGCTCAGCATAGCAAGTGTGGCTTATGCCCTGGCCAGGGACTCCCTGTCTTCTCCTCTATCTGCCGCTTTCCTGGACCCAGGAAAGGTAGGGCCAGCCAACGGGTCTCCTGAAAGGAGGCAGACAGGGCGCTGCCCCCGGGGCTTATACTCTAGTGAGGAAGATAAGAGGTGAACAAGCAAGGTAACAAGATACTTAACGGATTTCGAGAACTTGACCAGTGAGCAGGGTGACGTGACAGAGAGTGGCTAGGTGGTCAAGGAAGGCTTCTGAGGAGGTGACATTTGAGCTAGACCTACAACGATAGGACTCTGGGGCAGTCCAGGCAGAGGAAACAGCGAGTGTCAAGGCCCTGGGGCAGCGGGGAGCCTTGTGCAATCAGAGGGCCTGGCAGGTTTAGGCAATGGCGATAAAGGTCCCCTCAGAAGGAGTAGGGACCACCATGATCTAACGTCAGTTTTCGTGACTTCTTCTCTGGCTACTCTGGGGAACAGGGATAGAGGGCAAGAGTTTGGAAGCTGTTGCAGGATTCAAGCAGAGACGGTGAGAGCTTGGAACCAAGTTTTTGTTTATTTTTTAAATGTTTTTTTTTTTTAATTTAATTTATTTATTTATTTATTTTTAATTATTTTTTTTTTCAATGTTTGTTTATTTTTGGGACAGAGAGAGACAGAGCACGAACGGGGGAGGGGCAGAGAGAGAGGGAGACACAGCATCGGAAACAGGCTCCAGGCTCCGAGCCGTCAGCCCAGAGCCCGACGCGGGGCTCGAACTCACGGACCGCGAGATCGTGACCTGGCTGAAGTCGGACGCTTGACCGACTGCGCCACCCAGGCGCCCCAATGTTTGTTTATTTTTGAGAGAGAGGGGAGGGGCAGAGAGAGAGAGGGAGACAGAGGATCCGAAGGGGGCTCTGTGCTGTCAGCACAGAGCCAGAGGCAGGGCTCAAACTCCTGCTCTGTGAGATCATGACCTGAGCCAAAGTCGGATGCTTAACTGGCTGAGCCGGAACCGACTTTTGTCAGGAAGAGGAGTGGACAGATTTAGGGTCTATCTCGGGGGCACAACAACCAGTTAAGAAGAGAAGGTGCTGTCATTCCTTCTACGCCATCCATGAGGCTCATAAAATAGAGTGTAGTTCCAGAACAAGCTTGCCTCGGGGAGATTCTGTGATGCCCCCCCCCCCTTTTTTTTTAAATTAAAAAAAAAATTTTTTTTTCAGTGTTTATTTATTTTTGGGACAGAGAGAGACAGAGCATGAACGAGGGAGGGGCAGAGAGAGAGGGAGACACAGAATCGGAAACAGGCTCCAGGCTCTGAGCCATCAGCCCAGAGCCTGACGTGGGGCTCGAACTCACGGACCGCGAGATCGTGACCTGGCTGAAGTCGGACGCTTAACCGACTGCGCCACCCAGGCGCCCCTTTTTATTTATTTTTGGGACAGAGAGAGACAGAGCATGAACGGGGGAGGGGCAGAGAGAGAGGGAGACACAGAATCGGAAACAGGCTCCAGGCTCCGAGCCATCAGCCCAGAGCCCGACGCGGGGCTCGAACTCACGGACCGCGAGATCGTGACCTGGCTGAAGTCGGATGCTTAACCGACTGCGCCACCCAGGCACCCCTGTGATGCCCCTTTTTGATAATATGTGCCACTTAGAGACTCTGTCTTCCACGTTTAAAGAAGCACTAGTCTAGCCTCTGAAATGGCCGAAAAGTTCTTTACATTTTTCCAAAAGCTTCTCTAGAAAATGCCAAAGAAGTGCATAACGCCCAGCACAAGTCCTTTCCTCCCGTCTTCTCTTACCCATGCCTGCTGCTCCCCAAATCTCTCTCTACCTGGCTCCAGACTCTGCTGAGTGCTCTGTTTGGGGCTCTCGCACCGCCTGCCCTCACCCTGCCTCTTGGTGCAGATGATGTTTCTCTCCAGCCATGAGCTCCTCAGCCTCCCAGGGAAATCCAGCCAGGCCTCCCTTGCTTTCTCCAGCCCCCCTCCTCCCCGTCCTTGCACAGTTTTTTCCGCTCACGTACAGGGAGGAGCTTTATAAAGATCCAAACGCGAAGGGGTTCCAGTAGTGAAAGCCACAACAGCTGGGATCTGTCAGGCCTGTTTCAAACCCTCTTTATATTTTCACGATCTCATTTAATCCCACCAGGTTGATGCTATAATTAACTCTTTTTGCTGACAGAGAACCCAGGTCCAGTAAAGCTGAAATCATGGTCCATGTCGAGCCCCCGTACCAGGCCCCAGATCCTGGACGCTGTCTCTCTCCAAGAAGCCCCTTAACTTCCCTTTGTTCCTGGTTGGGGATCGCATCGTACCCGAGGGCACCCACCCTGCCTGATCCTGCATGCCTCCCTCATCCTCGTCAGGGTAAGGATGTGTCTCCAGCACAGCTCCTTGGAGAATTCCCCACTTGGGTGCAGAGAGCATGAGGCCAAGGGGCTGGGACCCAGGTTGGGGAGGGCCTGGAGATGTGTGTTTGGGGGCAGGGACTCGTTCTCCCCAGCTCCACTGTTGTAACACTCCGCTCAGGGGACGATGAGTCTCTGCACCCACAGGACACCCAGGCTGCCTCATTCATGCGTGGTTCAGAGCCTCTTGGTTGGGGGAGCTGCCACTGACGTTAGGGCAGAGGAAATTCAAGTCAAAGTGTAGCTCTGGGTGTAAGGCGAGGTGGGGGGCCCCTTCCAGCCACCCAGGACGTGCTCACAGAGACCTGTCTGCCGGCCACTCTCCCCTGCTGGGTATCTGTCTGTCCATCTGCCTCTGTGGCTTGGAGGCCCAAGTTTGCTGTGACTCTTCCCACCTCCCTCTTGAGGCCCACGTTCACCGGCTGGGAGTGTCCTTGCATTACTCCTGCCCCTGTTTTAGGCATTCCCAGCTGCCAGGAAACACCACTGTAGGAGGTGTTCCCAGATGCCTGTGGAGGGCAAGACAGGAAGCTTAGGCCCATCTGTGTCCTCAGACGCCCATGACAAACCTTGTTGCTGCCTCCATTTGAATGAAAACAGCTGTGTGACCAGCCCAGCACCCACCCCTTTCCTTCCCCTCAGCCTTTATTCTCCAGCCTGGGTCTCACCCACAAGGCTCCAGGTTCCCACCAGGTCCCAGGTGCCAGGGACATGCCTCGCTCACAGCCCGACCTCGGTGCCCAGGCAGAAGGCAGGCTGGCAGGGGGGCCTTCTCTAGCCATCTCCAGAGAAGCTGGTGCTGGGGAGGTAGGGAAGCTAGCCCGTGGTGTCTGTGGCCCCCCATTCCATCCACTCACCCCCCCCCCCAACCTCCCAGGTATCTGCTCTGGGCACACTGTTTGGATTCCCAGTCGCTGAGTTCATCAATAATGTTCTCCCAACAAGCACTGTCTATGGGGATGCAGAGGCGAAGGCGACACTGTTCCTGATCCCTGAATGCTCCTAGGCTGGTGGGATAGTGTAGCTGCATGAACTGTGAAACACCCCCCCTCCGCCCCCCAAAGATCTGTCCGAGTCCTAACTCCCAGCACCTGTGAATGTAACCTTTTTTAGGAATCAGGTCTTTCCTGAGATAATTTAAGATCTCAAGGTGAGATTGCCTTGGATATAGAGTGAGCCCTAAATCCGATGGCTGGGGGCCTCTTAAGGGAAGACCACAGACACAGAGACACAGAGAGAAGGCCGTGTGAAGACGAGGCAGAGGGTGGATGTAGAAAGCCCAAGCGAAAAAAGGGTTGCTGGTCACGACCAGAAGCAGGGAGAGAGGCCTGGAAGAGAGTCTCCCTCAAGCCTCCAGAGGGAACCGAACCAGCCCTAACAACACGTCGATTTCAGACTTCTGGCCTCCAGAACTGTGAGGGGATAGACTTCTGTTGTTTTAAGCTGCCAAGCTCGTGGTCATTTGTTATAGCAGCCCCTAATACAGATGGCACGAACCCCAACCTGTGCCAGAGCCACAGGAGTGCCACGGGAGTGCCACGGGAGTATGGGGGCGGAAAGGCCCAGAGAAAGCTTCTCAGCCAAGGCCACACTTGACATGGGCCTGGAACCACGCAGGGAAGAGAAGGGTCGGGAGGACCTCATACTTGAGGGTCCAAGGCAGGACCATCTGGTGTGCTCAGCGTCCAGCTAAATGGCTGATGGGGCCTCGGCCCAGGGAGGGAGGTTGTGGGCCAGGAGCCCAGGGGGAGTGAAGGGGATGAACCCAAGGCCTGAAGGCCTTGAATGGCAGGGTTGGGGCAAAGAGGAGAGAGGTAGGAATCTTGGCTGAAAACCAGAAAGGTCTGGATGGCTCACTCAGCTCCGGAAGGGCTGTAGGGAGAAGAGGGAGGTGTGATCCAACTGCGCCTTGAACACCACCTGTCAGAAGAAGCTTTGGGAAGCAGATGTCAGCTCAGCAGAAACAAGAACTTGCTCACGGTCAGAGTCTCCCAAAGCGAAAGCATCCCCAAGAGGCACCAAGCTCCCACCAAAGGAGAACATAAATAAGAGACCTCAGCACTGGATGGGGTTTGTTACAGGGGATCCGTCAGGGCCCCTTTCCGTCCCGAGACCCTATACTTTGCCTGGCTGGGCCTCTCTCCCCTCCCCGGCAGCCAGCCTTGGGTCTCTCCCTACCCCACCCAGTGACTTGATTACCCTGACCTACTCTGGCTCAAGCCACCCACACCCCCTTTCCTGCCAGACTCTGGAGCCTGTCACCTGGGAGACATAGATCTCATCCCCTGAGGCCCAGAACTCAAGAATAACAAGTAGATTCTTGCTGCCACTTCCCAAAAGAAGGGCTGACTCGGGGCGCCTGGGTGGCTCAGTCGGTTGGGCGGCCGACTTCGGCTCGGGTCGTGATCTCGCGGTCTGTGGGTTCGAGCCCCGCGTCGGGCTCTGTGCTGACAGCTCAGAGCCTGGAGCCTGTTTCGGATTCTGTGTCTCCCTCTCTCTGACCCTCCCCCATTCAGGCTCTGTCTCTCTCCGTCTCAAAAATAAATAAACATTAAAAAAAATTTTTTTTTTAATTAAAAAAAAAAAAAAAAAGGCTGACTCTCCTGGACCTCAAAGCCCCAGCTTCTGTCCCAAGGGTCCCTTCTCCTTGGGGAACAACCACTTCAGCCCCCTTTTAGCATGAGCCCACGTCACACTAAGAATCTTCCATCTGCTAACCTTCTCCACAACCTTCAGAGGCAGCACGTATGGTTCAGAGCACCAGAGTCACCATGTGACCGTGGGTTGAGTTTCTTGACCTTTTCTACGCCTCAGTTTCCTCAAACTGCCAAACAACCATAACTGCCTCCTTAGACAAGTTAGAATCTGGAGTGTGGCTCTTGTAAGTGATGGCTCTTATTTTTGTGGCCCATGGTGCTGATTTCAAGGCTCTTTTGCCCCATTCCCCTGCTGGCATTTTAAGCGCCTACATTTTCAGATGAAGGCTGGTCTGAGGGCCCATGAATGAGACAGACCCTACCCTCTTGAAGTTCACAGTCTGACAGAGGAGGCTAACTTGTAACCAAGAAGGTACAAGACAATGTGATAAGGGAGTACAGAGCATGGTGGGAATGTAAAGGAGTGTGGCTCACCCGATCTGAGGGGGAAGGCGTTCCCAGAGGGCTTCCTGGAGGAGGTGACCTTTACGCTAAGACCTGAAAGATGACCAGGCGTTGGCTAGGCAAGGCGGGTGGGAGAAGGCATGCCGAACAGAGGAAACTGGGCTGAAAAGAAGGAAGCACAGTTTGCTGGGCTGTAAGCTCCCTGAAAGCAGGGAGGGGGTCTGATCTGATCAACCTTGCATGTTCAGCACCTGGAATGTGCCCGGTAAATATGTGTTGAGGGAATGAAATTCAATTGGGGAGGGGAAAGGAGCAAGATGGGGCTGTGGAGGTCGAGAGGGGCCACGTCGGGCCTTGTGGGCTCCAGTAATGTGGACTTCAGCTCAAAGGCTTAAATGCACATTGCAAAGAATCTTTTTGCTGGGATGAGAGGGATAAGTGGCTGCGGGGTAGATCTGGAATTTTCTGCCACCCAGCACTAGCACCTGGCTTCAGCTCCAAGGCTCCAGCCTACTGGCCCATCCAGTCCTGGGGCCTCGTTCCCTGGACCTGGGCTTCCCCTGGCCTTCTCCTGCCCTTGACCCCCGGCTTGCACTCTTCCAGGTGCCTCACCTTTCCCTTGATCATGGACGGCCCCAGACTCTGAGTCTCTGTCTTTACCAGTAGTCCAGCTGCTGAGGCAACTGGCGGCTGGGTCTCCCTCTGCCTTTTGCAGTTGGTTTCTTGCCACTAGGGACCCTACCTAAGAACCTCACTTTTCCCACCTATACAATGGGCACTCCTCATCTTTGCCATCTCACAGGCTTGCTGTGAGGAGCCATGAGATGAGGGGGCAGCCCCCAAGAAGTGTGGGGCACGAGGTCAGGCCGGTCCTGCAGGCCCAGGCTCCCTCCATCTCCAGGCCCTGCTGGAGGAGGAACAGTGTCATGAGAAGACAGTCAAGGCACATTTCTTAAGCACCTGCTATGTGCCTGGGCCAGACTGGGAGACAAGTCCCTGACACCTAATGAGAATGTTGATTTCACAGGAGGTTTGTCACCAAGGGTGGGATTGTGACAGGGGACACTGTGAGGTTCAGAGCACGAGGCTCCCAGAGGGCCGAGGGGTTGGGGGGACTTCTGTGGGAAGCTCTTCAAAGACAGCCCAGTGCCTCCAACGCAGTTTGAAAGGGCCTACAACACCTGATACCTGGGGGAAATTATTGCCCTCAAATGAAGAAAAGCAAAGCAGAGTTAACATTTGGTCGTGCACAAATATTTTGTCAACTAGTAAACTGCACCTCAACGTAGTGTGGTAAAGAATCCTATTCACTGTGACATGAGGACACGGTTGGCATGACGGGTTGTGGGATGCTGCCTTCAGGAGGAGAACCTGGGGCTTTAGGAAAGTCTTAAGTGACCTTGGCCCCCAAGTCCTTTCCCTACTTCATCAGGCCTGGGGTTCCCTTGGCTCAGCATGTTTGGGGGTGAGACCAAAAAATGTGTGGCACCATCACCAACAAACCCCGTTAAAACAGGACAGAAGAATCACAGGAGTGCACCTCCCAAACCCTCCCCAGACCCTGAGCCATAGCTGAGGCTATCTTCCCCCAGAATGCCCAGAGAGGGGCGTCAGGGCCTCGTAGGCAAGAGCAGGATGCGAGGCAGTCACAGAAAGCATTTAGAGGTGGTGGCAGGTGTCACCGGCAGGGTGCTGGGCAAGCAGCTAACACAGAGCCAGAACAGTGCTAGTAAGACAAAGGGCATGAGCCCAGGAAGGAGTCTAGGGGACCTAGGGTTCAGGGGGGCTGGCTCCGCCCACCTCCTGCTACATCACAATGCCTACTGTCTACACTGTGACTCCTCCCTTGGCTCTAACCTGTCCTATCCACCCCTTAGGACCCAGCAGGACAAAGGTGGAGCCTGGACTTGGGCAAGGTGACTAGCTCCGAAATCACGCCACCCCTCCCCCTCGATGGAGCCTGGGACAGAGTTGGCCTGGAGGCTTCCAAGGGGGAGAAATGAACGAGTGAAGATTCTTCTTCTGGGTAATTCTTGAGACTGCTTTTTCTTTTTCTAGCCTGGGAGGTGGCAAAATATTTTCTCTTAATGTCTTGGGAAGCCAGAAATCAGGTCAGATATTTTTGTAGTATTTTCTCACTTGTACCTTCAGTTTCTCGTCTAGCCCTCCCTGTCCCTCGGGCCATACATTTTAAACTTCAGTCATAATGCCTTAGTAACTATTCCTTTGGCCTGGAATGCCTTTTACCTGTTTCTCTCCATATAAAACTCCTCTTCATCCTTCAAAACCCTCTCCTGCAATGCCTTTCATAACTGTTCCACCAGGTCAGAGATATGGCAACAACCTAAGTATCTGTCAGTTGACGAATGGATAAAGAAGATGTAGAAGACAGGTACAATGGAACATTATTCAGCCACGAGGAAGAAGGAAATTTTGCCATTTGTGACAACACGGATGAACCTTGAGGACACTATGCTAAGTGATAGGTCAGAGAAAGACAAATACCATATGATCTCACTTACGCATGGAATTAAAATAGCCAGACTGGGTGCCTGAGTGGCTCAGTCGGTTAAGCCTCTGACTCTTGATTTTGGCTCAAGTCATGATCCCACGATTCATGGGATTGAGCCCCGTGTGGGGCTCTGTGCTGACAGCATGGAGCCTGCTTGGGATTCTCTCTCTCCTTCTCTCTCTGTCCCCCTCACAAATAAACAAACAGACAAATAAGCAAATATTTAAATAAGCTTGTAAAAAAAAAAAAATTAGCCAGACTCAGAGATGCAGAGAGTAGAGTGGTGCTTACCAGGGCGGGGGAATGGGGAGTGGGGAGATAGATGTTGGTCAAAGGGTATAAATTTCCAGTTATGGATGAATAACTTCTGGGGACCTAATGTACAGCATGGTGATTACAGTCAATAATACTGTATTATATACTTGGAAAGTTGCCATGAGAGAAAAATCTTAAATGTTCTCACTCCAAAAAAAGAAAGAGTAATCATGTGATGCGATAGACGTATTGGTTAGCGCTATGGATCATTTTTCAATACTTAAGTATATTAAATCAATGCATCGTATACCTTAAATGTACACAATGTTCTATGTCGATCGTATCTCCATAAATCTGGAAAAAAGGAGTTATTTTTAAAGAAAGACTGGTTTCTGACAAATTATAAATGAGATCTGATGAAGGAATTCATGTATTTGACGCTCCTACAGTTTGTACTTAACTGTGGTTTTGGCTTTTACCTGGTAAGAGAATAAATCAAATGATTTTCCACTAAAATATATATATATATATATATATATATATATATATATATATATTTATGCACACACACACACACACACACAAGGAAGACAGAAATGTGACCAAGGATGGGGCACCTGGGTGGTGCCCAGTTGGTTGAGTGTCTGACTTCAGCTCAGGGCATCATCTCATGGTTTATGGGTTTGGGTCCAGAGTCGGGCTTGGCGCCGACAGCCAGAGCCTGCTTTGGGTTCTCTGTCTCCCTCTCTCTTTGCCCCTCCCTCGCTAGAGCTCGCTCTCTCTCTCTCTCCTCTCTCTCCCTCTCTCAAAAACAAATAAACATTGAAAAAAAAGTGTGACCAAAAGCAAACACTAGCAGGTAGCAGAGGGGGAATTTGAACAAACGACTAAGGAGTAGTAGCGGTCGTAATAGCAGTGATAAGAAGGGAGAATAGGAGGAGGAAGGAGCTGATGAATGAACAGATGACGATGACTAAAAGGACAGACAGGAGAAAATCAAATGAAGAGACGCTTCTTCGGTATCGGAAAGGAAGTGTTCTCCCTCTGAAATGAAGAGAAACCCTGTGATCCAAATCCAGTCTTTTAATAAATACACTTTCTTCTCCCACTTCCTCTTATTGCCTCTCACTCGGGAACTGAGAACTCTGTGTAAAAATAGCAAACCTGAAGGCGTGTGAAGGAAGCTCTCCACGGAGCACCCACCAGGAACCCCACTCTCGCACCATGTCACCTACTTCCTATTTCCTGCTCATCCTTGGACACCCAGCTCACGCCCCCTTCTCTGGAAAGCCTTTTCCAACCTCCCCCCCCACCGCCCCCAAGTAACAGAAACCCACTCAGGCCAGTTGAAGCAGAAGAGAGGGGGGTGTCTCAGAAAGATCCAGCGTCTCAAGACGCCCCGGCAATGCAGCCAGATGTCCATAAAGGACAAGGAGCAGGGACGGAGAGGCCATCACGAACCCCAGTGGCTTCCCTCTGCGGCCCTGCTCCCTTCTTCCTTCTCCGCAGCCCCTTCATGGGGGAGAAGGGCCACCCAAAGCCCCCCCAGTTAGCATCATCTAGAATCCCAACCTGCGCTACCTTCTCTGGAGAGAACTCTGATTGGCTGGTGTGGATCAGGTGATCAGCCTTGCCCCAACCCCGTGTGGCCAGTTGTGCTGTCTCACGGTCCACACCTGGCTTGGAGGGCCTGCTGTTGAGGGGAGGGGTAAAGGGATGTTGACGTTGCCCAAAAGGTGCCCCCTGCCTCCTGCTTGCTCATTTCTCACCCTCACTCTCCTTGCAGAATTAATCTCTGCCTGTGCTAACTGCACATTCTTTGTTTTTAAAAAAAATTTTTTTTATGTTTATTTTTGAGAGAGCATGAGCGGGGGAGGGGCGGAGAGAGAAATGGAGACACAGAATCCAAAGCTGGCTCCAGGCTCTGAGCTGTCAGCACAGAACCTGATGTGGGGCTCGAACTCATAAGCTGTGAGGTCACGACCTGAGCTGAAGTCACATGCTCAACCAGCTGAGCCACCCAGGCGCCCCGTGTACTAACTGCACTTTCTGGGCAACGTTATTTAAATTCTGATCGCGGTCTTCTGCTTGCTGTCTGAATTGGCCATCTTCGCGCACGAGGCCGTGGGAGGACTCCGGCCTGCAGTACAGACAGACCCCGGACCCCTGTATTAGTTCAAGGTCTCCATCCTAACCTGTCTTCTGAGCTGTCTTCATGGATGTATACAGCCTGTGCACGGTTTAATCCTCTGGTGTTACAGTCTTGAAATTCACAATAATTTTGGGGAAAGAGTCCGCGTTTAGGTCTTGCACGGAGCCCAGCAAAGCGTGTAGCTTCTCCTTTTCTCCTTGCCTCACCTTGACGTCCTCTTTCCAACCCGGCTGTCTTAGTCTGCTGGGGCTGCCGTAACAAAATACCAGAGACTGAGTGGCTTACGCAGCAGCGATTGTTTCTGCATAGTTATGGAGGTCGGAAGTCCAAGATCAAGGTGCTGGCAAAGTCTGTTTCCAGTGACACCTCTCGTCCTGGCTTGTAGAGGGCCACCTAATGCTTTTCCTCATATGGTCTTTTTCCTCTGGGTCCCCATGGAAAAAGAGATTGCTCTCTAGTGTCTTTTCTCCTCCTTCTTCTCCATCTTTGTCTGAGACAGACAGAGAGAGAGAGAGAGAGAGAGAGAGAGAGAAGAGGTAGAGAGAGGGGGAGACCCAAACAGGCTCAGCACTGTCAGTGCAGAGCCCTACTCAGGGCTCAAACTCACAAACGGTGAGAACATGACCTGAGCTGAAATCAAGAGGCTGACGCTTAACTGACTGAACCACCCAGGCGCCCCTTTTTCTCTTCTTATAAGGAAACCAGTCCTATCTGATTAGGGCCCCACCCTTACGACTTCGTCCAACCTTAATTACTTCCCCAACTGCCCAGTCTCCAAGTACAGGCATATTGGGGGCTTAAGGCTTCGCCACATGAATTTGGAGAGGGCACAATCCAGTCCACATCACCAACCTTCTCAGTTCCTGGCCCCTGTGCTTGCACCTCGTGCACAGACTCAGGCCTGCCCTTTGGATCTGCCCGGCGGCACCGCCTCTTGGGGTTGACGTCTGGTTCCCCTTCTCAATGGTGGCCCATCTGGCCTTGGATTCCTCACCCCGGGAAGCATCCTGTTGAAACCAGTCTACCCTTGCCCTTGTCTGACACAGCCCTCCAGGGTAACGAGCACTCACACCCTTCAGGGACTCTGGGCTGCCTGGACGGTGTTTTCCACTCCTGCCAAACTCATCTGCAATCTTCGGGACTCGCCGCGACCCCTCCTAATCCTGCATGCCGTTTCTGCCCACCCCTCACTGCCCCCGCGGCTGGCCTCAGAGTTCCCTCCTGTGCGTCTTCTCTCTCGCCTTTAAAGCTTCCACCAAACCCTGCCGTAGAGGCCCTTTTAGCCAACAGGCTGGAGCAGTGGAAACTTGAGCAAAGGCAAAAGGGCCGAGAGTGACCGCCGAGCTACCTGCAAACAGGCTCATGGAGCCAGGGGCCCTAACAGACCAGTGGGCTACTTACAACCGGTCACAGGTACCAAATACACGCCACACTCCCTCACTCTGGCCCCGCACCACCGCCTGTGCAATCTCTCCTTTGCTGTCCCGCTCGCTGCTCAGTGCAGGGTGTTCCCTAAACTCCTGTCCCTTTTGTTCTGCCTTAGGTGAATTCTTTCAGTGCTGTGCCACCCGCCCCCACTTAATCAGTAAGCCCCACACCTAATGCAGCGGCCAACATTGTGCCTGTTGGACCCACTGTTCCCTTTATGAAGACAGGGGCTCTTGTCACCGTCTCTGACGCCTCACAGAGGGGGTTAGCACAGCGTGGGCACAGTACACGGTAAGGGGGGGCTTAGGTTTGTTGCCTTTGATCCCCTCCTTCCTAGTCCCTTTCTGATTGTACCCAGGTGTGCAGTGGGGACTGTCTGCGGGGACAGAGAGGGAGTTGGCCACTTCTAGGCCGAATGGGTGAAGAGTCTTTTGGGTTCTTAATCATTTGGTTTAAAAAACTAAAGCCACCGCCCTGCTTCCGGTAAACTCGAGCCCCGCTTCAGGTGAGCCCACTTCTCTGTCTCTCCCTCTCTCTGCCCTTGCTCACTTGAGCCTTCTCTCTGTCTCTCTCTCTCTCTCAAAAAAAATAATAAAATAAAATAAAATAATTAAAAAAATAAAAAAACTAGAGCCACCAAAGGCCCCAGATGACCTCATGGCCTTTGGTCCTTTTTGCTTTTTATTTGCAGTCATGATAATCTTTAAGAAATACATTCATTAATTTTATGTATTTATGTATGTATGTATATATTTATTTATTATTTTTAATGTTTATTTATTTTCAAGAGAGAGAGAGAAAGCAAGCAAGCAGGGGAGGGGAAGAGAGAGAGGGAGACACAGAATCCCAAGCAGGCTCCAGGCTCCGAGCTGTCAGCACAGAGCCTGATGCGGGGCTCGAACTCACAAACCGCAAGATCATGACCTGAGCCGGGGCGCCTGGGTGGCGCAGTCGGTTAAGCGTCCGACTTCAGCCGGGTCACGATCTCGCGGTCCGTGAGTTCGAGTCCCGCGTCGGGCTCTGGGCTGACGGCTCGGAGCCTGGAGCCTGTTTCCGATTCTGTGTCTCCCTCTCTCTCTGCCCCTCCCCCGTTCATGCTCTGTCTCTCTCTGTCCCAAAAATAAATAAAAAACGTTGAAAAAAAATTAAAAAAAAAAAAAGATTTGAAACACAAAAATTGGTATGAAAAACCAGAACCTTCGAACTCTGTAATAACTGGACTCAGCTCCCTTTGTCACAATTCTGCTTAATAGCAGCAAAATCCCTGACAGTGCCAGCTTAGCACTGGACACTATACATTCACATTTAAATTTTGTGGTCTTCGAGAAGGTTTTTCTTACATTTTTGACTGTGGCTAAAGGCAGGAAATTCATTGCACTTTGAAACCCAGTGCACCTGGGATAGGGAAACTAAAGGGACCCCATGAAAACCTGTTTTTTCCCCCTCCTTTTCCTGCTCTGTTCTTGCTAGGACCTACCTTCCCTCCTCACACATGCTTTAGAGAACAGATAACATACCTCTTCCTTGTAGAGGTCAAGGGTTTAATGATTTCTTTGGATTCTTCCAGCACAACAGATAACATCTAAGGAATAACTGGGCGGGGTGGTCATTAACATTTTCCAAGACCACTGACTCCCAGAGACCCCCTAGCTCCAGGACCTAAGTGACCTGTGAAGGACACCTAAACACCTGTCTGTGTTCTTGGATGCCTGAGAAGACTCGTGCACCAGACCACTGTCCTCAGTAAAACCTCAAGGCCCCAAACGAAGATGAGACTCACTCTTATTTCCTTTCCGAGGGTCCCAGACACTATGCTTCTATCTGCACTCTCTTTATATCCTCAATAAACTCACTTCTTCTCAGCTTACATTTGGTTTCTATCCTGCGTGAAGCCTCAGGGACCCTCTTGGCTGGTCCTGTGGGACGCCCCCTAAAGGACAGCATATTTATCAGGTGTTTATTTAGGTATTTGCATGTGCATACATGCACACAGATTTCTGTGTATACATACATATTTTTGCTGTTAATTTTACTGTTTACAGGCAGCTTGCCTGGGTTCACATCCCCACTCTGCTCTTCACTACTTGTGCCACCTTGGGAAAGTTGCTTAATCTCCCTGTGACTCCATTTCCTCATCTGTAACATGGGAATAACAAGAGTAATTGACACATAGAATTGTGAAAATGACATTGAGGCGGAGGCTAGCACACGATGAACGATGAACGATGAACGCTATGCAGTGTTTCCTGTGAATATCGCATTATATGTGCAAAAGGTCAACCTCACGCTTCGCTCTGTCGCAGAGTATTTTATTTTATGGGAGCATCATAGGCTATCGACGGACCAAGGCTGTTTCTAATTTTGGGTTTTGCTAATAATGCTGCAACAGGTACACCAGGCGCATGTATTTTTTTTTTTTTAATTATAGCCAAATTATCTCCAGAGATTATACCAGTTCATACTCTGGCAGACACTGACTCTTCCCCTGTGCTGTCATTGATACTGGACACCCCCAGTTTCTCATCAGGTGAGAAGATGGTGATTCATTGTTTTAATCTGTAGTCCTCTGGTTATATAAGGCATCCTCACGTGAGTACTGACCTGTTCCTTTCCTCTCTGTGAATTTCTCCATTTCCTTCCTTTGCCCGCGTATGTGAGTTCCTATGTATCCTGGCTACAAATCTCGTTTTGGACATTTACATGTTTTCTCCCATGCTGTCTCATCTTTGTTATCTTTTGATACTTGTTAACATAAAATAGTTTTAGGCTTACAGAGAATTTGTGAAGGTCGAACAGAGAGTTCCCATGGACTCCACACCCAGGTTTCTCTATTAACATCTTAGTGTTAATTAGCACGGCACAATTGTCACAATTAATTAACCAATATTTACACATTATTATTAACTAGAGTGCAAACTTTTTCAGATTTCCTTAGTTTCTTTTCTTTAAAAAAAATATTTTTTTAAAATTTTTTTAACGTTTATCTATTTTTGAGACAGAGAGAGACAGAGCATGAACGGGGGAGGGGCAGAGAGAGAGGGAGACACAGAATCTGAAACAGGCTCCAGGCTCTGAGCCATCAGCCCAGAGCCTGACGTGGAGCTCGAACTCACGGACCGCAAGATCGTGACCTGAGTTGAAGTCGGACGCTTAACCAACTGAGCCACCCAGGCACCCCTAAAAAAAATTATTTTAACGTTTATTTATTTTTGAGCGACAGAGCTCAGGTGAGGGAGGGGCAGAGAGAGAGGGAGACACAGAATCCGAAGCAGGCTCCAAGCTGTCAGCACAGAGCCCGATGTGGGGCTCCAACTCAAGAACCGTGAGATCATGACCTGAACCGGACGCTTAACCGACTGAGCCACCCAGGTGTCCCCCGCAAAAATGTTTAGTTTTAAAAGAGAGTGACATGGGGCGCCTGGGTGGCTCAGTCGGTTGAGCGTCCGACTTCACCTCAGGTCATGATCTCGCAGCTCGTGAGTTCGAGCCCCGCGTCGGGCTCTGGTGCTGACAGCTCGGAGCCTGGAGCCTGCTTCGGATTCTGTGTCTCCCTCTTTCTCTGTCCCAACCCACTCGCATTCTGTGTCTGTCTCTCTCAAAAATAAATAAACATTAAAAAAATGTTTTTAAAAGAGAGTGACAGACCGTGAGCGGGAGAGGGGCAGAGAGAGAGGGAGACACAGAATCCCAAGCAGGCTCCAGGCTCTGAGATGTTCAGCACAGAGCCCGACGCGGGGCTCGAACCCACGAACTGTGAGATCATGACCTGAGCTGAAGTCGGACGCTTAACCGACTGAGCCATGTAGGCGCCCCTAAGTCATGTCCTTCTGTCCCAGGATCCATCCAGGATGCCACATTACATTTAGTCCCCGTGCCTTCTTGGTTGGGCTCCTCTTGACTGTGACAGTTTCTAAGACTTTCTGTGTGTGTGTGTGTGTGTGTGTGTGTGTGTGTGTGTGTTTAAATGACCCTGGCAGCTTTGAGGAGGACTGGTCAGTATTTTGTAGAATGTCTCTCGATTAGGATACGTCCATTTCCTCATGACTAGATAGGGTCTATAGGCTTTTGAGGGGAAGGTCACAGAAATAAAGTACCATTTTCGTCACATCCCCTATCATTGTTGATGTGGACTCGCTTGGGGTATATTTGGCAGCCTTTCCACCGTCAAGTTACTCCTTTATTCCTCCGTTTCTTGTGTGTTAATTATATGGTGTCTTTTTACACGGAAGGTTTATGTGTTCAATCTCTTTTGAGTTGGAAGGACCTTCATCAAGGAACAGCATCAGTGGCACCCGCGGCTTTGATGTGCTGCGTGCTCCTGGAGCATCTAACCCCACGTACCAACTTCCGCACGTGCCTCACCCCCCTCTGAGGACAACCCATAACGTTGGTCCCCTTATCGTTTCCATTTCACAGAGGGAAAGTGGAATCTTCCTGCCACTAAGCCGCACCAGAGCCAGCGAGTGGCAAAGTCAGGATTCGTGCCTGGGTGTGTCTGACACTGGCCATAACTGCTTAAGTGTAGAAACCAAGGTGCGGAGGGAGGGTGCTTATCCGAGTCCCTCCAGCCAGTTGGTGGCTTTGCCCGGGCCCTTCCACGGCCAGGCCACCTCTGATCCCAATGAGTCAGCAGCAATTGCTCAGCCACTGGGCCTGCCCTGCCCTGCCCTCAGCCCCACCCCAAGCTGCCCACTCCTGACCCGCCTCCAGTTCATGTCCTTTGCGGCTGTGGCTTTTAGCACCCCCAGGGGAAGAGACCCAGACTGCCCAGCAAATAAACACCGCCCACAGATTTCCAAATATACGGAGGTAAGTGTTCCCTCCCACCTCAGCTGGGCCTGGGTGGAACTCCAAGCATCCCGCCTGGCCTCTGCGCCTCCTGGGGTCGGGTTCTGGGTCTCGAGTCCTCCTAAGAGGAGCCCATGTCCTCTGCTGTGCAGAAACCTGCACCTGGGGGCGCCTTCAGCATCATCAACAATGGTAACGGCAGTTTTAGCTCACGGACACGTCGGCTTTCATGCACTGTCGGCTCGTCGCGTTTTGCGAAACGATTGTGCCCAAAGTCTTCAAACTCATCTTTAAAAAAAAAAATTTTTTTTAACGTTTATTTATTTTTGAGACAGAGAGAGACAGAGCATGAACGGGGGAGGGTCAGAGAGAGAGGGAGACACAGAATCTGAAACAGGCTCCAGGCTCTGAGCCATCAGCACAGAGCCTGACGCGGGGCTCGAACTCATAGACCGTGAGATCGTGACCTGAGCCGAAGTCGGCCGCTTAACCGACTGAGCCACCCAGGCGCCCCTCAAACTCATCTTGACACCAGTGTCTTTGTCATCAGACAGAGCCCTTTGTGGGTCCTCTGCCAGGCCTGTTGCTGTCGCCCCGTACCCCCCAGCCTCACGTCCTGGGGGGTGAATTGGGCTGCAGAGCTGTGCACGGATGTGAACTGCCTCCACAGAGTCACCGCTTACAGAGAGGATTGCTTCTCCAAAGCTCTTGATTGTGCAGAATTTTGAATATAAAATTAGGCAGTCTCCACCCCTCACCTCCCACCCCCCACCCCCCACCCCCCACCCCCAGCTTCAGCTCAGGGCTGATTCGGCTTCATCTACATTCCCATCCATATCCCTCACCTTTAAAATTTTTTAAATATCCATTTATTTTTGAGAGAGAGAGAGAGAGAGAGAGAGAGAGAGACAGCATGAGTGGGGGAGGGGCAGAGAGAGCGGGAGCCACAGACTCTGAAACAGGCTCCAGGCTCTGAGCTGTCGGCACAGAGCCCGACAGGGGGCTAGAACCCACGAACCGTGAGTTTGTGACCTGAGCCAAAGTCGGACGCTTAACCGACTGAGCCACCCAGGAGCCCCCATATCCCTCACCTTTGAAGCAAATCCCAGATAGTGCATCATTTCATCCACAATAGGCAAGAATAATCTAAAGGCTGAGGTGAGGAGTTTTCCATTAATATAATTGTAATATAATTTTCACCCCCCCCCCAAAAAAGGAACAATTCACATCAAATATCTGGCCAAGATTCAAAGTTCCAGATACTTCATAAAGAATTTCCTTTTCAGGTCATGATCTCACAGTTTGTGGGTTCGGGCCCCGCACTGGGCTCTGTGCTGACAGCACGGATCCTGCTTTGAATTCTCTCTCTCCCTCTCTATCCGTTCCTCCCCCGCTCGTGTGCGCACTCTCTCTCTAAATAAATAAATAAACTTAAAAAAAAAAGAACTTCCTTTTCATTTATTTTTTTTAAGATTTTATTTTTAAGTAATCTCTACAGCCAGTGTGGGGCTCAAACTCACAACCTTGAGACTGAGAGTCACATGCTCCACCGACAGAGCCAGCCAGGCGCCCCAAGAATGTCCTTCTAAAAACATTAGTTTGAGGGGCGCCTGGATAGCTCAGTTGCTTAGGTGTCCGACTCCTTTTTTCTTTTTTTCTGGTGTCCAACACTTGACTTCAGCTCAGGTTATGGTCTCACGGTTTGTGAGTTCGATCCCGGCACGGACAGTGTGGAGCCTGCTTGGAATTCTCTGTCTCCCTTTCTCTCTGCCCCTCCCTCGCCCTCTCTCTCAAAAGAAGTAAACATTTTTAAAAATTGAAAACATAGTTTGAATTAGCATCTACATAGTACACTGTGATGGGTTAATGTTTTAGGTTCCTTTTACTCTAGAGTTCCTTTCCATCTCCTTTTGCCTTTGCCACTTGCTTGTTGAAAAAAAGGTTGGCTGTCTGACCTGTAGGGATCACCATAGCCTGGATTTTGCTGATTGCAGCCCTGTGGTGTCATATAACATGTTTCTCTGTCCCCAGGGGATCGTACTGGGAGTTGGATCTAGAAGTTTCATAAGATGCAGGCTCGACCTTTTTTTTTTTTTTTTGGCAAGATTGTTTCATACGTGGTACCGTTTCTTCTATCAGGAGGCATATATTGTCCTTTTGCCATATTACATTGTGTTATTTAAAAAAATTCCCATTTTGAAAACACCTCAAATCTATGGAATGCTGCAAGGATGATACACTTTTACCCTGATTTACCAATCTTTGCCACATTGATTTTATCATTCACATTTACACACACACACACACACACACACACACACACACCTATATAGACATTCTTTGAGAATGGTCTGTAAGCATTAAACCCCTTCACCTTTCAATGCTTCCACATGTGTCTCCTAAGAGCTCTCTTTTATAACCATCTGCAATAAAAACAGTGTCTCTATATTCACAACATTTCTGACACCAAATGTGTGTATTTTCCCTCACATTAAACAATTCTCCGGGGCACGTGGGTGGCTCAGTCAGTTAAGTGTCTGACTTTGACTCAGGTCGTGATCTCATGGCTTGAGTTCGAGCCCCGTGTTGGGCTCTGTGCTGACAGCTCAGAGCCAGGAGCCTGCTTCGGATTCTGTATCTCCCTCTCTCTCTGCCCCTCCCCCACTCGTGCTCTGTCTCTTTCTCGCGCTCGCTCGCTCACTCTCAAAAAAATAAACATTAAAAAACCTCGCAATTCTCCAACTCTTTAGGCACCAACCTGGTTCCCTACAATTCAGTTCTCAGACTAACCATTCAGATTCAGCGCAGATCCCACAGGTGAAGGGTTCTGTCCCACGAGATTGTCCCCATGTTAGAAGCCAGTGATAATTCATAGGTAGTCACCTGCTTCTGACTGACCAGCTATAAATCAGGGATTCCCAGGCCTCTTTCTCAAGTTCAATAATTTGCTAGAAAGGCTTATAGAACTCAGAGAAACACTACGTTTCTCCCAGTTCATTATAGAGGATATAATAAAAGATACGGGGGGCACCTGGGTGGCTCAGTCAGTTAAGCGTCCGACTTTGGCTCAGGTCATGATCTCATGATTTGCGGGTTCTAGCCCCGCATCGGGCTCTGTGCCGACAGCTCAGAACCTGGAGCCTGTTTCAGATTCTGTGTCTCCTTCTCTCTCTGCCCTTCCCCCCCCCTTTCAAAAAGCAAATAAACATTAAAAAAATTAAAAAGAGTCTGATTCAACCAACTGAGACACATAGGAGCCCTTATCCTGCCCATTTTAACTAATAGCCTGGGGATGAGAACTCAGGCTTGCTCAAATCTGGGTTCAGTTTCTGACTCTGTCATTTATATGGGGACAATAAAACCATTAAAAAAAAAGATACAGGCGAGTAGCCAAGTGGAAGAGAAGCATGGGGCAAAGTATGTGGAAGGGATGTGCAGCCTCCGTGCCCTCTCGGGGAGTGCCACCCTTCCCAGGACCTTGATGTGCTCCCCAACCAGGAATTTCCCCGAATCCCATTGTTTAGATTTTTTTTTAAGTTTATTTATTTATTTTGAGAGAGAGCGAGAGAGAGCATACAAGCAGGGGAAAAGCCGAGAGAGAATCTCAAGCAGTTTCTTCACTGTCGGAGTAGAGCCCGACGTAGGGCTTGATCTCACGAACCAAGGGATCACCATCAAGCCGAAGTCAAGAGTCAGACGCTTGGCCGACGGAGCCACCCAGCGCCCCTCTTTGTTTAGAACCTGTTTATGGAGGTTCCATTACATAGCATGATTGGTTAAATCATCGCCCATTGGTGATTGAACTCAATCTCCAGCCCCTCTCCCCTCCCCGGAGGACTGGAGGTTGGACTGAAAATTCCAACCCTCTCATCACGTGGCTGCCTCCTCCGGCAACCAGCCCTGCCCCCACCCTCCAAAGGTCTCCTCATTGGCACAGACTTGAGGTGTGGTTGGAAGGGGCTTATTATGAATAGCAAGAGATGATCTTCCACCCATCCAGAGAAGTAGGATCCAGAGAAGACCCCTCATAAGGACCCTGAGCCTGGGTAGAGTGGTGGGTTCCCTTTACCTCCACATCCTTGCCAACACTGGTTATTTCTTTGTGCTGGTAGCCACTCTAACAGGTGTGGGGTGATAGCTGATGTCTTCTCGTGGTTTCCAACAGCTTTTCTTCCACCTTGGCCATCTGTGTGTCTTCTTCGGGAAAATGTCAGTTCGGATCCTCTGTCCATTTTTTAACCAGATTGCGTTTGCTACTAAGTTGCATGAGGTCTTTGTGCCTTTTGGATATTGACCCCTTATCAGAGATACGATTTGCCTGTATTTTCTCCCATTCCATTTTCATTTTATCAACGGTTACCTTTGGTGCGCAGAGACTGTTTCGTTGACATAGTCCCATTCGTTTCGTTTCACTCTTGTTTCCTTTACCTTTGGGTGTCAAATCCAAAAAATCGTCACTAAGACCGTCAACAACGATTAACTGAGCACCCGCTATGCATAAGGTATTGGGGATACAGCAGGAGATGAAACATATCATGCTCCTGACTCGTAAAGCTGGCATTCTGGTGGCAGAGAGAATATGAATAAAAAAAATCTGTTGGCCAGAATAAGTGGGTAAGGTGCCAAGAGGAAGGATGGGGTGAGGAGAGCTGTTTTAGATGGACAAGTCAGGGGAGTCCTCTGAGACGTGGCAGTTAATAAGCAGAGATTGCAGGAAAGCATTGCAGGTATCACAAACAGTAAGTGCAAAGGCCCCGAGGTGGGAGGGTAGGTCAATATGTTTAAGGAACAACAAGAAGGTCAGTGTGATTGGAGCTGAGGGAGCATGGGGGAAAGGCCTCCTGATGCAAACTGGAAAGGTAGCCAGATGGTTTGGATGGTGTAATCATGGGATTTGCTGTGCATGAGCAGAGAAGCCATTTCTGAGCTTTGAGGAGAGGAATGGCTGGCTCTGACTTTAGCTTTAGAGGCATAATCTTGGATGCATGTGGAAAGTGGACCACAGGGGGCTAGGCTGGAAGTGACCCACCAGATAGGAAACCACGTGGTCCTAGTGAGGAAACCACAAGGAGATGGTGGCTTAGCCCAAGGCTGTGGTACTGAAAGAGAGATCATCTTTTGCTATTCACGCCCATCCCTCCACTGGGGCCCCAAAACTCTCAGCAAGGGACTCTGAGCAAGGGCTCAGAAAGAGGACGCGGAAAGGCAGTGGTACTCTGAGCAAGGGCTCAGAGTTTGGATGAATTTTGAAGGTGAGGCCAGCAAGATTAGCTGGTGGAAGGGGCGCCTGGGTGGCTCAGTTGGTTAAGCGTCTGACTCTTGATTTTGGCTCAGGTCACGATCTCAAGGTTCGTGGGATGGAGCCCTGTGTGGGGCTCTGTACTTGGCGCAGAGACTGCTTGGGATTCTCTCTCTCTCTCTCTCTCTCTCTCTCTCTCTCTGTGTGTGAAAATAAATAAAGAAACATTAAAAATAAAAGCTGGTGGAGGTGGGATATGGAGAGTGGGGGACGAGCCACTGACTATAATGGTTAATTTCATGCGTAATTTGACCCGGCCATGGGAGGCCCAGGCATTTGATTAAACATTATTCAGCGTGTGTCTGTGAGGATGTTTCTGGACGAGAGAAACATTTGAGCTGGTAGACTGAGTAAAGCAGACTGCTCTCTCCAATGTGGGTGGGCCTTGTCCAATCAGGTGAAAGCATGAAAAGAACAAAAAGGTCCAGACTTGGACTGAAATGGACACTATCAGCTCTGCTGAGTCTCCAGTTTGCCAACTGCAGATGTAGCCTCTGTAATGAACCAACTTTTATAATAAATCTCTGTATGTATATATGTCACATACTGGTTCTGTTTCTCTAGAGGATCCTGACTTATATGCTGACCATTGAGCTTTCTGGTCCTGCCTATGGAATGCTTCGAAAGCTTGGAGTTGGCAGCCTGGACCAGATGACGGGAAAGACAGTTTGGGTCCATGGTGGGGCAACTTACAAGTCTGGCCAGGAGGAGTGTCCTCTCCCACCACTGGCTGCAGGGAGCCCACCGGGCAGCCTCCAGCTCACTTAACCTCCCCATAGAACATTTACACCGGTCCCCAGGGCCCTTCTGCCACGGGAAGGTGAAGTGGTGGCCATAGGGAACAGCTTTGGACTCTAGCCTTCCAACTGCCCCTGGTCTGTGGACATTTCACGTAAGCACGCTCTCTAGCCACCGTGTATGGTGTCTGTGTGTGTGTGTGTGTTCCGGAAGGCAGCAACTGGGCGAGCAAAGGTGGAGAGGTGGGTCGCTTGGCTCCAGGGCGGAGGTGACGGCAGAAGAAGGGGGTGGACGTGGAAAGATTGGGAGGGTGTCCGGAGCCAAGGGCAGAGGCAGGGGCCCAGCCCGTGGCCGGGCTCCTTGGCAGCCAGCCGTTCCTACCAACACACCCACAACCCTGGCGGGATTGAAGCCTGCCCTGGGAAGGGGAGGGCCAGGCACCTGCCCTCTGGGAGCTACTGCTGGCTGGGGAGGCGGGCCGGCAGAGGAAAGGAGACGGAAGGCGGAGCTGTGGCAGGGCACACAGAGGCGAGGGGCTGGGCCTGACAGGTGAGGTAGGCTGTGGCATACAGAGCGCTCAGCCTGGGTCCTCTCACTGCGTGCGACCCATTCACGCCCATCCCTCCACTGGGGCCCCAAAACTCTCATCTGTTAAATGGGAGCATAGTCTATCTGCGCGCCTCCCCGCGGCTCCCCACCGTCCTCTGGGCTGGAGTGGCCACAGGGAATCTTTAATCCCTCTTTCCTCTGCTACTGAAACCCTGTGACGGGTCCCCAGGTGAAGTTCCACCGCCAGTGCTTTGAGCCCCGTCCCTTGTCTCCCTGTCCTTGCCTCCCTCGCTCCCACTTGCTCCCCAGGAACACTGAGGCCCTCCTGGGTCTCCCAACGGCCCAGCTGTGCCACATCCCCGTGCCCTTGCACGTTGCTCTTCCTTCCGCCTGGCGCACCCTTCCCAGCCCTGCCGCCGCGGGGTAGCACGCCCCCCTGCTATCCACTCCTCAGGAAGCCCTTCCCGATGCCCGCCCTCCAAGGGCTAACCTGGCCCTTCTCTGGGCACCTCTGCTCCCCGAGCCAGCTCCCGCAGTGCTGGCTCACCCGCGTGGCGTGGCTGTCACCAGGCGCTGCGCTTATCCCGTTGGCCCCAGCAGTGCTCCGAACTGCCTGGTTGTGTCTGGAGCTCAGAGAAGGGAGACCAGGCCTCATGGGGGTGGGGCCGCGCAGGTCAGGGACAACCACAGCGGGGGGGGGGGGGGGGGGGGGGGGCGGTGAGGGGGTTGGTGAGGAGAGGCCTTCCTCCCACACCCGTTCCTGCATTGGCACTGGAGGAGACACCGCTCCTGGGAGGCCCCGGGGCAGCTGTCTGGTCTGTGGCTGGGCCCGCTTCCCTGGATCCCAATGCCCACGGCCCTGCCAGGGCCCAGACAGGCCAAGGTGAGCTGAGGACACACTGGGTCTGAGCACGAGGCGTCCTGAGGTTTTCGTTGAGCGGGCAGTCTGATGCTATCATCGGTGCCCCCTTCCTCAGAGGAGGCCGCTGAGGCTCAGAGAAGGGACCCACCCCGGGTCACACCAGGTGAACGTCCTGGAACTGAGGACCGATGGCTCTATGTGTTTTGCCTGAGTTGACTCGGGTAACACGACAACCCTGTGAGGAGGGGCTGGTTTTGTTTTTATTGAACAGATGAGGAAACAAAGGCACAGAGAGGGGTTAGCGCCTTGCCTCAGTTTACCCAGCTAGCATAAGTGGTGGAGCCAGCCTTGTAACTCGGGTGTTCGGCTACAGAGCTTATAAGTCCTTTGCTGCCCTGACGCTGAGGGTGGTGAGGAAGGGGCGGCGATAATGTTCCTTCTCAGGACACAGCGTGCCACAACTTGCAAAGCTTTGGCACGCCCGGCACTTGACGTGCCCTTCAGCCCCGGGAGACACAGGGATCAAGATCTCCATTTGGGGAGCCTGGTGGCTCAGCTGGTTGAGCGTCCGACTCTGGATTTCGGCTCAGGTCAGGCATGATCTCACAGGTTCGTGGAATAGAGCCCTGCGTCGGGCTCCATGCTGACAGCCAGAGCCTGCTTGGGATTCTCTCTCTCCCCGTCTCTGCGCCCCTCCCCCACCCCTCTCTCTCTCTCTCTCTCTCAAAAAAGAAAAAAAAAAGAATTTTCTATTTGACAGAGGAGGGTAATATTTTACCCAAAATATTCAACAAGTTAGTTGCAGGCCAGGGTTGACACTCACGCTTGGGCCCACCCTGGCCCCTCTGACTGGCTGGACACTTTAAGTTTGGTGGCCCCCCAGTCCCTGAGGAAAGGGGCTTTAGGCACCCAGGGTGGGCGGAGAGTTCCGGCATGCTGTAAGGCCTGTCTCCTCATCTGTAAAATCAACGGCCTGGATCCGTTGGGCTCTGAGCTCCCTTCCAGCTGAATTTGCTGTCCTTGCTCTGAGAGGTGCTTGGGGAGGCAGTGTTCCCTGCTTGCCTCGTCGCCTTCCCCACTCCTGCAACCGAGTGGCCCCATTTCTCCTGCAGGATATTCTCTTCCACCTGCTCACAGCTTCGTCCCATCCGGCATGGCTGGAGGCTGCAGGAAGCTGAGGAAGATGTCCAACCAAGCCCAGAGGGGCACACTGGTCCAGGAACCAGGGCCTCCTGCTTCACCTGCCTCACCACCTTGCCCCGTGAGCTCCTACTCCATGGTGCAATGAATCAGAGCAGCTGGTCGCTGTCTGTCTGTCTGTCTGTCTTCCTCTCAAGCAGGACTGTGAGCTCCTTGAGGGCAAAAGTCCCATGGAAAGATCAGGGCTTGAGAAACAGTGCTCTGCAGTTCTGGGAACGCGTACAGAGGGGGCAGGGTATTAGGGGAGGGGGGCTGAAGGGTATTAGGCAGGGAGGGGGACCGAAGGGTCCCAGACCCCTCTGGCTCCTGGCTCTGAGACCCCACGGCATGGGAGAGGCCTGGGAGGCTCTGCCCTCGTGGGCAGCAGAAACGGAACACAGCAGCACGAAATCTCTCTGCGTTTTGTCTCTGGGTGACCTTGGGGCCTATGCTGGCCCGAGGGTGGAGCCCTTAGAGAGCTTAGGGCTTTTGCACTGGCAGGGTCATCTCTCCAGACAGGTCACCCTTCCGCCCATATCTGAGAGGCCTCCAAGGGGAGCCACCCTCCCCCACTCAGAGCCACAAGGTGGGCAACATCCTCCAAGGCCTGCTGGTTTGCTGACTCAGGAGTTGCCCCCCACCCTGCCCCTGGAAACAGCCTTACACCGGCCCTTTCTCATCTTGTTTGAACCGAGGCCCCCACTGTGGCTCTGACCCAGCTCAGGGTGGTGCCCATTCCTCCTCCCGTCACCTCACCCCACCCCAAAAGCCGGCAAGGCAAGCTTATCCTTTCTCCTTGATGGATGAGGAAACTGAGGCCCCAGGGGCACAAGTGTGTGGGTGGCAGTCACAGAGCCTGGCCTGAGGCTCAGTGGTCTCCCCGGTGGCCCGCCCACCCCATGAGAGCGAAGGCTTCGTGAGCAGACAAAACCAGGACAGGTAGGGCCCGAAGAGGGCGCATCTAGGGAGGTCGGGAGGTGGGGTGGGGGACCGTGGGCAACAAATATGTCCAGAGCCTGAGCCAGGGACATCGGTCCTGTCGTAGACCATTCAGATGGTTTGCACTCCCAGATGCACGTATTCCCTCCCTTGGCCTGGTTAACTCCTGCTCTCCCCCAGGTCCTGGCTGCAATACAGTCAGTAATTCGACAACTGTTTCCTGAGCACCTACGGGAAGGCAGACACTGTCCAAGGTGGGCTGTTCACAGTGAGCAAAAAGAGAACTGTCCCGCCTTCTCGGAGTTTCCAGTCCCCGAGGTCCCACACACTGTTGACATGAAATCGTCAGTCTAGGCTTGAGGCTAACGAGCGGCCCCCGAATCAGAGGCGTGACACAATGAAGGCCTATTTTGCAGTCATATCACAGTCCAAACGGGTGACAGGGGACTCTGCCTCAGTGTCACTGCCATCTCCTAGCCTTGAAGCCCCCTTGGGCCCTCTGCACTGGGCAGGCCTGTGAGCAAAGAGGGAAGCATCGAGGGTTGGGCAGGGATATTTAATGGCTCTGTCTGGAGGGCCGTGAATGCCAGCTCCACTCATATTCTACTGGCAAGAGCTTGGCCACACGGCCGCACCTGACTGCCTGACTGCAAGGAAGGCTGGGAAATGTCGCCCCGTTGGCACATCCGGGTTTTTATAGACCTGACCGGTCTCTGCCAGGTAGAATCACACAAACACCCCGTATTAGTTTCCTGGCGCTCCTGCAGAATTCCCCAAACTCTGTGGCTTAAGGCAGTAGGAATTTATTGTCTCACGGTGCTAGAGGCCAAAGTCTGAGATCGAGGTGCTAAAGGTTCCAGGGGAGGATCCTTCCTGCTTCTACTGGTGGCTCCTGGTGGCTGTGGGCGATCCTAGGCTTCCTGGGCTTGTGGTCATTTCACTCTGCTCTCTTCCTCCACCTTCACGTGGCCTTGGCCTCTATGTCCTTACATTATATGTGTCTCTCTAAGGAAACTTCTTGCTGGATTTAGGCCCTTCCCACCCCAATAATCCAAGATGGTCTCCTCATCCCAACATCCTTAATTTAATTATGTCTACAAAGACTCTTCTCCATACCCAGCAAAATTCACAGATTCTCGGGATGGGACTATGGGCATATCTGCTTAGGGGCCACTTTAGAGGCAAGATCACCTGGACTCCTTGGTACCTGGTTTCCAAGAAGCCACAAACAGAAGATGCAAGGCCTCTTAAGACCCGAGCTCAGAAGTCCCAGAGCATTGTTTCCATTGCATTCTATTGGTCTGAGCAGGTCCCAGGGCCCACGCAGATTCAAGGGGAGGGAAAATAGAATACCTCTCTCGATGGGAGGTGTGGCAAAGACACAATGAAAGCAGGCGTGCACCATGGGATGAAGGCTTGCGGCCATCTTTGGAAACAATCTATCAGAGTAGATGAAGGCCTTTGGTGAAGGCCTCAGCCATGGGTCCCGGAACTGTGCTCCCTGATGATGGGGTTGCTGATGGGGCTGAGGTAGAACCATTCTGCCTGAGTGGGAGGCCCCAGACCCGTGTGAGTGGCAGGCCTAGCCCAGCCATCAGCTCGCTGGGGGACCTTGGGTCAGTGCCTCATTCACTCAACAACAGGTTACTGAGTACTCAGCATGGGCCAGGCCCTGAGCCAGGCACTGGGGTCCTAGTGGTGAGCAGGCCAGCTCCCCATGGAACTGTGTGTCTTGTGGATGACAGAAGCTCATAACTAGACAAACTGGCCACAGAGCATGACAAGTAAGAGAACAGCAAGGAGTTGGGCTAGAAAATCCTTGGAACACAGAGGCCAGGGTGAGACTCACGGGCTCACGGGCAGAGACTTGCGTGCGGAGGGCGATGAGGACACCTCCCCGTTCCGGGCCTCAGTTTCTTCCTCTTGCCATCCAGAGGGTTTGCCAGGGCTATGGACTCAAACCATGTTTCCTGGAGTCCTGGGGTTCCTCAGAGGCACTCAAGGGGCTACTGCACAAGACAGTGGAGTGGCAGGCATCTAAAGTTTGTGACTAATTGGTCTGGAAGCTTCTGGTCAGCTCTCAGAGTTCAGCTTCCAAGCCAGGCACCCTCGTCTCTGATCCCAGTGGCCATCCGGGACAAGAATTCCCTAGGACCCCTCTTATTCCTCAAAGGCCATGCCAGGGTTCTGGGCTCTGGGGAGACAGGGAACCTCCCCTATGTCCGGCTGGACCCTCAGGTCTCCCCACCATCCCAGAACAGACCTTGCGCTGGGATGCTGGCAGCTGACCCCTCACCTTTGACCTTGGGTCCGCTTGAGCCAGGAGAGCCTCAGGGACCCCACCGAAGTGTCAGTGTCTCTCAAAGAGCCCAGGCTCTTTGGGGTCAGACCCTCCCTTCGGTGTGGCCTTGGATGAGTCCTTGCTCTTTCTGGGACTCAGAGTGAGCCCTGCCTCGTGAGGGTGAACGCAAAAAGGAAAGCAGTCCCCCCGAAGCTGGCTGGAGGTCAGCACAGGGGTAGGTGACAATTCCTCTGGGGAGTGAGGTCAAGAGAAGTGGCAGGAAAGACCCAGCCTCCTGGGGACCCATGGGGGACCTGCCCCTGGTGCCCTTGCTCCACCACCCGGCCAAATTCTGAGCCAAGCCTCCCGCGAGGGCTGGGAGAGGCCTGGAGGTGAATTAATGACTAGGCAAATTGTACACTTCAGCGCAGAAACCTTTATTCCTGTGTTCAGCCCCAAGGTTGGGAAGTGGGTGGGGGTGCCAAAGACAATAATTTCTTCCCTGCTCTGGGCCTTGGTTTCTACCTCTGTCACACGGGGAGGGAAGGCTTCCCCCCGCCCCTTCCTTCATCGGGATACTATGAAGATACAAGTGATTATATACAGGCCTGGGCCTTTCAGCTGTAGAGCTCCGGTACCGGGGATTGCCCTGACTTAGTCCTTGCCCTTGGGGGGCTCGTTGTCAAGGAGGGAGGCCCATGCCTCGCCCATGCCCATGCCTAGCCGGGCCTGGTGGGAGGGGCGTGAGCAGCTGATGTGCAGAGCCTCTCAGCCGTGGGGCTGGCTTCACTGAGCTCTGTCCTGGAAGCTCACGACTGGTCTTGTGTGGGGCCGGGGGTGTCGACACCCCTATTTCTAGGCAGGTTTCTAAGGTCCTCGTACATGTCACTGTCCCAGGGTGCCCCCATGCCCAGATGGCAGAATCCATCAGGAAACAGGGCTGAGCCCCCTTTTGGGGTCTTTACTGCAAGCCAGCCTTGGAGTGGAGGGCCAGGGCGGAAGGGCAATCACAGGACCCTTGGGTAAGCTGGTGGCAGAGGCCTCGGTGCACCACGTGAGGAAGGCAGGAGCAACCTACACAGAGGAGTCCAGAGGGCCACGAAGAGGTAGGTCAGCAGACACGGCCGTCTCATCCAGACGCAGCAGGGGCCGACGCCGCTTCCAGCATCCTTAGCTGGTGGTGCTCAGAGGGGGCTCTGGGGAGGCTGGCCGGCTCAAGGTCACACCAGGGAAGCCGGAGACAAAGCTCTCCCACCTTCTCTTTACCTGCTAGAAGACCGAGGATAGGCAAGATCAGGGTCCTGGTCCCACCGCCGCGCGGTGGGCTTCAGGTGCTGTTCCACCTACAGCCACGAGGTGGTGGCAGACCCCAGAGACAGGAGCACTGCTCGCCGGAGACCTTTTTCTCCAAAAGAAAGGAGGCAGGGGCCAGGAGCCAAAAGGTCCCACCAAGGGGGTCAGGATGCCCCCTTCCCGGGGCATAGAACACAAGATGTAACCCTGGGGAAGTTTTACTAGCTGATCTCTTTGCCTCCAGCAAGATCCACCCATCCAACACGTTGCCAGATTAATCATTTGAAAACAGCTCTGCTCTAAAACCTTCCGTGACTCCCCAGTGCCGATGGGATAAATCCCAAAAGTCTTTAAGGCCCTCTGAAATATGGTGCCTGGATACCTCTCTCTCCAGCCCCGTCTCCAGACAACTCTGTTGTCTTCTTGGTCCTTGGCCCCATGTGTTCCTACCTCTGAGCCTCTGCTGCCCTGGGTCCCTCTCAGTGGAGTCCTTACCCCCACCCCCACCCCCCCGTGGCGCCCCTCCATCCGTCAGCCCTCAGCCAAACCTGCTGATACTGCTTCAGCCACCGCCGGCGCTCTCCTTGCTGGGCTTGAATCAGCTGCTCCGTATCCTCCAGGCACCCCGGCAGCCACTCCTGACCGGGCGCGTCCAGCCTTTCTGGGCCTCCGTTTGAGGGCCTGGACTTCTCCTGGCCCTGTCTGAGGCTCAGCGCCCGGCGCAGCCGGCTCTCTAAAGGCTTCCCCCAGGGCTCCTGGAGCTTGCCATAGGAGGGTCGTGGTCCTCGCAAGGACTGACTGCGTGGCCCTATCCCCATGGTTCCTGAGGCTGCAAGTGCAGGACTGCTCCAGCCCCTGGGCAAGCCACTGGCCCCTGAGGTGGCTCAGAGTCTCCACCCATCTGATGGGAACTCACTTGGGGGCAAAGGTTGGTGCTGCTGAGGTGGCCATCATAAACCAAAGGGCAGGCCACAGGGGACGAGCATCCCTGAGTCACCATCACCACTGCCTCTCTACCTTCTAGGGCAAGGAGTATAGGCCTCTTTCTCCTCCTCCTCTTCCAGGCAGGCTTCCCTGACCACGCCACCCCTGTAGAGCTTGGCCTCCCCTGAACTGCAGCCCTAGCTGTCCAAATTCATTCTGTTGGCACTGAGAACAGACGGTGCAACAGCAAAACCGGGATGGGCCTTTAGGCAACAGGACAGCTCCAGGGCGCCTGGGGGGCTCAGTCGGTTGAGCATCCAACTCTTGGTTTCAGCTCAGGTCATGATCTCGTGATCTGGGGATTCGAGCCCCGCATCGGGCTCCATGCTGACAGTGCAAAGCCTGCGTGGGATTGTCTCTCTTTCTCTCTCTCTCTCTGTCTCTCTCAAAATAAATAAATAAGCATTTTTTTTTTTTTTAAGAAAGAAACAGGACAGCTCCACTCTTTGTCCAACATCTCAGCGAGGCTGCAGGGGTGGCCGCTGATCTCAGAGCTTCACAATGTCTCCCAAGGAGAAAGAGAAAGATGCTGAAAAGCCAGCCAAGAAAGACAAAGACCCAGTGAACAAGTCTGGGGGCAAGGCCAAAAAGAAGTGGCCCAAAGGCAAAGTTCGGGACACGCTCAATGACCTGGTCTTGTGTGACAAAGCGACATGTGACAAACTTCGTAAGTTCCCAACTAGAAGCTTAGGACCCCGGCCGTCGTCTCTGAGAGACTGAAGATTCGAGGCCCCCTGGCTGGGGTGGCCTTTCAGGAGCTCCTTAGTGAAGAACTTAGGAAACGAGTTGCAAAGTCCAGAGCTCTGGCCATTTCCACCAGAAACACCAGGGGCAGAGATGCCCCAGCTGCTGGCGAAGATGCATGAACAGATCCCACTAACTGTACGTTTTGAAAAATAAAAATGTATTAAATTAAAGAAAGAAAGAAAGAAAGAAAGAAAGAAAGAAAGAAAGAAAGAAAGAAGACAGCTCCAATCTAGAATAGTCAAATTCACAGAGACAGAAAGTAGCATGCTGGGTGCCAGGGGTCGGGGGGGGGGGGGGGGGGCGGGGGGGGCGGAGGAGGATTGGTCAATTATTTCATGGCTATAGAGCTTCAGTCCTGCAAGATGAAAAAGTTCTGGAGGGGTGCCTGGGTGGCTCTGCTGGTTAAGTGTCTGACTTCAGCTCAGGTCATGATCTCACGGTCCGTGGGTTTGAGTCCGGCATTGGGCTCTGCACTGTCAGCATGGAGCCTGCTTGGGATTCTCTCTCCCCTTCTCTCTGTGTGTTCTTTCTCTCTCTCTCTCTCTCTCTCTCTCTCTCTCTCTCTCTCAAACAAATAACTTACAAAAAAAGATGGGAAAATTCTGGAGATTGGTTGAACAACACTGCGACTATAGGTGACACTCCTGAATTATACATAAAAATGGCTAAATGGTAAACATAATGTTTCTGTATATTTTACTACAGCTGGAAATTATTCGTTAGACTAGATGAATGCCTTCTGCTCTCACTCAGTCCTGTCAACTGCAAAGTGGGTGGCTGTGGAAATCCAATGAAACCGTGTACGTATAATAGCAAGACGACCAGCAGAAGCTTTGTTTTTCCGAGAGAAAGAGAAAGGTGCTTGGGCCGGGCCAGCGGACCCTCAGAATCACAGGATTTGAAGGCTGAAAGGGACCTCACACATCTGTTATTCCTTTTTGTATGAACCACTATTCTATGGCTATTCTTCCTCATTCTGGAGCTAATCCCTCCACACACTGCATTTCAGCCTCATGATAGTCCTATGAGGTGGGCATTGCTACCCCCATTTCATAGATCAGGAAACAGAGGCTCAGAGGTGAAGCACCTGGCCAGAGAGCATGCCCAGTAAGAGGCAGAGCTGGAACCCATTCCTTGGTTGGCCTGGCTTTAGAACCCAAGCTGCCTTGCTCTGGTATCGGTGGCCAGGCGTCCTCCTGTGTTTGGGTTGCTGCACAGTGCCCCCTGCCCCCCCACGTCTGGGGTCAGGGAAGCACTGGCTGCAACTCTTGGCTCACCCTTGACCTCTCCCCAGGCTTGGCCTTGCTCTCTTTCCTCTCTTTCTCTCTCTCTCTCTCTCTCTCTCTCTCGGGGTTGCTAGGCTTTCCCTGGGTGAAGGGTCTTGTAATATCTGCCAGGCTCTCTCCCAGCTAGAGGAGATAAGCCAGGGCCAGTGTGAAGAGGAGAATGCAGAGGGGGCCCTGATCCTCTGCCCCAGCCTGTCCCAAATTTCGACCTGCACCCAGGCCTCTTTACTCTGACCCTGACCACATTCCTAATGTCCAACCCACAGGCCACCCCTGGCCCTGGTGGAAAGGCAGCCAAGCCATTACGCAACCTTCACTGCCCTCGCCCCAGCACAGTGGGCTCAAACCCTGACTCTCACTGAAGTTTAAGCCTTTAAGCCAGGAAGAGTTTGCTAACTCAGACTTTTGGGATGTGCTGGGGTGAATCACCGGCTCTGGTGTCGAGCATGTAACTGCCTAAAACCCTCCTGCCCAGTGTATAATCTTACAATTTCCCAGATCCATGGAGGACAGGAGAAGAAGTGTGTTCTCTTCCTTCCCTCCCTGTTGCCTCCCTGCCTCTGTCAGCTGGGAAGCTCTCACCTTTCCAGACTTCGCTGTGCTCAGTGATACCTCCACCCGGAAGCCTGCCTGATACCTCCCTTTGGGATAAGGAGGCAGCTCCCGCTCCAGCCCACCCACTAAACGCAGTAGCAGCAATCACACACGTATGCATTTCCCCCTGACACCGGCTGCCCCTCGAAGGCTTTTCACCTCTGTGTTCCCGGGACACGACACAGTAAATACTATGTCTTAAATATTGGAGACTCTTCACTGTCTATTGCCGCCTTAAAAAAATCACCCCAAAACTTTGTGGCTTAAAGCAACATTCACGTACGACCTCAAAGTTTCTGTGGGGCAAGAATCCAGGCATGGCTGAGCTGGGGCCTCTGGCTCAAGGTCCCTCACAGGCTCCAATCAGGGGCCTGCAGCCACCTCGAGGTTCGACGGGGGGGAGGGAATCTGCTTCCAAGGTCGCTCTGATGGTCATTGGCAGGACTCGGTTCCTTGAAGGTTGTTGGACTGAGAGCCTCAGTTTCTTGCTGGTTGCTGGCTGTCGCCACGTGGGCCTCTCCCAAGGGCAGCTCACAGCATGGCAGCTGGCTTCAATTGGAGGCAGCAAGTGAGAGGTCGAGGGACAGTGGGCAGGCAGAAGCAGAAATCATCTTCCATCGTTTTTGCCGTGTTCTCTTCTTTCTAGGTGAGTCACCAGGTCCGGCCTGCACTCAGGAAGGGATCCCACAGGGGCTTGCGCACGGGGGAGGCGGTATCGCTGGGTGCTATCATAGAGGCTGCTTACCCACGGACCCGGATTCTAAAGCCATCACACTGCCTGAGTTTAGAGCGTGGCACTTCCATGTGACAGCTCTGTGCTTTGAGTAAGTGGCTTAACCTCATGTGCCTACGAAGTGGGGAAAATACCTTATTTCATCAAACTTAAGGTGGTGTCGATGTAACATTATTTCATACGTCATTAAGCAAGAATACTCTCAGGGAGCCTGGGTGGCTCGGTCAGTTAAGTGTCTGACTTCAGCTTGGTTCATAATGTTGCAGTTTGTGAGTTCAAGCCCCGCGTCAGGCTCTGTGCTGACCGCTCAGAGCCTGGAGTCTGTTTCAGATACTGTGTCTCTCTCTCTCTCTGTCTCTGCCCCTCCTCCCACTCTGTCTCTCTCTCTCTCAAAAGTAAATAAACTAAAAAAAAAAAAAAAATGATAAGAAAGAATACTCTCTGCCCAGACATTGGAAAATCACCCCATCTCAGAGAATGGGGGGAAATGGTGTGCCGTGAAATTAATGAAACACATAGTATCTATTTCCTAAAGTGGTTCTGAGGCTTAGATATACAGGAAGGCTGCAAACCGGCAGGCCAGCCAGATACTCCTTTTATTTTTTTTTGAGTTTATTTATTTTTGAGAGAGAGACAGAGACAGAGTGCAAGCAGGGGAGGAGCAGAGAGAGAGAGGGAGACACAGAATCCAAAGCAGGCTCCAGGCTCCAAACTGTGAGCACGGAGCCTGATGCGGGGCTCGAACCCACAAACTGTGAGATCATGACCTGAGCCCAAGTCAGATGTTTAACTGACTGAGCCACCCAGGCATCCCTGTGCTGCTTAGCCCCATTTTTCAGATGAAATAACAGAAACTTGGAGAGGCGAAGCAACTTGCCCAGGGACACACAGTCAGTAGTGGGTCTTAAATTCATCCCCACGGAGTCAGGCCAGAAAACAGAGGCCTCAGCAAATGTGTGGCCACCCTTTGCAGGTCGAGCCTGGGTCTTCACGCACCCTGCACGATGATCAGACAGAACTCTGAGCCGAATGGTTAATGCCCCTAGAATTTTCCTTAAAAATGTGATGCCCACCAGAAGTGAGGTGAAGAGGTAACGTATCTCTTTGAGCAGCTCTTATAATACAGTACATTTTGGGGAAACTAGTTCCTTTACTTCAGAATAATGGCACCAGGTGTGTCCACTGTTTTGGTTTTCATTTCCCCACAAGAAGTTAGAATGCCAGGCTATCGGGTTCAGTGCTAGACTTTGGCCACGTTACCGCTTGGAGAAATCAAACAAAGGGAATGATAAATTACAATAATGCTATTTATTATTAATGCTTCCACATTCTGATCACACCTGTTCTGTGCCAGGTGGTGCGCTTAGGGCTTCCTATAGGTAGGGCCAAGGAATCTGGGGCGGAGTATTTCCAGGTTACACAGAGTAGGGGCTCGGAGCTGGTAATACAGGTGCCCTTGAAGTTTTTCAAATATGCAGGACCTGATGACTACTGATGGTAAGCCCATCCCTTCTCCCGTGTGAGCCTATTTCCTCATCTGTACAATGAGTGGGTCCAGCTGGGGTGTCCCAAACTTCCCTTGTTAAAAACACCGGTTGCTGGTCCCTATCACAAGCCCCCCTCCCCTCCTGTCCCCAGCAAGGACAGGAGAAGCTATCTGTACAATCGTGCCGCAGGTGGTCTATATCTTGTGGGAACTCTTGGAAACATAATTGCTCAAGGCTCTTCTGCCTCTGAGGACTGTGATTTTAGGACTCAAATTTCAGACCAAAGCCTTCCCTTTGAAATCTGCATTCCGCACATTCTTGGCTTCTCTTTTCCCCCAAGGCGGCCTTTGGAGCAAAAATACCACAGCCGGGGAATCAGGGGTCTGGAGATCCAGTCAATCCTGACTCTGACCCTGACTAGCCATCTGATCCAGAGAGGTCATTTCCTTTCTCTGGGTCTCAGTGGGAGAACAAGAGGGGTTATGGCTGTGAGTGGGGTTGAGGAGGATTTTACCCTCCTTTGCCTCAGCCAGGAGCCGCAGCCTTGGCATGGACCTGAAATACAGGGGCTGTGATTTGCTAGACCATGGCCCACCTTGGCAGGTGGAAGGTCTGACTGTCTTGTAGAGGTCCCATGATGGCGTGGGCTCCATAAGCCCAGTGGACTGAATGACCAGCATAAGAGAAGGCTGAAAAGACAGTGTGAATGCCTGGGGGTAGGAGGTCTACGGGGTCAACTGAGCTTGGAGACCACAGTTGGGGAAGCATTGGGATTCAGTCTCCTCCAACCTCCAAAGTGTATTTGGGTGGCCGTGGCAAAGGTACAGGGCAGCCTCACACAGTTGTACAGTTTCCACACTGCACAAGCACTCTTGGTGAGCTGGGACTGCAATCCAATCCGTCACACGCTGGTATGACCCTGCTGCTGCCCTTAAGAAGGGCCTCGGCGGCCAGGTTACTGCCAAAGGGGCACCTTTTCTGCATTGTCACAAGGCACATCATGGGTTCATGGTGTTTGTGTATGGGAGTTTCCCCCAAGAGCCTGGCTAGAACAGCCTGGACGCTTGGAGGACCTGAGGGGAGGAAAACCTATCTTGAATCACTTCCAGCACCTTCTGTGCTAGTTAGAATAAAAGACACAACTCCAGCCTGTGGAAAAAGACTGTTTTGTCCATTCTTCTTGCCTTCATTTTCCATCACGAAGGGTTTAACCCTCAGGTCTCGCCAGCAGGGAACTATCTGAGGCTTCCGCTGCCAGAATTTGGTTACTTTTTTTTTTTTTTTAAGTGACTTTCTTCTGTCTCCCAGGACAGAGATCTGGGATGTCTAGTTGTCCTTGTGAGGTCCTCAGGGCAAAGCCAGCCTTCTGAACTGTCAACAGGGAGGGGTGGGTTCATGGCGGCTGCTCCAGTCTGAGAGGTCCACGGCTTTGTCTGGGAGTCCCTAATCACCTGGGTGCTTCCGCTTACCCAAGCCTCCCCAGTCCTTACTGCTCTCCGTCTTCCCCACAGCCCCCTCTCAGGCTGTGCTTCCTGAACTTGCTGGTGGGCTGTCCCCATTAACCCCCTCTATTGACCCTGTCATGCCTCCCTGCCTTTGTTTGGGTCATGTATGAGATCTCTTGAACCAATATATTCACCCAATAAGCTTCCGACTTTATTTCTCTCTATTTATATATCAACTCAGTGAAGGCATTGCCCCCTCCAGGAAGCCCTCCATGCCCCTCTCATGGGGTAAGGGACCCCCTCTTCGAACTCCTATAGCACTCTGGCCACAATCTCTAGCACAGCACCACACTGCTTTGAAATCAAATGTTTTGAGGTATATCCCCCTCTGGTCTAGGAGAAGGGTAGGGGTGGGGAAAGCAGTTCCTTTTTCTTTGTTTCTTTTCTTTTTAAATTTATTTTATTTTTGAGACACACACACACACACACACACACACACACACACACACACACACACAGAGTGTGACGGGGGAGGGGCAGAGAGAGGGGAAGATACAGACTCTGAAGCAGGCTCCAGGTCTGAGCTGTCAGCACAGAATCTGATGTGGGGCTTGAACTTGTGAGCCGTGAGATCATGACCTGAGCCGAAGTCGGACTCTTAACTGACTGAGCCACTCAGGCGCCCCAAGTGGCTCCTTTTTCTATTGAGTGCCGCTGAAATGGCTGCAGAGTGAATGTGTCTCATTGTCTCCAGATGCCCCATCCTCCCTCCTGGTCTGGGGCACTGTAGATGCCTCCCTCCTCAGAATTTGCACCTCCTGCCAGTCCGTGCCCTCCCCCTCTTTAACTCTCCCCTTCCCCTTAAATGTGGTGCCCTCTGGACTCCCCTCTCTATTGGTGGACTCCACTCGGGCTCGGGGGAAGCCTTATTCCCTCCCATGGTTTTAACCACTAAGTGTGGGCTGATGACTCCCATTCCTTCATTTGCTGACTATTTATTAAGCATCTACTCTGTGTCAGACTCAACTCTTGTAGTGGTAACATTCACATGTTAGAAGGGGATGGGAGTACAGAAGACAAACAAAACCAAGAACTTTCCAGAAAGCGATTGATACTAAGAGGCAATAAGACAGACATAATCCTAGGTTACCAGAGCCCGTGAGCTGCTCTGCAGCTGCCCCTGGACCACTCCCTCCCGACAGAGCTGTACTGCCTGAGCCCTACACACCAGAGCTAGCCTCCCCACTGGCCCTCCCAGGCTGATCTCAGCCTATCTGTATCACCTTCCCCTGCAGCCACCTAGGAACTCAGCAAAGTTTCCTAAGCTTCCTATGGCCTCAAAAACCAGTTGGGGCTTATGATAGAAGATAGATAGATAGATAGATAGACAGATAAAAAGATTCTTGGGTCCCATCACCAGATTTACTGAATCCTTACCAAATCAGAAGTCTCAGGGGCCAGGGGACCAGGAATTTGTTTTGTCTTTAAAGAACTCCAGGGGGTTCTTATTATCAGGAAGCCACGAGAGTAACTTCTTTTGGTCTCTTAGTGGTCTCAACACTAACCCTCATGAGAACCATTTGGAGAGCTTTTTTTTTTTTTTTTAAGTTTACTTATTTATTTATTTATTTTTTTTTAATTTTTTTTTTTAAAGTTTTTATTTATTTTTGAGACAGAGAGAGACAGAGCATGAACAGGGAAGGGGCAGAGAGAGAGGGAGACACAGAATCGGAAGCAGGCTCCAGGCTCCGAGCCATCAGCCCAGAGCCCGACGCGGGGCTCGAACTCACAGACCGCGAGATCGTGACCTGGCTGAAGTCGGACGCTTAACCGACTGCGCCACCCAGGCGCCCCCTTATTTATTTATTTTGAGAGAGAGAACATGGAAGGGGCAGAGAGAGAGAGAGAGAGAGAGAGAGAGAGAGAGAGAGAGAATCTCAAGCAGGCTCTGCACTATCAGCACAGAGTCTGACCTGGGACTCAAACTCACAAACTGCGAGATCATGACCTGCGCCGTAGTCGGAAGCTTAACTGACTGAGGCACTCAGGGCCTCCTGGGGAGCTTCTTAAACTAGCAGTGCAATGCAGGGATCGCATTCCCCAGAAACGTGCCCAAGTATTCTGTGGTCATTCTAAGTCCCCTGAGCTGGTGACTAATATGCATTAAGAATCGTGCAGTGGGGCTCACGAATCTGCTTCCCACAGGCAAGCACCCTGTCCTGAGGAGACTCCATTGCTAGTGTTACAGAAGCCCCCACAGAGAAATGGTTTTTCTAGCCACGTGAGGCTCTCCACCCAGGCTTTTGCCTGGGCAGTTTTCTCTATCTGGGATGGAAATAACCCTTCCAACTTTGCTGTCCTGGGAACCCAATCTCATGGTAGGACCAAGTCTGGAGAGATGTCTTGTTTCCTAATCTCACTTGAACTAGATAATTTTTTTTAAATGCTTATTTATTTCTGAAGGAGAGAGAGAGAGTGTGTGAGCAGGGGAGGAGCAGAGAGAGAGGGGGACACAGAATCTGAAGCAGGCTCCAGGCTCTGAGCTGTCAGCACAGAGACTGACGCGGGGCTCCAACTCACAAACTGTGAGATCATGACCTGAGCCGAAGTCAGCCACTTAACAGACTGAGCCACCTGGGTGCCCTGAACTAGATAATTTATTTATTATTACTGATTTTTTTTTAACATTTATTCATTTTCGAGAGACAGAGACACAGCATGAATGGGGGAGGGGCAGAGAGAGAGGGAGACACAGGTAAGAAGCAGGCTCCAGGCTCTGAGCTGTCAGCACAGAGCCTGATGGGGGGCTCGAACCCATGAACTGCGGGATCATAACCTAAGCCAAAGTCGGCTGCTTAACCAACTGAGCCACCCAGGTGCCCCTATTATTATTTTTTAGGTTGGCTCCACGCCCAACGGCCCAACATAGGGCTTGAACTCACAACCTTGAGATCAATAATTTTGACTGAGCTAGCCAGGTGCCCCAACTAGATAATTTACATGCTTGAGCTAACTTTTCAAAGCCCATGCTTTTTTTGTTCACAGCAGTCCATTTTCTTTCTTTCTCCTACTTTTTTTTTTTAAATGTTTATTTATTTGAGAGAGAGAGAGAGAGAGAGAGAGCGAGCGAGCAGGCCCCAGACCCTAAGCTGTAAGTGCGTAAGTGCAGAGCCCAACTCGGGGCCTGAATCCATGAACCGTGAGATCATGACCTGAGCCAAAGTTGGATGCTTACTCACTGAGTCACCCAGACGCTCCTCACAGCAGTCCATTTTCTAGTTGTCAGTTTTTTTGTTCAGATTGCTACCTGGTGGTATTGACAAGGTAATCACCTGAACCTGGTTGGAACCACTCACCCTTTGCTCCAGACCCACAGGGTCACAAGGACCAGCCAGCACTGAGCTGATGCATCACAGTGCCTTTAGCATAGCCAGCTCTAGAGCAGGGCCTTGCCTTTCCTGAGGGATACAGGGGGCCGTATCTTACACGTACACAGCAGGGGAGGGAAGATACAGGCAGAAAATGTTGAAATCACAAGGTAGGCATACTAGAAGAGTAATAGGGACTCAGTGTCTATCTAAAGTCCAACCACTTTTTCCTGGCATAGCACTAGGCCGATAGTAGGTGTATAAGCAAATGAATTGTTAATTGAATGAATATGTGAATCTGGATAACTGGGATTTTAATCCTTGTTCTGCTACTAAAACCACTGTGTTGGACTGACCCGTGTTGAAGTTCAGCCACACAGGTGGAAGGAAGGACAAGAAAGTTGAAGAGACAAACCTAACAGATACAACAGTCAGAGAAGAGAATGAAGTTGTAATATCTCTCGATGCTCAATAAGCAACTTCTAGTTAACAAGATGAAGTTCTCATTGTCCTTGATTCTCCCAACTGTCTGGAAGCAGGTTATTTTTCCTCCATGGCCTGATTACCATCTGATGTACCCTGTATTTTGTTTTTTATCGTCTGTCTTTTCCCTCACGGCAAAGCAGACCTTTTTGTTAATTTTGGTCACTCCCATATCCGCTGGTTGGCACAGAGCCCAGTTTACGAAGATTTCTGTTTAACCGAGACCTCTAAACCTTCTAGGTCCTAAGGGGCCTCGGTTTGCAGATTGAAAAACTGAGGCTCACAGTGGTGAGGTTGCTTGTCCAAGGTCACACAGCGACGGCGACGGACTCCTGCCCATCACCCGCCTCCCCCCCACCCCCCGCAGCTAAGGGACACAATCATTCACACTCGTGTGGCACAGCTGCCATCTCCTTCTTCCTGCCCTTTGCAAACACTTTTCCTCCGCCCTCTTCCCCACCCGCCCGCGTGTATCTGTGTCTAGCCTGGATCCCGGAGTCCCGGTGCGATCTGTTATGCTTGCGGCTTTGGGAGACACGTGCTACTCGGGTGAATGAATCGCACGTCCCCACCCCCGCCGACAGCCAATCACAGCGTGCCGGAGCCCCGTTACTTCCGCCTATTGCGGGCGGAGGCCCCGGCCATGGGGCTCACGTGGGTCTCTAAAGACAAGGGAGTAGGAGGCAGTGCGCCAGGGGCGGGCTCTCCCAGCTTCCTCACCAATCCAGGGGCCCGCCAGCGACGCGAGGGGCGGGGCTGACGTGGGGCGCCAAGGCTTAAACGTGACGGGTAGGCGGGGGGTAGGGAGGAGTCCTGAGCCGGGAGCGGTGAGTGACGGGAAGTCTTGTCCAATAACAGGAGGGGTTGGGCTGCCTGAGCCAATAAGAAGTCTGTAAGGCGGGGCCGGGACTGCAGCAAGTTCGGTTGCGCGGAGACCGCAGCTGTTCCCTGTCAGTGGAGGCAGCGGCGGTAGAGACGGTGGCGACGACTTGCGGCGGAGGCGAGGAGGTGAGTGCCGGCAGCGCTGCGCACCTTCCTCTGCTCGCGGCGGGTCGGACCAGGTGGGCGTGCGCCAGCGCCGCCGCGGGGGACGCTTATGTAAGGGTCGTGCGCGCCAAGGCGGTGCGAGCTCCACTAGTGACGGCTGGAGGAGACGGCGGCGGGCTTTGCGCGACGCGACGTGCGCCGCCCCTCCCCTCCCCCTCCAGCGGGCACGGCTGGCGTGGGTCCGCCCCCGCCCGCGCGCTCGCTCCGGGGACTCTTCCTCCGGACCCCGTCCCGCCTCCCCTCCAGTCTTCGGCGGCGCGGGCGCAGCCAGGCCTCCTCCGCCCCGGGTCCCTGGCGGCCGCCGGGGCCCTCGTTCTGGTCCTCGGGCCCATTTTGCAGATGTAGAAACTGACGCACGCAGTTCCAAACGCCTCCCGCGAGGTCCCTGAGGGTTCGAGCCCCAGTCCGGCAGGATCCGGAGGCCAAGTTTTCCCCAGCATACTGGAAGTTCAGTTCTGAAGAAAGCCGGGGCTTGCGAGGCGGGGGTTTTCCGTGTCCCAGGTGCCTGCGCTCCGCCTCCTGTAGGGAGTCTCCTGATAACCGTGTCGGGCATTCTCGGTTCCACTTAGTTTCAGATGTGAAGCGGTAATTCGCCCGAGGCCGCTCAGCGAGGAGGAGGTGGGGCTGGCCCCAGCCCGTTATTCTACAGCTTTCTGCAGTTTACCAAGTACGCCAGCCTGCCGGGGGCGGTGAGGAGCAGCAGGAGGTCCGGGAAGTGCCCTCCCGGGCTTGGAATCCGGAGCCCTGGCTTTGAGGACCTGCCATACAGGTTCTTTTCAGTGGGACTTGCTTTGTGTACTTTTGAGAGAGTTGTTTCACCTCTGGCGAACTCTTTCCTCCTCTCACGAATGCGGGGGTTAGGCCAAGTCCCTGGGTTCCCAGCTTTGAAAGTCTTAAAAATCGGATTGTTCATGGTGTGTGTAAGCAGGCCAGGGTTCATTGTCCCCATTCTGCAGCCGGGAAAACTGAGGCCCCAAGAAGTGCCGGTATTTAATGCCAGATCACGATGAGAGCCGCTAGAGTCTTTACCAAGAAGTCTTTGCTTTGCAGCCCTGCAAAGGATGAAGACACTTAGGGTGGCGTGGATGTGCTCAGCATTTCTAGTTACTCTCAGGGACAACTTTTTTTTTTTTTTTTTAATTTTTTTTTCAACGTTTATTTATTTTTAGGACAGAGAGAGACAGAGCATGAACGGGGGAGGGGCAGAGAGAGAGGGAGACACAGAATCGGAAGCAGGCTCCAGGCTCTGAGCCATCAGCCCAGAGCCTGACGCGGGGCTCGAACTCACGGACCGCGAGATCATGACCTGGCTGAAGTCGGACGCTTAACCGACTGCGCCACCCAGGCGCTCAGGGACAGCTTTTGTCTGCCCTTTCTTCATCCTGATTCTCCATCGCATTCTTTTGCTCAGCTCCCATGCTGGGAGCCCTAGAATGAACACTGAGGGAAGATTTAGGGGATGAGGTTAATCCTTGCTGTAGGACTGTTGCAAACTGGGGAAAGAAAAAGAAACCATCTAAGCAGCGGGTCAGCATTGCAACAGATGTTTGTAGAGAGCCTGGTGTGGGTGAGCTATGGCCCCTAGGGGGATGTGCAAGAGGAAGTTCAGTAAAGGCCCACAAATCAGGGCAAACCGCACACTAAGGCCAGGGAGAGGAGAAATGGGCTGGCTGGGGCTGGACTGGGGAAGGTTTTATAGGAGGAGGTGAGTCATGAGCCTCCTTCAATTCCACTGGAGCCCGCAGTGCAGTGAAGAAGCAGTGATTGGATTTGAGCCGTCCAGGTTTTATTATGGAGGAGAGTTTTCAGCGATGAGAACTTGCAAGAGAAAGGCTGAGGAATGTGGGGGGACTAGCACTTCCCAGTTGAGTAGAAATTTGGTCGGTCACTCAGAAGAGGCCTCTCCAAGAGATGTAACAAGGTGAGGGCACTGGCTAAGGTGCAGAAAAGTCAGAAGGGAGATTGGTTCCAAAGGTGCTGGGTAGGGCTCCCAGGGCCCAGCAGCCGGCCCGAGCTACAGGTTGTGTCTGTGTTCCAGGGAGCATCTTGTGGGCAAGCATCCTGTGTTTCTCAGTGGCCGCCCTGCCCTGTTGGAAGGGGCTTTGTTCAAAATAGTTGCTCAATATCTGTTTGTTGAATTGAATTAGGCTGCTGGCCAGAATTTCCACAATTTGTCCCAAAGTCCCCTCTGTGCCTTATTTCTAGTTCTCTCTCCCGAAGCCTGCTCCAGCTTGATGGACCCTATCTGTGCCAGTTCTCACCTCCAAGATCACCCTTCAGGGAGGTTTGCCCCGGTGGCTGTAGCCTCTTGCACTCCTGCTGCCTTTGATGTAGCAATACAGGCTGCTTGCCCCACTCCCCTCCCCCCCCCCCCTTTTTTGTCCTGCTCCTAGTTTTTTCCTTGTCTCACTGCTGGCGCTCCAGTACCCCGGGTGCTGTGCTAGGGGCCAGCCCTCCCAACACTGCTTATAGCGGTCCTGAGACGTTAGCAGGGTGGACCTCAGACCAGGGTCATTCCAAGTTGCAGTTCGCTGTGTCCTTCTGCCCTGTACCCTGTCAGTGCTGTTGACACATGTTTCAGGTGAATTACTGGAAATGGCTCAAATTGGAAACCAGTAAGGAAGGAAGGGTGGAAGTTGGGCAGCCAGGAAAGAGTCACGTTTGGGAGCCACTGTCGTTGGGCAGTGAATCTGGGAGGAAGGCCTGGCAGGCCCCAGACCGCGCAGATCTGTGGCTCGCACTCTCCCGCGTAAGTTGGATGCCTCACCCAAGTAAACATTTTCCTCGAGGATTAGTGTGGGCCTTCTCTTTGGCTGCCTCCTAACAGCATCTGACCCTCTTCCGAAGGGGCCCCTACCCCTTTTATGCAGAGAGAGTGCCTGCTTGGCGGCTAGTTTCTCACCAGAGACATCTTTTGCAGAAGTGGGCCATTTTGCCTGCATACTCTGAAACCTCACCTGGGCCTGGCTGACCATCCCTTGGTCCCTTTGCCCCCGCTGCCTGTAGTCTCAGTTGTGGGGACGTTGCCAAACTGCCAAAGGAGTAGGGCATGACAGCGGACTTTGGGAAATGACAAAAAGAACCATTTCCTCTCACCTACCGAATACAAAGATGTGATCCCATCTATTGGCCTTTTTCTTCCGTTTGACACCAAAGGTACCGTCTTCTGCCTCAGCCCTCATCTGAGACTGCTTGCCGTCATCCCGGACTTGTGTCCTAGCGTCCTTCCTCCACTCCTGTTCCTTGGTGACGTTTCCTGCAGGGTTTTGCCTCTTACCTTGTCCTGTCAAAATGAAATTATTCTTCAAGACTCAGGCTTTCCTGCATTATTCCCAATATACTCCTAAATCTATTCAGTTGGATGTGGGCTGTCTCTTTTCATAATAACGATGATAAATGACTTCTTGTTATTAATCACAAAAGCCAACCTTTACTGAGATCTTACTGTATGGTGGCAGGGGACCTACCAGCCCCCCCACATGTATTATGGCATTTGGTCATCGTAGCAACCCGACAGCAAAGGTACTGTTAGGTCCTCATTTGCAGGTCTGCCCCAGGCTGCCAGGCTCAGAGTCCCCAGTTGGCTCCCTCTCGCGTATTCTCCTGTTTTCATCCTCTGTGAGCTAGCCCTCAACAACTTGCTTTTTGGCCTTTTGGGAACAGAGCCTGTGCCTTCTGGCCGGCTGCCTCATGTAAGGTATGTGCTCGATAAATATTTTATTGATTTGAATGCCCCACACATTCATTTTTAGCCTTGACATAATCTATCAGGGCAACTGAGCTCCTTAGAGCATGGATTCAGTCCATTTGATCGCTTGCGGCCTGTGTCTCCATTTTGCTCTTTACTGACCGGTGGCTACAGCTGACTGACAGGTGTGGCCTTCCAAAAACAAGTGGTCTGTAAACTCTGAAAGCCATGGGCTTCCGTGGGCCTAAACAGGGGGGTGTGCTCTCGCTCTCGTGTGTGGATGTGTTATCTCTGCAAGAAAAGGTCTGAGGAAATAGGGAAATAGCAGACCTATCAGCTCTCAGGTCAGTTCTTAATTAGTGTCAGGTTGCTTAGTGAGATAGGAACCAGGCTCAGAGAATCCAAAGGGGAGGTAGCTCCTGAAGGATTCGAGACAGCTCTGCAGAGAAAGTGGGCCTGGCGCTGGATGGAGGTGGGCAGGAAGAGGAATCATGTCAGATACAACAAAAGTTTCTAGAACTTCTTATTCTTGTGTTGCAGGTGCCAGAAAAGGGTTTTACTTAAATGCTTCTTACTAAGCACGTTGGCTGATGTCTGAGAGCGTCCTTTGTACAGGCTTGGTGCCAGTGCTTTGGTGCGTGTACCCTCCTTGGGAAACCCTGTGAGCTGGATGTTATTATTCCCATTTCACAGATGAGGAAACAGGCTTTGAGTGGTTACGGGAATGGGTGGCCAAGCGGCCAAGCAGCCAAGGTGGGGCCCAGACAGTTGGATGAGAGCCAGGGTGCTGTCAGCCCTGTGCTGTCTGGTTCCCCTCCACTCCCCACCCCCGGCCACCTGGGATGGAAGCGAAGCAGCAGTTCTCTGGGTTACAAATCTATGTTCTTGCCACCCCTAGGGTCTCTGGGGGGTGCCTGGAGAAAGGAGGATAACACTTCTTTTTTCTTTTACTTTAGATAGCAGCTGCCACTGAGAGCTGACAGAACACTGAGGGTAAGTCCGTGCCTGAAGCCAGGTCGGTGGGATGTGCGCGGGTCTTCTTCAGGAGCAGGTGTAGATTTTAGTAGTCCCAGCATGTTGCTTATCAAGTTCAATAAATAAAAAAGGCCAAGCTCTAAGTTTTGGAAAATATAAGCAGTCCTTGTCTGTTCTTGATCTCTCTTTCTCAAGTAACACAGGAAAGTGACATCTGGCTGCCCGCTGGCCCCAGTTGGTAGCCGGCAGCCTTGGCAGGAGGCCTTACTTCTGGAAGGGTGTCGCTTGGGAAGCTGGTCAAGGGGAAGGTGGTGAGGCTTCTCAGGACCGCAAGAAGCACGTCTAGGGCACGCAGCCTCGGAGAAGACCCCCTGAGTCAATGGTACAACAGGCAGCTGGGCAGTGGGGGACTCAGGGAAGCGTGGAGCTGGGCACAGAAGGTGACTCTTGTCAACTGGCTGTAAAAATGCTTGACGTGTGTTTCCAGGCAACGACACCCATTCTTGGGGAGTCGCAATGATGAAGGGGCGAAGGGTGAATGAAGGCGGACCTTCTCCCACCTAGTGCTCAGGCAGCACTGTCCTGCGTAACCGACTGTTTCTCCCACACAGGTTTCCCTTGATGCACTGATCTGGGTGCATCTCCTCGGCCTAAAGCCAAGGCCATCTAGGCCGCAATCCACCTAATAATCCAGTCCTATGTCCCGCTGCTAGACCACATGAACGTCCCAGCCAGGCGCGATCCTCGCCTGTCTTGCCTTCTCCCTGTATTTCAGACACTGATGACGCTGCTCTTCCCTATATCCATAGGTAGGCCAGTTGCTATCCTCATTTCATAGTCAGTGGCCCTGGGGACTTTGTGGCTGAGGGACAGCCTTCCCCAGAGCTCATGTTCTGTGCTCAGAGTGCAGATTCCTTTGTGTAGGGATTTTTCTTGGGTTTCCACCCATTGTGTAGGGACTTTTCTCAGATAACCCTTCATGACCCGGGAAATGTTCTGCTTTCTGAGATGTTCCCACAATCCTCTCTTGTCCTAAGTCTTGGACTGGATGTGGCCATTTCCACTCTAGGATTGTGTTTGCTTTGAAAAGTGGGTGGAGTGGGGGCGCCTGTTTGGCTCAGTCTGTAGAGCATGTGACTCTTGATCTCAAGGTCATGCGTTCAAACCCACGTTGGGCATGGAGTGTACTTAAAAACAACAACAACACCTTCTCATCCCATGAAAGTCATGGGAGTAAAGGCGATGGGTATGTAGTGAAAAGGGCTCTGGACTTTTGATAGACTCTGCCCTCCACCCGGTTTCCCTGCCCTGTTCTCTCTGCTTGCCCTCATCTTCCTCTTGGTTGATAGAGTTGCATGTTCTTGCTCTTACTTGCATCCCTGTAAGGAGAAGTGGGAGAGCTGGGTGAGGGCCCCAAACCACCTGTCTTAGGGAGCTGAGAAATTGGGGCCCAGAGAAGGCTGATCAGCAGAATCCAAGATTCTGACCTTACCCCTCCTTTATAAAGAGTATCCTCTTTTCTTGTATGTCTGCCCCCAAATCTGTCAGTGGCAAGGGAAAATTATTGCCAAGAAGGGCTGCCTCGTACCAGGTCATCTAATTTGTTAAGGCTTGTCTGGCACTTCATCTGTAAGTCCCTGCTGATTCCCCGGAGTTTTGCTTAGTTATGGGAACGAAGGCTGCCATGGAAGGTTGCCACACTGCCCTCCTCCTTTGCTGTCTCCTTGGTGATCCTGGAGGGAGAGGGATGCAGTTTTTTTGTTTTTGTTTTTTAAAGCAGTATGCCAGAGGTGTAACTGAAGCCACCCTAGCACCCCCTAATTGCTGTGTCACTTAGCTCCTTATCCTGATCGGCCTGCAGGTCAGAGAAAGGGTGGGTCGTGTATCCAAGAAGGCTCCAAGTACATTTCCACCAGTTGTGCGTGCAGTGGGGCCACATTCCACATGTGGCAGCTCCCCTCCCAAAAGACCTCCATCCCTGGCTGAGGCCTTAGGGAAAATTCCGTGATCTGGCTGTGCTGAGTCATGTTAGTCTCTGAGGATATGTGTGTCACCTTTCCCACGTCTGTCACTGGTCCACCAGGGTCTAGGAAAGGCGCAGTTACTCACGGAGTGATGTCATGATGCTTATCTGTTGTATTTGCACATCACTGTATGCTTCTCCGAGTGCTGTTTTATTAATATGAAATCATTAATCATAAGTGTTTTTTCTGGATTCCTCTCTTACGGATGAGGAAACTGAAGTTCAGAGAGACTAAGTGACTTGGTGAGTTTCAGGTGACTGGAATGCCTGGGTGTGGCTTCTGATGCCACATCCCTTCCCTACCCCTGGGCTTTGGTGTAATGCAAAGATTATTTGGAAGTTATTTTGGTTGAAAAAAAAAATTGGGGGTGCCTGGGTTGCTCTGCCAGTTGAGCATCTGACTTCGGCTCAGGTCATGATCTCACAGTTCGTGAGCTCGAGCCCCGCATCGGGCTCTGTGCTGACAGCTTAGAGCCTGGAGCCTGCTTCAAATTCTATATCTCCCTCTCTCTCTGCTCCAACCCTGCTCATGCTCTCTCTCTCTCTCTCTCCTTCAAAAAAATAAGTAAAAACATTAAAAAATTGATTTTCAATTTGTCAAAGTTACAAACTCAAAACAGCTTCTTCCTGTGAGAGCTAGTGTTTTGTTATTTTAAAATTTATTTACTTATTTATTTTTAATGTTTATATATTTATTTAAGTAATCTGTGCACCCAGTGTGGGTCTTAAACCCGTGACCCCAGCCAGTCAGGCATCCTAAGAGCTAGTCTTTTCCTTTTCTTTTAACTTAAAAAAAATTTTTTTTTTAATGTTAATTTTTGAGAGACAGAGCATGAGTGGAGGATGGGCAGAGAGAGAGGGAGACACAGAATCCAAAGCAGGCTCCAGGCTCTGAGCTGTCAGCACAGAGCTTGATATGGGGCTTGAACTCATGAACTACGAGATCATGACCTGAGCTGAAGTCAGACTCTTAACGAACTGAGCCACCTATGTGCCCCTAGTCTTTTCAATTTAGCTTTTTTTTCCAACTTTTTTAAAATTTATTTATTTATTTTTGGGACAGAGAGAGACAGAGCATGAATGGGGGAGGGGCAGAGAGAGAGGGAGACACAGAATCGGAAACAGGCTCCAGGCTCTGAGCCGTCAGCCCAGAGCCTGACGCGGGGCTCGAACTCACGGACCGCTAGATCGTGACCTGGCTGAAGTCGGACGCTTAACCGACTGCGCCACCCAGGCGCCCCTCAATTTAGCTTTTAAGTGTAGTCTACAGATCTTTCTGTTCTATTTATGATTCTAGAAAATTTTAACAATCAGTTTGTAGGGACCTTTTGATTAATACTTGATTCCATTTGCAACCTTAACTCGTTTGAAAATTGTAAATTAAATTTATAAATTACATTCAACTTTCTTTAATTGTTTTATTACTTCCAGTTGTTTTGTTTAACAAACATGCTTTAATAATTCCTGTAAATCTAATAAATTAAACTGACTGCTATCTTTTCTTAAACATCCTTATACTGTTTTATGTTTTAGCATTTGAAGCTATTTATTTTATCGAGGTCTTTTTAACATAATAAATTGCACATGTTCAGTGTGTGATACGTACGTTTTCACGTATGTATTCACTTGTATAACTGTAAGGTAACAGTTAAGACCGTGAACATATCCATCACCTCCGAAAGTGTCTGCGTGCCCCTTGATAATTCCTCCCCCCCACAACCCTGCTCCCCATCCCTAGTAATCACTGAACTGCTTTCTGTTACTGTAGATTAGTTTGCATTTTTTGGAATTTTATGTGAGTGGAGTCATATAGCGTGTGTCCTTTTTTGTCTGGCTTCTTTTACTCGCATAATTATTCTGAAATCTGTCCATGTTGTCTCATCCATCGGTACTTTCCCTTTTGTTTCAGAGTAGTATTCTGTTATGCGGGTACCCCACCGTTTGTTTATCCATTCGCCTGTCTTTGGGCATTTCAGTTGTTTCTAGGTTTTGGTGGTTCTGAATGAAACTGCTGTGAACGAATGAATGTGGACATATATCTCCTTTTGTCTCGGGCATATGTATAGGAGTGAGTGTCTAGATCATAGGGCAGGTGTATGTTTAACTTAAACTACCCAGCCTTCTTCCAAAGTGGCCACACCATCTTTTCCAACAGCAGCATGTGAGAGTTCCGGTCTGTCCACATCCTCACCAACGTTGGATATGGTCAGTCTGTTGAATTTTAGCCATTCTGAAAGATGTGTTGGTGTCTTATGGTTTCATTGTGAATTTCCTTGGTTACTAATGATGCTGAGCATCTTTGAGCTTCTTTATCATCTGGCATACTGATTTTAAACTTAATAAAATTCCTACCTAAAATCACATCTGATTTTAAAACCAATTACTCAGTTGCATATTTTAATTGGAATCTTGAGACTGCCTTGTTATTCTGAACAGACTAAATTCCCTGGAATTAAAGTATATAAAAGAACAGATAGACACAGATTTCTTAACACAAAATGATAACTATAGTTTTTATTGTCTTAGCATGTTTATTCTTTTTTTTTTTAATTTTTTTAATGCTTACTCAGTTTTGAGAGACAGAGAGCAAGCAGGGGTGGGGCAGAGAGAGAAGGAAACACAGAATCCGAAGCAGGCTCCAGGCTCCAGGCTCCGAGCTCTCCGCACAGAGCCTGGCGCGGGGCTCGAACTCATGAGCTGTGAGATCATGACCTAGCCGAAGTCAGACGCCTAACTGACTGAGCCACCCAGGCGCCCCTTAGCATGTTTATTCTTAATGCTTTATCTTGCTGGAATTAAAGAATTTTACCTCAAGAAACAATGCTATGATTGCAAACTACAGTAAATTACTTAACTAAGCAACTTTAGGAGTTTCGTTCTCAACCAGATGACATTTCTTTAAAATTCAAGAGATTCCTGGCCAGGATGAAACTAGATCTTTGCCTCTGAGTCCAACTGCTAGGCAGAGCCCAGTTCGTTGCCGTTTTGCCCCCAAATATTTGGGGATGGCCTCACAGCCCATGTGCCCCAGATTCAAGCATCACATTAGCCTAGTCTTCTTCCCATGGAACCTGTGTACTCTTCTACCCAGGCTGCCTTAGCATGTGACTGGACCACTAGATTCAATTAGCCTATTTAAGGCCTCATTTCTCACGCACTATGGGCACAAAATAGGTGGGATTAAAGTACAAAATAGGTGGAACTGAGATTCTGTGTATCTTCCGAGGCTTTGTCTGATCAGGTGGCTGTAAAATCCGGCCACTGATCCTGCAGTGCTAGTCTTCTGAGTCTAGGTCTGGCATCACCCCCCCCCCCCCCCCCCCCCCCCCCCGGTTCTTACATCACCTCAAATGAAGAGAAAAGAAGTCTGGTACTTAAGCGTACTGGTGGTTTCTGGTCAGGCTTGGTTACCAAGAGATTCTGGCACCAAAAACCAATGCCTGCCTTTTCCTTTTCCTTCAGCTCACCTATCTGGAAATGGTGAGAACTCTTGCTTCTCCCTGACCTTTCAGTGAAGAGCTAGCAATGTCTTTGGAGGGGCCGTTACCATCAAATTCTTACTTTTAAATGATTTGTTTTAATGTTTATTTATTTTTGAGAGGGAGAGAGAGAACAGGGAGGGGCAGAGAGGGGGGCGGATAGAGGATCCAAAGTGGGCCCTGCACTGACAGCAGAGAGCCCGATGTGGGGCTTGAACTCATGAACCATGAGATCATGACATGAGCCGAAACCAAGAGTCACGACCTTAACCGACTGAGCCACCCAGGTGCCCCACTATCAAATTCTTACAGATTCAGTGTTAGATGATACGTGGATGTGGTGGACTTGAGTCACTGGGTGTGGCCTCAGGAAATGTGGGTGGCAAGTGGCACCTGGTTGAAAATTATTAACGAGCCTCGCCTCTCCTGCGATGGCCGATGCTCATGTCGCCCCATATGGGTAAGAGTGAAGGTCTGTGGGGTTCCAAGAAAAACAAATTTGAATGGGGGGACTGTCTTAGATTCCTGCTCTGCAGTTTGAAATACAGTCTCTCTCTACCTTTGGCTCTGAGTTCCCCCTTCAGGTGGTGAAGCAGCACTGTCTGGTAATAAACAGCATATGAGAGTCTATTAATGACGGCAGTGACATCACTGAGTGACACAGTCTTCATTCGGAGAGAGGAAAATGTGGCCCACACAGGGCAGGGCATTAAATGGCGGGGGAAAATTAGACACAGCAATGCCAGTTCTAGAAATATAACCTAAAGTGTGACAGGGCAAGCGTACAATCTAGGCTGTTCAGATCAGCAATTTTACAGCAGAAAATGGGAAGCCGAGGTGTCTGGCTGGCTCAGTCCATAGAGCTTGTGACTCTTGATGCTGGCGTTGTGAGTTTGAGCCCCATGTTGGGTGTAGAGCTTACTGAGAAATAAAATGTTAAAAAAGAAATAAAATGGGAAGCCACCAAAATGTACATCAAAAAAGTATTGCCTCACATGCTGTCTGTTCAGTGTCATACAGTGCAGCTTTAAAAATAGCCCATGTACTCTAATCAAACTGTTGCTCTCAATTTATTATTCCAGAACAAGAGCCACGATGCTTTTTCTTGAGAAAGGTATAAAGCAGAACACGTAACATCTCCTTTTTGGTTATTTTGGAATGCTGTGCCAATATTTTTTTTCCGGATGCTGGGACTACAAAATTACATGTTTACAACTTTTTGTTTGGCTGTGTCTTTTAATTTTGAATGATCAGTCTTAAAAAAAATAGAGAAGGGCATAATTTATAATATATTTAGGGCTCAAAATGAGGGACATGGTGTTTAAGTATCAGAGTTCCTCTCTCTTACCCCTGTTCTCCAAAAAATTGTTTGGAGGGGGATAAAAACCTCTTTTTCTTTCTTTCTGTCTTTCTGTCTGTCTTTCTGTCTTTCTTTCTGTCTTTCTTCCTCTCTCTCTGTTTCTTTCTTTCTGTGTTTATTTTGAGAGAGGGAGAGAGTATCCCAAGTAGGCTCCCTCTGGCAACACAGAGCCTGACATGGGGCTCGAACCCACGAACTGTGAGAACCTGAGCCGAAATCAAGACTCAGATGCTTGACTGAACCACCCAGACACTCCTGAAAGCCTCTTTCTAAATACCACACAAGATATAGATTCTGGGGAATAGTGGAAGAAAGACGTTTCTTAAAAGGTGCTCCTCCATAAAGAAATGAAAAAACTGGCAAAAAGTGTCAAAATCATCTTTTTCAGAACTCAAAGGCTTGCATCAATTGAAGGAACATTTATTCAAGAGAAATGGCCAAATCTTCTTTTCTTTCTTTAAAAAAAAATTTTTTTTTTTTTTAAATTTACATCCAAGTTAGTTAGCATATAGTGCAACAGTGATTTCAGGAATAGATTCCTTAGTACCCCATTTAGCCCCTCCCCCCTCCCACAACCCCTCCAGTAATCTTCTGTTTGTTCTCCATATTTAAGAGTCCCCCTCCCTGTTTTGTCCCCCTCCCTGTTTTTATATTATTTTTGTTTCCCTTCCCTTATTTTCATTTGTTCTGTATCTTAAAGTCCTCATATGAGTGAAGTCATATGATATTTGTCTTCCTCTGACTGATTAATTTCGCTTAGCATAATACCCTCCAGTTCCATCCATGTAGTTGCAAATGGCAAGATTTCATTCTTTTTGATTGCTGAGTAATACTCCATTGTGTGTGTGTGTGTGTGTGTGTGTGTGTGTGTGTGTGTACACACACACATACACATACCACATCTTCTTTATCCATTCATCCATCGATGGACATTTGGGCCCTTTCCATACTTTGGCTGTTGTCAATAGTGCTGCTATAAACATTGGGGTGCGAGTGTCCCTTCGAAACAGCATACCTGTATCCCTTGGAAAAAAACCTAGTAGTGTAATTGCTGGGTTGTGGGGTAGTTCTATTTTTAATTTTTTGAGGAATCTCCATACTGTTTTCCAGAGTGGCTGCACCAGTTTGCATTCCCACCAGCAGTGCAGAAGAGATCCTCTCTCTCCGCATCCTTGCCAACATCTGTTGTTGCCTGAGTTGTTAATGTTAGCCATTCTGACAGGTGCGAGGTGGTATCTCATTGTGGTTTTGATTTGTCTTTCCCTGATGATGAGTGATGTTGAGCATTTTTCCATGTGTCAGTTGGCCATCTGGATGTCTTCTTTGGAGAAGTGTCTATTCATGTCTTTTGCCCATTTCTTCTCTGGATTATTTGTTTTTTGGGTGTTGAGTTTGATAAGTTCTTTATAGATTTTGGATACCAACCCTTTATCTGATATGTCGTCAGCACATATCTTCTCCTGTTCTGTCGATTGCCTTTTAGTTTTGCTGATTGTTTCCTTTGCTGTGCAGAAGCTTTTTATTTTGATGAGGTCCCAGTAGTTCATTTTTGCTTTTGTTTCCGTTGCCTCCGGAGACGTGTTGAGTAAGAAGTTGCTGCGGCCAAGATCAAAGAAGTTTTCATCTGCTTTCTCCTTGAGGATTTTGATGGCTTCCTGTCTTACATTTAGGTCTTTTATCCATTTTTGTGTATGGTTTAAGAAAGCTTATTTTTGTGTATGGTTTAAGAAAGTGGTCCAGATTCATTTTTCTGCATGTTGCTGTCCAGTTTTCCCAGCACCGTTTGCTGAAGAGACTTGTCTTTATTCCATTGGATATTCTTTCCTGCTTTGTCAAAGATTAGTTGGCCATACGTTTGTGGGTCCATTTCTGGGTTCTCTGTTCTGTTCCATTGATCTGCGTGTTTTTGTGGCAACCAAATCTTATTTTCAACAGAAGCTAGGAGTCATGCAAACAAGGAAGAAAGAGTGGCACATACACAGGAAAAGCTGTCGATAGGAACTCTTCCTAAATGGGGCATCTGGGTGGCTCAGTTCGTTTAGCATCTGACTTTGGCCCAGGTCATGATCTGTCAGTTTGTGAGTTCAAGCCTCACCTCAGGTTCTGCACTGACTGTGCAGAGCCTGCTTTGGATCCTCTGTCTCTCTTTTTCTCTCTGCCCTTCCCCTTGTGTGCTCTCTCTCTCTCTCAAAAATAAGTAAACATTTAAAAAAACTGTCCCTGGGGCGCCTGGGTGGCTCAGTCGATTAGGCGTCCGACTTCAGCTGAGGTCATGATCTCACGGTTTTTGAGTTTGAGCCCCATGTCAGGCTCTGTGCTGACAGCTCAGGGCCTGGGGCCTGCTTTGGATTCTGTGTCTCCCTCCCCTCAGCTCCTCCCAAGATTTAAAAAAAAAAAAAAATGTCCCTAAGGAAGCTCATGTGTTATACTTTTTAAGAGTTTAAATCAACCATGTTAAAATATGTCTGAAGAACTAAAGTGTGAGAACAGTGCCTTAGCAAATGGAGATGATAGAAATTACAAAAAAACAAAAAACAACAACAACAAAAAAAACAACCAAAAAGAAATTCTGGAGTTGAAAAATCTAATAACTGAAATGAAAAAGTCACTAGCAGAATTGAGCAGGCAGAAGAAAGAATCCATGAGCTTGAAGAAGATAGGTCAATTGAGAATTACCCAGTCTAAGAACAGAAGGAAACAAAATTGAAGGAAGATGAGCAGAGCCTCAGAAGCCTGTAGGACACCACCTAGCCTGTCAACATTATTAGACAACAGAAATTCAGGCATAGTAAATTTGAAGATCTGATTGGCTTTCTTAAACGATTCAGCATCCCAGGTAGTAAGTAGAGGAGCTGGGAGGAGTTGTACCAGGTATTTACAGGAAGGTGTTTACTGGAAGGAGTGGGAGGCAAGGAGTTACTAGCAAAAGAAAAGAAAGGGTTGTTCCAGACAAGGTCACTTTCCCTTAGGGGGAGGAGCAGGGGGTCTTACTGTTATGGAACCAGGCTGGAAAGCTGGCGGAAAAACCTAGCACTCGAAGATCTTGGTGGATTGGAGATTTATTTAACACCGGTGGTCAAAGATCTGAACGCCAAATGCCAAGTGGGGCGGGTAGTTTATAGTTGTCAGCCTCCATATCTGTGGGGGTTTCCATGTGAGCAGCAAACAAAGAAAGAAGCACATGGAGGAGGGGTCTCTAAGCTAGAGACCAGAATTTGTTTTAGCCCCATCAGCCATCTTTGGTGTACTTTATATACTTCTCCAACATTTTTAGATGGATTACCTTATTTTCTTCTGGGCCCCTGTGACGATTAAGTCTTTGGTGCTTACCAGAAAATTCCAGGTCAGTTGGTTTAAGATTCCACTCCTAGAGAAGTTGAAACTGAAAAATTAAGTCTAGGTTTGCTGTCCTGGGGGCAAGTGACTCCACTTTGAGCTTGTGCCTTTCTTTTCTTTTTCCTTTTCTTTAACGTGTATATTTTTTTATTTTGAGATAGAGATAGAATGCTAGTGGGGAAGGGGCAGAGAGGGGATGGGGAAAGAATCCTAAGCAAGCTCCACACTGTCAGCACAGAGCCCAATGTGGGGCTTGAACTCCTGACTGGTGAGATCGTGACTCGAGCCGAATTCACATGCTTAACCGGCTGAGCCACCTGGGTGCCCCTTTCTTTTCTTTCTTTTTAAAGTAAGTTCTAGGCCCAGCATGGGGCTTGAACTCACAACCCCAAGATCAAGAGTCCCATGGTCTACCCACTAAGCCAGTAGCCAGGCGCCCCTGTGGGTTTCTTTTAAACAACATGTACATAATGGGAGTTCTAGCAGGAGAGGCTGAAGAGAAAGGAGCAGGATGAATATTTGAAGAAATAATGGCCAAAAACTTCCCAAATTGGATGAAAAGTAATTTGTGTACCCAAGAAGCTCAATGAACTCCAAATAGGAAAACTCAAAAGAGAGCCCCACCTAGGCATATCATAATCAAAGAATCTTGAAAGCAGCTAGTTAACTCATCACAAAAAAAGGGATCTTTGATAAGATTAAGAACTCATTTCTCCCTGAAAACCATGGAGGAAGTGGGATGAACATGAATGCCGAATGAGGCAAACCTTTAATGTATTTGACCTTTGACTCTGAGATAGCTCTGACTTTGTCTGTCTCAAGGACAGCCTGTCACTTTAGTCCCTAAATAACAATCAGTCAAGGTCTTTTCACACTTGACCTTCAGGAAGTCTTTTACTGAGTTTCCCTCCCCAAGTGTTTCTAGAAATACCTAAGGAGTGCTTGTATGTTTGACCAAGCCTAGAACCTACATAGTAGGCCCCCCAGAATATTCGTTGAATGAAATCTACCTGGGTTGCTTACTTCCTTGACCAGCTGTCTGTCCACTCTTCCTGCATGGCACCTTGTTCTCCTGTCTCAGGGCTGTTGCTCCTCTGCTCGTACCATTTTGCCTTAAACATGCAGACTGACCAGTTTAATAACTTCTCGAAGTACAGCTTTTAAGAACTATTACCAGACATTTCACAAAATTTTATTGAATGCTTGGGGATAGCAGAATGGACTTAACAATACAGAAAAAAAAGAAAGTTTTGCCTCAAGAAAAATAGAATGGCTGCCATAATCTAATAGTGACAGCCTCTCTCCTGCCCAGTAGCCATCAAGGTTTCAAATTGGGGCCCAGTCCCAACCAGCGTGTTCTCAGACACCGTGGAGCCACCTACTGACGTTCTGTTGTTTCTGTTGTTGGTAATCGTCCTTACGTGTGGATAGCACTTTATAGCTTCATCATTTCATGAGACAGTTCGTATTGGCACTGGTTAAGGTCATGGTTTCACAATTTATGGATGACGGAACAGAGGTTAGAGGGGTTCAGTGATCAACCAGCTCTTCCAGTTAAGAGGCAGAGGCAGGCTTTGAAAGTGGCACCTGAATTCTGGCTTCGAGTTCCTCCTGCTTTTCCACAGGGGATTAGAATGCCATGTGGCTGTGTCCCGGTGCGCATGGCTGAAGGGATCACCCTGCAACTCTCAGTCTTTCCTATTTCATCTCTTCCATTTGCAGCTTCTGCCGTCAGAGCCATTTGTTGTCACTTGGGCAAGGTCTCCTCTCTGTCGTGTTGCCCAAGGCTGAGGCGAGGGCCACTTCAGTGAGACCTTAGGATTTCCTCAGCCTTCCAGGCTTTTGACTGTTCTATTCCAGCTGGTTGCAGAGCAGCTCTTTGTATTTTTACTGACCCGAGCCATCTTTCCCTTCCCTTTTTTTTAACTTCCCGTCGTCCTGAATGGCAGTTTGAATATTTGGCAGAATAAATTCCCCGTGACCTAATCCTGCATTTCACCATTGACTGAACGGTTTAAGAAGGGCAAAAGCTATTACCGTGCAAGATTCCAAGAGATTGTTCCTTCCTCAGGCGTTGACTGTGTGTGTGTGCTCTTTCCTGGATGCTGTAGGGCTCCAGGAGGATCTGACGCGGCCCTTGCCCTTGGTGGTGCAGCTTGTGGTTGGGGAGAGAGGGCGTGCACGTGCCGGGGCAAAATCCATGCCCGCTCAAGTAGTGCTTGTTAACGAGGAGCAGTTACGGCACTGCTCACTGAGGCTGATTCTGTGCCATGTGTGACGCTCACCACGAAAATGGGTGCAGGCAGTTACCAGAGAAGTGGCTGAGAGCAGGGCTGGAGTCAGGAGCGGAGTTTGGGTTTAGCCCTTTACCAGCCCTGTCACTCTTGGCAGGTTCCTGAGCCCCTTCGAGCCTTGGTTTCCTCATCTGTAAAGCAGGGACGATAACACCCTTGTGGAGGGATTAAACAAAATCACTTATGTGAAGTGGCACCCATCAGCATGGTGGCCGTGCTGATGGTTGGTGGAGAACACCTTATTACCCACAGCCCAGTGACAAATACTTGAGACCCGGCAGTCTGACTGTTCCTCCCAGCCCTCTTAATGTTGATGCCTAAGGGGACAAAACCAGCCTTAGCCTGACAATAGCTAGGCCTGCAGGATTCTGTGAGCCTTCTCAGAGCCCTTTGGAAACTTCCCCTTATCTTTACCTCCCCCAGCTCCCCGGTATGTCGGCAGTCACCCTTCACAGCTGCAGCGCAGCTCTTGCTGCCCCCTGCTCCCGTGCTTTTAATAAAACCACCTTTTTGCACCAAAGACATCTCAAGAACTCTTTCTTGACTATCGGCTCCGAACCCCAACACTTCAAACCACATCAACAAGGGAACACATTGCAGACAGTAGAGCACAGGAGCCCGGGGGCCTGTAAGCTGAGGGCACTGTGTCAGGTGGGTGGCGACTCAGGAAGGACTTCTTAGGAGAGCTGGCCCTGAAACAAGGGGCCATATTTGGGCTGGTGGAGAGGAGAGGACCCCATTCAAGTGGTGGCATATGGAGAAAGGTGATGATGAGAAAAGCCAGGTATTGGGAAGGATGATGCCCCAGCCTCGCTGGTAGGGGGGAGATGATGGCAACCCTGCCAGGGTGGAGATTTGTGTCTGCTGTGTTCACTGCTGAACCCACAGGACCCTGCGCTTAGGCAGTCCTGTTGAAACAATGGTTGCTGTTGGGGGGGTTTCGTTCTGTGAATGCCCAGCCGCCTGCTGGGATCTGAGACCGTGAGGAACCTCTGAGATGCCGGAGCCAGCGACCACCCACAGGTGAATGGGGTTTTGAAAAACTCTTCCGGAAGTAGTGGGCCAGTGGGCCAGCTGACCGGGCTGGGGAGAGGCGAGACCCAGCGTGGGAAACCAGCTCTGAGAGGCAGTTGTTGCAGCTCGGACATCCTGATGCACATGCAGACTAGGGGCAGGAAGAGGCAAATACGACGCATCACAGAAGAAAGTTGCCATGGGTGGGGTGGAGAGAGGACTTGGAGAGCTCCCATTTTCCACTCTGCCTCTGCCCTGAGATGCAGGGCTGGGATTTTCAAGCTCAAGAGACAAATTGGACAGGCACGGAAGCGGGGAATTGGAATGGGATGCCCAACTCACAGTTTCCTGAGAAAATTAAGTTTGCTTGAGACCAGAGCAGCTAGTCCTGAGAATGTACCTGGAGGAAACTGTCCAGAGGGAGATCAAGCAGAGTCCTAATTCCTGAGCTGCGTCTCCCCGGCTGTTGCCTCTTCGGGCCTTCCCTTCTCCCCCGATCTTAGGGCAGGAGCCACCGACGGTGTCCGGTGTCCGGATGAGAGACCAGCGTGTGGTCTGTGCGGTGAGCCTGCCAGAACCCCTTGCTGCTCCGTTAGGCGGGCTGGCAGGGCTCATCGTGAGAGAAATGGCTTCCGGGTAGTTCGCGCTTTCCCTTTACGTCCAGGGCAGGACAGGTGGGAGCTGAAACTGCCTGCCAGTGCTGGCACTTACTCTACACAAAACAGTGCATCTGTAGAGGTTAAATTTGGGCGTTTTTGTTCTTTGCATTGTTTAGGTGCATGGTGTGGGAGGCATTTTGGAGGGGGAGGTCTTCCTAGCACACGGAGCGTATGCATTTGTAACTCTGGTTTCTTTCTTTCTTCCAACTCTAAGTAAAACCTTGGATTACGAGTCACTTGTTCTGCGAGTGTTCCGCAAGACGAGCAGACGTTGCTAATAAATTATAACCTGATAAAAATGAGCCATGTCTTACAATACGAGTAGTGTTGTGCTGAATGTCACATGATCACAACTGAGTGAATGGTTCTTGAAATTCGCTTTGATATACAAGTGCCTTGGATTACAAGCATGCTTCCAGAACAGATTATGCTCCCAAACTAAGGTTTTACTGGTACTTGCATTTTCATGCTTCGTGTGCTGGGGCTTTGGAATGGCATTTGATGAGCAGAACAGACGTGGGGCGCCTGCTGGGGAGAGGGAAAGTAAGTACATTGAGACTGGTCATGAGTGAGGGGATGGTATACTTTACCTTCTAAGTGAAGATCTGAGTCTAGTCCTATAGCTGGCCTCTCTCGTTTTTAAACTCTGAGTCAGTTTCTACTCCCTCATAAACTCACTTCTCCTACTGGAGACAACACAGCTTAAAGAGTTTTGTTTTTTTGTTTTGTTTTTTCTCCAGGAGGCAAATGAAGGGCCTATCCAGGGCAGAGGGCAAAGACAGCCAGCCCTAGCAGATTTCTGGTCCCAGTCACTGCCTCTGAGATTTTTGTCCCAGATCAGCAAGCCAAACAAAGTGAGCCCGAGGGTCCAGTCACTGATGGGTTCCCATCCAAGGATCTTTGATGGTGTTTTTTTACCCACAACATTTTAGAGACTAAATGTGTGGTATTTTTCCTAACACCAATTTTCTGACTCTGATACCACCTGGGCATCCTACAATTTAATTCAGTTCTGACACTAGCCACCTGGAGTTAGTGGTGACCCCGTGGGCTCAGGGCTCAGTCGTACAAGACTACCTCCAATTCAGATGCCAGTCACAAGTCCCACATGGCCACCTGTACTTCTGACCAACTGGCTGTAAGTAGGGGGTTCCCATGACCACCTCCTTGGGCTTGATAATTTGCTCTAATGGCTCACAGAACTCAGGGAGTCACTTTATGTATGTTTACTGATTTGTTATAAAGGATACAAATGAACATCCCGGTGAAGGGGTACTTTGGGTAAAGTCCAGAAGGATCCTGAGCACAGGAACTTGTGTCCCATTGGAGTTGGGGGGATGCCTCCCTCCCTGCACACAGATGGATTCACCAACCAATCAGCTCTCTGAACTCTGCTGTTTAGGGTGTTCATGGAGGTTCCGTTACGTAGACATGATTGAACATTCGTGATTGACTCCCATCTCTAGCCTCCCCTTCCTGAGGCCCAGGGGTGGGGCCGAAATTTCCAACCCTCGAATCTCACCATTGGTTACTCTGGCAACCAGCCTCCTCCTGAAAACTATCTGGGTGCCCAATGAGAGTTCTCATTAGCATAGACTGTGGTGTGGTTGAAAAGGGCTTATTGTGAATAACGAAAAGACTCTCCTTGCACCCCTATCACTCAGGAAATGCCAAGGGTTTTAGAACCTTTGTTGCCAGAAACATAGAATAAAGACCAAATTCACATTTCTTACTAAATTACAATAACACAGGGTCTTTGTGGGATTCTGGGTTTGGATGGGGTGGCATCCCCTCACAGTGAAATCTTTGGGATGATGGAGTGCCTTCCACCCTGAAAACTGAGGTCTGGTGGAACAGCCACCAGTGAGGCCAAGGCCTTGGAAGCCCTACACATGGACCTAATAGAGCCTTGTAACAGGAGACCAAGTAGTAAACCGAAGGATTAAGATTAATTTAAAAAAGAATGTATTTCAGCTGAGTAATACTTGCCTCTGATCCACCATCTGTATATAAAAGCCTTGTTTTGTCCCTTTCCCTCGTAGCCCAGTTCCACTCCCTAGAAGCCACTTCTGGTTGAAGTATCTTGTCTGTCCTTTTAGAGATGATGTGTCCATTTAAAATATCAATCTATTTCTATTTGTTTTTCCTCGTATACTCTCTCTCTGCTCCGTGCCCTTTTTATGTATCGGTTTGCCTTTGAGATCCTCCCATGTCAGTACAGATGTCCCTGCTTCACTCTTTAATAACTGTGTAAATTCCATAGTAGTTTTTTTTTCTTCTTCTTTTTTTGCTGTATGTTTACTACAAAATATAGCACACAGAAGAGGAACTTTTTTTAAGTTTATTTATTTATTTTGAGAGTGTGTGCGTGTGTGTGTGTGTGTGTGTGTGTGCGTGCGCGCGTGTGCTTGAGCTGGGAAGGGGCAGAGAGAATCCTAAGCAGACTGCACTGTCAGCGCAGAGCCTGATGTGGAGCTTGATCTCACAAACCCTGAGATCATGACCTGAGCAGAAATCGACAGTCATTCGCTTAACTGACTGAGCCACTCAGGCGCCCCCGCAGAAGAAGTATTTAAAACATATAGCCACACATATACATTAAAACAAAATAATGAACTTCTATGTTTCTATCCCCCAGGTTAGGGAATGAAAAGGTTAGGACCACACATGTAAGCCTGACCCTCCCACCCCAGTTAAAGAGCCGTACCCTCACAGCTATTCTTTTGTAATAATCATTCTCTTGATTTTTTTTTCAGTAGTTTTACCACCTATGACCAATCTCTGCATAATTTAGGCATAACTAAAGAATGTTTTTGAACATGATAGACATGGAGTCATACTGGAGACCCCTGTTTCGCTTGGCATTGTGTTTGTAATTCATCCACGTGGATGCGCACAGCTCGCTTCGTTTCACGTTTTCACTGTTCTGTAACTACCCCCCCCCCCCCAAATGAATGTGCTACAGTGTATTTATCCTCTCTACTGCCAACAAGCCTTTGGTCTACTTTCGTGTACTTTCGTGTTTTTGCTCTGAGGAACGATACTGCTGGGAACATTCTTTGTGCATGGCTCCTGGTGTACATGAGCATGAGTTTCTTCAGGGAATAATCTAGGAGTGGAATTGCTAACACATCTGACCCTCCTAGGTTAGGGGAAACTTTTCCAATGTGGTTGTACTAATACACCCTTCTTCCCACTAGCAGTATAGAGCACTGAGAATTTTCTGATCACCCACGTAGTGGGAATTTGGACTACAAATCTGTGAGTGTTGTTTTATGATTACAGCTTTTGTAGGTGTTTTTGTTGTTTGTTTGTTTCTCCAACTACTCAGTGACAAGGATTAAGACATTGGGGTTTTTTTTTTTTTTGTTGTTTTTTTTTTGCAGGTAGCTGTTGTGGGTGAGGAGAGGTAGACCAGGTTCATTTCTGGTTCATTCTCCTGCAAAGAGAGACAGACTCCCCACCTTGGGTGGGCTCTGAGCTGTGCCCTTATGCTAGTGAGGCTTTGAAGGATCACCTGGTTCTGTAGATGGCCTCAGGGCAAAGACTTCAAGGTTTACTTGTCTCTGGAGGCGGGGGTTTCTTCCTCCATTTAGATTTTGGTCTGAGTGTTCTTTATTTTCTTGCTAACATGTTAATACTTTTAAGAAAATTTTAAAAATTCAGAAGTTTTTCTTTTAATTTAAATACTTAAAAAATTAAAAAGTATACGTACATGAGTATTTTATTCAGCATTTTTAATCATCATCTGCAGGAGGCATGGATGGTGTTTTAAAAACACCCCAAAAATTCAACTGAGGAAATTCGAGGATTTAATTGGCTTTATTCAGGGATTCATGAGTTGGGCAGCATCTCATCTGGCAAATAGAAAGGAGCTGCAGAACTATACAAAATGGGAGACTTTTGTTGGCAGAAGGCGCAGGGACAAGGGAAGAGCAGATTACCCCATCTTTGGGAGGACGGAAGGGGTCCATCAGGTAGATACCTCACTACTGCTGACCAAGAAAATTCTAGACTGATTGATTTGAATTTTTGTTTAATGTTTATTTATTTATTTTGAGAGAGAGACAGAGTGTGAGTGGGGAAGAGGCAAAAAGAGAGGGAGACACAGAATCCAAAGCAGGCTCCAGGCTCTGGGCTGTCAGCCCAGAGCCTGATGCGGGGCTCAAACTCACAGCCCGTGAGGTGATGACCTGAGCCGAAGTCGGGCGCTCAACCGGCTGAGCCACCCAGGCGCCCCTGTTTAACTTTAAAGGAGTGCTTTTGAGGCAGGGCCCTTTCATCCCTAGGTTGTGGCTCCCATTCTCATGCGTTTTGGCTTTAACACTGAGAATGTGACCAGGAGCATCACAGCGATGTTGTGGAGGTCCTTTGGGCCACTCTCCCAGAACTGTAGTACTTTGATGCTTGGGTTGGGCCTGGAAAGCTGACTCACTCATTTCAAACTCCTGTGCCATTAATTTGTCCTGGAAATTCCACTTTGTGAATTTGTAATGGAAAATAGAATCTCTGGGGTCCCCCCTCCTCATTTGAAAGACCCGTGGTTGACCTAAGTATGTCTTCGTGGGGGCTGGGTCCTCCGTAGCATTCACTCCACAGGTCAGGTTGCTTACAGAGCAGGAATAACACCCAGGCAGTTGTTGATGTGTGTTTTAAGGAAGTTTTAAAATGATATCCTAGTTTAGACTCTGGTCCCCCTTGTCTGTGGTTGCAGACGCCTGCTTTCACATAGTTCTTTTTTTGAAATATTTTGCCCTTTTGATTTCTGGAATTCTCCATAACTTTCACATTTTTTGCATTCCTGGGGAGACTGTATGAATATCCCATTTTCATTTTGCTACTGTCAGGTTGATCTTGGTAGGTGTAAATTTCAGGCTGGCTTAATTCTTGTTTTTGTTTCTTTAAAGCTTTTTTTTTTTTTTTTAATTTTTTTTTAATTTTTTTTTTCAACGTTTTTTATTTATTTTTGGGACAGAGAGAGACAGAGCATGAACGGGGGAGGGGCAGAGAGAGAGGGAGACACAGAATCGGAAACAGGCTCCAGGCTCTGAGCCATCAGCCCAGAGCCCGACGCGGGGCTCGAACTCACGGACCGCGAGATCGTGACTTGGCTGAAGTCGGACACTCAACCGACTGCGCCACCCAGGCGCCCCGTTTTTTTAAAGCTTTTAATAATGTTATCTGGGTACTGAAGAGGCTACTCAGTTTTCCCTTTTTTCTTACTGTGGTAAAATACACATAACATAAAATTTACCATCTTAACCATTTTTAAATGCAAAGTTCATTGGAATTAAGTGTATTCACATTGTTGTGCAGCCATCACCACCATCCAACCCCAGAGTTTTTCCTCATCTTGTAAAAATGAAACTCTGTTTCTGTTAACCGATAACTTCCATTCTCCCCTCCCATTTGTGCCCTGGAAACCACCATTATACTTTGTCTTTTCATATGCTTAGTGGCCATTCATGTACCTTTGAAGAAATGTCTCTTCAGGTCCTTTGCTCATTTTTGAATTGGGTTGTTTGTTTTGTTGTTGTTGAGTTTTAGGAGTCCTATATATTCTGGATATCAATCTTCTATTGGATATATTGCTTGTAAATGTTTCCATTCTGTGGATTGCCTTTTTACTCTGGGGATAATGTCTTTTGAGGCACAAAATTTAAAAATTTTCATGAAGTCTAGTTGGTCTGTTTTTTCTTTTTTTACCTGTGTTTTTGGCATTCTATCCAAGAAATCATTGCCAAGACCAGTGTCATGAAGCTTTTGTCCTGTGTTTCCTTCAGAGTTTTATGTCTTACGTTTAGGTCCTTGACCATTTTGAGTCAGTTTTTGCATATGATGTTAGATAAGGATCCAGCTTCATTTTTATGCATGAAAATACCCAGTTTTCCCAGTATCATTTGTTGAAAAGACTATCTTTCTCCATTGAATGGGCTTGGCATCCTCGTCAAAAACCCTTTGATCATATATGCAAGAGTTTAATTCTGGGCTCTCAGTTTTATTCCATTGGTCTATATGTCTGTCTTTATGCCAGTTCCAGACTATTTTGATTACTGTAACTTGGTAGTAGGTTTTAAAATCAGTAAGTGTGGCGGCGCCTGGGTGGCTCAGTTGGTTAAGCGTCTGACTCTTGGTTTCGGCTCAGGTCATGATCTCACGGTTCATGGGTTCGAGCCCCGCATCGGGCTCTGCTCTGAAGCATGGAGCCTGCCTGGGATTCTCCGTCTCCCTCTCTCTCTCTGCCCCTCCTCTGCTCTCTCTGTCTCAAAATAAATAAACTGAAAAAAAAAATTTTTTTTTAAATCAGTAAGTGTGAGTCCTTCAGTTTTGTTATTTTTCAAGATTGTTTTGTCTATTTGGGATCCCTTGAGATTCCATATGAGTTTTAGGATGGATTTTCTATTTCTGCCAAAAAAAAAAAAAAAAAAAAAGCCGTTAGGCTTTTGATAGGGATTGCATTGAATCTGTAGAACACTTTGGGTAGTGTTGACATTTAACAAAGTTAAGTCTTCCAATCCATGACCATGGGATGTTCCCATTTATTTATTTTTTATTTAGTTTTGTAGTTTTTATGGAACAAGGTTTCCACCTCCTTGGTTAAGTTAATTACTAACTATCTGTTCTTTTTGAGGCTATTATAATGAAATTGTTTTTGTAATTTTCAGATTGTTTATGGTTCATGTATTGAAATGCTACTGACTTTTGTATGTTGCTGTTGTATCCTGCTAATTTATTCGTTCTTATAATGTGTGTGTTTGTGTGTGTGTGTGTGTGGGGGGTATCTTTTGGGCTTTCTACATATAAGATCACATCATCTGCAAACAAATAATTTGACTTCTTTCCAGATTGGATGCCTTTAACTTCTTTTTATTGCATAATTATGTTTGCTGTGAATTTTTCATTTATAGCTTTTATTCTGTGGAGATAGTTTCTTTCTATTGCTTTTTTTTTTTTAGTTTATTTATTTATTTTGAGAGAGAGAGAGTGAGGGGGGAAGGGCAGATAGGGAGAGAAAGAACCTCAAGCAGGCTCCACACTGTCAGCACAGAGTGATGTGGGGCTCAAACTCATGAACCATGAGATCATGACCTGAGCTTAACCAACTGAGCCACCCAGGAACCCCTCTTGTTTTTTTTGTTTTTTTGTTTTTTTTAGTATTTATTAATATTTTTTCTCAGACATAGCACGAGTGGGGGAGGGACATAGAGGGGGAGACACAGAATCTGAAATAGGCTCCAGGCTCTGAGCTGTCCACACAGAGCCCGATGTGGGGCTTGAACTTGAGAATGGCAAGATCATGGCTTGAGCCAAAGTCAGATGCTTAACTGACTAAGCCACCCAGGCACCCCTCTTGTTTTTTTTTTTTTTTAATTTTTTTTTCACATTTTATTTTTGAGAGAGAGAGACAGAGCACAAATGGGGGAGGGGCAGAGAGAGAAGGAGACACAGAATCTGAAGCAGGCTCCAGGCTCTGAGCTGTCAGCACAGAGCCCGATGGGAGGCTCGAACCCACGAACTGTGACATCATGACCTGAGCTGAAGTCAGTTGCTTAACCAACTGAGCCATCCAGGCACCCCCGCCTCTTGTTTTTTTAACGTAAGCATTTATGGCTGTAAATCTTCCCCTTAGCCCTGCCTTCACTACATTTCAGAAGTTTTGGTATGTTTTGTTTTCATTTTCATTAGTGTAGTTTCTTATTTCCCTTGTAATTTATTCTTTGATCCATTGGCTGTTTAAAAATGTGTTTTTAGGGGCACCTGGGTGTCTCTATCAGTTAGGTGTCTGACTCTTGATCTTGTCTCAGGTCATGATCTTATGGTTCCTGAGATTGAGCCCCATGTTGGGCTCAGTGCTGACAGTGCAGAGTCTGCTTTGGGTTCTCTCTCTCTCTCTCTCTCTCTCTCTCTCTCTCTTTCTCTTTCTCTTTCTCTCTCCCTGCCTCTTCCCTACTTGCACATGCGTTCTCTCTCTCTCTCAAAATAAATAAAGTTAAAAAAAAATGTGTTGTTCAATTTCCACAAATTGGTGAATGTTCCAGTTTTCCTTTTGCTCTTGATTTGTAATCTGATCCAGTTGTGGTTGGAGAAGATATGTGTATGATAGCTATCTTTTTAAATCCACCGAGATTTAATTTGTGGTCTAATGTATGATCTATCTGGGAAAATGTCCCATGTGCATTTGAGAAGATTGTGTATTCTGTTGTTGGGTAGAGTGTCCTGTATGTATCTGTTAGACCTAGTTGGTTTGTTGTGTTATATAAGTCCACTTCTGTCTGGTTGTTCTAGTATTCTGAGTGGGGTACTGAAGTCTCCAACGATACTGTTTATCTCTCTCTTCAGTTTTGTCAGTTGATGAACTGTCGTCAGGTGTGTAAATGTTTTTAATTGTTATATTTTCTTGCCGTTTGAACCTTTTATTAATAAATCTTTCTCGTAGTTTTTTTTATTTGAAGTCTATCTTGTCTGATATTAGCATGGCCACCCTACTCTTTTTTGGTTACTCTTTGCAAAGAATATCTTTCTCTATCCTGTCACTTTCAACCAGTTTGTGTCTTTGGATCTCAGGTGAGTTTCTTGTAGACAGCATATTGTTGGATTATGTTTTATTCATTATGCCAATCTCTGTCTTTTGATTGGAGAGTTTAATCATTTACATTTGAAGAAATTACTGATAAGGAGGGACTGCTGTCATTGTATTATTTGTTTTCTATATGCCCTATAGTGTTTTGTCCTTCTTTACTGCATTATTCTTTTCTTTTGTGTTCAGTTTAATTTTTGTAGTGAAGTGTTTAAGTCCTTTCTCTTTTCCTTTGGTATGTATTCTAAGCTATTTTCTCTGTAGTTACTATGGGGATTAAATTTAACATCCTAAAGTTGTAACACTCTAATTTTAATTTATACTAGTTTAGCTTAAATAATATAAAAAAAAATGCGTCTTTATAGCTCTGTCCTCACCCCTTTCAGTTGTTGATGTCACAAGGTTACATCTTTATATTGTGTGCCCCAAAACATAAACTAATAATTCTTTTAAACAGGCTCCTAAATTATGTAGAAAATGAGATTTGAAGCTACAAACTAAATTATGTTAATACTAGTGTCTTCACTAATAATTGTTTTTTTCCTTCAAATGTATTAGTCTCTTAAATGATGTAAAAAACCAAAAAGTACGGTTATAAACCATTGTTGCAATAATACTAGTTTTATAATTGCCAATGTAATTACCTTTATTGAGATCTTTATTTCGGCATGTGGCTTTTTGAATTTGCTTCTAGTATCTGTTTATATTATCCTGCACGATTCCCTTGAGCTTATCTTGCAGAGCAGGTTTAGTGGTCAGACCCTCCCTCTGCTTTTGTTTACCTGGGAATATCTGTTTGTTTTTTTTTTAGTTTTTAAAATGTTTATTTTTTATTTTTAAAAAATGTTTATTCATTTTTGAGAAAAAGAAAGAGACAGAGTGTGAGGAGGGGAGGAGCAGAGAGAAAATGAGAGACCCAGAATCTGAAGCAGGCTTCAGGCTCCGAGCTGTCAGCACAGAGCTGGACGCGGGGCTTGAACTCAGGAACCATGAGATCATGACCTGAGCCTAAGTTGGACGCTTAACTGATTGAGCCACCCAGGTGCCCCAAATGTGTATTTGTTTTTGAGAGAGAGAGCACGAACAGGGGGTGGGAGCATAGAGAGAGGGAGACAGAATCCAAAGCAGGCTCCACGCTGTCAGTGTAAAGCCCGATGTGGGGCTTGAACCCACGAATCATGAGATCATGACCTGAGCTGAAGTTGGACACTCAACTGACTGAGCCGCCCAGGTGCTCCTGGAATTGTTATTTTTTTAAATGTTTATTTTTGAGAGAGAAGGGGAGAGAGAGGATCTAAAGCAGGTTCCACCCTGACAGCAGAGAGCCTGATGCAGGGCTTGAACTCACGAACTATGAGATCATGGCCTGAGCCAAAGTTGGACACTTAACTGACTGAGCCACCCAGGTGCCCCTACCTGGGATTATCTTAATTCATCCCTCACTTCTGAAAGATGGTTTTGCCACATACAGGATTTGTGGTTGATAGGTTTTTTTCTTTTAGCATTTTGAATATATTACTCCACTGCCTTTTGGCCTCCAATGTCTCTGATGATTAATCTGCTAAATACCTTATTGAAGATCCCTTGTGTGTGACAATTTGCTGCTCTCTTGCTGTTTTCAAGATTGTCTTTGTTTTTGTCTTTTGGAAGCTTGATTATAATGTGTCTTGCTGTGGGTCTCTTTGACTTCATCTTGGGATTCGTTGAGGTTTTCATATGTTTGTATTCATGTTTTTCATCAAATTTGGGATGTTTTCAGCCGTTAGTTCCTCAAATATTCTCTTCTTTTCCTTCTGGGCTCCTACAGTGTGTATGCTGGTGTGCTGCTGGTGTCCTACTGGTGCCTTAGGCTCTCTTCGCGTTTCTTCGGTCTTTTTCCTTTCTGTTCCTCACACTTGATAATTCCCGTTGTCCTGTCTGCAAGTTCACATATTCTTTCTTCTGCCTGCTCAAATCTGCCTTTGAATTGTTGCTGTGAAATTTTCATTTCAGTTATTTTACTTTTCAGCTTTAGAGTTTCTTTTTGGTTTCTTTTTAGTTTTTTTCTATATCTTTATTGATATTTTCCACATAATTTTCTTGACTTTTTTTTTTTTCACATTTTCCTGTAGTTCTTTGAGAATCTTTAAGACAAGTTGTTTTAAAGTCTTTGTCAAGTATATCAGCTATTAGGTCTTTTTCAGGGGCAGTTTCTATTTTTTCCTTTGAATGGGCCATACTTTTCAGTTTCTTTGTATGCTTAGTGATTTTGTTGTTGGTGAGCACTGGGCATTTTATTCTAATAGTGTGGTACTCTGGAAATCAGACTCTTCCCTTTCCCCAGGGAAAAGTCTGTTTTTATTTATTGTCTTCCTAAATTACTGTAGGCTGCCATCAGCCTGGGGTGTATATGTAAGGTATTTCAAGTGTTTTCTGTTTTCCTAGCATGCATGGTCACTTTCCAATTCTGTGTGAGCCGTTGTTTCTGAATGTACTAGTCTTTAACATCTGGCTTCCCAAAGGGAGAAAAGTAAACCATGAAGGGGAGAAAAGAGGGTACATGCCCTTTAAATCTCCCGCAGTCACTTCCATGGGAGGGATAGGGGGCTTATGACAATGGAGGGAAATGCAGCAACCGTGACTACACTTCTTTGTCTGCACCTCTGTGATCAGAAACAGTAGCCAGTAATCAGAACACAGATCTTTATTTGGAGGCAAGGGTCCTCTTTGCTCACCCCTGCCCCAGCATGTTGTGTGTCCTCTGCTCCAGGAACATGTACACAGCTGCCTGCCTTGTGGCTAGGGTTTGGGAACGCATAGAGGCTACTGTGCTAAGAGGTGAAATTGACAGAAATGAACTGCAATCTACCCCTTAAGACTTTCCATGGAAATTGAAGACTCCAGACTTCAACAGACTCCAGAGTTCCAAAATAGTAACATCAAAAGATTCTGCCAGTGTAGTTGTTGTCTAGGAGGGAAGTCAGATTCCTGGTACTTCGTATTCTGTCATCTTCCCAGAATCCTCCTACTTATTATTGGCATACATACAGATAGATGATCATCTTTTTGTAGTACCTTACCATCTCCAATGTACTTTCATATGTGACTTCATTCAATGCCTACTTTGCCTACACATTTTAGAGGACAGACCTCTTTGGTGGTTCTGCCCCTGCTCCCAGGTGGTCTTTGCCCTCTTTAGTCCCTTTGGTATTTGCCTGTCATGCTGTGCTCATCACACACCACTAGTCTGTTCTCTGGGCCAATTTAGACGTAAATTCTTCTATTTTTGTTGTCTCAGACTTCCTTTCCTATTCCTTCATGTAAGTTTCTCCTATTCTTTACGTATTTTCTCTTCTTTCTCTTAGGCCTGATTCTACTAATATTGCTTGTTTCCCATGTTCTGGTTTCCTGCCTTCATCACCACTCTATCACCTTAAGTAGATTTGACACCATCCAGCCCTTCCTAGTGGGGAGAGTAGAACTCAAAGTTAGCACCCCAAGTGCTGTTCTTTATTGCGTGGACAAATGAACCTTTACCGAAAGCCTGTTGTGTGCTGGGGGTTGAGTAAGTGCTTCCCACTCGGCGTCCCGTGGTCTCCTTTAGCCTCACGGCAGCGTGTTTTACTACAGGATTCTAAAGGTCAGCTTGTAGAGTTTTCCATTGATTATCTATAATCTTCCTTCTATCAGTCTGTGAGGACGGGAAGGAATACATTCAGTCAGGTGGTTTTCTGTCCACGCAGCTAAGTGCTTCATGTATATTGACTGTCAATGATTTTCAAATTTCTGCAGCTTTCTTCTGCCATCTGTCACATTTCTGGGCCGCTGTTATCTTCCATGGGAACAGAGAGGAGTCCAGCCGTGTGACTGGGAGTCGAGCTCTGGAGTCAGACTATTGGATTCAATAGTCTGATTAATTAAAGCATAACTAGGGAGGCCAGCCTGGACGGTTAAAAATTATATATTTAAAATGTCATATATGCATGAATGTTCATAGCAGCATTATTCATAATAGCCAAAAAGTAGAAACAACCCAAACGCTTATCCACCAATGAGTGAATAAACAAAATATGTTATATCCATGCAATGGGATGGTACTCAGTCATAAAAAGGAATGATACATGCCACAGCATGGATGAACCTTGAAAACATTATACTACATGAAAGAAGCTAGTACAAAAGGCTATACAGTATATGAAATTTATATGAAATGTCCAAATTCATAGAGGCAGAAAGTAGATTGGTAGTTGCTAGGTACTGGGGGACAAGGGATTGGGGAGTGACTGTTAACAGTACTGTGTTCCGTTTTGGGATGATGAAAACGTTCTGGAATTAGATAGTGGTGATGGCTGCACAACATTATGAAGTACTGAAATCCACTGAATTGTATGCTTTATTTAAAAAAATTTTTTAATGTTTATTTTCAAGAGAGAGAGAGAGAGACAGCGTGAGTGGGGGAGGGGCAGACAGAGGGAGAGAGAGACACACACAGACACAGAATCAGAAGCAGCCTCCAGGCTCTGAGCTCTCAGCGCAGAGCCTGACGTGGGGATCGAACTCCCAAACTGTGAGATCATGACCCCAGCCGAAGTTGGATGCTTAACTGACTGAGCTGCCCAGGTGCTCCTGAATTGTGTGCTTTAAAATGGTGAGAGAAAAACTAAAAATTTAAAGTTGCAACCTGAAAGCTTAATCATATCACATTAGACTTCTCTTTGTCAGTGCACCTGTATGTTGTATGTACATTATTAGGCCCATGTGCCAAACAGTTCTCTTTGGTCACGTACCTACTCTGGGGTCCTATCAACTTACCATGACTTGATAGTTTTTAAAAAATTCTACTTCCTACACTATGCCAGGCATTTAAGAAGTACAGTACACTATAAATATTTATTGAATTACCTATGCTTGCTCTTCCCATTTCATTAGTGTGGACAATTGCAGGTTAGCTATAATTACCTTTTGCTCAAGATTGTTTCAAAAAAGATAATGCCCCTTAAATGATGTGTCTTTCAGTAAGAGTTCTACATTTTATATTTATAAGCTGTGTATATATTTTTTCCAGGTAGAAAATAGTGTGTTTGCCTTTTCTGATCACAAAGGTAATATTTGCTAATTATAAGCAAGATTCAGATAATGGTCTTGCCTAGACTGTGGCCTTTAGCTTTCAGAAGCCTCCAGACAATTCTGAATATGAAAAGGAGCTTCTTTCTGCCCTATCCTTCTTTTTATTATCGTCTCTGCATTCTTGAGTTAGTTTGGCCTTCATCACTTCTTTCCAAATAGCTTCTCAGACACCTTCTCTGACACAGAGAACACGAGGATGCTATTGTCCTCTTGCCCGAAGATCATGTCTGTCTTGTTTGCAAATAAGAAGAAAGAATATATGGTGTTTGCCATTTGTTCTGCCAAGTTAACGCCCCCTTAATTCCTAACTTTTTTCTTTCTCACCCTTGGTTTTTTTTTTTTTTTTTGCCTCGTGCTTTTCTGAATCCCGAAGCTGTGTGTTTTTCTGCGACCCATTTAAAGCCTTCATCCATGACATAGCTCCTTTGTGGAAAAGAAGCAGTAGACTTCCAAGACTTCTTCCTTTCTCTTTGTGTGTGGCAGAGATGTTCACTAGCCTGCCTTCTTGCCACAGTGGTATGTGGTCCCCTTTTCTCTGCTGCACTTATGGCTCAGCAACCTCGATCGAGGTGAGACGTGGCAGCAGTGACAGGCCGTTGTCCACTTAGCAGCTGATGTTATTGACCCACCTGTACCTTGCTTTTCTGTTGGGAGGGTTTTTTTTTATGTTTATTTATATATTTATTTAGAGAGAGAGAGAGCGCAAGTCGGGGAGGGCAGAGAGAAAAAGGGACAGAAAAATCCCAAGCAGGCTCCATGCTGTCAGCACAGAGCGCACCAGGGAGCTCAGTCCCATGAACTGTGGGATCATGACCTGAGTCGAAACCAGGAGTCGGACGCTTAACTGACCGAACCACCCAGGTGGCCCTGGGAGTTATTTTCCAGCAGTGAGGATGCTCACGTACTCCTTGTGTCCTTGTTTGAAACCCCTGTTTTGGCTAACAGCAAACTTGGACAGGACAGTTCATCAGGGTGAGGTAGAGCCTAGGACCTAGGCCAAAACTAACAGGCCTTCTCAGGGATGGAGAGGCCAGTGGCCCTCGGCTTCCTGTGGATGGCAAAGAACTCATACCCATGTCACCCGCAGCCATGTAGGGATGTGGACCAGAGACAGGAAAGAAGGGTAGAGCACAGGATAAGCAGGCACTTCTCTCTGGAGGTGTAGATGCACGTCCGCCGGGGCTGGGGGCTATTGCTTTGCCTGATTGACACTGAAGACTGAAAGCGTGTTTTCATCTGAAGTTGGGGCAGGTGCTCATTGAATGAAAAGTACATCTATCTATAGCTGCCTCTTCATCCTTCTTGTCATCGTTCTGTTTATTTAGATTTCAAGTGCCTCCCCACTCTGATTAAATTAAGACTGCCGGGAACCCCCTTCCTTCTTCAGAAAGTCTATTCTGGGATTGTAGATTCTGGGTGGGCTTGATGCAGACAAAGGGACGCATAGCCTCATTCACAAGCACAGGGGAATTGTAATGAGGAAGATGGTGGGTCTCCTTTTTCCTGTTTAACTGAGCCGGGGGTTAGGGAAGGAACCCCTTTGTAAATGAAGCATAGGGGTTGGCAGCTTTCTTTTTGTAGAGCCTTGTCAGCCTGTAATTCTCAGGGGGTCTTCCAAAGTGTGGGGAAAATCAGAGCAGAATTCTTGGGTGGTTTTGTACCTGCTGGTTGATTTTTTTTCCCCCCCTTGTGGAGAACTAAATTTATATAAAAGAAATCAGCAGCGAAATAATAACGGCTGCTACGTTTGTTCGGCTCTGCTGTGGTCTCTTCTGGAGGTCGAAGGTATTACCTTGAGGAAACTGAGGCTCCTGGGGGTGATCGCCTTGCCCCAAGTTGTGCAGTGATGGAGTAGCAAAACTCAGCTTCAGACTCGTCTCTCTGGCCCGACACCCAGGCCACACGCCGGCCCTGTTGCTGTGCCACTGCTGACAGAGCACGACACGGCCAGCCCTCCGCCAGAAGGCCACGTGCTTGCTCCTTTCTCTCAATGGCCCAGGGTTTCCTGTTTGTCATGTCTGTGCTGATGTCCTTCGCGAAGCCTTCACTTGCTTTTATTTTCCCTTCCCTGCCAGCATCTGACATGATGCCCAGGGTGCAGAAGCAGGGTTCTTTGCTCAGAACATCTTGGTCCTTCTCTGGTTTACAAAATTATCCTTGGTCTCTGTTTTCTTTTTGCTTTTATTTCATCTCTAGAATGCTGCTGCTTTAAGGCTAAAGTGAAGATAAAGATAATCCTGCCCAAGGGTTTGAAGAGATGCAAAGGAGGAGTTTTTTTAGCAAACGGTTGAGTTTTTAGCAAGGTTGTTGCCACACTCCTCGATGCGCTAGTGAGAGTGGGTTGTCTTCCTCGTGACACAGCGGAGGCGAGGGTATAAGTA